>NC_135238.1:223846948-224471531 GCF_051348905.1 Ranitomeya variabilis
GGTGAAGCTGATAAGAGGTTTATATAGATGAGAGCAGAAGGTGAAGAATGTGCTGGTCCTGTGGGATGCAGTGACCTTTTTGATTACGTTGGCAGGGGCAAAGCTCAGTATGATAGTGGCAGCGAGGGACATTCATCATTATGTTTGTGCAACAATTTTTGCACAATTTGCAATATGTCAATTCAAATTGCAACACCAGTGTTTAGTATATTCACTAAAATGTAAAAATGAGAAGAAAAGGGAGCGTGATTCACTTTTTGCCATGAAGCAGGACATATGTAGAGGTCACAAAAATGTCACAATTTATAGAGGAGTCACAGATGACATAGAACATATACATTTGTTTTGCAACTGTTTTTGAACAGGAAGCCGGAGTCGCAATTTGCACCAAATTTTACTTTAAGGTGCGACATTTGACTCTTTGATCTCCTGCTCTTTTCTAACATCGGGAAATGTACAGATTAACATGCAGGAAAGCCACAATTTGCGCTGAAAGTTTGCATCAAATTACTTCACCCAGAGCATTAATCATTGGAAAGTGTGCTGCTATGCTGCGCTGTTGTAATTGGCACCACATTTATGATTATAGGCCAGCATTCGATAAATATGGAGTGACGGAATTAAAGTGCGCTTTATATTTGGAGCAAATTACTCCAGTTTTGATAAATGTAGATCAGTGATTTATATCGGATGGGCGTATAAGTCGGAGCGAAATTGGAACGCAGTGCACGGATTGGCTGGTAGCTCTCCCGACCCGAGCATGGCAGCTTAATGTATTTCTATGGAGTTGTCACTCTCTGGTCGGGAGAGCCGCCAGCCAGTCCGTGCACTGCTTTCTGATTTATGCGGCCTTCTGACTCTGACCTAATGCTTGGTCGTGTCTCTTTTATATTCCCTGGAAATGTTGGACTAAATGAGCAAAAAGAGTGTTACCAATCCCTCTGTTCATAGGGTGAGTCCCTGTGCCATCTGGAACTGTCCAATCACTGCTAACAGCAGAGCAACCCAGCATTTTTAGAAAGGGAATGGTAACACATAGTCGTCAGGAGAAACGGCAGAGGATGGCAGAGTTTTAGGAAAAGATACAACGGTATTATTTGCAGGACCTTGGTCTAGCAGCCACATCGGTAGTCCATGGCCATCAGACCCTAGGCCTGTGAACCTCCTCCTACCTGCAGCATTTTTGCCGCCTCTTCTGATTAGTAAGCCTGGGACAATATCGTCATTGCGGCGCGATGCACCCATGATGTCGCACCAGACTTACTATTCAGAAGAGCCGCCGCTGATGACGGCAAGTAGAAGAAGCTTTGGTTGGGCAACCAAGGACTAGCGATATGGCCCCTGGATCAGGGTTCATGGGAATACAGATATTTAATAAACCACGTGGAAATAAAATAATGTCTCCTCCTTGAGGTCCCGTTTTGGTAATGTGTTGTGCGCAGTGCGGTTTCACGATCATGATTGCCTTTGCTGCAAGCAAGAAAAAGTCCAGAATGATAGAAGGGTAGACATGTGGAATCAAATTCTCACCGCATATCCTTTGCATTTTGGTTTCTGCTAAAAAACATCTGAATCTGTCGCATTGTGGACTCCAATAGCCTCCGGCAGGGTCCAGCGGTTCACTACGAAGACCACCGATGGTGCATTTGATTTCCCAGCGCAGAGATTGCGATGCCAGCTCTGCAGGTAATAAATTCATATTTAGGAATTGCACATAATGCACTTCCCTTTTAACGCCCCTCGTGTAGCAGAAGAGTGCTGCACTGATGTATACCTGATCACGTCCATGCCCACTAGTAAGGCACTGCAGTCTGCATGTCCTGGTGATGAAGCTGCAGCCATTCTGCTCTCAGATTCTTCAAGTTTAGCAAAAATAAACAAATTCCCATTGTAATGTGTGCAGCACAGAGCAGGTATTGGGGATCCCACCAGTACTGGGCAGATGGACCTCCACTACCAGCTTTTACGACGCCTCATTTACTCAGCGTTTTGAAATCCTTAATGGGCACAGCTGGCAGCTGAATGCAGGTTTGATACGAACAGTTTAGACATCTTTAGATGTAGCAGATGGAAAATTTTACACAAATAAAGTAAAAGAAAGTGTGCAATTAGTTTTCTTCTTTTTTTTTTCCTAATTCACAGTTACTACACGCCACATCTCAGGTTTTGGTTTAGAATATTATCCAGAGTTGGGTGGTCAGCAGCGTTCCTGTGAGCATATGCCAACTTTCTCGGCATCACATTTCTCCCCGCGGATGACCGCCTGCGCTGCGTAAGCTAATGGAAATAAGAGTAACTGGGAATAAGAGCAGTATCGGCCTTCATAACTCCACTGACAACAATTGGTGAGAACATTGAAAACACCTGTCTACTTCAGGCCATCTAAACAGCTCTGATGTGCGAGGCATGGACTCTACGGGACCTGTGAAGGTGTCTTGTGGAATCTCCCACCAAGATGTTAGCAGCAGATTGTTGTCGCCTTGGATCACACATACTTTACCAGCTCATTGTACATGTGATCTGATCAGTCAGATGGTGGTCTGGAAAATTTGGAGTCAAGGCAACACCTAGAACTTTTTCTCATGTTCCTCTGTTCTATGAACCGCGGAACATTTCTGGACACTTTTTTGCAGTGTGGCAGTGGCATTATTCTACTGAAAGAGATCCATTAGGGAACAAATACTGCCATGAAGGAGGGTATTTGTTGTGTGTAATGTCTAGGTAGATCGTACATGTCACATCCACCGATGCCAAGATTTCCCAGAAGAACCTTGCCTGCGTCAACTTGACTCCTTCCCATAGTGAATCTTCCCATCCTCAAGTAAAGTACGAACTCACAGCCGACCATCCATATGATGGAAAAGACGACATGATTCATCAGACCATATTCCAGTTTGGATGCTTTCTTGCCCATTGTAGAAACTTTTGCCAATGGGCAGCGGTAGGGAATTCTGTGATGGCATAGCTGTGATGCTCTGTTTGACCTGACACCTTGGTATCATACTCAGCAGTAACTTTGTCAGCAGTTTATGCCAAAGTATCTCTTCTGTGGGGTTGGACCAAAATGAGCTAGACTTCACTGCCCATACATTAGTCGTTTGGATCACTGGTTATCCTTCCTTAGGCCACTTTTGGTAAGTACTAAACTGGGAACTCACAACCATAACTGCTGTTTGGCAATGCTCTAACCTAAACTTCTAGACATCACAATTTTGCCCTTGCCGGAATTGCTCAGAGCGTTAGCCATTTCCTGCCTCCAAAATATCAACTTAAAGGACTTCCTGCCTAATATAGCCTACCTCTAACAAGAGCCATTACCAGAAGATGGTCAAGGCTATGGAAAACTAATCATTAGAGTGAGCAGAATAATTCACAGGACCCTGGTCTAGCTGCCACGTCGGTAGTCTGTGGCCATTAGACCAGAGACTTGTAAACCTCCATCTACCTGCCTGTATCCCCGGTGCCTCTTCAATTGGTAGGATTGGCACCATGTCATGCGTCCCACCTCAACGACGTTGTACCCGGCCTATGAATCATAGGTACTGGGGATGTTGGAACCCTCTACCACAACACATCAGACTCTCGCCCACCATCGAAACCTTCAAAAAGAATCTGAAGACCCACCTCTTCCGACAAGCCTACAACCTGCAGTAACCACCGACCAACCAACCGCTGCACGATCAGCTCTATCCTCACCTACTGTATTCTCACCCATCCCTTGTAGATTGTGAGCCCTCGCGGGCAGGGTCCTCACTCCTCCTGTACCAGTTATGACTTGTATTGTTCAAGATTATTGTACTTGTTTTTATTATGTATACCCCTCCTCACTTGTAAAGCGCCATGGAATAAATGGCGCTATAACAATAAATAATAATAATAATAATGAGGTTTACAGGGTTCTGGTCCGGCAACCAAGGACTACTGACTTGGCCTGTGCATCATGAAAACCTCAAGGCCAATCAATCTCCCCTCCCCTGGACAAATCACTTACATCCGAAGCCAATGCTCTCTCACTTCCCCCGGATGTAAGCTATTTGTGCAAAGCCGGGAGGAAAGAAGCGGCCACTGATTGGCCGCAGGGTTTATGTGACATCACACTGGTACGCCATTGCCTAGAGAGACACCGCTGGATTGGCGCTTTCACTGGAGGTGAGTATAAGTGTTATTTTAAAAGGGAGAAACAAATGGATTGAGAAGGGGTTGTCCCAGTAATGGGTAACCCCTTTAATGCTGAACTTTTTGTCTTCATGCAAATAAAATCTGGAAAGGAAAAAATCCACATACCTATATGAAATTAGCATCTAACAGAGATGCAGTATGAGCTCATAGACTTCTATATTATGGCACCACCCAGCTGTGAACCTGAAAGGAATTATAATAAGGGCATGTGTATGAGGCCTAAAAAGGAGTGTTGGTTAGGGGATGGGCTTAAAGGAATCTGTCAGCAGGTTTTTGTTATGTAATCCGACAGCAGCATACTGTAGTAGCTGAAACCCTGATTCCAGCGATGTATCGCTTAGTTTACTGGATGCAGTAGTTTTGATAGAATCTGCCACAAAGCTCAGAATGTTGAGCTGTGTATTACCCCGCCCACACCACTGATTGGCCGCTTTCTGTATACAATGTATATTCACAGTAACCTGCTAATCAGTGCTGGGGTTACGGTTGGACTAGGAGGTACAAGGCACCTAGTCCTTTATTGATAATCTCCTGCTGATAAACACACTAATTTAACTGAAACAAAAGCACACAGCCTAGTAAGTGATACTTCACTCCAATCAGGATTTCCATCCCTACATTATGCTTCTCTCAGATTGCACAGCAAAAAGTCTGCTGCAAATTCCCTTTAAGTTAGCCAATCAGTGACTAACGGGGATAGATCGACCCACATGTTAAACATCATCCCTTGCTAGGATGGGGCAAATTGGGTCCCTTGTTCTCCAAGACTTAGGAGCATGCAGAAAACCTTGCTTACCTGAACTTGAAGACTCACCGCTTCCGACAAGCCTGCAGTGATACTCAACCTACTGAACCGCCTCACAACCAGCTCTACCCCCTCCTAGTGTATCCTCAACCATCCTCTGCAGACCGTGAGCCCTCGCAGGCAGGGTCCTCCCTCCTTATGTACCTGGGTGCCTTGTTTTTTTTTTGCTCATGTTTAATGTATTTGTCTATATTTGCCCCCTTTTTCACATGTAAAACGCCATGGAATAAGTGGCGCTATAAAAATGTACACTGTGTGCAGAATTATTAGGCAAGTTGTATGTTGATCACATGATCCTTTTTATACTTGTTGTCCTACTCCAAGCTGTTCAGGCTGAGAGCCAACTACCAATTAAGTAAATCAGGTGATGTGCATCTCTGTAATGAGGAGGGGTGTTGTCTAATGACATCAACACCCTATATAAGGTGTGCTTAATTATTAGGCAACTTCCTTTCCTTTGGCAAAATGGGTCGGAAGAGAGATGTGGCGGGCTCTGAAAAGTCCAAAATTGTGAGATGTCTTGCAGAGGGATGCAGCAGTCTTGAAATTGCCAAACTTTTGAAGCGTGATCACCGAGCAATCAAGTGTTTCATGGCAAATAGCCAACAGGGTCGCAAGAAGCGTGTCGGGCAAAAAAGGTGCAAAATAACTGCTCATGAATTGAGGAAAATCAAGCGTGAAGCTGCCAAGATGCCATTTGCCACCAGCTTTTCCATATTTCAGAGCTGCAACGTTACTGGAGTAACAAAAAGCACAAGGTGTGCGATACTCAGGGACATGGCCAAGGTAAGGAAGGCTGAAAAACGACCACCTGTGAACAAGAAACATAAGATAAAACGTCAAGACTGGGCCAAGAAATATCTTAAGACTGACTTTTCAAAGGTTTTATGGACTGATGAAATGAGAGTGACTCTTGATAGGCCAGATGGATGGGCCAGAGGCTGGATCAGTAAAGGGGAGAGAGCTCCACTCCGACTCAGACTCCAGCAAGGTGGAGGTGGGGGACTGGTATGGGCTGGTATCATCAAACTTTTCGGGTTGAGGATGGAGTGAAGCTCAACTCCCAGACCTACTGCCAGTTCCTGGAAGACAACTTCTTCAAGCAGTGGTACAGGAAGTGGTTGGTATCGTTCAAGAAAACCAAGATTTTCATGCAGGACAAAGCTCCATCACATGCCTCCAACTACTCCACAGCGTGGCTGGCCAGTAAAGGTCTCAGAGAAGAAAAAATAATGACATGGCCCCCTTGTTCAACTGATCTGAACCCCATAGAGAACCTGTGGTCCCTCATAAACTGTGAGATCTACAGGGAGGGAAAACAGTCCACCTCTCGGAACAGTGTCTGGAGGCGGTGGCGGCTGCTGCATGAGATGTTGATCGTAAACAGATCAAGCAACTGACAGAATCTATGGATGGAGGCTGCTGAGTGTCATCATAAAGAAAGGGGGCTATATTGGTCACTAATTTTGGGGGGTTTTGTCTTTGCATGTCAGAAATGTTTATTTGTAAATTTTGTGCAGTTATATTGGTTTACCTGGTGAAAATAAACAAGTGAGATGGGAATATATTTGGTTTTTATTGAGTTGCCTAATAATTCTGCACAGTAATAGTTACCTGCACAGATATCCTCCTAAGATAGCCAAATCTAAAAAAAAAAACCCACTCCAACTTCCAAAAATATTAAGCTTTGATATTTGAGTCTTTTGGGTTGATTGAGAACATAGTTGTTGATCAATAATAAAAATAATCCTCTAAAATAAAACTTACCTAATAATTCTGCACACAGTGTATAATAATAATAATAATACTGACTCCATTTCTAGGTTCAAACATCCCTTTAAAGATCTCACGTCTGTATTTTTCTTTCTTTCCCTTTTAGCTCTTTGAGTGCCGAATGCCATAACATAAAATATGAGCTACAATAACTAATTTTAATCCCATCTGCTAAGTATGACAACATTAGCATTTGCATTTAATTAAAAACACCCTTAAAGCAGCAATGTTTTAATCAATCCATTTTATTTACTCTCCTCCAGTGTCACTTATAATTTTAACTTTTTTTTTTTTAAATTCTTTAATAATGAAGGATATATTCCCCCCACCCCCCTTTCCGCACACATAAAATCTAAAAAAAAAAAAAAAAAAAAAAAAAAATTCCTGTCGATAATTAGCAGTCTAGTGTTATTACCAGATTCAGGTGTCACAACTGTGTCTCATCCTCATTACAGGGGGAAAAAAAAAGAAAAAAAAAATTACCTATCTGATTCATTATTACCAGATAATGCGACTCGGAGCCGTCGTAGGCCCTCCAGAAAAGTAATTCAGCCAAGCAAAATTATCAGCTAATTATATTTAGAATCAAAAGTCCAATAAGTATTTGCAGATAAATTGTATGAAGTGAAGTGAATAGATCTGAATATTAAGATTCATAGATTTAGCAGATGATTTGTTAATTGGTATGAAAAAGGTCATTTGATGGCCATTTATTGCACAGATGAAGTGTTCTCCATTTGCTGTTTAACCCACTTGATGCTGAGCCTGACACTTCTGCTTCCAAGGCGCAATGTTACGTCCTCCCTGATAAGCGGCCGTTCCTGCTTTTTTGTTTTTTTTCTCTTCCGCAAGTCACCGAGTGATTTTTCTCCCCCTTTGATTTTTTATTTCATAGCAGAAGATAAGCAAGTAATAAGTGTCGGCGCTCGGATAAATGAGACATTGTAGCACCAGTGTAATGCAGGATATCCGTATGAGCTGATCACGGTAAAACATACTGCACCTATCACATCGGGAAATGCAGTGTAAGCCATTCCTGATTTTCATTCTTTCGCCAGGTGCAGGGAGATGGCGGTCCCTGCAGATGCTCTTTTTGCTTCCTTTGCCATCATACGGGCATCATTTTGGCATTTGGTCTGTATGGCGTAAAATTGAGCTAAAAGTGCAAAATGCAACTTCTGTAAAGGTCTCCCATAACTTTACAACTATGGCAATTATTGCCCACAATCTTTGCTCTCCAGACATATAAGAGCATGCTACTACTCTCCATGCCAAAATTGACGGCAACTAGTGATGAGTGAGTGTACTCGTTGCTCGGGTGACCTCCGAATATTTGTTAGTGTTCGGAGATTTAGTTTTCATCACGGCAGCTGAATGATTTACAGCTACTAGCCAGGCTGAGTACATGTGGGGTTTGCCCGGCTGCTAGGTAATCCCCACATGTAATCAAGCAGGCTAATAGCTGTAAATCATGCTGCTGCGGGGATGAAAACTTAATCTCCAAGCAGTCATAAATACCCAGAGACCACCCGAGCGTGCTCTGGAAAACCCGAGCAACGAGTATACTCGCTCATCAATAACACCTATCATTTCTCTATATGTACCCAAACAGCCATAACATTAGAACTACTTAATGTTGTGCAAGTCAACTCAAAACAGCTCTACAATTATCGAAAAGAGTAGCCAGCACCTCCAAACAGAACAAGGCGAGTGTGGACAGGTGCAAGCTGAGCGACCAAGTCAATAGACCTACGAAAAAAGCCGCATACTGAAATGCTATAAGATGCGATCATTGAATGTATGAAATAGAACTACATTACTGATCTAGAATATACGTTAAAAATGAATGTAATTTATGCACAAATTAGCCTATTCTTGAGAGCCCAACAGCCAGCGACGAGACATACCCCTTTGTTGGCCTCTCACGGGCTAAATGAGATCTTCAATTTTAAGAGCACATAGGATTCAGCTCTAATTAAAACAAATACCTTAGGCTGATGGTAGCAGTGTTCAATCATAGGGAGTGTACCACAACTATCAAAAAGACTGACCAGCCCCTCCAAACAGACCAAAATTATCCTGCTCTACTCCTCCTTGGTCTGGCCTCATCTGGAATACCGTGTCCAGTTCTGGGCATCACATATTAAAAAAGACAATGAAAAACTGGAGCAAGTTCAGAGAAGAGCGACCAGGATGGTGAGCGGACTGCAAAGTATGTCCTACGAGGAACGGTAAAGGATCTGGGAATGTTTAGCTTTCAAAAAAGAAGGCCAAGAGGAGACTTAATAGCTGTCTACAAATATCTGAAGGGCTGTCACCGTGTAGAGGGATCATCATTATTATCATTTGCACATGGAAATATGAGAAGCAATGGAATGAAACTGAAAGGGAGAAGATACAGATTAGACATTAGAAAACACCTTTAGACAGTGATCAATGCGTGGATCAGGAGACCAGGAGAGGTGGTGAGTTCTCTGTCAATGGAAGTCTTCAAACAAAGGCTGGAGATAATTTAGTGACTCCTCCAGCATTGAGCAGGGTGTTAGAGTTGGAAGGGATCCCCAGGGTCATTGTGTCTAACATTTTATGATTCTAGCTCTTCTTCAGGTTAGTAAGCTACATGTACACAGCCATCTACATGATAAAGAAACGTGATTCATCAGATGAGGCCTCCAACCTCCATTGCTCCATGGTAGAGAGGAGCAAATATATTCAAGTGGAATTGAATTCTGCTTGAATTTGACAAAAATCTGTGGATTTTTTTTTGTTATTCACTTCCATGCGGATTCAGCAAAATGGCAGCTGTTGGTCACCTGAGCGGTGAAGGTCTATCAAAAGGTTTAAAAGAAAAAAAAATCTGTATACTCACTTTATCGCTCCCCTCTCCTCTGCTCCGCACCATCACCAGTCCAGTCCTTGTCACATCTTCTGATCGCCGCTACCAGCACTGAAATCCCTCGGCTTTTCACTCTAGGCCAGGATTCTGGCTCTGATAAGACCCGGGACGGTTCGGTGAGTGCGCAAGCTGGGTCACCGTGCACATCATGATGGCATAACTCCATGACCTTTTATTTGTTTGCTCAGTACCCTCCCGGCACAAGGTAAAAGGCCCGGGATTTCAGCGCTAGCGGCGGTGATCAGAAGCTATGGTGAGGACCGGATTGGTGATAATGAGGAGCAGAGGGAATGTTGAGGATAGCGGTAAGGTGAGTATAAGATATTTTTTTTTATATCGCGTTTATTATGCTGTTGGGTCTGGAGAGGTCCTATACCACAATAAGGAACATTATATTCACAGAGAATAACCTCTCTAAGAATCAAATTTCCCGAAAAATCAGCGCAAAGACGAGAAATCTTTTTTTGTGTGACCCGCTTATTTCCACTCCATTGCAGAGTTCTGATGCTCAGGTGCAGATTGTTAGCACGTTTGGTGGTGGATAGGGGACAGCAGGGGTACTCTGACTGGTCTGCAGTTACAAAGCTTTATACAACTTTGTCATTGCTAGCAGAACCTTCTCTAGCAATTTGTACTGCAGTAGCTACTGTGATCGAAACAGATGGGTTAACTTCAAGCGACATTTAAAATCATGAGCCTTAGGTTCCCATAACCCTATTGCCTGTTCATCAGTTGTCCTTCTTTGGACATCTTTTCATAGCTACTAATTATTGTAAACTAGGAACACCTTACAAGACCCACCATATACTGTGAACACCTTACAAGACCCACCATATACTGTGAACACCGTACAAGACCCACCATATACTGTGAACACTCTACAAGACCCACCATATACTGTGAACACTCTACAAGACCCACCATATACTGTGAACATGTACAAGACCCACCATATACTGTGAACACGTGCAAGACCCACCATATACTGTGAACATGTACAAGACCCACCATATACTGTGAACACTCTACAAGACCCACCATATACTGTGAACACTCTACAAGACCCACCATATACTGTGAACATGTACAAGACCCACCATATACTGTGAACACCGTACAAGACCCACCATATACTGTGAACACTCTACAAGACCCACCATATACTGTGAACACTCTACAAGACCCACCATATACTGTGAACATGTACAAGACCCACCATATACTGTGAACACGTGCAAGACCCACCATATACTGTGAACATGTACAAGACCCACCATATACTGTGAACACTCTACAAGACCCACCATATACTGTGAACACTCTACAAGACCCACCATATACTGTGAACATGTACAAGACCCACCATATACTGTGAACACCGTACAAGACCCACCATATACTGTGAACACTCTACAAGACCCACCATATACTGTGAACACTCTACAAGACCCACCATATACTGTGAACACTCTACAAGACCCACCATATACTGTGAACACTCTACAAGACCCACCATATACTGTGAACACTCTACAAGACCCACCATATACTGTGAACACTCTACAAGACCCGCCATATACTGTGAACACTCTACAAGACCCGCCATATACTGTGAACACTCTACAAGACCCACCATATATTGTGAACACTCTACAAGACCCACCATATACTGTGAACACTCTACAAGACCCGCCATATACTGTGAACACTCTACAAGACCCACCATATATTGTGAACACTCTACAAGACCCACCATACACTGTGAACACTCTACAAGACCCACCATATACTATGAACACCGTACAAGACCCACCATATACTGTGAACACCCTACAAGACCCACCAAATACTGTGAACACCCCGCAAGACCCACTGTATATTTTAAACACCCCACAAAATACACCATATACTTTGAACATCTCACAAGACCCAACATTAACTGGTTACATCCAACAAGACCTGCAATTTTGGAGACATTCTGACACAGTTATCTAGCCATCACAATTTTGGCCTTATGTCCATACACGTGCCCATCTTCCATACTTTAAACTCCTCAAAATCAAGAACTGACTGTTCACTTGCTGCCTGATATATCCCACTCTTACAGGTGCCAACATAACATTTGTTATTCCCTTCACCTGTCAGAGGTTTTGTTCTGCCTGATCAGTGTATTTAGTAACTAACGGAAAAAAAGGGCACCATTAGGCCGAAGTGCTATTTCATCATGGTGAAATTGCGAATTAGCTCAGCATCAATGTCTAAAAGTCATGAGTGACCATCGAAAGAAATCCAACCTTGGTGGGCATCTTGCGACAGATATAAAACCTCTTGATCCCTCATTTCCCATGTTTTTCTTTGCCACTTCTACAGGACCAAAATAATTAAAAGTTGCATGATGGCGCTCTCTTGTCTGAGATCAGAGCGGTACCTGTTAAATGACGAATTATGCCATATATTAAATTGCCTTTAATATTTATGAAGATGCCATGCATTTCTTAAGCCAACAGATTGCAGGAGTATATATACACAAGGTTATGTGCTTTTTACGATGACGCATTGTGCTCTATATACCCTTAATGATTACTTGCAATTACAGTACAGGGAATAAATAGAAATGAATTAGGCGCCAGCAGTTGCATTTTAGGAGGCCTGTCTCCTGGAGTTTATCCAGCCCTGATTGCTCTCAGATAAATAGAACATGAGACATAGGTAGGGTGGTTAGGAAAATTGGCCTTCCAGAGACTGAGGCTATAAATTCAGTCCTGGACCTCGTCAGTCAGCCATGACACATTCCCAGCCCCTGTTCCTCCAGCTAACGAATAAGGCTCACATAGGTGTAGTGCTAAGAAACCTTCTGTGATTAGGAGAATTGACTTCTGGGAATGCTCATTATATAAGGGGTTACCCAGAAGTATTTTCTAGAGAAAACAACTTGTTAATTTACATATTGTCCTCTAGTAGCTATTTTATTATTTTGCATTGTTTGTTATCCAGTTGACAAAACCTTTATTCAATGACTGGTATCCCAACCGCAAAGGTCTCAGCTATCCTTAAAGACAGATTTTGGAGTCTTGTCCAAGATTGCCATGCATACGAATCATCACAGGAAATGTGAGACTTGGGTCCCCCTTAGGAAATCATAATGAGGTCCAGTCCCCATTCATGGACACTTTTGATTACATCACCTTCTTTATTATCAATGTACACACAGGAAATACCAGGTTATTTGGAATCATCCTATGAGAAATAGACTGTTGTGGTAAGTGCTTGAGTCCAAAATCACCTCCAAATGGGATTATCATCTGCTGGCAGTTATGGGCTCACCTGGTGCTAAGCTGTAGGCTTGAATGAGCAGCATGGACCTAAGTTGATGGTGCTGCAGAGCGGGTTTTAACAGTAGACGCGTTCACCAGCTAGGACCAGGACAGCAGGGTATGGAGGGTGACAGAGAAGTGGACCAGGTACCATCAGATGAAGATGAAGGTTTTGCGCAGATACTCATATACATAGTTACATAGTTATTAAGGTTGAAGGAAGACTTTAAGTCCATCTAGTTCAACCCATAGCCTAACCTAACATGCCCTAACATGTTGATCCAGAGGATCATATGGGAATGGTAACTGTATTTATAGGTAACCTGTATCTTCCAGAAAATATGAAGCAAATGGAGTCTAGTATCTTCCAATCATGGTTATTTGCAGCAATGCATGCATATTGAGACTTGTAGTAAGGAAATGGTTAACAGCAGGATGGCAGTGAAGTATAAGCAAGCTAGAGATATGCGCAAAGAGGTGCATTACCTTGATTGCAGAGGTTAGGTGAGAACAGTTGGGATGATTTGGTAACTTGCTTGCTTGCTAAGCTTGCTAAGCTTTACTTAGCTTGGAAATAATTGTAGTTAGAGAAGACACCTGTCTGGAGCTGAGATAATTGAAGTTGAGGCAATCACTTAAACAAATTAAGTGAACTTTGGACAGTGCTACTTAATACCCAAATAGCTGGCATTCATGATCCAGCCTTAAAATTGTTGAAATGGTGATGTTAAAGGAGTTCGCCAGGTTACCTAAGAAACCCGGTGTGGACTTCTGCAAGGGGAGGCCGCTATAGGAGAAGGAAGCAAGTACTGGCATGGAGCCGGGACAGGTGAGTAACATTGGCCATTCGTGGCGCATTTGTTTCTCAGAGTCTGGGCATGACAGAGGATCATCTGGCACTGCCATGGGACAATCCACCTATCATCAAAATTAAAGATGATTGCTAGATATAAAATTATTTTCGTATAATTTTGTCCTTCATGCATATGATCATTTTGACCTTGGAATTTTGTTCCTGTTTTCTTCGATCTTAAACCATTTGAAGTGAAAAACATTTTTGTTAAGTCATAGCTTATTACAATGTAAATAGCTTATGTTAACATGTCTTTATTATGCTACAGCCCTCCATTTAGCACACGAAAAAGCTATTGACAGCCATCTTTAGAGCTCTATTCACCCAATTAGCTCCAAAAGAGTGTCCAACTAGCTCGAGCTAGTTGCTATTGGTATACTGAAAAAAGAAAAAGTATTGTATATTCAATATGGTATACCTTTTTTTTCTTAGAACTGGACTATATTGGTATTCTTGATATGGATTACATTAGTGACAGTCATCAGGAACTTTTCAAATTTAGGGATGTATAGCCCAACGATTTATAATTGGTGTTTATAAATCCCATCGTTCAATTAGATACTCATATTGATCGTAAGTATTTGTTATGAGCTCGACTTCTAGTTGCAGTAAATTGCATATTGCAGACTCCATTTCCCTGGGTTGCATCTCTGTCCACTAAACTACTCTTAACATCGGCATCAGGTGCTAGAACAATACCAGTGGCCAACATTGGTACATGGGAAAATAGCAAGGTGCAATTATTAAGGTTAAAATGGGTTTTCTTGATTGAAATGGAGGATATCTAATTATTGATACTTCTAGATCTGTGCAAATTCTCTCCTACTTACAGTCATAGTGAAGTAGAAGCAATGTAGAAGAACAGTACAGTCGTCTGGGATATATGGGATTTGTATGGCGTACGGTCTGATTTCATAGGAGTAGAAATGCTTGATCGAAAATCGTTGAGTCCAGTTGTTAGAACTGTTCTTTTCTTTCATGTATGGTCCTTGGCCTGACCAGTAAGGTTTTCGGATTGGTTGTGGACAGCTAAAATTTTAGGATTTATTCTCTGGCTTTTCTCGCTATAATATTATTGGGCGCATTTGTTTTCTAAATTTAATATATTGACTGATTTCCAATGAATATTAAAACAAAATTTTGGAAACTTCTTGTCTATTATCATTTAAACTAAAATCCTCCTTTATTTTGGGTAAATAGTTCCCAAAGCGATTCTCTACCCAGAAATCTAAAAGTGACTATACATTACTGATGTATTGTCATGATACCTGGTGTCTTCCATTCTCCAGTTTGGTGCCATGTTCTCCTCTTCTCCAAAATGGCCATTCCAAAGGCATGGAGAGCATTTAAGAAAGTCTTTATCACGCCTCGATTTTCTCTGCCGTGGGATAAACTCAACACTTTCGTCAATGGGGTTGATTCATCCCTTTCCAATGGACAGGCGTGGGGCGGAGTAGTTCAGACTTTCAGAAGTGCTCCTCATGTCCCTGCTGTGGCCATTTTGGAAATGAGAAGGACTGCTGAACTAAGTGAAGTGTCAAGATTATATACTGGGAAATGTATAGTCATAGTTAGGTCTCGGAGTGGAGAGTTGCTTTCGCACACTTGCCTTTATACGCCCCCATGCTTACGAATTACCTTGACATTTAGGTTTACTAAGAAACATATCAGTCTTATTGATGAATAGACTGTAAAAATATAACAAAACCACAAGAAAATGTCTTAAAAAAATCTAAACCACATTGAGTAACCTTTATGGTAAAGGGTAAATTACAACTTTATATAACAAGGCCATGAAAACTTGGAAACTCATGTCCTACAATGGAAAGAGGAACGTTATTTACATTGTCTAATTTGACACATGATAGTTATATAAAATAAAAAAGCCACAGTCAAAAAAAAGTGTATATATATCGTGTCACTAAAAATAAGCAGAAATAAAAATGCAAGTATGACCTCAAATAGTATTGAAGGAGAAAGCAGTAAAAAAAAAAAAAAGTTCAGAAATCCCAATTCCTCCCATGGTCAACCTATTTGGCCGAATTTCAAAACCATTTTACATAAACATAGTTAAAGACCTGTTTTGAATTTCACTTAGCTTTTTTACAAGCCAACAAAAATAAAAGTATATTTTTACATGCTACGGACATGTCAGTTTGTTGTCATTATGTAGTGAGACAAAGCTTCAGGACATGGCATGGTCATTTTATTTTAAGGCGGTAACTAAATCTAACTTGAATTTCAAGCCCAGCATAAAAATGTAAGTTTAAAAAAAATGCACCTCCGTAAATAAATGCACTACCCCTAAAAAAAAAAAAATAAATTAAAAAAAAGGCTAACTCTACCATGAAAAAAGTTAAAAAAAAATGAGCAACTTAAAAGAGAAAAATAATGAACAATTCAAAAGCCAAAAAAGTTTGAAAGAAACCCTCCCACACCCAAAAATGAATAACCCAAAAGAAAAAAAGAAAGTAAAATATAATATGCACCACCCTAAAGAAAACAAGTAAATAACATCCAACAAAAAATAAAGGGTAAAAGATGGACAACCCACAACAGGAAAAAGTAAAAATAAAAAAGTAAAAAGACCCCTCCAACAAAATATAGAATGTGAACAAGTCAAAAGAAGAAAAGGAAAAGAAATGCACAACCTAAAATAAAAAAAAGGACTTACCCACCAAAAAGTAAAAGGTAAAAAAGGAAAAAAAATGCGCAACCAAAAAACAAGAAAACTCAAAATGTGTGAAAAGTGAAACATTACCAATTCGAAAAGCAAATAATGCAAAGCTAAAAAAGTGAAAAATGCACACATTCTCTTTCCAAAAAAACCAAACAAACTCTGTTTTCACACCCGTTTTTCTCACGTAAGCATAAAAGCGGGCGTACAAGTCAGAACTACATTGAAATGGCTCTTAACAGGATTGCCGAGAATTATGCGCATTGCAGCAGCGGAGAATCTGTTTTGTAACGTCCGACCATACGTTGCAAATGAACATTCTTTTTTTCTGCAGAATGATTAAGGAAATCTGTCCATACTTTCCCCGTGTTGTTTCATGTGTTTATTTGGTGATTACAAAAATGTGTTGAGCAGCATTTAAAGGACCAAACAAAAAAAAAAACGAGACACACAGCAGTTCTCTGATTTGATTTATTCATCGAGCAAGCATATGCTACATGTTCTGTTATATATATAACTCAGACATAATCCATACAATGTTCTCCGAGCGTTTCTTACAGGGAGAGGGATTTCTGAAGGATAAAGCGAGATGCTTTCATGTCTTTACGTATGCAAACTATGGAGGATCTGGGCTGACCTGTCAGTAAGTAAATAGGTCCGTGACCGTTAATGGATCCCACGTCTTCTCTCTTATTCCAGGTTAGAAGCCGTGCACTGTGGCTGTTACCCTCTGTGCCCCAAAGCTTTGGTGTACCCCGAGATCTTCCCAGGTAGGCATATCATCCACATCCAGGGCTTCCTATCTTAAAGTCTGAAAACTGGGAAAGTTACGCAAGAGCATTTGTTTATTTGGCAAAACCAAATGTTAATGTAGGAAGAAAAAAAAAATGTGATACAATACATTAGACTGCGTTTATACATACCATCTGTTCTCTCACAATAGCAAAATAAAAAGATGATTTAAAATAGGTTTTTTTTTTTCATTAGTCTGGGGCGAAACGGCAGAGCCGGAATAGCACATAGCGGGCTGTCATCTACCTTATTGCGATTGGATGTATACATACATCCGCAGATGGCTTCGCGCCGTTTATACACGCACGCATATAGGTAAATATTTACGGAACGGAAATGGACTGATTGTATAGAGAGAGAATATAAGTTTATGATTGATACAGTTAAAAAGACATAAAAAAAAAAATTGTGCAGCTCCGTTGCGATCCTCAACTACAAAATATCCCTCTCCCCTTTGTATTGTGTTACATTAGAATAATGTATTTTAATCACCCCGAGGAGATGTCTAAACAGAACGAGTACACGGTCTTATTTAACATTAAACATCCTTTTGCGAGTGGAAGGTAACTTCATAAAAATCAGGCTTAAATAATGTAAAACACGAGACGGCACAGAGCAATATGCATTTTTAATTAGTAAAGTGACTAATATCGAGTGTGTGCTTTGAGGTCTTTGTTTCATTAAAAATGTATCTGTTTTTTCCTGCAGCGGAATATCTGTATTCGACACCTGAACAGCTTTTGAAAAAATTGCAGAAATTCTGCAAAAGGCCCGATATTGTCAGGAGGCATCGGTTTCAGGTATAGGATCAAAAGATTGCTTCTTTTTTTTTGTGCTACTTTTATATATATACTTTTTTTTTTTTTTTTTTTTTAACCTCTGGTGACAAATTGATTGCAACTCAGAAGGAAAAAAAAAAAAGAAATCTGTTGCAAGGGACTGTATAATTAGCGTAGTTTATTTCGAAACGAAGCATGTTATGCAGGAATATTAGTTGTTATGCTAACAAGGATTAATTAAAGTACACGGCAGCTGTATTACCATAGGTCTGATGGTAGTCTTGCACTTAAGGCATACCGAATCTCCCTTTTTAATTTATTGCTTTCGAAATAAGAAAAAGAAAAAAATGGCTGTCCTGTACGTTGGGACCCACGAGGCTTATAAAAATGAACCTGGATTAATGCAGCTCATTAGCTTTAAAGGAAAGTTGAAAGGAATATCTTACAATTATACTAATGAAGATAAGCTCACTTTGCTATTAGAATATTATATTATTTAAAACTGGGAGGGGAGATTCAAGAAATTGTTATCAGGTGCAGACTTTTTTTTTTTTTTCTCTCTCTCAATCTATTTTCTTTCTATGCATTGTCATGAAAATGAACCCTACCCGTGTCCTTCCATGCCCTTGAGTGTTGGAGGATATCTCTAGAAATTCCTATATGGATGCTCTTGCAAAATTGGCCCAAATATATATATTTTAAAACATTTTTTTAATTTAAAAAAAAATTGAAAAATATATTTTTATGATATATATATATATATATATATATATATATATATATATATATATATATATATATTTTTTTATTATTATTATTATTATATATATTTTTTCTTTCTATGAATTATGAAAAAGAAGACTCCCCGTGTCCTACATGCCCTGGAGCGTCGAGTCTGTCTAGAAATTCCTATGCGAATATTTGATTTTGCAAAATTGGTCCAAAAATGTGTGTGTGTATATATATATATATATATATATATATATATATATATATATATATATATATATATATATATATATATATATATATTTCTAAATTTAAAAAAAATTGAAAAATATATTTTTCATTTTTTATAGATAATTTTTTAGTGAAGCAAAAATCTTATTTTAGATTTATTTATTATTTTTAACAAAATTTAAAATTGAATACTATTATTTTTGAAATATGTCGGTAATATTTTTATTTTTAATATATTTTTTTTAGTAAGAAAAATCGTATTTAAGATTGAAAAATAAGTAATTTTTTTTTCAATCTTAAAGTGAAAAATATTTCTGAAATATTTTTAATATTTTAATTTTTAATATATCGTTTTTATATTTAAAAAAGTCTTATTTTAGATAAAAAAGACATCATTTTGACTTTTCAGGCTGCTATCTATGGCAAGATAGCTGTATGAGAGTTTAATTTTGCTTGATTTAACCCCATCGTCGCCAGTTTAAGCGGGTGACGGGGAGTTGTGGAGGAGGGCGAAATGTTTGGTTTCTTCTCAGATATTTTGATGATGTATGTGCAATGTAAAGCTCCATTGTGCATCTGTAGGAAACAGTTAAAGCATGGGAAAAAATAGAGATAGGAGCAAAAAATGCAATTTAACACCCAATTTCAAGCTCATTATCTTTCATTGTCTATTAACTTGGCAATGGTTCAGGAGGTAGCCTATAATAGTTTAAAATGCTGACTGCACAGTTCCAATGCTGTGTGCAGTGCTTTGCAAGCCAGTAGAATTGCATACAGCTTTTAACCTGTAATGAAAAAAAAAGTAAAGGAACCCACCCAGAAGGCAGGGAGCTTTATGATGTGTGGAACCCCTCAGGCCTCGGTCGCCTTCCTCTTTTTTTTTTCTGCTGCAGTCTGTGTGTTCCAGCATTTTACAAACCAAACAGATCCAGTGAGGACAGCATGGGGTCTGTATAATGGTCCTCATCCTGGATATTCTAAAAAAAAAAAAAAGAAATATATATAGATATAAATTATATATATTGGTTGCTAAGGTTTACATGTTCTGCAAGTGCAAAGTGAGGTCTAATCAGCAATAAACATCACTCGTTTCACTGTTAAAATCTGACTTTTCACAGTCTAATACATGGAAGAAAGTGTTGTAAACTGTGAATAAAACATATATTGGGTGATACATGAATCAGCTTTATCGGTACGGTTTGTGAATAAAAAGTTGTAGGGATGTAACTGTGACTATCTGTATAAAACCAGCTTACACTTGCCAACTTGTTGAAGTTGTTTTAAAAGGGTTTTCCCATGAACAAAGTTGATCTTAATCAACAGCTTAATCAATAGATTTTTGAATAATAATAAGGTCCACAATTGGATGTGTTTAAAATAAAATATTCCTGTGCTGAGATAATCTTATAAATGTGCCCCTGCTGTGTACTGTGTAATGGCTGTGTCTGACCGTACAGGGACATGGTCTGATCATACCATATCTCTTGGCCAGGGGAGTAGGCAAAAGAAGGTATACAGACATTACAGCACATGATCACAGATGATTCTGTGAGGTGAAATGTTTTACCTCACAGAAAGAATCAGTTCTGTAATGTCTGTATACTCTGGTTAATGTCTTTTGCTCACTCCTCTGGCCAGAAGATGTGGTATGTAGAGATGGGGGAACCCGAACAGTAAGGTTCGAGGCTCGTTCCGAACATCTACTGGTCGGACATGGACCCTAAACAAGGACTTCACCAAGAAGACCATGTTACTGTTAGGATTTGGCACCCCAAACACCGGGTGTTTCTTGCACGCGACACACTCCCATGACAGTGCGGCAAACACTGCCTTTTGATCTATAAAATCTGCATTTTTTCACCCAAACACCCCAGTGTCCCAAAGTCCCACAAGATGAAACTTCCCCCTTTTCCCACCACCCAACCTAACACCTACACCCAAATCGATATCCCTATATGCAATATATACAGAAACAGACATTACAATAACCACAACTGAAGCCCAAGTTTGGCGCCTGCAGCTGTACATCACTGTATATTGATCAAAACAAAAATCTACAAGGTCAGCAGCAAACCACAATCAGGAAAGGAGATGACCAGACTAGGACACATTAAAAGAAAAGCCCTCCAGCGGAGAACGGCCCTACGTGTGTCCAGTCTCTCATACTCAAGAGAGCACACCTTCACCAGGTCACCAAATATGGTCCCAAACACATTACCTCCCTCTTGACCAGGTTCAGTCTGTTCCCCCATAGCAGTTGAAAGAACAAACTGAAGACCCGAGTCCAGAGAGCCTCCGGCAAGATGCACACACTGCCCAGATAAATCAGTAAAGGAAGCAGGTAAGTTTTGATCAGGATCTCCTTCTTCCAGCCAGAGACTCTCACACTTTTCCTGGTTGATCTTGGACCCTGATGCCTCCGAGTAGCAATCTACCTCTGATATCAGCCACTCTGCCTCCTCATTAGAGGAAACAAAAGCAGTTACATCATCTGTATTCACCACCACCCTCAAAGTTGTTTTAGGTATTGCGTCTATCCCGATCCCTGCCAACCTTCCACGTTCCACTCTTCTAAGAAGGGGGTCAATCACAAACACGTACAGCAGCAGGCTCAAGGGACAACCCTCGCAAGCACCACACGCAACCTCAAAAGAGCTGCTAATTCAACCGTTCACAAGCGAGACAAACTGTGCCCCACTGTACATGATATTAATCCAATCAACAAACCCCCCCCATGAGGCCATGTCTCAGAAGGACAGACCAGAGGTACCCATGATTAATCCTATCAAATGCTTTTGCATGGTTCAGTGAGAGCATATACCCCTTTCAGTGACCAGCCCTACCCTGCTCCACTGCCTCTAAGACTCAGAGCACAGCACTAAATGTGCTGCGGCCTGGAACAGAGTAATGCAAATTTTACAAGCCGACCAAACAGCACCTTTGCCAAAACCTTCCTGCTGCATTCTGAAGGGCTATGGGACACCAATTCTTAATGCAAGATGGATCCTTACCCTTTGGCAAGATGATCAGGGCAGACCGCCTCATTGACTTCGGCACAGTGCCCAAGGATAGATGCTCATTGAATAGCTCAGTTAAGAGGGGAACCAAGACGTCCTTAAAGGTCTTATGGAATTCAGATGTTAAGCCATCTGGACCGGGTGATTTCTTTAGGGCAAGCTCTTTAGTCGCCAACTTAACTTCCTCTTCCCCAATCATCTCTGTCAAAACATCTAGAGAGGGTCAACGGTGGTTCGGGGACGGCTTCAGTCAGGAAAGCAGACATCTCACCTCAATCAAGATTCCTCTTCCCCAAGAGGTGTGAGTAGAAGGATCTTATAACCTCCAGGATCCCTGTTCTTGTTCGTCTCAGGGACCCTGTAGTGTTGACCAGTCCTGTAACTACTTTACTATTCACTGACATCTTGCAGATTCTTTAAGGGACAGGCGAGTGGTACTTACCGTAATCTCTCTCAAAAACCAAACATTTGTGTCTATCGTACCGACATCTCATTAGCAAAGATTTCACTTTGGAGATCGCGGCTACCTCCATTTGAGACAAGATGCTCAAGTTTCCTCATCAGACTGTGATACAGGCGGAACCTGTTCAGACTTCTAAGTCTCAAGAGCTGGCGGAAGAATCTCGCCACCCTTATCTTGAACATCTCCCACCACTGACTCCTCTTTACTACTACAAAGATCCAGTAAGGACACCTGGCTCTGAAGAAAATCCTCAAAGGACTGTCTTATCTGTAACTTTCAGAGAAAGCAAAAGTAAACAGTGGTCAGAGAACTCCACCTCAACAGACACTGCTGAAGAGACGGCTTCCTCTTTTAATAAAACCTGTCTATTCTGGACTTACAGTTACATCTGTGATAGGTGAATCCCTCGTGGCTTGGGGTGCACCGAATGTGGACATCCACCAGGCGAGCCTCACTAGCTATACTATTAAGGACGATACTATCATGAGTTAGCTTGTCTCTGGAGCTCCTGAATCTGGGGACCTCGAGACAGTGTTGAAGTCCCCTCCAAAGACAACCTGCTGACTTGTAAAAAGGTGGGGCTTGATTCTTGTAAAGAGACACTTCCAGTCCCACTTAGATTGGTGACTCTTGTCCCTTCATGAGGACATGTAAGATCAAGGACCGCCACTCCCCTATATGGCTCAGCTGCAAGAGACTAATAGGGGGGCTCGAGTCTCCACCACTTCTTAGCTTTAAACATGCCTGTCATGTTTTGCAACCTGGTCTGTTGCAAAAGGAAAATGTCAGCTTCAACCCGGCTGAGAAAATCTAAGGCCGCAAATCTAGCTGTATTTGACTTTATGCTGGCGACATTAATGGACGCCAACGTCAATGGAGTGGGTACTGCCATCATTGGTGATAGAGTTAGATGGATTTCTTCATCCCACTCCCCTTATCCTCTGCCTCAGAGGAGGAATCCTTCCTCTTTAATGACACAGAGGTATCTATTCCCATATTTTTTTTACTTCTATCGTCCACGTCTCTGGACTCTGGGCCAGTTCCTCCCCCCAAGGGCTTTGCATCCCCAGAAGAATGAGACTCGGTACCCCATGTAAACCCCACTGAAGCCGAAACCTCACGCTCAGCGGAAAGGATGTTCTCAAGGGCTTGGAACTGGTTAAAAAGACCAACCAGATGGGAGTCAGTTGTACCTTCCTCAGGTACTTTGGTCAGAGTGGGAGAAGTTGTTTTGTCTCCCTTTTTCTCTTCTTTTTGGTGCAGAGGTTACACTTGTCCTCTAGCCACTGCATATTATCCTCATCCATACTTTCACAATGGGAGGACTCTGAGGAAGTGGTGCTTTTCTCCCTGTAGATCCTCCTAACCTCCATATCCAACTCATCATCCCTCAGGGACTCAGGAGCAAGACTGGTGTTCTGGACACGGGTCGCCCCAGTAGCACAGGGCTCAGCCAGCTCCCTCTCCTATTTGCTCCTGTTTAGATGCCTCAGCTGGGCAGGCATCTTTTTATTGCTTTTCCTCCCTGGCCACTCAACTCCCTCACCCCTGCTAGTCCCTTCCCCAGCAGAATCGGCCTCACAGCTTTATCCCACCGGGGTCAATACTGCATTAGCGAAGGATCGAGGACAACATCTAAATGGGTTACCTAACACACCACACAGGTGGCACCTAATCTCTACAGAAGATGCAGCAAGATGGCCGACATCCCCACACAATGCACATTTCTGCACAGTGCAGTTTGCATTGAAGTGTGTTAGGTCGCCACACTTGTGACAGAGCTTCGGTTGCGCCTGGTAGAAGACCAGGATACATATGATCCCTACCCAGAAAGGCAGATGATAGAATGTGGGCAATCATACCACGTGAACATTTAAGTTTTACCTTAAACGTCCAGGCCCCTGACCAGATACCAAACTCATTGCGATTTTTCATTGGCATCTCTACCACCTCTACATACCTGCAATGCCACATCATGATGCCATAACAAAAAAGCAACCAGTTACAAGTCATCATGGTCACTTTCTTGACTTGGTTTTGACAAGACGCGACCTCAATGGCAAAGTTTCGCCAGCTGGGCTCATTTTTTGCCAACTCATAACTCATTCAACCAGAAGAGCTCAAGTTCCTCTAGCCGAAAAAAAGCTGACATCAAACTCTGGCGTGGAATAGGGATGTATCAAAGTGTAGATGTCAATTACCTTAAAGCGCATCCTCAGCAGGAGCTTCACAACCTTTGACCTTGGAGGACATGCTTCACTGTTCCTCCACCGAAGACGGACCACATTCCTATGCACACTGCCCGACCCGGCTGTTGGGATGGTTCACACTGTATAGGTACCTTCACACTGAACAACTTAACAACAATATCGCTAGCGATCCGTGACGTTGCAGCGTCCTGGATAGCGATATCGTTGTGTTTGACACGCAGCAGCGATCAGGATCCTGCTGTGACATCGTTGGTCGGAGCTAGAAGGCCAGCACCTTATTTCGTCGCTGGATCACCCACTGACATCGCTGAGTCGGCGTGTGTGACTCAGATTCAGCGATGTCTTCACTGGTAACCAGGGTAAACATCGGGTTACTAAGCGCAGGGCCGCGCTTAGTAACCCGATATTTACCCCGATTACCAGTGTAAATGTTAAAAAAAAAAAAACACTACATACTTACATTCCGATGTCTGTCACGTCCCACGGCGTTCTGCTTCCCTGCACTGTGTCAGCGCCGGCTGGCCGTAAAGCAGGGCACAGCGGTGACGTCACCGCTCTGCTTTACAGCCGGCGCTTACAGTGCAGGGAAGCAGAACGCCGGGGGACCCGACAGACACCGGAATGTAAGTATGTAGTGTTTGTTTTTTTTTACATTTACACTGGTAACCAGGTTAAACATCGGGTTACTAAGCGCGGCCCTGCACTTAGTAACCCGATGTTTACCCTGGTTACCCGGGGACTTCGGCATCGCTGGTCGCTGGAGAGCTGTCTGTGTGACAGCTCTCTAGCGACCACACAGCGACGCTGCAGCGATCGGCATCGTTGTCTAGATCGCTGCAGCGTCACTAAATGTGACGGTACCTTATGCCTCTCTTTTTGCTCTCAGAAGGTCCCAAGGCCATGCTTCTCTATCAACCTTTCAACCCCCTACCATTAGTGATCTCTTCCCCTTCTTTAGAGCCTCCAGGAGATGCCACTGAAACATGTTGCCCCCAGAGCCAGGAGACAAGGAGGATATCCTATTTTCCTCGGAGGTGACACCGGCATAACTCCTGATAGGCGTTACCACTGTCGGAGGGGGGTGCAACTGGACCAGTGATTATATCAGCCCCAACAGAATCCCTATTACACACCTTCATCACCATCTCAACCTCCACCCAACCAGCAACCACACTACTATACAATTTGCCCCATTCACACCCACCACCACATTCACTCCTGCTGGAGCAGTGTGTGACATTTTGACCTCAGCATCAGGCACAAGGGGCTCAGTCACCATCATAAAACTGGAAGCCAGCTCACCCATGGTCTTACATGTGCCTTCCGCGTCATCAGTTGGTAGTTTGCATTGCTTCACATTTGATACCAGGCACCGCTGACTCTTCACAGCTGTAAGGCACTGCTGATACTTAGCATCAAGATTTTGCCGTCCAGCGGCACCAAGTTATACAACGAGCTGAGCCTGCAGCCAACTCGGGGTACACGGATGAGGGCATACAAGTCGTCTTTGCCTTTTTCTTCTTGTCCCCAGTTGCCACTTGCCTCTTCTGGTAGATCATCACCAAGATGGAAGTTTTGAAGGCACACTGGGGACTCCAGGAGCTTTATCTCCGCCATTAACGCACCTTCCTGGCCGCTGTTGTCACTGTCTTCCCCCATGCTGACAAAACTGCAACCAGATGTCAATGTAGCCTGTTCTGCAGGTAGATTGCTGCACGTGGCCTGAGGGTGACTTTGCAGGCTGCCGTGTGGGGCTTTCTGGTGGTCAAAATCCTCATCATCATCATATACATGGCTCTCAGGCTGCTGCCCCATCTGCCTTTGCTCTCTGTTATCAGCCATATCACTAAATCTGTCCTCATTCACCAGTTTTTCCTTGAAAGGACTACTCTTTTGTCTGATAAAAGCTTTTCTGACTTCCAGCTCATTAATTTCAAGCTTAAATCTCTTTACGTCCACCTCGAGTTGTCTTTCTCGGTTTGGAGGCACCCACAGCCTCCTGATGGTCTTACTCACCTCTTCATACTCACGGATCTGGCTCATAACCCGGGAGCCATAGGTGGACACAGACTCCCAGGGTCTCTGCACCCCCCAATCTTTCTCAGCGAGGTCAGCCTCACCGCCGTGAGCACTCAGCTTTCCTCCGGAAAGACCGCCATCATACATGCTGGCAGGATGTACCTCCATCTTGGAAGCCTTGCAGATTCTCTGGGTCTCCACAGACCCAAGGGGAGTAGGAGCCACATTGCTGCAACTCCTGGTGGAGTGCCTCACCCCTGAGTCCTCTGATTTGCAGGCTTCCAGGTGGAGAGGTGTTGCTCTGGAGCATACAGCAGGATCAGTAGCGACGACACCCACAATTATCCTAATGAGCAACAGCTGATCAAAGCTGCTCTCATTATTCTGCTGATGGTGTCACTGTGTACATACATTGCATTACTTATCCTATACTGATGCTGAGTTACATCCTGTATTATGCTCCAGAGCTGCGCTTGCTATTCTGCTGGTGCAGTCACTATGTACAAAGATTACATTACTGATCCTGTACTGATCCTGAGTCACATACTGTGTTATAATCCAGAGCTGCACTCACTTTTCTGCTGGTGCAGTCACTATATATATATATATATATATATACATTACATTACTTATCTTGCACTGATGCTGAGTTACATCCTGTATTATACTCCAGAGCTGCACTCAATATTCTGCTGGTGCAGTCACTGTGTACATACAATATCTTACTGATCCTGAGTTACATCCTGTATTATACTCCAGAGCTGCACTCAATATTCTGCTGGTGCAGTCACTGTGCGCATACATTACGTTACTTATCCTGTTCTGATCCTGATTTACATTTGGTATTATATTCCAGAGCTGCACAAACTTAGAAAAAAGCTCGCCTTTTTATGTTGATTCTGACCAGAATCTCCCTTGTAGTCACCCATGGAGATTAGTGAAGCAGCCACTACTAACCTGAATGGAGATACAGCCTACACCCCTGCATGAGTCCCCTTCCTTCTCCCAGCAGTGATGCCGCATCTTCACTTGCACGGCACGCAGGTCTCCTGGGAGTGTGCTGGGTGCGTGCGCTCCCTGTCTCTTAAAGGGGCAGAGCGCGCACTTCCAAAAAACATTCCCAGCCAATGGCTTAGAGACATCTGTTATTAAAGGCACCCTCAACTATTGGGAAGTGCCTTAGCAACTTTTGAATTCAGTGTATTTCCTGCTGCCAAGTTTTATAGTTCTTGTACCTGTGCTCTCTGAACCTGATCCTGTCTGTCCTGCCTGCCCTTTCTGAACCTGATCCTGTCTGCCCTGCTTACATTGTGTGAATCTGATCCTGTCCTCCCTCTGTAGCTCGTTCCTGGATTTGTCCTGCCTTTCTCAAATGTAGAGCTTGATCTGTCTTGCCCGCACCTATATCGCTACCCTCACCAGTCCAGTCTGAACTTGCACCTGTGATCCTGAACGTGAGTCCGTCCTGTGTTTCTCAACCTTCCCTGTTCATTCCTGATCTGGTACCTGTTCAGTCTACCAGCCACATGTCCCCCATTAACCAGTTCCTGGCAGATCATGCTTCCCTGCCTCTTTGTGGATCTGCTGTCATGGCTCCCAGGTCTGTTTTGGAGTAGCATCTGGTGTCCACCTTGGTTCAAGTCTAACCACACCATCAGGGGCTCTAGTGAGAAACCAGGTGTTCGCTTTGTTACGCCCCTCCAGGTTCTTTTCGGACCATGGCACATTGGTCCACAACCACGTGCATAACAAAAAGCGCCCAATGCCAGGTCTGATCTTCTCATTTGTACAGTTCATGCATTTTGATAACTCTGATTTTCCCTTTGTCTCTCAAATCAATTAAATCTGCTGCTCAGCATCCATCCAATGTATAATATTTCGATACTATGCGCTAAACAATTTAAAAGAAACAGAAAATGCAGACTTCATATGCAAATATTGTACTGCAGCATCACACATACTAGATCACATATTTACCTTCCCCATCCCCCACGACCCACACAGAATCTGACCACTTATGTAGTGTTTGTTAGTGATGAGTGAGCGTTTTCGCCACTGCTCAATACTAGATTGAGTATCGCAGGTCCTCGAGCGCCATACTCAAATCCCCGGTCCGCATGTTTCGCGGCTGATAAACAGCCAATAAACATGGGGATTGCCTGACATGATAATGCAGTAGCCATAGTGGTCACTAGCATTAGTGATTGGTCTGTCGCATCGCGTCATCGTGTCTTATGTAAGATCCAATGAAGTGAAGATCGTCACATTGACCTCTGAAACCAGTTCAGGGAGAGTTGTTATAGGAGGAAGTGCTTAGATTAATGTTTATCCCCTCCCCTAAATATTATGAAGTGGCACCCTTTAGTGTCTTTCATGTAACACTAAAGGGTGTTTTTAACCTTGTTTGACCTATTAAATAATTTATCTTAAAATATTACGTGGGGTCCCCCCTATTTTTGATAAGGAGCCAAGGTAGAGCAGACAGGCTGGGAAGATCCAAGGATATTGGCCCCTTCCCAGGCGAAAAATACCAGCCCGCAGCCACCCCATTATTGGCGCATCCATTAGATGCGCCAATTTTGTCACTTTGCCCGGCTTTTCCCGATTGCAATGGTGAGGTGGCATTTGGGGTAATGGTCTTTGGGTTTGATGTCAGCTGTATAATGTCAGCTACCATCAAGCCCAAGCATTACTAATGGAGAGGCGTCTTATCAGACACCCCCATTACTAACCCAATAATGGAAAAAAAACACATAGAAAAAAATTATTTATTTGAATAAATACTCCCCCACACTATCCCTTGTTCACCAATTTTTTTATGAAAAATGTTCATGCGAAGCTCCTCTGTTGCAGTCCACGTTCCTTGCCTCTGTGACTGCTATTCAGAGGCGCTAGGTAGTGACGACAACTCCCATCAGAGCCGCTGGCTCAATTCTGCTCTCAGCGAGAGCCAGCAGCTTTGATGAGAGTTGTCATCAGCATGCGGTGCCTGTGAATAGCGGGAACATTCTTGTTATTCTCAGATGCCTGAGACATCGTGGAACATAGGCTACGATGGAGGAGCTTTGTGGGAACATTTTTTTTCGCTCCATAAATTGGTGAATGAGGGATAGTGTGGAGGAGTCTTTATTCAAATAAAGTATTTTTTTCTGGGTTTGTTTTTATTTTTTATTACCTCGTTAGTAATAGGGGTGTCTGATAGATACCTTTCCATTACTAACTCCTGGGCTTAATGTCAGAGGCCAAAACATAGCTGATCCATGGACCTTCCCAGCCTGATAATATCAGCCCCTAGCTGTGTGCTTTACTTGGCTGGTTATCAAAAATGGAGGGGACCCCAAGTTAATTTTTTAAATTATTTATAGTTTTCCAACGCATCCGCTGCCCCATTGTGAGGTGCGAGGAGGCGGGGGCGGAGTTCCGGCCGCGCATGCGCGGTCGGAAATGCTGCAGACAACGCACCAAAAACGTTACAAGCAACGTTTTTTGGTGGCGACGGTCCGACGGTTGCGACATGTGGCAATGCGTCGCACTGCGTCGCTAATAAAAGTCTATGGAGAAAAAACGCATCCTGCAAGCACTTTTGCAGGATGCGTTTTTTCTGCAAAGCGACGCATAGCGACGTGCAGTGCACGTCGCTAGTGTGAAAGTAGCCTAAGACTGAAAATTGTGACCCACATTTGTATTTAGCCCACCTGAGTCAATACTGTAGAACCAAGTTTTGCTGCAAGGTCTTTTGGAATCTTTTGCACATCTAGGGATGACTTTTTTGCCTATTGTTAGGGCAGCACAATTGTGCAGTGGGTAGCACTGTTGCTTTGCAGCGCTGGGGTCCACAGTTCAAATCTCACCAAGGACAACATCTGGAAGGAGTTTGTATGCTCTCACCGGGTTTGCTTTTGTTTGCTCCGTGTTCTCTGTGTTCTTCCCACACTCCAAAGATTTACAGATAGGGAATTTGATTGTGAGCCCCAATGGGAACAGCGATAATAATGTCTGTAAGGCGCTGCAGAATATGATGGTGCTATATAAGTAATGCAAAATAAAATAAATATATACAAATTCTTCTTTGCACACTCACTCTAGGTCAGTGAGATTGAATGGAGGCATCTGTGAACAACAATCTCAAATCTTGGCGCATATTCTCAATGGGATTTAGGTCTGAACTGTGACTGGGTTGTTCACACACATGAATATCCTCTGATCTAAACTATTCATTGTAGTTCTGGCAGTATGTTTAGGGTAAACCTGCACCCCAGTCTTAAGTCTTTTGCAACCTTTAACAGGTTTTTTTTCCAGGATTGCCCTGTATTTAGCTCCATCCATCTCCACATCAACTCTCACCAGCTTCTCTATCCCTGCTGAAGTTAAGCATCCCCATAGCATGATGCTGCCACCACCATGTTTGACAGTAGGTATGGTGTTTTTGGGGTGATGTGCAGTGTTAGTTTTCTTCCACACATAGTGTTTTGCATTTAGCCCTAAAAGTTCTAACTTGTTCTCATCTCACCAAAACACTTGAGATCGATCTATCTATCTATCTATCTATCTATCTATCTATCTATCTATCTGTCTGTCTGTCTGTCTGTCTGTCTGTCTGTCTGTCTGTCTGATATATGCATATATCTGCTATTTTGTATCTTTCTATCTTCTCTATATTTCCATTTCTCTCTTTGTGTCTGTTATCTTTTTATCAATCATTTCATCTATTATCTATCTGTCTGACTGTCTGTCTGTCTATCCATCTATCGATAGATGGGTATAGCCAATGATAGTAAACCAAATCTTGAATATACCTTGCCCTCCCAATAATCCCGGAAGTAATGCCATGTTAATGTGCAAGACAAAAAATGTAGCAGTAGATAACTGACATAGAACATGGCACCGTCATATGGTAATGTAGAGGTAGCCCGACCGGTGTTATTTCTCTACATCCTAATTGCTGAGGACGAGGAGGCTGAGAAGGCTCTGGCCTGAATTTTTAGTTTATTTTTCAATACTCCATGAATGACGGGTCACTGTGTTCTCCTCATTAGACGTGGACATTTACTCCTCACACCTTCTCTTACATTCTGCCCCCAGCCAGTATTTTGTAGGTTGCATTAAGCTCAAGACAAATTATATTTCTTGCTCAGAAAACTTTCGAGTTCTCAGGAGGGGGGCAATTGCGGTTTGTCTTCCAACAGATTGCCTGACATAGCTGTTACAGACCTTCTGTTGTCTAGTTCTTGTTACACTTTTTTATTCTAGATGTCATCTAATTACGCTCACTGTAGCGTTTATATCCATTTAAAAGACATCGGCGACATTCAGAGCTGACACACAAGATCACCTGATTTGGCGGTAGACAACCTGTTCAACTATAAGTCCCAGCATGTCCTCCTAAAGCAAAGCAAGGTCACCTCAAAAGCTTGGGAGTCTGTCGGGGCATAATGTGCTTTCAAAGTAAGCTCCAGTCTTTGTAGGTGACCTTATCCTAAAAAAAAAATCATACTGTTACTTGAAAAATCCCAGGACTTAGTTTCCAGAAATTATTCTTTAGATTAATATGCAAAAAAGGTGTTCAGAGCGCCATTTGCATGGCTGTGCAGTCCAGCGCATTTTACCATCAATTGGTTTTCCAAAAAAGTAAATCTAAGGAAGTGCGGATGCACGGACACATCATGCTCAGAGAGGGCATGCTCAGAGAGGGCATGCTCAGAGAGGGCATGCTCAGAGAGGGCATGCTCAGAGAGGGCATGCTCAGAGAGGGCATGCTCAGAGAGGGCATGCTCAGAGAGGGCATGCGCAGAGAGGGCATGGGCAGAGACGGCATGCACAGAGAAGGCATTCGCAGACTCTGCAAGTACAGACACCCATACGCAGCATAGATGCTTTCATTGAGAGCCTTATTGGCCTTCCAGTGTCTTTGATGGAAAGAATAAATCATTCTTCAGCCTTTTTCTTGCCTTTAAAAATACAAGTAAACTGTCACACTTACTAAAATCAGCAGTGTCCCACTGTATGGATCTATTGCAGATCAGTGGCTTCTATTCCCATCAGTATTGTTGCATGCACAGAATAGTGAATCGGACCGCTCTTGCTCTCATACTGCAATAATCGGTGCATGCATTGGATTTCAGCAAAGACTGTGCTGATGAACTTCTTTCCCGCCTCGGGGACCTGCAAAAATCTCCAAAACGAGAGTCCACAGAGTCTTATCGTGCCTGTTCATGTGTCGTTACAAATGGAGAAATGGCTGTGCATGCTCGGCGCTCTCAATTCATTTCTTTGGAGTTCTGACCGTAGCACAGCACTCTTGCTCGGCTATTTATTATTTTGTGTATTATGCGTTGCTTATATAGCGCTATCATATGCTGTGGCACTTTAGATACATTATTATTTCAGTCCACCAACGGGGCTCACAATCTAAATGTCCAGTGTGTTCCAGAGAAGTGAAGCGGAAGGAGCCGCGCATGCGCAGCCATCTCTCCATGAGAAAAGCTACAAGGATGTATGAAGAATTGAATCACCAGGGATAGGCATTCACTACATTCACTTTAAAGAGCCCAACCTTGCATATTACTGCCATTTTATTTGTGAGCGTAAACTCAAAAGTGACTTTTGCAAGCTTCTAAAAGATCACGGTAACTTTACTGCCCTGTTAAGTTTCAGGAGTCATTGAAAAAAAAGTCAGCGGGGTTCCTGGACAATTAGCTTTTCCAGCGAAGCTAGGAACTTATCATATGCCATGACTTATAACTAGTGTCAGCAGTACTTCAAGCCTCTTGCAAGAGCAGAGATCTAATTCTGCGTCCTATTTCAATTTGGATAATGCAAAAAGCCATCTCTCCCTTCACTGCAGGAGACAGAAAACCTCCGAGCAGCCGGTGTGCTCTCTTCAGGGTGGAAGAATATGGCAGGGGAAAAGGAATGTTTATAGAAAAAAAAAACGTAGTTACCACGATAAGGGGATCGGATAAATAGGGTGGCAGATGGATACACATTTGGTGAGAGGAAAGTACACATCCATTTATAATTTATGACACACACAATGGAAGAGAGACCTTTAGGTTGTAAACAGGGAACAAGTGATGGAGCCGAAGGAAAATGATGTTTGTTTTGAGTATTTCAAGTTATTGGCAAAAGGAAGATCAGAGAGATTAAAAAATACAATATTGAATGATACAAAAAAATTGCATTTTTTTATTTTTATTTTTTTTTACTCCTGGGTTTTTTTTCCTTTTGATAAATATTTGAATATCTCCCGATTTAATTTGTTTGCACAGATCTCATTCCCACCAGTGGGGAGCCGGCGTTCTGGTATTCACCAAAAGTGACAAATTTAAGGACGGTTTGTAGAGACGATACATGGATTACATTTTCTTTCACTTGTGTTGCAATTTCGCACAGAATTTCTTCTTTAAATTGTATCTTCTGTTGTTTATCGATCGGACATTTCGATTTTGGAGGATCAGCGTTATGCGTAAGGCAGATGGCAAGGAAAAGAAAAACCTGGTCTAATGTCAACTTTTAAGGATAGTCCAAGATGAGAGGGTCTGGTTGTTGCCCAGAAACAGCACCACTTTGGGCTATGGGCTACGCCTGTTTTTTCTTAAAACTCTCATTCACAAAGATGGATCTAAATCTGGACCTAAATCTGGCCATACACTTAAGACATCTGTGTGCCAAATACTCACACCCCCACATAAGGAGCAGGTTCAGACCAGAGCTCCTGTGTTATTTATTAGACAGCCGCTGCTAGACTCCTCTGACAGCAGCTTAGCTCCATGCTAAACATAAAGTCATCAGGCCGTATCCTTCATTCCCCACCCATGAACCTTCGGAGAATTTAGGGAAGACCCTCTACACATTAGATGGTGGTCCGGCCCCTTTGAAATCGGCATGACGCATTCTGCTGACTTTTATGCAAGACGTAGGGGGTCTTAAGACTGACATCATTCAAAATCCAGAGCCAAGATTTCTCTAGAGCTGCACCAGCTCTCTGGAATGCGCTCCCTTAGTCAATCAGATTAATTCTCCAAGTTTCTAGTTTTCACCGTGACCTAAAACACCATCTTTTTAGACAGGATTTCACATTTCACCAATTGAGTTTGCCTTTTTATTCCTTCAAACCTAATTCCTTCATTTGACAGTTTTTCCCAAGCTCCAGAACCACTCCAGTGATTTTTTTTTTCCGTACAACGCTGGAGTGGTTCCTAGTTCTATACTTACCAGACATCGATTTCATCTCTTCTCGGCGCCGTTCCAGTCCCACACTGCCATATTGTGACCTCAACTTCTGCCTGACCATAAATCGGGGGTAATGGTCACATGAGGTCTATTCAAGTCTATGAACCTCGTTCTGGCCTCGTTCTGGCTGTCATAGACTTAAATTTAGTTGTGACTTGCGGCTCATCCAGCAAACACTGCAGCAATCTAGCAGATCACAAACTGCTGGAAACTGACCAGAGTGGCGCTAATAAAAGGTGTAGATGGGGGCTGGTAGGTATAAGACTAGGGGCAGACAACTTAGATTAGTAGCACCACTCCAGCGCGGCAATATAAAAAAACCTGCTGGAGTGGTGCTTTAAGGGGATATTAAGTGGGGTCTGTAGCTGGTTTAGCCCACAGAACCAAAAATAAAAAAAATTGTGGAACCACTGCCTTAGTTGATATCTTCAATGGTATATCAATCCCAATGATGGACTCAGTATAGATTTGAAGCCACATGCAGCTTACGCGTCTTTTTCATAACCAATCCTCTTCCATGCGGCTGCTTCTGGTACTCCTCCTCTACCCTATTTACTTGAATAAGTTGCAGTATCAGACACGGCCACATGCACATGGATGGTGCTGTATCATGTGCTGCAATGAAGGACCGCAGAGCACCACTTTTTTTCTGATTCTGCAGATCCATAGTACACACTATAGTTGAACCTTCACCCATACGAAAGATAGACTATCAATGTCTCCTTAACCTCTACTGCCATCAAAATGGGCCTGAACACTTCTGGGAAATAAAGTATGACGTGATCTAAATATGTGGCCACCAATTTTTGCATAAACGTGCAACCTTCAGTGGCCTTATAGGACTTATGATCTGGAGGTGGTAACTGTGATGTTGTACTGGACCTACTAATGAGAAGATGGCATCAGGTGGGACAAGGTACGCCGGTCTCTTTTCCAGACTGGTCAGAAATTACTAACATGGCAACTGGACCAGAGCCTTGCAAATCTCGTTGCTCAACTTTACCGGGAAGTAATAGTTATTCCTATATTTTATAACATTCACAACTCTTGGCCAAGTTTTTTTAAAGTCCCGGAAAACCTCTTTTATGGTTTATTTCCCCTTTAATATGAATATGGTAGACTTGTCCATGATCCTCCAGTATAGTGAAGACTTCCAAAGACGAAGAAACTTCCAGCAAGACTACGATTTTCTGATTTAGTTTTTTTCTTTTTCTGTCTCTTTGCGTCATTTCCTTGATCCTTTCTCCATAGAGAACTTTCAGATCACACAGCCATTGCTTGAGAAAGGCAGCAACACAAGAATTGCAGAATGTGCCTTGTCTCTGTCTGTCTGGAAATGAGGAGCACTCCTCAAGCTAATTAGGCCATGTTTGCATTGTGATATGATGAGCCACTTATCATATAGTCTGGTATCCATGTACAAATAATGTCTCCAGCCCGAAGGCACAAACATATCGGAGTCGTCTCTGCCACCAACCGAGGCTGATTCTCATTGATGTGCAGCAAAACCGCACCGAGTCCTAATGATGCTTCCCAATCGCTCTGAAGACCCGACCATTGTCACTTAATGAAGACCAGCTTTAACATGCCGTAGCGGAGGCCTGTGAACTAGAATCAGCCGCGTCTCCATGTCTCACTCTAATATTTACCTTCATTGCTCATCTCCTTCCTGTTTCTTTTTGAGATTTTTTTATGTTTCTTTGCGGTTGCACATTTCACTCGCTTTCATTCTCTCGATGTTTTCTATAATTACCGCTTCAGGTAAATCTCCCCTTTATTTGTTTAAAGGGACAGTAAACTGGGATTTGAGAAATGAATTGCAGTAATATGTAGAAATTGTATGGCAGTTATATGTGGGCTCTAAAAAGACCCTTAGTGAAAATGGGGAGAGCTGGGGTCCACAAGTTTGGAGGGGGGTGCTGGGGTCTGTCAGTGTAGAGGGGGGTGCTGGGGTCTGTCAGTGTGGAGGGGGGTGCTGGGGTCTGTCAGTGTGGAGGGGGGTGCTGGTGTCTGTCAGTGTAGAGGGGGGGTGCTTTGTCAGTGTAGAGGGGGTGCTGGGGTCTGTCAGTGTAGAGGGGGGTGCTGGTGTCTGTCAGTGTGGAGGGGGGTGCTTTGTCAGTGTAGAGGGGGGGTGCTGGGGTCTGTCAGTGTAGAGGGGGGTTCCGGGGCCTGTCAGTGTAGAGGGGGGTGCTGGGGTGTGTCAGTGTAGAGGGGGATGCTGGGGTGTGTCAGTGTGGAGGGGGGTGCTGGTGTCTGTCAGTTTGGAGGGGGGTGCTGGGATCTTTCAGTATGAATGGGGGCACTGGTTCCACAAGTATGGAGGGTGGCGATGGGTTCTGCAAGTTTGGAATGGGATACTGGGGTCCTCAAGTCTGGAGGGGGATGCTGGTGTCTGTCAGTGTGGAGGGAGGTTCTGGGGTCTGTCAGTGTGGAGGTGGGCGCTGGTCCCACAAGTGTCGAGGATGATGATGGGTTCTGCAAGTGTGGAAGGGTATGCTGGGGTCCTTAAATATGGAGGGGGATGTTAGTGTCTGCACTAGTGCACTAATGTGGAGGTGGGAGCCGGGGTCTACAAGTGTGGATGAGGCGTTTCCTCAAATGTGGTGGGGGATGTTGTGGTCCACAAGTGTGGAGGGGGGTGCTGAGGTCCGCAAATGTGAAGGGGGCACTGCATCTGCTTTTGTGGAGGAGAGATGGGTTCTACAAGGGTAGAAGGGGCACTGGGCTCCGCAAGTGTGAAGTGGGGCCCTGCATCTGCAAGTGTGGAAGGGGGTGCTGGGGTCTGCAATTGTGGAGGGGGCGTTTCTGCAAATGTGGTTGGGGGGAGTTTGGGTCCAGAAATGTGGAGGGGGTGCTGAGGAGGGTCCTCAAGTGTGAAACAGGAAACTGCGTCTGTAAGTGTGGAGGGGGGCACTAGGTTCCACAAGTGTGAAGGGGCAACTGCGTCTGCAAGTGTGGAGATGGGTTGTTGAGGTCTGCAAGTGTGGAATGGGATGCTGGGATCTGCAAGTGTGGAGTTGGCTCAAGAGCCAGTGTCTGTTCCATATGTAACTAATGCTGGTTATGTTACACAGCTGGCATGTATCTCGAAAAGCTGCAACCAGAGTTCGCTCCGATCGCTGCTGTTAATTCATTTTGATGCTGCTGTCTATCTCTGCCGATGACAATTAAATGGAGCAGCCTGGGATGTTAGTGAGTCACAGTGGCAGTCGGGGCCTACTGAAGGGCTGAACCTCACTGGATTTACACAATATACTGTAGTATTGAAGTATGTCCAAAAAGTGATAAAAGGAACACAGGTTTATGTCTCCTAAGGAGACTAAAAAAAAATAAAGCAAAAAAAGTTGTAAAAAATAATTTTACAAAAATTCATATCAGTGGTAATTTAAATTTTTTTTTTAGGTTTTTCCGTTAAAAATAAAGAATTGAAAAAGAAACCATTTTATATCGCTGTGCTCTGAAAGTCAACACATAAAGCAAAAGAAAAATCAAATAGTCTGAATTTTGTTTGTTTTTTTCAGTTGTCACTCCTCCCTAAAAAATACAGTGCAAAGCAATTGAAGTGTCATATGTACCCATAATTGGTATCAAGAAAACTGTCAGCTCGCCACACACAAAAAAAAACATCTCACATCTCAATACATGGGGAAAAAAATGACTTTTGTAACCATGATAACTCTGATACTAAGTCAGACATCATCATCGCTGTCCCCATCAGGGCTCATAATCTACATTCCCTATCAGGATGTCTTTGGAGTGCGGGAGGAAACCGGAGAACCCGGAGGAAACTCACGCGAACATGGGGAGAACATACAATGGGATTTGGACCCAGGCGTATATATTTGCACGCGTCATACAGTTGGATCAGTGGTTTACATTGTTTCCTGGGGTCCTGGGTTGAAATATTTACATATATTTTATTTCCATTATCCAGAAAGTTTTATAATTTTATCCAGGAAATTTAAAGTGACAAGTTGTCACTGACAACTGTAGAAGCCAAAAAGAAATGCAAATAATTCCTACATATACGTGAATATATAGATCTAGATCATCAGGGAAGTAAGTGCTGGTTTATGTGATATTCCGGATCATCCAGTGCTGGGTTAGAGGCACGTGATTGTATTTGTATTTACTCTTGGATATTTTCCTGTTTTGCCTTTCTGTATATATACAATATATGCTGTTCACGGCTCCGGTGATACAACGATGTATTATTTATAGAAGGAGGCTGTAAATCTGCGCTAATGCAATATGGTCATGTTTAGAAATTGCTCATTTTTCAGGATGAAAGTCTCCCCACCGCTCAACCACTTGTCACCGAACAGTTAATATCTTTTCTTTCCTTTTTTTTTTTCTTCTTCCCTCCGCAGGGTGAGACGGCTCGGTATTCCTGGGCATCTCTGAGCGGTGAATTCAGGTCTCTCCTAACAGCGGAACCCAGGAACGATCCGTGACAGATGGGGCGAAGTCACAAACTTGCATCCTCAGGCAGAATCAGTCGAAACTTTCCAGAGTGTGCCCATATTTACCTGATCAGAGGAGAGGGGAAAAAAAAAACCACACACAGGAAGCTGATCCTGGCTTCTTGTCACTGCCGACACAAAGCCATCTGCCACAAACGTGTGGCCACCACCACTACTACTACCATCATCATCATCCACATTCCTCCAAACGTCAGGATGCTTGCACATGTCTTCCGCTTCACATGCTGAAGAGAAATGATGCAAAAAAAAAAAATCTCTGTGGCCTGTTGTATAACGGCCCTCATGTATCCCATATGTGGTGCCACATTGAATTTCCGGATAAATCTCTTTTTATCCTTTGTACTGGATGACATGGTGCCTGAATTCTTTCTTTCTTTTTTTTTTTTGCCGACTCGATGGCAGCCAAAGCTCCGGCTTCAAACATTCACACTTGGCTGGATTTCTACCTATGCTGCCAGGTTATCGTCGGAGCCTTATTGTGTCCTCAAAGGGCCACAGGGTCTAAAAGGAGGATCAGAGTGTGACTAGGCTAAATGGGGCAGCCATCCATGAATTGTTTCGCAGGAACGGTGTCGTCATTTATTTTTTTTTTGCAAATTAATGACTCCCTGGCACGGTGGTTTTTAAGTGAAGGTATTAATGAGAGGTCTGGCAGGTATTCCCATGATTCTCAGAGTTACATTTGCATTTAATTAATCTTAAAGAAGGCTGCAAGATAAACAGCTGTAATTCATAGTAACAGGGGAAATCTGCTGCACAGTGCCATCTATCCGATAAACTCGCCGCTCAGACACTTGTTTTTGGAGTGAACAGATAAAAGGGGGGGACGGGCGACTTTACATCTATTTTTCTAACACTTTCCAGATAAGCAGGATCTTCAGATTATTTATCATCGCTGGATTTTTATTTTTATTTTTTTTTATTACCATAATGTTTTAAGACTCCAAACTCAATAAAGAGATTTATGCAAATGTCGACAGAACGGCTTTATTTGTTACATGTGTGCATCGAGACGAAGGGGGCGACGACTGCAAAACCCAATATCTATAAATGAAAAGATCGTCTTAATGCATCTGTATTGCTTTAATGGAATGGAATATATTTTTTTATTACTTTTTTTTGTTGTTTCTGCTATGCATATTATAATGTAAGGAATAGTAAATATTTAGTGTCGTCTATTCCAGTCCCCTATATATCAGCCATAAATCTGTTATATAGTTATCTCTAACTCTGGAGGACCTAGCATGTCCACGCATTACACAGACTGCTCATTGATTTAAAATGGAACTGTGTAGTACCTCATTTCCCCTATAGGAGTGCTGCAGGGAAATTGAACACATACTGCAGCCTTACCTTACAGATTTTGGCTGATCGCTAGACACACTGTGATCAGAGGGCTCTTCAAAGAAAAATGATTGAAGTGAACAGACCCTTTTAACTAGGTTTTCTTAGTCAAGTTTATTAAAAAATAAGTCCGAATTTTAGCTGATTCCTAAAAGGGGAACCGCTAGGACCTTCACTGATCCCAAGATTGATTCCCTGAAATGCCATTCATTGTGGCACCCCGTTCCGAAGATCGTTGGTGTCCCAGCAGTCGGACCTCCAGAAATTAGCAAGATGTCACCTATCTGCTGGGACACCCATTGATCACAAGAGCAGGAGTCCATTGTGAATTGAGCGGTAATGAGCATGCACCACTCCCATAGGTGTGAATGGAGCATGAGCAGCACAGCGCCATTAATATGGGAATTTAAGACTATGATTCTCAAGATAAGTAAGGGTACAAGGGATTGAACCCTCAACGCTCAGATTTATCATCTATCCTGTGGGGATAAATAGGTGATAACTTCTACCATGGGTAGAACCCTTTATGGACGTGCCATCACTGGGGGTTCCAATGCTGTGAGTCAATGGTCTCCCAAATATAGTGGCTCTATAAGAGAGTGATGCTGCTCATGACTCAACTTTTTCAGTGGCCACATGGCCAAGGACAGAATCCCTAGCTTTTTTTTCACACTGTCATGGTATTTAAATTGGCTGCCTCCTCCATTCACCTCTAGAGGGAGCTAAAGAGTTTACTGAAGACAGATTTGCTCCCCCTAGTGGTGGCGGATGAATGTTATCCTTTAACTTTTTGATATGCAGGGTATTTGGAGTTCTGTCTTAGGCTACTTTCACACTAGCGTCGTGCACTGCACGTCGCTATGCGTCGTTTTGTAGAAAAAAGGCATCCTGCAAAAGTGCTTGCAGGATGCGTTTTTTCTCCCCTGACTTGCATTAGCGACGCAGTGCGACGCATTGCCACACGTCGCAACCGTTGTGCGACGGTTGCGTTGTGTTGCGTCGGTCCGTCGCCACCAAAAAACATTGCTTGTAACGTTTTTTGGTGCATCGTGACCGTCTTTTACGACCGCGCATGCGCGACCGGAAATCCGCCCCCGCCTCCCCGCACATCACAGTGCGTTGAAAAATAGCATCCGCTGCCCCCGTTGTGCGGCACTTTCAACGCTAGCGTCGTTGCGTCAGCATGTCGCATCGTGACGTGCAGTGCACGACGCTAGTGTGAAAGTAGCCTTAGACAAATGGAGGTTCAACCACAAGAAACAAAAATAAATTAATCTTTGACAGGAGATGATATTCCGAGTAGCAGTAACACCATTTTTTAAAGGTATAGTTCTTATGTACAGTGGGGGGAAAAAGTATTTAGTCAGCCACCAATTGTGCAAGTTCTCCCACTTAAAAAGATGAGAGATGCCTGTAATTGACATCATAGGTAGACCACAATTATGAGAGTCAAAATGAGAAAACAAATCCAGAAAATCCCCTTGTCTGACTTGGAAGATTTATTTTGCAAATTATGATGGAAAATAAGTATTTGATCACCTAAAAACATGCAAGATTTCTGGCTCTCACAGACCTGTAACTTCTTCTTTAAGAGGCTCCTCTGTCCTCCACTCATTTCCTGTAGTAATGGCACCTGTTTAAACTTGTTGTCAGTATAAAAGACACCTGTCCACAACCACAACAGTCACACTCCAAACTCCACTATGGTGAACACCAAATTGCTGTCAGAGGACACCAGAAACAAAATTGTAGCCCTGCACCAGGCTGGGAAGACTGAATCTGCAATAGGCAAGCAGCTTGGTGTGAAGAAATCAACTGTGGGAACAATAATAAGAAAATGGAAGACATACAAGACCACTGATAATCTCCCTCAATCTGGTGCTCCAGGCAAGATCTCACCCCAAGATCACAAGAACAGTGAGAAAAAATCCCAGAACCACACGGGGGGACCTAGTGAATGACCTGCATAGAGCTGGGACCACCGTAACAAAGGCTACCATCAGTAAGACACTACGCCGCCAGGGACTCAGATCCTGCAGTGCCAGACGTGTCCCCCTGCTTAAGGTAATACATGTCCGGGCCCATCTGAAGTTTGCTAGAGAGCATTTGGATTTTCCAGAAGAGTATTGGGAGAATGTCATATGGTCTGATGAAACCAAAGTAGAACTATTTGGTAGAAACAAAACTTGTCGTGTTTGGAGGAGACAGAATGCTGAGTTGCATCCAAAGAACACCATACCTACTGTTAAGCATGGGGGTGACAACATCATGCTTAAGGGCTGTTTCTCTACAAAGGGACCAGGGCGAATGATCCGTGTACATGAAAGAATGAATGGGGCCATGTATCGTGAGATTTTGAGTGCAAACCTCCATCCATCACCAAGGGCATTGAAGATGAAATGTGGATGGGTCTTTCAGCATGATAATGATCCCAAGCACACTGCCAGGGCACTAAAGGAGTAGCTTCGTAAGAAGCATATGAAGGTCCTGGAGTGGCCTAGCCAGTCTCCAGATCTCCCAATAGAAAACCTTTGGAGAGAGTTGAAAGTCCGTGTTGCCCAGTGATAGGCCCAAAACATCACTGCTCTAGAGGAGATCTGCATGGAGGAATGGGCCAACATACCACCAACAGCATGTGCCAACCTTGTGAAGACTTAGGCCATGTGCACACGTTCAGTATTTTTCACTTTTTTCGCGTTTTTTCGCTATAAAAACGTGATAAAAACGCGAAAAAAACGCTTACATATGCCTCCCATTATTTTCAGTGTATTCCGCAAATCTTGTGCAAATGTTGCATTTTTTTCCGCGAAAAAATCGCATCGCGGAAAAAAAAGCAACATGTTCATTAAATTTGCGGAATTGCGGGGATTCCGCACAACTAGGAATGCATTGATTTGCTTACTTTCCGCATGGGGCTGTGCACACCATGCGAGAAGTAAGCAGATCATGTGCGGTTGGTACCCAGGGTGGAGGAGAGGAGACTCTCCTCCACGGACTGGGCACCATATAATTGGTAAAAAATAAAGAATTAAAATAAAAAATAGTCATATACTCACCTTCGATGTCTTCCCGCCTCTCAGCGGTGCATGCTGCCGCTTCCGTTCCTATAGATGGTGTGGTGAAGGACCTGCGATGACGTCCGGTCTTGTGATTGGTCGCGCGACCGCTCATGTGACCGCGACGTCATCGAAGGTCCTGCACACACACACCATCTATAGGAACGGACGCCGCTGAGGAGATCGGCTGTCTGCAGGTGAGTATAACCATTTTTTTTATTTTTTTTATTATTTTTAAACATTCTATCTTTTACTATAGAGGCTGCATCTATAGTAAAAAGTTGGTCACACTTGTCAAACACTATGTTTGACAAGTGTGACCAACCTGTCAGTCAGTTTTCCAAGCGATGCTACAGATCGCTTGGAAAACTTTAGCATTCTGCAAGCTAATTTCGCTTGCAAAATGCTAAAAAAAAAAGCGAAAAAAAACGCAAAAAAAAATGCGGATTTCTTGCAGAAAATTTCCGTTTTTCTTCAGGAAATTTCTGCAAGAAATCCGGCCATGTGCACATACCCTTACAGAAAACGTTTGACGTCGGTCATTGCCAACAAAGGATATAGAACAAAAAATATTGAGATAAAGTTTTGTTAATGACCAAATGCTTATTTTCCACCATAATTTGCAACATAAATCTTGCCAAATCAGACAAGGTGATTTTCTGGATTTGTTTTCTCATTTTGACTCTCATAATTGTGGTCTACCTATGATGTCAATTACAGGCCTCTCTCATCTTTTTAAGTGGGGAACTTGCACAATTGGTGTCTGACTAAATACTTTTTTCTCCATTGCATGTGTATTAATATGAGATGATACTCTCTTTTCCAGTGAACTTGTGACCTAACAGAACTGCGACTGTGGTTTGGATTAAATTTACTATGAATGCAGGAAATGGTGATGTAGTTGAATGCAAAATAGCCGATGACATCATTCATAAAGCCACAAAATAAGTGATGTCATCAATGATGTCACAGAGGGCTTATATAATGGCCCCTAAAATAATATTCTTTACAGAATGAAGCAAGATGGAATCTCGGCTGATTAAGTGTGAAGTTCATGGATTAATAATTTTATGACATGTGAATGTGTATTTTAATATCACACATCACATGCTTCTCATTAATCACATCATCAGAGATCTTTGGGTCTAGTTGCCACAAATTTAGCGATAAGCTATAATCAGAGTTGGCGCGATTTGAGTTGCAGGACCTGTTTCAGGGACAGTATCACAGAGCCACTGCCAAACACCTCTGATGGCGCCTTATCTCTTAGAGAACAAAAGGATCAGCAGTCTTTAAAGGGTATATCCGGGATTTTGTGAAAAACAAAAAATGTGCCTAAGCACTAACAGGCAGGTAATTCCTACTTGCCTGTCTGTTGTGCACAGCGTCATTGTTCCCCGACACAGAGCAGTTACAGACCGCTCCAGTCGGCGATTCAGCTGCCTTTGCTGATGTCATGTCGACACAGCGGCTGCTTTCTTTCTGCCCTGCTCTGTCGACGGGGCACGACTTCTGTCATTCTGATTCACAGTCGACTCCACCAATTAGGCATCCAGTTGTCAATCTGAATGACGTTGGATGTCCCCCCTGTCAACAGAGTGGAGTGGAAGAGAAAACGCTGCTCTGTCGACTTAATCTCAGCAGAGGTAGCTGAATCGCCAGCAGGAGCGTCTGTGACTGCTCTGTGCTGGGGAAGAACGGCGCTGAGCACAACAGGCAGGTAAGTGGCAACTACCTGCCCGACAGTGCTTAGGCACATATTTTGTTTTTCACAAAGTCCTGGATATCCCTTTTTATCAGACCTGGTGGATCCTTATGTCCCCTAATAGCATCTGTCAGTACAACCCATTGACAATGGCGGGATCAGCTTACGTTCTTCTAATGTGTATGGGAACCTTCACTGATCCAGAGAATCTGAGTCCTAAATTCTTGTGTAAACGGAGTCCTACTACTCCATGCGCCTCTATGGGAGTTGTAGTGCACCTGTGGGGCTTCCACTCCAATAATCAGCATATGGTGCAGTGGTCGCTCATTACCATATCACTCACATGCTTAATTTTCAGCTATGACCCCATTCAACTGAATTTTCAGCTTTCTACAGGATCCACTACAAGTCGCGTCGTCTTTTGCATCTGATTTCTATTTATTCAGATCCCAGATCCCAGCATGCTACAGTATTTTACCCCCACTTTTATGGGTCGCCCTCAAATAGTGTTGTATGCAGAAGTGAGGAATGTTGCGGGGTGCTGTGTACGATTTACGGCCTCATTCTGACGCTGGTTCGGGTTCTTGGGAAGCGGCACTGCCCGTAGTGCTGTCATCATCTCTGATAACATTCCCTTGGTTGGTTTCTGTTCTCTGGCTGCTGCTCACAGTTGGCATTTGCCCCTGGAACGCTAGAGTCGTGGTACGAGGCCAGGAAAATGTGCGCTGCCATAACACAGGAGTAGGTGGAAAGCGAGGAGGGTGGAGAGAGCAGATGATACATAACTAGTCACTCCATTCTCAGAAACTTTCTAATGACTGGGAATGGGGTCAGCACATTCTGTGCACCTTAGCTAAATAAACAGATGGACATGAGGATATACTGACAGCTGACAACCTCCTGCCCTGCACTGTGCCCTCGTAGTCCCATTATCAGCTCCTGAGTTATGGCATATCCCTTTTTGTGTTTGCAATTCACATATTCGCTTATTGTGTCGTCACGTTGAAACAATATGAAATACTGTATCTTCATGGCATATATTGTATATGTGTCTTTTTGCATTTGTCAACTGTGTAGTACTTAATTTACCCTTTGGGGGTGCTGCAGAGAAACTGAATACCATGCTTGCTGCCATCTTAGGCCTCTTTCACACATCCGTTTTTTTAGAATCGGTCACAATCCGTCAAAGTCTTGAAAAGACGGATCCTGTGCTGATTGTAAAAAACTGCACTGGATCCTTTTTTTTTACGTTGAAGTAGTTGCAGCCGGAATTTAAAGAAACAGAATTCTAGAGAGAGAGAGATTGATTTTCCTGAAAGGAAAAATGGGTTCCGGGTATGTTCGGTTGCAAAAAACGGAATCCATCACTGGAATTCTTCTGACGGACAGCGATGCATCCTGCGCCCATAGGCTTCCATTATAGCCAACGATGGAAGCCGCAGGATCCGTCGCTCTGCGTCTTTTCGACGTACACAAGAAATGTTAGTATGTACGTTGTCTCCGTCTAACGGACAACGACTTTACGACGGATCCGTCGTTTGACGGATGAAACGGAAGGCCATCCGTCACAATCCGTCTCTAATACAAGTCTATGGGAAAAAAACGGATCCAGCATCAACATTTGCTGGATCCAGTTTTTAAAAAAAATTACAGATTGTGACTGATTCTAAATAACGGATGTGTGAAAGAGGCCTTAGAAGAACCCTTCTGTTTCATTAAAATCGATAGATTATGGATTTAAATGTGAGAGATTGATAGATATTCGCTAGATGTAAGGTAGACACTTGTGAGATAGTTGGATCAGTTTGATAGAGATACTGTAACATCCATGTCTATGCTCGTTCCTTCTTCTGTCGCCAGGTGCCGCCTTTATTGTAGACAACATTGGGCAGCAATGTAGCAATTCTGTTTACTATTCTGGGAATTGTGGTGCCGTCCAGATAAGTAGAATGGGTTTAGTTCCTGAACATGGTTTTTCGTTAACTCCCTTCTGGGAAACTTCGGGTGAGCTAGACACTTTACAAAGCCATTAATCCCTGTTTCCAGTTGCCAGTTATAAGTTCTACTTACCTTGGTTCACTCCTGTTTTTCTGTTCATTCTCAACTAGTTTGACTCCTGTTACTAATCCTGCCTCATTTTATCAAAGCGCTGGCCCAGCAGGTCAGAGGAGATAAGAGGGAAGTAGAGAAGGAGATCTTGTGAGGATCGGAGGTTGCGTGTAGGTAAGTACCGGGAGACGAGGTCACAGATGTATGGAGGAGACAGGTTGTGGATGGCTTTGTACGTCATGGTTAGGGTTTGGAACTGGAGTCTTTGGGTAATGGGGAGCCAGTGAAGGGATTGACAGAGGGGAGAGGCCGGGGAATAGTGGGGGGACAGGTGAATTAGTCGTGCAGCAGAGTTTACAATAGATTGGAGGGGTGCGAGAGTGTTAGAGGGGAGGCCACAGAGCAGGAGGTTGCAGTAGTCAAGGCGGGAGATGATGAGGGCATGGACTAGGGTTTTTGCAGATTCTTGTTTCTACGGATCCGTGAAATATTTTTGAGTTGAAGTCGGCAGGATGTGGAAAGGGCTTGAGTGTTGTTTGAAAGAGAGATCAGTGTCAGGGATTACACCATACATATAAACAATACAACAGATACAGTAATGTATAGATAGATGCAGTAGGAGAGAAAAAATAAGCAGTGCTGTAATCTTGTGTGTTGGGTATGATCTTCCAGTCCACCAATGCTATTCCAAAATCCTCAGCTGCACTCCTAGAGATGTTTATCCCTATAGACCCATGTACTCCCTCTTTTTGGTCCTTGATAGATATTAGACAAATCCTTAGACATAATCTATATAATAATACTGTGTACTCTGTGTAGCTGCAGTCACCACGCTCGATACGTAGGCTGAGCGAGGGTTTGTCTCAGCAGATGCAGGTTTATTATATTCTCGTCTTCGTATCCAACGACCTTTTGTGCAATGTTCATGTTTTGCTCCAACTATCACATAACCTTCGCCAAATAGCAACTTTTATGTATTATTTAGCTTCATTTATTGAAATATACAACCAGAGCTGATACAGACTACACACATATACACAGTATACTCTTATGCTCTATGAGTATAATGTCTCTCAAGTAAAACAAAAAAGAATGATCAAAAATTAAATCCTAAAATTAAAATCCTAATAGATCCTGAAGAATCTTTGTTTAATTTTCTGGGGATCTTTTCCAGAATTTGACTTAATTGCCCTCAGAATAAAACCTGTAATGCATTCACCAAGTTAGTTTGGTCTCTGAGACAAGATATTGATTTTGTATAGGGAGAACTGTGGCCCCTGAGATCTGGGCTAAGTGGTCACATTAGCGGGACAGTGTTTAAAACAGCTTAAGACCCCTTCGTTCTCAAGCAAACTAGATCTAAATCTTGGACAACCCCTATAAGGCTATGTGCACACTTTGCGGTGTGCTCTGCGGGTTTATCCCGCAGCGGAATTGATAAATCTGCAGGGCAAAACCGCTGCGGTTATCCCTGCAGATTTATCGCGGTTTGTTTTGCGGTTTCCGCTGCGGGTTTACTCCTATACTATTGATGCTGCATATGCAGCAATATGCAGCATCAATAGTAATGTTAAAAATAATAAAAAATGGTTATATACTCAGCCTCTGACGTCCCGATCTCCTCGGCGCTGCACGCGGCGGTCCAGTTCCAAAGATGCTGTGCGAGAAGGACCTTCGTGACGTCACTTTCATGTGACCGCGGCGTCATCACGGTCATGTCACCGCAGGTCCTGCTCGCACAGCAAACCGAAAACCGGACAGCCGCATGCAGCGCTGAGAGGTGAGTATATCATTATTTTTTATTTTAATTCTTTTTTTTTTTACCACAAATGTGTTTCCCAGGTCCTGGAGGAGAGTCTCCTCTCCTCCACCCCGGGTAGCAACCACGCATTATTCGCTTACTTCCCGCATCGTGGGCACAGCCCCATGCGGGAAGTTAGCGGATCAATGCATTTCTATGTGTGCAGAATCGCTGCGATTCTGCACAAAGAAGTGACATGCTGCGGGTTGTAAACCGCTGCGTTTCTGCACGGTTTTTCCCGCAGCATGTGCACAGCGGATTGCAGTTTCCATAGGGTTTACATGTAAATGTAAACGCAATGGAAACTGCTGCGGACCCGCAGCATCAAAATCGCTGCGGTTCCGCGGTAAAAACCGCAAAGTGTGCACATGGCCTAAAGGGTATGAGTACTCTTGAAACTTTTTGATATGGCATCTAAATAAAACATTTAAAGTAACATTGTAAGTACAAAAAGCTACTGTTTTGTGTATACAGCTCCTATGCAGAACCATGTGTCTCTGTGGCTTACAGCTACAGGAAACAAGTTGTATATGATATGAGGCATCCAATGTGGAATAGATGAGTGATTGATATATATATATATATATATATATATATATATATATATATATATATATATATATATATATATATATATATATATATATATATATATATATATATACTAGCTAAAGAGCCCGGCATTGCCTTGGCATAGTAAATATCTGTGGTTAGTTATAGCACCTCACTTCTCTTATTTTCCCATCACGCCTCTCATTTAGCACCTCACTTGTCTCATTTTCCCATCACGCCTCTCATTTTCCCCCTCACATCTTTCATTTTCCCCTCACATCTCTCATTTTCTCCCTCACACCTCTCATTTTCCCCTCACTTCTCTTATTTTCCCCCTCCTCTCATTCCCCCCCTCACTCCTCATTCCCCCCTCACTCCTCTCATCCCCCTGTTGTGAAATTGGATTCTGGGCTCCCCCGGTGGCCACTTGTGGAATTGTACTTGTGTGCATCATCCCCTCTGTTCACCTGCTCCTATCAGGATGTGGGAGTTGCTATATAACCTTGCTCCTCTGTCAGTTTCATGCCGGTCAACAATGTAATCAGAAGCCTTTCTGTGCATGTTCCTGCTACTAGACAACTCCCAGCTAAGTTGGACTTTTGTCCTTGTGTGTTTTTGCATTTTGTTCCTGTTCACAGCTGCTGTTTCGTTACTGTGTCTGGAAAGCTCTTGTGAGCGGAAATTGCCACTCTGGTGTTATGAGTTAATGCTAGAGTCTTAAAGTAATTTCTGGATGGTGTTTTGATAGGGTTTTCTGCTGACCATGAAAGTGCCCTTTCTGTCTTCTTGCTATCTAGTAAGCGGACCTCGATTTTTGCTAAACCTATTTTCATACTACGTTTGTCATTTCATCTAAAATCACCGCCAATATATGTGGGGGCCTCTGTCTGCCTTTTGGGAAAATTTCTCTAGAGGTGAGCCAGGACTGTCTTTTCCTCTGCTAGGATTAGGTAGTTCTCCGGCTGGCGCTGGGCATCTAGGGATAAAAAAACGTAGGCATGCTACCCGGCCACTTCTAGTTGTGCGGCAGGTTTAGTTCATGGTCAGTATAGTTTCCATCTTCCAAGAGCTAGTTCTCATATATGCTGGGCTATGTTCTCTCGCCATTGAGAATCATGACAGTTTGACCGGCCACAAAAAAAGGGTTAAATTACTGGCTGAGAAAGGAGAGAAAAAAGAAGTCTGCTACAATTTTTTTTTTTTTTTTTTTTTCCTCTAGTTCTGAGTGTGCTCTTAATTGAATCACTTGCTAGTCTGCCTATACTGCAGCCTTCCTCTCTTTCTCTCCTTCTAATCCTTGAATGGCTCTGTGTTCACCTGTTTCAAATGGATCTTCAGAGTGTAGCTACAGGTTTGAATAATCTCGCCACAAAGGTACAAAATTTGCAAGATTTTGTTGTTCATGCACCTATGTCTGAGCCTAGAATTCCTTTGCCTGAATTCTTCTCGGGGAATAGATCTCACTTTCAAAATTTTAAAAATAATTGCAAATTGTTTTTGTCCCTGAAGTCTCGCTCTGCCGGAGACCCTGCACAGCAGGTCAGGATTGTAATTTCCTTGCTCCGGGGCGACCCTCAAGACTGGGCTTTTGCATTGGCACCAGGGGATCCTGCGTTGCTCAATGTGGATGCGTTTTTTCTGGCCTTGGGGTTGCTTTATGAGGAACCTCATTTAGAGCTTCAGGCGGAAAAGGCCTTGATGTCCTTGTCTCAGGGGCAAGATGAAGCTGAAATATACTGCCAAAAATTCCGCAAATGGTCTGTGCTTACTCAGTGGAATGAGTGCGCCCTGGCGGCGATTTTCAGAGAAGGTCTCTCTGATGCCATTAAGGATGTTATGGTGGGGTTCCCTGTGCCTGCGAGTCTGAATGAGTCCATGACGATGGCTATTCAGATCGATAGGCGTCTGCGGGAGCGCAAACCTGTGCACCATTTGGCGGTGTCTACTGAGAAAACGCCAGAAAATATGCAATGTGATAGAATTCTGTCCAGAAGCGAGCGGCAGAATTTTAGACGAAAAAATGGGTTGTGCTTCTATTGTGGTGATTCAACTCATGTTATATCAGCATGCTTTAAGCGTACTAAGAAGCCTGACAAGTCTGTTTCAATTGGCACTTTACAGTCTAAGTTTATTCTATCTGTGACCCTGATTTGTTCTTTGTCATCTATTACCGCGGACGCCTATGTCGACTCTGGCGCTGCTTTGAGTCTTATGGATTGGTCCTTTGCCAAACGCTGTGGGTATGATTTGGAGCCATTGGAGGCTCCGATACCTCTGAAAGGGATTGACTCCACCCCATTGGCTAGTAATAAACCACAATACTGGACACAAGTGACTATGCGTGTTAATCTGGATCACCAGGAGGTTATTCGCTTTCTGGTGCTGTATAATCTACATGATGTTTTGGTGCTGGGATTGCCATGGCTGCAATCTCATAACCCAGTCCTCGACTGGAGAGCTATGTCTGTGTTAAGCTGGGGATGTAAAGGAACTCATGGGGACGTACCTTTGGTTTCCATTTCATCATCTATTCCCTCTGAGATTCCTGAATTCTTGTCTGACTTTCGTGACGTTTTTGAAGAACCCAAGGTTGGTTCACTACCTCCGCACCGGGAGTGCGATTGTGCCATAGACTTGATCCCGGGTAGTAAATACCCTAAGGGTCGTTTATTTAATCTGTCTGTGCCTGAACACGCGGCTATGCGAGAATATATAAAGGAGTCCTTGGAAAAGGGACATATTCGTCCTTCGTCATCTCCCTTAGGAGCCGGTTTTTTCTTTGTGTCTAAAAAAGACGGCTCTTTGAGGCCGTGTATTGATTATCGACTTTTGAATAAAATCACGGTTAAATATCAATATCCGTTACCACTGCTTACTGATTTGTTTGCTCATATAAAGGGGGCCAAGTGGTTCTCTAAGATTGATCTCCGTGGGGCGTATAATTTGGTGCGAATCAAGCAGGGGGATGAGTGGAAAACCGCATTTAATACGCCCGAGGGCCATTTTGAGTATTTGGTGATGCCTTTTGGTCTTTCAAATGCCCCTTCAGTCTTCCAGTCCTTTATGCATGACATTTTCCGCGATTATTTGGATAAATTTATGATTGTGTATCTTGATGATATTCTGATTTTTTCGGATGACTGGGACTCTCATGTCCAGCAGGTCAGGAGGGTTTTTCAGGTTTTGCGGTCTAATTCCTTGTGTGTGAAGGGTTCTAAGTGTGTTTTTGGGGTTCAAAAGATTTCCTTCTTGGGATACATTTTTTCCCCCTCTTCCATCGAGATGGATCCTGTCAAGGTTCAGGCTATTGGTGATTGGACGCAACCCTCTTCTCTTAAGAGTCTTCAGAAATTTTTGGGCTTTGCTAACTTTTATCGTCGATTTATTGCTGGTTTTTCTGATGTTGTAAAACCATTGACTGATTTGACTAAGAAGGGTGCTGATGTTGCTGATTGGTCCCCTGATGCTGTGGAGGCCTTTCGGGAGCTCAAGCGCCGCTTTTCTTCCGCCCCAGTGTTGCGTCAGCCTGATGTTGCTCTTCCTTTTCAGGTTGAGGTCGACGCTTCTGAAATCGGAGCTGGGGCGGTGTTGTCGCAGAGAAGTTCCGACTGCTCCGTGATGAGACCTTGTGCTTTTTTTTCCCGTAAATTTTCGCCCGCCGAGCGGAATTATGATATTGGGAATCGGGAGCTTTTGGCCATGAAGTGGGCTTTTGAGGAGTGGCGTCACTGGCTTGAGGGGGCCAGACATCAGGTGGTGGTATTGACTGACCACAAAAATTTAATTTACCTTGAGTCTGCCAGGCGCCTGAATCCTAGACAGGCGCGCTGGTCGTTGTTTTTCTCTCGGTTTAATTTTGTGGTGTCTTACCTACCGGGTTCTAAGAATGTTAAGGCGGATGCCCTTTCTAGGAGTTTTGAGCCTGACTCCCCTGGTAATTCTGAGCCCACAGGTATCCTTAAAGATGGAGTGATATTGTCTGCCGTTTCTCCAGACCTGCGGCGGGCCTTGCAGGAGTTTCAGGCGGATAGACCTGATCGTTGCCCACCTGGTAGACTGTTTGTTCCTGATGATTGGACCAGTAGAGTCATCTCTGAGGTTCATTCTTCTGCGTTGGCAGGTCATCCTGGAATCTTTGGTACCAGGGATTTGGTGGCAAGGTCCTTCTGGTGGCCTTCCCTGTCACGAGATGTGCGAGGCTTTGTGCAGTCTTGTGACGTTTGTGCTCGGGCCAAGCCTTGTTGTTCTCGGGCTAGTGGATTGTTGTTACCCTTGCCTATCCCGAAGAGGCCTTGGACGCACATCTCGATGGATTTTATTTCGGATCTGCCTGTTTCTCATAAGATGTCTGTCATCTGGGTGGTGTGTGACCGTTTCTCTAAGATGGTCCATCTGGTTCCCTTGCCTAAGTTGCCTTCTTCTTCCGAGTTGGTTCCTCTGTTTTTTCAAAATGTTGTTCGTTTGCATGGTATTCCGGAGAATATCGTTTCTGACAGAGGGACCCAATTCGTGTCTAGATTTTGGCGGGCATTCTGTGCTAGGATGGGCATAGATTTGTCTTTTTCGTCTGCTTTCCATCCTCAGACTAATGGCCAGACCGAGCGGACTAATCAGACCTTGGAGACATATTTGAGGTGTTTTGTGTCTGCGGATCAGGATGATTGGGTTGCTTTTTTGCCTTTGGCGGAGTTCGCCCTCAATAATCGGGCCAGCTCTGCCACCTTGGTGTCCCCGTTTTTCTGTAATTCGGGGTTTCATCCTCGATTTTCCTCCGGTCAAGTGGAATCTTCGGATTGTCCTGGAGTGGATGCTGTGGTGGAGAGGTTGCATCAGATTTGGGGGCAGGTGGTGGACAATTTGAAGTTGTCCCAGGAGAAGACTCAGCTTTTTGCCAACCGCCGTCGTCGTGTTGGTCCTCGGCTTTGTGTTGGGGACTTGGTGTGGTTGTCTTCTCGTTTTGTCCCTATGAGGGTTTCTTCTCCTAAGTTTAAGCCTCGGTTCATCGGCCCGTACAAGATATTGGAGATTCTTAACCCTGTGTCCTTCCGTTTGGACCTCCCTGCATCCTTTTCGATTCATAATGTTTTTCATCGGTCATTGTTGCGCAGGTATGAGGTACCGGCTGTGCCTTCCGTTGAGCCTCCTGCTCCGGTGTTGGTTGAGGGTGAGTTGGAGTACGTTGTGGAAAAGATCTTAGACTCTCGTGTTTCCAGACGGAAACTCCAGTATCTGGTCAAATGGAAGGGATACGGTCAGGAGGATAATTCTTGGGTCACTGCCTCTGATGTTCATGCCTCCGATCTTGTCCGTGCCTTTCATAGGGCTCATCCTGATCGCCCTGGTGGTTCTGGTGAGGGTTCGGTGCCCCCTCCTTGAGGGGGGGGTACTGTTGTGAAATTGGATTCTGGGCTCCCCCGGTGGCCACTTGTGGAATTGTACTTGTGTGCATCATCCCCTCTGTTCACCTGCTCCTATCAGGATGTGGGAGTTGCTATATAACCTTGCTCCTCTGTCAGTTTCATGCCGGTCAACAATGTAATCAGAAGCCTTTCTGTGCATGTTCCTGCTACTAGACAACTCCCAGCTAAGTTGGACTTTTGTCCTTGTGTGTTTTTGCATTTTGTTCCTGTTCACAGCTGCTGTTTCGTTACTGTGTCTGGAAAGCTCTTGTGAGCGGAAATTGCCACTCTGGTGTTATGAGTTAATGCTAGAGTCTTAAAGTAATTTCTGGATGGTGTTTTGATAGGGTTTTCTGCTGACCATGAAAGTGCCCTTTCTGTCTTCTTGCTATCTAGTAAGCGGACCTCGATTTTTGCTAAACCTATTTTCATACTACGTTTGTCATTTCATCTAAAATCACCGCCAATATATGTGGGGGCCTCTGTCTGCCTTTTGGGAAAATTTCTCTAGAGGTGAGCCAGGACTGTCTTTTCCTCTGCTAGGATTAGGTAGTTCTCCGGCTGGCGCTGGGCATCTAGGGATAAAAAAACGTAGGCATGCTACCCGGCCACTTCTAGTTGTGCGGCAGGTTTAGTTCATGGTCAGTATAGTTTCCATCTTCCAAGAGCTAGTTCTCATATATGCTGGGCTATGTTCTCTCGCCATTGAGAATCATGACATCCCCCCTCACTCCTCTCATTCCCCCCTAACACTTGTCATTTTGACCTCACATCTGTCATTTTCCGATCACTCCACTATTTCCCCTCATTCCTCTCATTTTACACTCACACCTTTTCATTTTCACCTCACACCTCTCATGTTCACCTCACACCTCTCATTTTCCCCTCTGTATATACATGTTTGTCATCTCCCTTATATATATATATATATAGTATACACCTGTATGTCATCTCCTGTATATAGTATATACCTGTATGTCATCTCCCCTGTATATAGTATATACCTGTATGTCCTCTCCCCTGTAAATAGTATACACCTGCTGTATGTCATCTCCTGTATATTGTATATACCTATGTGTCAACTCCTCCTGTATATAGTATATACCTATGTCATCTCTTCTGTATATAGTATGTACATGTTTGTCATCCTTATATATAGTATAGTAGACACCTGTATGTCATCTCCTGCATATAGTATATACCTGTATGTCATCTCCCCTGTATATAGTATATACCTGCTGTATGTCATCTCCTCCTGTATATTGTATATACCTATGTGTCAACTCCTCATGTATATAGTATATACCTGTATGTCATCTCTTCTGTATATAGTATATACGTATGTCATCTCCTCCTATATATAGTATATACCTGTATGTCATCTCCTGTATATATATACCTGTATGTCATTTCCCCTGTGTATAGTGTTGTGAATTTACTTTTTGCTCCCTCTAGTGGTTACTAGTTTTTTGACTCTGGTTTTTCTGTCATTCCTTTTATCCGCACCTGGGTCGTTAGTTAAGGGTGTTGCTATTTAAGCTCCCTGGACCTTCAGTTCAATGCCTGGCAACGTAGTTATCAGAGCTAGTCTGCTGTGCTCTTGTCTACTGATCCTGGTTCCAGTTATATCAGCTAAGTCCGCTTTTTGCTTTTTGCTATTTTGTTTTGGTTTTGTATTTTTGTCCAGCTTGTTCCAAATATATATCCTGACCTTTGCTGGAAGCTCTAGGGGGCTGGTGTTCTCCCCCCGGACCGTTAGACGGTTCGGGGGTTCTTGAATTTCCAGTGTGGATTTTGATAGGGTTTTTGTTGACCATATAAGTTACCTTTCTTTATTCTGCTATCAGTAAGCGGGCCTCTCTGTGCTAAACCTGGTTCATTTCTGTGTTTGTCATTTCCTCTTACCTCACCGTTATTATTTGTGGGGGGCTTCTATCCAGCTTTGGGGTCCCCTTCTCTGGAGGCAAGAAAGGTCTTTTGTTTTCCTCTACTAGGGGTAGCTAGATTCTCCGGCTGGAGCGTGTCATCTAGAATCAACGTAGGAATGATCCCCGGCTACTTCTAGTGTTGGCGTTAGGAGTAGATATATGGTCAACCCAGCTACCACTGCCCTATGAGCTGGATTTTTGTATTCTGCAGACTTCCACGTTCCTCTGAGACCCTCGCCATTGGGGTCATAACAGTTTGCCAGGCCAGTATTAAATGTTTAATGCATTGCAGAAGAGGGATTATAAGAAAGAAGATTCTGAGTTTTTTTTTTTTTTTTTTCTTCCCCTTTACCTCAGAGTGGCTATGCTTGCTGCAGACATGAATGTCCAGACCTTGATTACAAGTGTGGACCAGCTGGCTACTCGTGTGCAGGGCATACAAGACTATGTTATCAGTAATCCTAGGTCAGAACCTAAAATACCGATTCCTGAACTGTTTTCCGGAGACAGGTTTAAGTTTAGGAATTTTGTGAATAATTGTAAATTGTTTTTGTCCCTGAGACCCTGTTCATCTGGAGACTCTGCTCAGCAAGTAAAAATTGTTATTTCGTTCTTACGGGGCGACCCTCAGGATTGGGCTTTTTCGCTGGCGCCAGGAGATCCGGCATTGGCTGATATTGATGCGTTTTTTCTGGCGCTCGGTTTACTTTATGAGGAACCCAATCTTGAGATTCAGGCAGAAAAGGCCTTGCTGGCTATGTCTCAGGGGCAGGACGAGGCTGAAGTGTACTGCCAAAAATTTCGGAAATGGTCCGTGCTGACACATTGGAACGAGTGTGCACTGGCCGCTAATTTTAGAAATGGCCTTTCTGAAGCCATTAAGAATGTTATGGTAGGTTTTCCCATTCCCACAGGTCTGAATGATACTATGGCACTGGCTATTCAAATTGACCGGCGGTTGCGGGAGCGCAAAACCGCAAATTCCCTCATGGTGTTGTCTGAACAGACACCTAATTCGGTGCAATGTGATAGAAAAATCGCAAATTCCCTCATGGTGTTGTCTGAACAGACACCTGATTTAATGCAATGTGATAGAATCCTGACTAGAAATGAGCGGAAAATTCATAGACGCCGGAATGGCTTGTGCTACTACTGTGGTGATTCTACACATATTATCTCAGCATGCTCTAAACGTATAGCTAAGGTTGTTAGTCCTGTCACCGTTGGTAATTTGCAACCTAAATTTATTCTGTCTGTAACTTTGATTTGCTCACTGTCGTCTTTTCCTGTCATGGCGTTTGTAGATTCAGGTGCTGCCCTGAGTCTTATGGATCTGTCATTTGCTAAGCACTGTGGTTTTACTCTTGAACCATTAGAAAATCCTATTCCTCTTAGGGGTATTGATGCTACGCCATTGGCAGCAAATAAACCGCAGTATTGGACACAGGTTACCATGTGGATGACTCCTGAACACCGCGAGGTGATACGTTTCCTGGTTTTACATAAAATGCATGATTTGGTTGTTTTAGGGCTGCCATGGTTACAGACCCATAATCCAGTCCTGGACTGGAAGGCTATGTCAGTCTCAAGTTGGGGCTGTCGTGGTATTCATGGGGATTCCCTGCCTGTGTCTATTGCTTCTTCTACGCCTTCGGAAGTTCCGGAGTATTTGTCTGATTATCAGGATGTCTTCAGTGAGTCTGAGTCCAGTGCACTGCCTCCTCATAGGGACTGTGACTGTGCTATAGATTTGATCCCAGGCAGTAAATTTCCTAAGGGAAGACTGTTTAATCTGTCGGTACCTGAACATACCGCTATGCGTTCATATATCAAGGAGTCTCTAGAGAAAGGACATATTCGTCCGTCTTCTTCCCCTCTTGGTGCGGGATTCTTTTTTGTGGCAAAAAAGGACGGATCTTTGAGACCTTGTATTGATTATCGGCTTTTAAATAAGATCACTGTCAAATTTCAGTATCCTTTACCGCTGTTGTCTGACTTGTTTGCCCGGATTAAAGGTGCCAATTGGTTCACCAAGATAGATCTTCGTGGTGCGTACAACCTTGTGCGCATTAAGCAAGGTGATGAATGGAAAACCGCATTCAATACGCCCGAAGGTCATTTTGAGTACTTGGTGATGCCTTTTGGGCTCTCCAATGCGCCTTCAGTTTTTCAGTCCTTTATGCATGACATTTTCCGGAAGTATCTGGATAAATTTTTGATTGTTTATCTGGATGATATTTTGGTTTTTTCTGATAATTGGGATTCGCATGTGGAGCAGGTCAGGTTGGTCTTTAAAATTTTGCGTGAAAATTCTTTGTTTGTCAAGGGCTCAAAGTGTCTCTTTGGTGTACAGAAGGTTCCCTTTTTGGGGTTCATTTTTTCCCCTTCTGCTGTGGAGATGGACCCAGTCAAGGTCCGAGCTATTCTTGATTGGACTCAGCCCTCGTCAGTTAAGAGTCTACAGAAGTTCTTGGGTTTCGCTAACTTCTACCGTCGTTTTATCGCTAATTTTTCTAGCATTGTGAAACCTTTGACGGATATGACCAAGAAGGGCTCCGATGTAGCTAACTGGGCTCCTGCTGCCGTGGAGGCTTTCCAGGAGTTGAAACGCCGGTTTACTTCGGCGCCTGTTTTGTGCCAGCCCGATGTCTCACTTCCCTTTCAGGTTGAGGTGGATGCTTCAGAGATTAGAGCAGGGGCCGTTTTGTCGCAGAGAGGCCCTGGTTGCTCTGTTATGAAACCTTGTGCCTTTTTCTCTAGGAAGTTTTCGCCTGCCGAGCGAAATTATGATGTGGGCAATCGGGAGTTGTTGGCCATGAAATGGGCATTTGAGGAGTGGCGTCATTGGCTCGAGGGTGCTAAGCATCGTGTGGTGGTCTTGACTGATCACAAAAATCTGATGTATCTCGAGTCTGCTAAACGCCTTAATCCGAGACAGGCCCGCTGGTCATTGTTTTTCTCCCGCTTTGATTTTGTTGTCTCGTATTTACCAGGTTCAAAGAATGTGAAGGCCGATGCTCTTTCTAGGAGCTTTGTGCCTGATGCTCCTGGAGTCGCTGATCCTGTTGGTATTCTTAAAGATGGAGTTATCTTGTCAGCTATTTCTCCGGATCTGCGACGTGTGTTGCAGAGATTTCAGGCTGATAGGCCTGAGTCTTGTCCACCTGACAGACTGTTTGTCCCGGATAAGTGGACCAGCAGAGTCATTTCCGAGGTTCATTCCTCAGTGTTGGCAGGTCACCCGGGAATTTTTGGCACCAGAGATCTGGTGGCCAGGTCCTTTTGGTGGCCTTCCTTGTCAAGGGATGTGCGGTCATTTGTGCAGTCCTGTGGGACTTGTGCTCGAGCTAAGCCTTGCTGTTCTCGTGCCAGCGGTTTGCTCTTGCCCTTGCCTGTCCCGAAGAGACCTTGGACACATATCTCCATGGATTTCATTTCTGATCTTCCGCTATCCCAGGGCATGTCCGTTATCTGGGTGATATGTGATCGCTTCTCAAAGATGGTCCATTTGGTTCCTTTGCCTAAGCTGCCTTCCTCTTCCGATCTGGTTCCTGTGTTTTTCCAGAACGTGGTTCGTTTGCACGGCATCCCTGAGAATATTGTGTCAGACAGAGGATCCCAGTTCGTTTCCAGATTCTGGCGATCCTTTTGTAGTAGGATGGGCATTGATTTGTCGTTTTCGTCTGCTTTCCATCCTCAGACTAATGGACAGATGGAGCGAACCAATCAGACTTTGGAGGCTTATTTGAGGTGTTTTGTCTCTGCTGATCAGGACGATTGGGTGACATTCTTGCCGTTGGCTGAGTTTGCCCTTAATAATCGGGCTAGTTCCGCCACCTTGGTTTCGCCTTTTTTCTGCAACTCTGGTTTCCATCCTCGCTTTTCTTCGGGTCATGTGGAGCCTTCTGACTGTCCTGGGGTGGATTCTGTGGTGGATAGGTTGCAGCGGATCTGGAATCGTGGTGGACAACTTGAAGTTGTCACAGGAGAGGGCTCAGCGCTTTGCCAACCGCCGCCGCGGTGTGGGTCCCCGACTACGCGTTGGGGATTTGGTATGGCTTTCTTCCCGCTTTGTTCCTATGAAGGTCTCCTCTCCCAAATTTAAACCTCGTTTTATTGGGCCTTACAAGATATTGGAAATCCTTAATCCTGTATCTTTTCGTCTGGATCTTCCTGTGTCGTTTGCTATTCACAATGTATTTCATAGGTCCTTGTTGCGGCGGTACATTGTGCCTATAGTTCCTTCTGCTGAGCCTCCTGCTCCGGTGTTGGTTGAGGGCGAGTTGGAGTACGTGGTGGAGAAGATCTTGGATTCTCGCCTCTCCAGGCGGAGGCTTCAGTACCTGGTCAAGTGGAAGGGCTATGGTCAGGAGGATAATTCCTGGGTGGTCGCCTCTGATGTTCATGCGGCCGATTTAGTTCGTGCCTTTCATGCCGCTCATCCTGATCGCCCTGGTGGTCGTGGTGAGGGTTCGGTGACCCCTCACTAAGGGGGGGGTACTGTTGTGAATTTACTTTTTGCTCCCTCTAGTGGTTACTAGTTTTTTGACTCTGGTTTTTCTGTCATTCCTTTTATCCGCACCTGGGTCGTTAGTTAAGGGTGTTGCTATTTAAGCTCCCTGGACCTTCAGTTCAATGCCTGGCAACGTAGTTATCAGAGCTAGTCTGCTGTGCTCTTGTCTACTGATCCTGGTTCCAGTTATATCAGCTAAGTCCGCTTTTTGCTTTTTGCTATTTTGTTTTGGTTTTGTATTTTTGTCCAGCTTGTTCCAAATATATATCCTGACCTTTGCTGGAAGCTCTAGGGGGCTGGTGTTCTCCCCCCGGACCGTTAGACGGTTCGGGGGTTCTTGAATTTCCAGTGTGGATTTTGATAGGGTTTTTGTTGACCATATAAGTTACCTTTCTTTATTCTGCTATCAGTAAGCGGGCCTCTCTGTGCTAAACCTGGTTCATTTCTGTGTTTGTCATTTCCTCTTACCTCACCGTTATTATTTGTGGGGGGCTTCTATCCAGCTTTGGGGTCCCCTTCTCTGGAGGCAAGAAAGGTCTTTTGTTTTCCTCTACTAGGGGTAGCTAGATTCTCCGGCTGGAGCGTGTCATCTAGAATCAACGTAGGAATGATCCCCGGCTACTTCTAGTGTTGGCGTTAGGAGTAGATATATGGTCAACCCAGCTACCACTGCCCTATGAGCTGGATTTTTGTATTCTGCAGACTTCCACGTTCCTCTGAGACCCTCGCCATTGGGGTCATAACAGTATAGTATGTACCTGCTGTTTGTCATCTACTCCTGTATATAGTACATACCTGTGTGTCATCTCCTCTTATATAGTATATACCTGTATGTCATCTCCTCCTGTATATAGTATATACCTGTGTGTCATCTCCTCTTATATATAGTATATATCTGTATGTCATCTTCTGTATATAGTATATACCTGTAAGTCATCTCCTCCTGTATATAGTATATACCTGTGTGTCATCTCCTCCTGTATTCTCCTCCTGTTTATAGTATATACCTGTATGTCATCTGCTCATTTATATAGTATATACCTGTGTGTCATCTCCTTCTGTATATAGTATATCTCAATTGGGTTCAGGTCTGGTGACTGTGGAGGCCAGGCCATCTGGCGTAGCACCCCATCACTCTCCTTCTTGGTCAAATAGCCCTCACACAGCCTGGAGGTGTGCTTGTGGTCATTGTCCTGTTGAAAAATAAATGATGGTCCAACTAAACGCAAACCGGACGGAATAGCATGCCTCTGCAAGATGCTGGGGCAGCCATGCTGGTTCAGTATGCCTTCAATTTTGAATAAATCCCCAACAGTGTCACCAGCAAAGCACCCCCACACCACACCTCCTCCTCCATGCTTCACGGTGGGAACCAGGCATGTAGAGTCCATCCGTTCACCTTTTCTGCTTTGCACAAAGACACTGTGGTTGGAACCAAAGATCTCAAATTTGGACTCATCAGACCAAAGCACAGATTTCCACTGTTCTAATTTCCATTCCTTGTGTTCTTTAGCCCAAACAAGTCCCTTCTGCTTGTTGCCTGTCCTTAGCAGTGGTTTCCTAGCAGCTATTTTACCATGAAGGCCTGCTGCACAAAGTCTCCTCTTAACAGTTCTTGTAGAGATGTGTCTGCTACTAGAACTCTGTGTGGCATTGACCTGGTCTCTAATCTGAGCTGCTGTTAACCTGCGATTTCTGAGGCTGGTGACTCGGAAAAACTTATCCTCAGAAGCAGAGGTGACTCTTGGTCTTCCTTTCCTGGGGCGATCCTCATGTGAACCAGTTTCTTTGTAGCGCTTGATGGTTTTTGCAGCTGCACTTGGGGACACTTTCAAAATTTTCCCAATTTTTCGGACTGACTGACATTCATTTCTTAAAGTAATGATGGCCACTCGTTTTTCTTTACTTAGCTGCTTTTTTCTTGCCATAATACAAATTCTAACAATCTATTCAGTAGGACTATCAGCTGTGTATCCACCAGATCCTGCTCAACACAACTGATGGTCCCAACCCCATATATAAGGCAAGAAATCCCACTTATTAAACCTGACAGGGCACACCTGTGAAGTGAAAACCATTTCCGGTGACTACCTCTTGAAGCTCATCAAGAGAATGCCAAGAGTGTGCAAAGCAGTCATCAAAGCAAAAGGTGGCTACTTTGAAGAACCGAGAATATAAGACATATGTTCAGTTGTTTCACACTTTTTTGTTAAGTATATAATTCCACATGTGTTAATTCATAGTTTTGATGCCTTCAGTGTGAATGTACAATTTTCATAGTCATGAAAATACAGAAAAATCTTTAAATGAGAAGGTGTGTCCAAACTTTTGGTCTGTACTGTGTGTGTATGTGTATGTGTGTGTGTGTGTGTATATATATATATATATATATATATATATATATATATATATATATATATATATATATATATATATATATATATATATATAATTGCCTTGTAATGTTTTGATTTCCTGTTCTGTCCAGATGTCACCGTATCCCAGAATTCCAAGCGGAGGGAGTTCACCGACCGCCATATTGGGACACTCAAGTAGTGGGTGTCTCAATATGGAAACTGCTGCTGGTACCAACCTATTGCGCAGTACCACCAGCAGAACACCATCACACCACACACACACACACACACACACACTATAAGCCGCACGCACCACACTCACACACACTGTATATGCCATACGCAGCCTATTGCGCGGTACCACCAGCGGAGCACCATCACAAACACATCACCGCCAGGATCAGCCGAATGATTCACTGACTGCCGCCATCTTTTTACAGGAGGGGCGCATGCGCAGTTTTCATGTGACCGCCACTATCTGTCTGCACAAAGGTGGCGGTCTAATTTACTGTGTCTGCATGAATTACGCGCAGGTGCATTGAATTATTCGGCTAATCCCGATGGCATTTGCGTGACATCTCTACAGGCAGAGGAAGCCAGTCACATTAAAGGGGTTTTCCCATGAACGAAAGTTAATTTTAAAAATTGACCGTGTACGGAGCATACCACATCTCCTAGGCAGGGGAGGAAGCAAAAGACTATACTGACATTACAGCAGGGGATCACAGTGGATTCATTTTGTGAGGTAAAATATTTCACTGACTGTTTAAAAAATATTTTACCTCACAAAACATATCCTCTGCGATCTCCTGCTGTAATGTCAGTATTGTCTTTTGCTTTCTCCCCTGCCCAGGAGCTGTGGTATGTTCGGTACACGGTCAGACAGACAATTTTTAAAATGAACTTTTGTTTGTGGGAAAACCCCTTTAAAAAGCAAATATCAACGCCATCATGGCTCCTCCTAAAAAGTACGCCAATGACTGAAAGGAAAGCAGCAAAGGCACAATGTCGAAGACAACAAAGGGCAAATAAGACTGTTGAAGATCAACAGCACCGCTGGGACAAATCCATGCATATAAGCGTAGGCGTCAAGCACATGAGTCCCCTGATGCAAAAGTCATTACATTATCCCAGGATGCCATTAGGCAACAACAGCGCCGCATGCCTGCCTCTATCGTGACATTACCGCCCTCCCGATGCGATAGCATCGGGCCTCCATCTAGTATATATATATATATATATATATATATCTACAGCACATATACAGGTGCTTCTCACTAACTTACAATAACATCAAAAAGTTAATTTATTTCAGTTTTTCAATACAAAAATTGAAACTCATAGTCATTACAAACAAAGTGATCTAGTTCAAGTGTTTAGTTCTGTTAATGTTGATGATTATGGCTTACAGTCAATGAAAACCCAAAAGTCATTATCTCAGTAAATTAGAATACTTTATAACACCAGCTTGAAAATGATTTTAAAATCCAAAATGTTGGCCTACTGAAATGTATGATCAGTAAATGCACTCAATACTTGGTCTGGGCTCCTTTTGCAGCAACTACTGCATCAGTGCGGTGTGGCATGGAGTCAATCAGCCTGTGGCACTGCTGAGGGGTTATGGAAGCCCAGGTTGCTTTGATAGCAGCTTTCAGCTCGTCTGCATTGTTGGGTCTGGTGTCGCTCATCTTCTTGATAATACCACATAGATTCTCTATGGGGTTAAGGTCAGGCGAGTTTGCTGCCAATCAGCACAGTGATACTGTTGTTTTAAACCCAGGTATTGTTACTTTTGGCAGTGTGGACAGGGGCCAAGTCCTGCTGGACAATGAAATGTCTATCTCCAAAAAGCTTTTCAGCAGAGGGAACCATGAAGTGCTCTAAAATTTCCTGGTAGCCGGCTACGCTGACTTTGGTCTTGATAAAACACAGTGGACCTACACCAGCAGATGACATGGCTCCCCAAACCATCACTGATTGTGGAAACGTCACACTAGACCTCCAGCAGCTTGGATTGTGGCCTCTCCATTCTTCCTCCAGACTCTGGGACCTTGATTTCCAAATGGAATGCAACATTTACTTTCATCTGAAAACAACGCATTGGACCACTGAGCAACAGTCCAGTTCATTTTCTCCTTGGCCCAGGTAAGACGCTTCTGGCGGTGTCTATGAGTTGCTTGACACAAGGAATGTGACACTTGTAGCCCATTGTTATCATCTTTTGGCCTAAGAGCAGCATGAGACGTACTCTGGAGAAGGTGGTACCTGTACTGACCGCAGACCCTGAACCTAACACCGCAACTAGAAGTAGCCATGGAATGTACCTAGCGCTCCCTAGACATCTCGACACAGCCGGAGGACTAATTACCCCTAGAGATAGAAAAGGGAAAACTATCTTGCCTCAGAGAAAATCCCCAAAGGATAGGCAGCCCCCCACAAATATTGACTGTGAGATGAGAGGGAAAAAACATACACAGACTGAAATGAGAATTTAGCAAAGGAGGCCACTTCTAGCTAAATAGAAAGGATAGGACAGAGTACTATGCGGTTAGTATTAAAACACTAGATAATATCCACCACAGAAAATACAAAATCTCCACAGCTAACTAAAGATATGGAGAGTATATCTGCATATCCAGAGATACCAGCTTGGCTAAAAAAATCCTTATACAGACCAAGCTGGACAAGACAAAACATAGAAAAGAACTGAACAAAAAGACCACAGCATGTGGACAGCAAAATCAAGGCCAGAACTTATCTTTGTTGAAACAAACTGCAAAGCATAAGAGACCAGGAAGGGATGAGAATCCTCCAGGAACAATGGACAACTGGCACTGACTAAAGGGTGAAGCAAGACTAAATAGCCCAGTCAAAATTGCAAGAAGTAAACACACCTGATAAATGCTGTGATTCAGAGACAGCAGCGCTACCACTTACAACCACCGGAGGGAGCCCAAGAGCAGAATTCACAACAGTACCCCCCCTTGAGGAGGGGTCACCGAACCCTCACCAGAGCCCCCAGGCCGATCCAGACGAGCCAAATGAAAGGCACGAACCAAATCAACAGCATGAACATCGGAGGCAACAACCCAAGAATTATCCTCCTGGCCATAACCCTTCCATTTGACAAGATACTGAAGCCTCCGCCTCGAAAAACGAGAATCCAAAATCTTCTCAACCACATACTCCAACTCCCCATCAATCAACACCGGGGAGGAGGATCAACAGAGGGAACAACGGGCACCACATATTTCCGCAACAAAGATCTATGAAAAACATTATGGATGGAAAAAGAGGCTGGAAGGGCCAAACGAAAAGACACTGGATTGATAATCTCAGAAATCCTATAAGGGCCAATAAACCGAGGCTTAAACTTAGGGGAAGAAACCTTCATAGGGACATGACGGTAAGACAACCAGACCAAATCCCCAACCCGAAGCCGGGAACCAACACACCGACGACGGTTAGCAAAACGCTGAGCCCCCTCCTGAGTAGTGTTGAGCGATACCGTCCGATATTTGAAAGTATCGGTATCGGAAAGTATCGGCCGATACCGGCAAAGTATCGGATCCAATCCGAATCCGATACCGATACCCGATACCAATACAAGTCAATGGGACTCAAGTATCGGACGGTATCCCTGATGGTTCCCAGGGTCTGAAGGAGAGGAAACTCTCCTTCAGGCCCTGGGAACCATATTAATGTGTAAAATAAAGAATTAAAATAAAAAATATTGCTATACTCACCTCTCCGAAGGAACCGGCAGCGTTGTTTGCTTAAAATGCGCGCTTTTCCTTCCTTCCGTGACGTCACGGCTTCTGATTGGTCGCATGCCGCCCATGTGGCCGCGACGCGACCAATCACAGCAAGCCGTGACGTAATTTCAGGTCCTTCTAGGCATTCAGTATTTTAAAATTACGTTCCGGCTTTGTGATTGGTCGCGTCGCGGTCACATGGGCGACGCGACCAATCACAAGCCGTGACGTCACGGGAGGCAGGAGACGCGCGCATTTTAAAATGCGCGCGTGTCCAGCCTCCCGTGACGTCACGGTTGTGATTGGTCGCGTCGCCATGTTGGCCGCGACGCAACCAATCACAGAAAGCCGTGACGTAATTTCAGGTCCTTCAGTATTTTAAAATTACGTTCCGGCTTTGTGATTGGTTGCGTCGCGGCCAACATGGCGACGCGACCAATCACAAGCCGTGACGTCACGGGAGGCTGGACACGCGCGCATTTTAAAATGCGCGCGTCTCCTGCCTCCCGTGACGTCACGGCTTGTGATTGGTCGCGTCGCCCATGTGACCGCGACGCGACCAATCACAAAGCCGGAACGTAATTTTAAAATACTGAATGCCTAGAAGGACCTGAAATTACGTCACGGCTTGCTGTGATTGGTCGCGTCGCGGCCACATGGGCGGCATGCGACCAATCAGAAGCCGTGACGTCACGGAAGGAAGGAAAAGCGCGCATTTTAAGCAAACAACGCTGCCGGTTCCCTCGGTGAGGTCCAGGCTGCGTCGGAGAGGTGAGTATAGCAATATTTTTTATTTTAATTCTTTATTTTACACATTAATGTTGTTTCGATACCGATACCCGATACCACAAAAGTATCGGATCTCGGTATCGGAATTCCGATACAGCAAATATCGGCCGATACCCGATACTTGCGGTATCGGAATGCTCAACACTACTCCTGAGACAACACCAAATTGTCAACAACATGAGCCCAAATTTGCTGCAACCTGTCAACCACAGAGTCCACCCCAGGACAATCAGAAGGCTCAACCTGCCCTGAAGAAAAACGAGGATGAAAACCAGAGTTACAAAAGAAGGGTGAAACCAAGGTAGCAGAACTAGCCCGATTATTAAGGGCAAACTCGGCCAATGGCAAGAAAGCCACCCAATCATCCTGATCAGCAGACACAAAGCATCTCAAATAAGTTTCCAAAGTCTGATTAGTTCGCTCGGTTTGGCCATTTGTCTGAGGATGAAATGTGGAAGAAAAAGACAAATCAATGCCCAGCCTAGCACAAAAGGTCCGCCAAAACCTAGAAACAAACTTGGAACCTCTATCGGACACAATGTTCTCCGGAATGCCATGCAAACGAACCACATGCTGAAAAAACAACGGAACCAAATCAGAAGAGGAAGGCAACTTAGGCAAAGGTACCAAATGAACCATCTTAGAAAACCGGTCACAAACCACCCAGATAACTGACATCCTCTGGGAAACCGGAAGATCCAAAATAAAATCCATAGAAATATGCGTCCAAGGCCTCTCAGGGACCGGCAAAGGCAAAAGCAACCCACTAGCGCGGGAACAGCAAGGCTTGGCCCGCGCACAAGTCCCACAGGACTGCACAAAAGAACGCACTTCCCGTGACAAAGAAGGCCACCAAAAGGACCTACCAACCAAATCTCTGGTACCAAAAATCCCAGGATGACCGGCTAACACAGAACAATGAACCTCCGAAATCACTTAACTAGTCCATCTATCAGGAACAAACAATTTCCCCACTGGACAGCGGTCAGGTTTATCAGCCTGAAATTTCTTAAGAACCCGTCATAAATCAGGGGAGATGGCAGAAAGAATCACCCCTTCCTTCAGAATACCGACCGGCTCAAGGACCCCAGGAGAATCAGGCAAAAAGCTGCTAGAGAGGGCATCAGCCTTAACATTCTTAGAACCCGGAAGATACAAGACCACAAAATCAAAACGGGAGAAAAACAGGGACCATCGGGCCTGTCTAGGATTCAGCCGTTTAGCAGACTCGAGATAAATCAGATTCTTATGATCGGTCAAGACCACAATACGGTGCTTGGCCCCCTCAAGCCAATGTCGCCACTCCTCCAATGCCCACTTCATAGCCAACAACTCACGATTGCTGACATCATAATTGTGTTCCGCAGGCGAAAACTTTCGAGAAAAGAAGGCACACGGTTTCATCAAGTAACCATCAGAATTCCTCTGAGACAAAACGGCCCCTGCCCCAATCTCAGAAGCGTCAACCTCAACCTGAAAAGGAAGAGAAACATCCGGCTGACGCAACACAGGGGCAGAAGTAAATCAGCGTTTAAGCTCCTGAAAGGCAGAAACAGCCGCAGAGGACCAATTCGTCACATCAGCGCCTTTCTTCGTCAAATCGGTCAGGGGTTTAACCACACTGGAGAAGTTGGCAATGAAATGGCGATAAAAATTAGCAAAGCCCAAAAATTTCTGAAGGCTCTTCACGGATGTGGGCTGGATCCAATCATGAATGGCCTGAACCTTAACCGGATCCATTTCTATAGATGAGGGAGAAAAAATGAAGCCCAAAAAATAAATCTTCTGTACTCCAAAGAGGCACTTGGACCCCTTCACAAACAAGGCATTATCACGAAGGATCTGAAATACCATCCTGACTTGTTTCACATGAGAGTCCCAATCATCTGAAAAAATCAAAATATCATCCAAATATACAATCATGAATTTATCAAGATAATTCCGAAATATATCATGCATGAAGGACTGAAACACAGATGGAGCATTAGAGAGTCCGAATGGCATCACAAGGTATTCAAAATGGCCTTCGGGCGTATTAAACGCAGTTTTCCATTCGTCACCCTGCTTAATACGAACAAGATTATATGCCCCTCGAAGGTCAATCTTAGTAAACCAACTAGCCCCCTTAATCCTAGCAAACGGATCAGAAAGCAAAGGCAAAGGGTATTGGAATTTGACCGTGATCTTATTCAAGAGGCAATAATCAGTACAGGGTCTCAAGGAGCCATCTTTTTTGGCAACAAAAAAAAACCTGCTCCCAATGGTGAAGAAGATGGCCGAATATGCCCCTTCTCCAAGGACTCCTTAACATAGCTCCGCATGGCGGTATGTTCTGGCACAGACAGGTTGAAAAGTCGGCCCTTAAAGAACTTACAGCCTGGAATCAAGTCAATAGCACAATCACAGTCCCTATGCGGTGGAAGGGAACTGGACTTGGGCTCATTTAATACATCCTTGAAATCTGACAAAAACTCAGGAATTTCAGAAGAGGGGGAGGAGGCAATTGACATCACAGGAACGTCACCATGAACCCCCTGACAACCCCAACTAGTCACAGACATAGATTTCCAGTCTAATACCGGATTATGCACCTGTAACCATGGGAAACCCAGCACAATAGCATCATGCAAATTATGCAACCCCAGAAAACGACAATCTTCCTGATGGGCTGGCGCCATGCACATGGTCAGCTGTGTCCAAAACTGAGGTTTATTTTTAGCCAACGGTGTAGCATCAATGCCCCTCAAAGGAATAGGACTCTGCAAAGGCTGCAAGGGGAAACCACAACGTCTGGCAAAGTCTAAGTCCATTAAGTTTAGAGCGGCGCCTGAATCCAAAAATGCCATGACAGAAAATGACGATAATGAGCAGATCAGGGTCACAGATAACAGAAATTTAGGTTGTACAGTACTGATGGTAACAGAACTAGCGATTCTCTTGGTATGCTTAGGGCAATCAGAAATAACATGAGCAGAATCGCCGCAGTAAAAACACAACCTATTCTAACGTCTGAATCCTTGTCGTTCAGCTCTAGACACAATCCTATCACACTGCATAGGCTCAGGACTCTGCTCGGAAGACAATGCCATAGTGTGCACAACTCTGCGCTCGCGGAAGCGCCGATCAATCTGAATGGCCAGAGACATAGAATCACTCAGACCAGCAGGCGTGGGGAACCCCACCATAACATCTTTAACGGATGCAGAAAGACGCTTTCTGAAGATTGCCGCCAAGGCATCCTCATTCCATTTAGTGAGTACAGACCATTTTCTAAACTTCTGGCAATATGATTCTGCCGCTTCTTGACCCTGAGACAGGGCCAACAAGGTCTTCTCAGCATGATCCACTGAATTAGGTTCGTCATACAATAACCCAAGCACCTGAAAAAAGGTGTCTACATTAAGCAACGCCGGATTCCCAGGTTCCAGGGCAAATGCCCAATCCTGGGGGTCACCACGTAGCAGAGATATAATAATTTTAACCTGCTGGATGGGATCACCAGAGGAACGGGGTTTCAGAGCAAAAAAGTTTACAGTTATTCTTAAAGCTCCGAAATTTGGACCTATCCCCCAAAAAATCAGGAGTTGGAATTCTAGGCTCTAAAACTGGAGTCTGAACGATATAATCGGAAATACCCTGTACTCTAGCAGCAAGTTGATCCACACGAGAAGCCAATCCCTGAACATCCATACCTGCGCCAAACTCCTGAGCCACCCAGAGGTAAAGAGGGAAGAGAAAAAAAAAACACAACAGACTACAGAAAAAAAAATAGCTCAGCGCTTTCCTTCCCTTCTTCTGAGATGCGGTTAACTCATTGTTGGCCAGTTGTACTGTTATGACCTGGTGGCCTAAGAGCAGCATGAGACGTACTCTGGAGAAGGTGGTACCTGTACTGACCGCAGTCCCTGAACCTAACACCGCAACTAGAAGTAGCCGTGGAATGTACCTAGCGCTCCCTAGACATCTCGACACAGCCGGAGGACTAATTACCCCTAGATATAGAAAAGGGAAAACTATCTTGCCTCAGAGAAAATCCCCAAAGGATAGGCAGCCCCCCACAAATATTGACTGTGAGAGGAGAGGGAAAAAATATACACAGACTGAAATGAGAATTTAGCAAAGGAGGCCACTTCTAGCTAAATAGAAAGGATAGGACAGAGTACTATGCGGTCAGTATTAAAACACTAGAAAATATCCACCACAGAAAATACAAAATCTCCACAGCTAACTAAAGATATGGAGGGTATATCTGCATCTCCAGAGATACCAGCTTGGCTAAAAAAATCCTTATACAGACCAAGCTGGACAAGACAAAACATAGAAAAGAACTGAACAAAAAGACCACAGCATGTGGACAGCAAAATCAAGGCCAGAACTTATCTTTGTTGAAACAAACTGCAAAGCAGAAGAGACCAGGAAGGGATGAGAATCCTCCAGGAACAATGGACAACTGGCACTGACTAAAGGGTGAAGCAAGACTAAATAGCCCAGTCAAAATTGCAAGAAGTGAACACACCTGATAAATGCTGCGATTCAGAGACAGCAGCGCTACCACTTACAACCACCGGAGGGAGCCCAAGAGCAGAATTCACAACAGCCCATGTCCTGGATACGTCTGTGTGTGGTGGCTCTTGAAGCAATGGCTCCAGCAGCAGTCCACTCCTTGTGAATCTCCCCTATATTTTTGAATGGCCTTTTCTTAACAATCCTGTCAAGGTTGCGGTTACAGCACACTGAACAGCCAGCTTCTTTATCAATGACCTTTTGTGGCTTACCCTCCTTGTGGAGTGTGTCAATGACTGCTTTCTGGACATCTGTCAAGTCGGCAGTCTTCTCCATGATTGTGGAGCTACTGAAATACATTAAGGGACCTCTTTAAACGCTTAGGAAGCCTTTGCAGGTGCTTTTTGTTAATTATTCTAATTTACTGAGACAACGACTTTTGGGTTTTCATTGGCTGTAAGCCATCTGTTAGCCATAATCATCAACTTTAGCAGAAATAAACACATGACATAGATCATTCTGTTTGTAATGACCTTATATAATATCATAGTTTCACTTTTTGTATTAAAAAACTGGAATAAATTAACTTTTGATGATATTCTAATTTTGTGAGAAGCACCTGTATGTATATATATATATATATATATATATATATATATATATATATATATATATATATATAGTGGTCAGCCCATAGAATGGAATAAACCTTTGCATATCCAGTTGGTTCTACTGTGCCCATCACCTGGAGTTTAGTGTTGTCTTCTGTCCTTTTGGGCTTCATCAGTTTCACATTTGGGATTTTTCACTGGAAAAATAGATTTTTTAACCGCATTCAGTTGAATCCTGGTCCATGATAAGGAATCTCACTGTTCTTCACCTTCAAGCCCCACCAGGATGTGCAGACTTCTCAAGTTGCAGTCCAAAAAGTAGCTACCAATTGGCAGAAGATATTTTGCTCGGAACATCTGGAGCAGAAGCTAAAGTAAGGTACAAAATTAGGGGAAGTAGTCACCGGAATAGTGGTCAGGATGCGACTTAGACATAGTCAGTAGATGGTCAAGGGGTCAAAATCAGGAGTTCTGATGACAAATCATGAAGAGTAACATAGAAGGTCAGAATTGGTGTCAAACCTTCCACAAACAAAGGTTTTAGGCCTTCTTTCTTGAATATTGTTCTGTGGTGAGGTCATTATGCCTCGCCGTAGGTTGTTGGCAGTGTGGCAGCTTGTCCATACAGCAATATCACACATATCCTAAAGACGAGTTCCTCATTTTCTGGGGAGAATTCATTTCTTATTTTCTAATCCTATACCACCTCCTATGGCCCTTAGTGTGGGCAGCAATGTCTCCCAAGAAGTGGTGTCAGGCTTGTGTCCTCTCAGAAATACAACAGCCCATCCGGCTGTAATGATATGTATGGCAGCCGACAGCTTTTAAGCCTGCTGAAAATATTATTTGATTTAAGGTTTTGGAGAAGGAACACCTGGTACATCAGAAATTCCTCCAGGGATAAGCAAACATCATCCAGCGATTGTTGCAAAGTTTAACTGTTCTGAATTTGGACACGGCACGGGTTACTGCACCCTTGATGGACGTCGCAGAGATAAAATATTATTAACATGTATGCATTTGTTGTGTATTTGGCATCATTAATAGCAGATAATGACTTTGTGTTCCTGGGTTCTGTCACAATGAACATACACAAACACATTCCATTACATTGACAGTGGATTATACAGATTCAGCACCGTACGCCTGCCAATTAATGCAGCATTATTGAGGCGTCTTCTAAATCTGGATTTCCATTATTTTTTTCTCCTGCAAATTTAGCAGTAAAAACTCAAAATGATCCTTGAAATGTAAAAAAAATGAAAAGTAAGGAGCCTCTGATATACTGTAATTGTTGCCACTGCCACCACCATAGGTAAAATCCAGGGTGTGACTTTTTTAGATAAGTTGCTTTTGGAACATCTTGTGATCAAATTTAATTGTGGGAATCCAGGAGTTAAGTGCTCAGTTTATCTGCAGTGCCTCCATAGGGGAAAGCAGGAATTACATGTTTACAATTGAAATCAGGGAACACATGTGTAACTACTGTGCCATTCACTTTCATGAGAGGCAGTTAATAACTGTAGGTCTCAGTAGTTGGATCGTCACACATTATAAGGGTACGTTCACACAGGACTTTTTTGCTGCTTTTTTTTGCTGCTTTTTTTTATGCTAATTTTCAGCTGCTTTTTACAGTACCAGTAAAACCTATGAGATTTCAGAAATCTCATGCACACACGTTGGTTTTTTGTTTGATCAGTTTTTTCTGCTTTGCTGCTTTTTTTGGACATAGGGCATGTCACTTCTTTCAGCGTTTTTGCAGCGTTTTTGCAGCGTTTTTTCACCCATTGACTTGAATGGGTGATGAAAAAAACGCTGCAAAAACGCTGAAAAAACGCATGTAGCATTATTTGCTGCGTTTTTTGTGCAGAAAATCATGGCCAGCAGGAAGGGATCTCACAGCCAAGAGCTTAGGGGTGTGGTTAGTGAGGTGTGAAGAGCCATTGTGAGCCATTGTGAGGTGTGAAGAGCCATTGTGAGGTGTCCTGTTTGTGATCTATTGTGAGGGAGTTCCTGGTAGTGAGGTGTGAAGAGCCATTGTGAGGTGTCCTGATTGTGATCTATTGTGAGGGAGTTCCTGTAAGTGAGGTGTGAAGAGCCATTGTGAGCCATTGTGAGGTGTGAAGAGCCATTGTGAGGTGTCCTGATTGTGATCTATTGTGAGGGAGTTCCTGGTAGTAAGGTGTGAAGAGCCATTGCCAGGTGTCCTAGCAGCTGAAAATTGGCATAAAAAAAGCAGCAAAAATCTGCAGCAAAAATCTGCAGCAAAAAAGTCCTGTGTGAACGTACCCAAAAAACGCACCAAAAACGCACCAAAAAAACGCACCTAAATTAGCATAAAAAAAAGCAGCAAAAAAAAGCAGCAAAAAAGTCCTGTGTGAACGTACCCTAAATGTATTTTCTGTCCCCGTAACCACAAATTGGCTAAAAGCGTTTTTGAAAATAGGTTTTATAGGCTACATAAGCAATTTAAGGCTCTTCCAGGGGACCAATACCGGTCGTGGAGAGGTGGCTCACTGGTTGGCACTGTTGTTAATCAGCACCATGGTATAACACTTACATTCGACCAATGATGACACTTCCATGGAAGCTGTATATACTCTTGGACTCTCTTCGATATCCATCTACAAAACCTTAAAACCATACAGTAGGTTAAATTAAGCTTCTTATGATGTAGGGGAGGAAACTTGTGAGCCCCAACCCTGTCTAACCCCAGCTTTGGCTCTGAGGCTACAGCTCATGGACTCTGATCGAGTACCATCATTACGGGAAGGTTCTTTAGTGAATGAGTGTCATCATGCCCAAAGATGTGAAGTCTGGAAATAAAGACGTTATGTTTACAGGCAATGGACCCATTATCAGATCAGCACAGGTGTCTTGTTGGACAAAGCTCTTGCCTTCACCCATCACCAACTCATAGGGGTATGGTTATTAATAGTGGGAGCTCTCTAGACTAGTTTAGGAGTGATGGTAACTCCACTACAGCAACCAGAAGACAAAAGTAAAGTCAATGAAAAGTCATTGATCAGATGATGGCGACTCAGGGGAGCAGGAAAGAGATGATGTCACAAACATGGTCAACTTGGAGTCACCACACAAAAGATCACAGCCATCGAGAAGCCAAGAAATGGAACATTGAAGGAGTAAGTTTTCCAACCCTTTATTTAGCTTTTCATCTGACCCCAGTGCAGTAAAAAAATTAGAAATAGTTTATATTAACTTTCTGATCCTCTGTTGTGCCTCCCTTTGGGCATGACTCTTATAAGTCTCCTACTCAAGTCTTCATGGTCAACGCTGGATAGCCGCCACCAATCACTGTGGCCACTGGTTGCATTGGTCACATGTTTACCACATCGGAAGAACTGGCAAGGAGATTATAGGAAATGCAACCATTGGACTAGCTGGAATCTGAATTTGATTTTATGCTATTTCATATTTTACAACTCTGGGGCCATATGTAATGTTAAAGGGCATGTCCACCTCTTTAAATATTAAATACACATGCAAAGAAAGGATAGCACTGAACAGTGGTGTAACTGTAGAAAGTGCAAAAGTAACAGTTGCACAAGGGCCCTAATGCCGGGGGGAGGGAGTCTAAAGGCTCCTCTTGATCATAATGAAACCTCAGTATTAAAATTCCAACCTACTAGGTACTATTTATATTAAAGATGTAGCATTGGGACCCAGGGGCTTTAAGTAACTCCTTTGGAGAAACAAAAGGTCAGATGAGGTAACACTGATCTTCCAAACTTGACCTTGAGAATTTTTGTGTCTCATTCAAAAAATAAAGTTATATAAAATATATATATATTTGTTTTCCTTCTTTTCCACTTATTTGATTAATATGTAGCAAAACAATGCTGTGAGAAAAAAAGTTACGAGCTGAAATCTCTCCCCAAGGCTGAGATTCTGGATGAACAGGAGAGTAACTTCATCCTCCGAGGACGGGTGTGTGCAGGCTCTTCGCTCTGTGTGTGTGACTGGTTTTGGAAGTTGTTTTTCTTTCAGTAAACAATAAGAAATTGGCTTTCGCAAATAATTAGCTAATTCAAGTATGCGCCTGAATGTTTAATTTTAAGTCAAAATCCTGGTAAACCTCAGAATAATATTTAAAACTACAGCGGACATTAATCAAACATAAAAATGGAGTGTCATGTAGACATTGCTCTATGTATCAGTTATAATGGGACATCACTCTTCACCGAGCCACAGCAACTTCAACTAAAGTTACGTTGGGGCCGGTGAAGAATAACAAACTTAAAAGTCTTTGTAAATGTATTTACCCCAGCCACTCGAGACCTCACAGAAGTGGACAAACCCAATGGTCAAAACAATGTTCTAGGCGATTCATTGTCCTACAACCGACCGTGCCTGGATCTAGGATGACATTGTATCGACCTTGGTTCCATATTATAGAAATGTATTTCCATACTGGCTACGTATGGAGTTAACAAATTAATGTTTCCATTTCCCCGCTTGACCATCATTAGGATGTATTGGGTGGGACGTGTTTGAAGTTTTCTGATAAATTCTGCTTTTGGCCAAGTGATTTTCCTTATGGAGACCAACTTGCCGTGGCAAAGCTCAATGGGAAAACCACAAATGACCTCCTTACTAGTAGGAAAAAAGTTTTTTGCTAGTGCCATCTATTGGGCTTCCTACCCTGTAGGTTAATGTCCATTCCCCTAACAAGCCTTTTGATTATGACTAAGAGGATTTGCCAAGCCATGCAACTACTTCCAGACAATTGTCATGGGGAGCTTCACCCCAAAGCCGGGTTTGGGTAAATGAGATGTCCTTGATGAAACTGTGGTTAGGACTGGCTTTCCTTAAGGAGGAAACCTGATTATGAAGTCATATGTATTTACAGGATAAGTGCCTGTACACATTAGATACGTTGTCTAAACCAACCAATGTATGGGGGTCAGCAAACTATCTAATATGTATGGGTAATGTGTAGAAGGAAGGCAGCACTGTAAGGATCTCTCCCGGGTGGGTGCATACTCAGAGTGGATTGACTGTCTCCAATGTGTCCAACAAAAAAAAACACAATCTCAAAGCGATGAATGTGAAGTTGGTTTATGTGCACGATTGAATACAGAGACATGCAGCATTTCATCTCCATTGTGGGGCCAATTTCAGGCATCCCCATTTGGGGTTCATCTATGATCCGTTTTGAGATGGCCCAACACGCCCCCAATGGCTGATGTCGGTGGAATAGAAGACTTAGGTGTGTTGTCTTTCAGCTTGCCCCATCCTGTGTTTTCCCATGACATAAGAGTCTCCCAGAGAAGTGTGGCCAGTGTCCAAATTTTGCCAGCTAGTTACATGAGTGTCCATTGAGTCCAACCTATAAACTATCTGGTTAATTTGTTGATCCAGGGGAAGGCCGGGAACGTCATGAGCCAGATACTAATTGCTCCAAATAGAGAAAAATAAAAAAATCCTTCTTGACTCAAGATATAACAAATCAGACAGGTTCCCTGGATCAACATCTCATTTCTATAACCTAAGACTCTGTAAACTGTAATTTATTATTTTGCAAGAAAGACATCACAATATGGCGTGACATAAACTCACTGCTTGTACAGTAAAGAGTCCAACGTTTCACTGCTCATATAGTAAAAAAAAATCCATTCTCTCACCGCGTGTACTGTAAAGAATCGTTGTCTGTAATAATGGTCAAACTATCTTTCCTTTAGATGTAGACGATGTCTCCCTGTTACCTATTATAGACTTCGATATAAAAAGGTAATTACAGCTCAGTATCATCAATTCATATATTTAAACATTGGAGGAAATGTATCACAATGCTTGATACATTTTGCACATCCACAGATATAATACTTATAAGATCCAAACACCAACTCAGACTAGGTGTACAAAAGGCTGAGCACTGACGAAATCCATAGTATTAATATATTATTATTATATTATATTATTATTATATTATTTGTATTGATACAAAATAAATTAAAAAAAATAATAAAAATGCAGAATGTCCTACAAGGGACGCTAGTGTGGCCAATCAAAAGTGATATATACAATCCAATAAATACAAGATACATACAGTGCCTTGCAAAAGTATTTGGCCCCCTGGAACTTTCCAACCTTTTCCCACATATCATGCTTCAAACATAAAGATACCAAATGTAAATTTTTGGTGAGGAATCAACAACAAATGGAACACAATTGTGAAGTTGAGCGAAATGTATTGGTTATTTTAAATTTTTGTGGAAATTCAAAAACTGAAAAGTGGGGCGTGCAATATTATTCTGCCCCTTTACTTTCAGTGCAGCAAACTCCCTCCAGAAGTTCATTGTGGATCTCTGAATGATCCAATGTTGTCCTAAATGCCTAATGATGATAAATATGATCCACCTGTGTGTAATCAAGTCTCCGTATAAATGCACCTGCTCTGTGATAGTCTCAGGGTTCTATGTGAAGCACAGAGAGCATCATGAAGACCAAGGAACACAACAGGCAGGTCCGTGATACTGTTGTGGAGACGTTTAAAGCTGGATTTGTATACAAAATGATTTCCAAAACTTTAAACATCCCAAGGAGCACTGTTCAAGCGATCATATTGAAATGGAAGGAGTATCATACCACTGCAAATCTACCAAGACCTGGCCGTCCCTCTAAACTTTCATCTCAAACAAGGAGAAGACTGATCAGAGATGCAGCCAAGAGGCCCATGATCACTCTGGATGAACTGCAGAGATCTACAGCTGAGATGGGACAGTCTGTCCATAGGACAACAATCAGTCATACACTGCACAAATCTGGCCTTTATGGAAGAGTGGCAAGAAGAAAGCCATTTCTCAAAGATATCCATAAAAAGTGTTGTTTAAAGTTTGCAACAAGCCACCTGGCAGACACCAAACATGTGGAAGAAGGTGCTCTGGTCAGATGAAACCAAAATCGAACTTTTTGGCAACAATGCCAAACGATATGTTTGGCCTAAAGGCAACACAGCTCATCATCCTGAACACACCATCCCCTCTGTCAAACATGGTGATGGCAGCATCATGGTTTGGGCCTGCTTTTCTTCAGCAGGGACAGGGAACATAGTTAAAATTCATGGGAAGATGGAGCCAAATACAGGACCATTCTTGAAGAAAACCTGTTGGAGTCTGCAAAAGACCTGAGACTGTGACGGAGATTTGTCTTCCAACAAGACAATGATCCCAAACATAAAGCAAAATCTACAATGGAATGGTTCACAAATAAACGTGTCCAGGTGTTAGAATGGCCAAGTCAACGTCCAGACCTCAATCCAATCGAGAATCTGTGGAAAGAGCTGAAAACTGCTGTTCACAAACGATCTCCATCAAACCTCACTGAGCTCGAGCTGTTTGCCAAGGAAGAACGGGCAAGAATTTCAGTCTCTCGATGTACAAAACTGATAGAGACATACCCCATGCGACTTGCAGCTGTAATCGAAGCAAAAAGGTGGCGCAACAAAGTATTAAGTTACAGGGGCCGAATAATATTGCGCGCCCCACTTTTCAGTTTTTGAATTTCCACAAAAATTTGAAATAACCAATAAATTTTGCTCAACTTCACAATTGTGTTCCACTTGTTGTTGATTCTTCACCAAAAATTTACATTTGGTATCTTTATGTTTGAAGCGTGATATGTGGGAAAAGGTTGAAAAGTTCCAGGGGGCCAAATACTTTTGCTAGGCACTGTAAATACATAGAAGGGGTATTATAATAATTCAAGTATTGTGACCCCCCATCTCCGAAAAAATCTATATTAAGTGCTCGGGATATCCGATATCAAGAGCAAAGCACTTAATAAAAGGTGTCACTGAGGTACATGAGCAGTATAGCTGCCATGGCTGTCAGGTTTAATAAGTGGGATTTCTTGCCTTATAATTGGGGTTGGGACCATCAGTTGTGTTGAGCAGAAGTCTGGTGGGTACACAGCTGATGGTCCTACTGAATAGACTGTTAGCTGCTTTTTCTTTCCATAATACAAATTCTAAGTAAAGAAAAACGAGTGGCCATCATTACTTTCAGAAATGAAGGTCAGTCAGTCCGAAAAATTGGAAAAAACTTTGAAAGTGTCCCCAAGTGCATTGACAAGAACCATCAAGCGCTACAAAGACACTGGCTCACATGAGGACCGCCCCAGGAAAGGAAGACCAAGAGTCACCTCTGCTTCTGAGGATAAGTTTATCCGAGACACCAGCCTCAGAAATCGCAGGTTAACAGCAGCTCAGATTAGAGACCAGGTCAATGCCACACAGAGTTCTAGCAGCAGACTCATCTCTACAACAACTGTTAAGAGGAGACTTTGTGCAGCAGGCCTTCATGGTAAAATAGCTGCTAGGAAACCACTGCTAAGGACAGGCAACAAGCAGAAGAGACTTGTTTGGGCTAAAGAACACAAGGAATGGACATTAGACCAGTGGAAATCTGTGCTTTGGTCTGATGAGTCCAAATTTGAGATCTTTGGTTCCAACCACCGTGTCTTTGTGCAAAGCAGAAAAGGTGAACGGATGGACTCTACATGCCTGGTTCCCACCGTGAAGCATGGAGGAGGAGGTGTGATGGTGTGGGGGTGCTCTGCTGGTGACACTGTTGGGGATTTATTCAAAAATTGAAGGCATACTGAACCAGCATGGCTACCACAGCATCTTGCAGCGGCATGCTATTCCATCCGGTTTGCATTTAGTTGGACCATCATTTATTTTTCAACAGGACAATGACCCCAAACACACCTCCAGGCTGTGTAAGGGCTATTTGACCAAGAAGGAGAGTGATGGGGTGCTACGCCAGATGACCTGGCCTCCACAGTCACCAGACCTGAACCCAATCGAGATGGTTTGGGGTGAGCTGGACCGCAGAGAGTGAAGGCAAAAGGGCCAACAAGTGCTAACCATCTCTGGGAACTCCTTCAAGATTGCTGGAAGACCATTCCCAGTGACTGCTTCTTGAAGGTCATCAAGAGAATGCCAAGAGTATGCAAAGCAGTCATCAAAGCAAAAGGTGACTACTTTGACGAAACTAGAATATAAGACATATTTTCAGTAGTTTCACACTTTTTTGTTAAGTATATAATTCCACATGTGTTAATTGATCATTTTGATGCCTTCAGTGTGAATGTACAATTTTCATAGTCATGAAAATACAGAAAAATCTTTAAATGAGAAGGTGTGTCCAAACTTTTGGTCTGTACTGTATATAATGTATAAAGCCTCCCATGCCAATGCTTATATCAAAATCCCTTGAAAAAAAGAGAGTGCACCTGTATGCAGGGATGATGGTAATAACCCAGGAATCAAGTGTGGCCAGCTCGAGCGTCCACTTACCCCAACGCGCGTTTCCTATGTATTAGGAGACTGTATTTTCTGGAGTATATATATCACTTTTTATTGGCCACACGAGCGTCCCCAGTAGGACACTGTGCTTTGTTTTTTATTTATTTTGTTTCAATAAAAATAATTGTAATATTATGGATCTCTTCAGTACTCAGCCTTATGTACACTTAGTCTGCTTTGCTGTTTTGATCTCTAATATTAGGAAGTGCCATTTATTATCATGTGTGATAACCTGCAACCTGCAGTAACCACCGATCAACCAACCGCTGCACGATCAGCTCTATCCTCACCTACTGTATTCTCACCCATACCTTGTAGATTGTACAAAAGCCTTGATAAATTCCCCCAGCATAGTGATTAGATTGCTCCTGAACAGTCTTTACTTTCTCCATCTTGCCCATCTCTTTTACTTATTTCTGTTTTTTTTTGTTTATAAATTGGGACATCCTCTGTGTCCAGAGAAAAGAAGGTTTCGTCATCATGGCAGATCTGGATTCTTTACTGTAAGAGCAGCGAGAGCTTAGACCTCTCTTCTATGTTGTGATGATGGATCTCTTCAGAAGGACCTTGTTTCTTCTTGAACATCATAATTACAGGTTATAGGAGATTGAACATCGATTTATTCTGGCATAAAGTCGGAAATTAAATTTCCCCAAAAGTTTTGGAAATTGAGCCTTTTTTTTAATTTATACTGTAAACTTATGGGCTGAATCAAAATGGAACCCCTGTGTACGTTTTTACACGTGGTAAAAAAAAGTAATGGTATGATTTTTCCCACGATAAATGTAATACCTTTTTTGTAGAGATCCGATGTGCCACTCATGAAAAATCTAGCATGGTAGCCCCTTGCAAATCGGGCTGGAAGTGCATGAAGGGCTTGTCAAGCTGCTTCTTCCAAGTGCAATGACACGCCCCCAGTGCACTTCCAGCCTGATTTGCATTCTACTCTAGATTTATCATTACTGGAACATAAGATTTCTATTAAAAAAAAAAGAAAGTATAATTTTAACTTGTCGACAAGCACCTATAAAGCTATATCACAACTTAATAGTATTACTTTAACTTTTGCAAACATGCATGATACAATTGCCGTCCAGTTCCGCTTGTATCCCTGATCCCGTTGGTCTCTGAGATTAACATAAACTGTTGCAATTAATGGGGTAATTTCCCTTTAAACCAGCCTGTCCCCGCCACATTTCACTTCGTACATAATAATCCGCTCGGTTCCCCTAACACGACAGACAGCTCTATCGGTAATAACGTGGACTTTTCTTTGTTGATTTTACAGTTTGTTTTATTTTAATGTAACACATTTGTTTATTTTATCAGATTTAAATAAATGTCAGCATTGTATAATTTCTGTGCTAACAAAGCAGTGAGCGAAATCCTTCCCTGTATGTTTATAAAATATTATTGTTTAATTCACATAGTTTAGAAATTCCAAATGTCGAGAATAGGAGGGAGGCCAAATACCATCTGTTTATAAGTATGATGCATCGGGAAATGTGTGTACTTTTCAGGCTGCTTTGGTCAAACATGCCACTATTTTATTTGCAAGTCGTTTGTACAAAAAGTTTAACAGTTGGCTCTTTTAGTTAGAGATCTGCCCATAGTGAAGGCTAGAGGTGCAACTATAGGGCAGTGGACTCTAAATTGTGGCTTTCCAGCTGCTATGGAACTACAACTCACAGTGTATCCTCACTTAGTTGTAGCCCATTAAACTCCAAGGACCACCATTGCAGGTTCTCTAGAACAGTGGACATAGACATGTAGCTCTCCCGCTGTTGCAGAACTACAACTCCCAGCATATTCTGACTCACTGCAGTTCATCAAGCAACCTTTGTACATAAAGAATAACTTACTGATTGCTGGGGGTCCGACCGCTGGGGATTTCTCCCCCTTCTTCAATGATCTCACAAATGGAGAGAGTGCGCATGCTCATCCTCTGCTACATTCATTCGGGGCTGCCATCCAGAATTTCAGGGACCCATACTGGCAAAATTTTTGGGCCCCCTTGATACTCCACCCCAGTTCTGCCTCCACACCTGCTACACCTCCAACCCTCGACCCTTCCACAGTCCCACCTCCCACTCTTGGAAAAACTCCTCTTCTGCACCACGTCATCACCAATCACACATTAACAGTTCCCATCGAACAGCTTATCACATTCATAGCCAGCAGCTTTCGTTTTGGCAAAAATATTTTTTAAGTTGCCACCATGAAAAGGTAGACTTTTTTGGTCTGGTCCTATTCTACTCTAACCTATTAAACAAATCTTAAAATATCCTTTATTCTTTTTTAGGTATATTTTTCTTTAAGAGAATGTGTCACATACATTTTTTTTAAATTAATAATAATACCACATACAAAGAGAACAAATACCACCACACCACGATCAGACCACATATCACCACCACATAGTGACTGAATAATGTGACATACAGGGGATAAATACCTCCACCCCATGACCAGAACACATTACTACTACCACATATAGGGGATAAATGCTGCCACACCCTGACCAGACCACAAAATACCACATTGTGACTGAATAATACCACGTACAGGGAATAAATACCGTCACACCATGACCAGATCATATATTACCACAACATAGTGATGGAATACTACAATCCTGATCAGTAATAAAAATCCACAATAATATTGCCAAAAGTGCCTTTATACCCAGGAGCTCTGTACATAGTATACAATGTATAGTGTCAGTGTACAGGTGATACAGTGATCACCAGTGATATTATACACAGGAGCTCTGTATATAGTGCCAGTGTACAGGTAATACAGAGATCACCAGTGACATTACACACAGAAGCTCTGTATATTGTATACAGTGTACAGGTAATGCAGAGATCACCAGTGACGTTATACACAGGAGCTCTGTATATAGTATACAGTGCCTGTGTACAGGTAATACAGTGACATTATACACAGTAGCTCTGTATATACTGTATAGTGTACAGGTAATACAGTGATCACCAGTGGCATTATACACAGGAGCTCTGTATATAGTATACAGTGTCAGTATACAGGTAATACAGTGACATTATACACAGGAGCTCTGTATATGCTATATAATGTACAGGTAATACTGTGATCACAGTGACATTATACACAGGAGCTCTGTATATAGTGTCAGTATACAGATAATACAGTGATCACCAGAGACATTATACACAGGAGCTCTGTATATAGTATACAGTGTCAGTGTACCGGTAACACACTGACTTACCAGTGACATCTCTAGTTGAAGTCCTTCATCTTTACTTTTCTTTTTCATCCAGCACAGACCACCATTACTTCTTCCAGCCAGGATTCATGTCTGCAGAATATAACACAGTAATCTAGAGCACATTCCTCAATTTTTCCCTAACTTCTACACTAGGACAGATGAAGAAAAAAAGCAACAGTGTCACCCAGCACAGTAAGTTGCCCTCCCTCACCCCCACTGAAAACAGTATCCTCAAAAATAAAATACATCACAGCAGTAATAATATCCCTTAATTAGCCCTTACAGTAATAATATCCCACATCCTCCTCCCATATGTACTCTAGTCTGGACCCCGCATGTCTCATTTGTAGCCCCTTGTGTTCTCCCTCTCCTTGCCCCTTGTGTTCTCCCTTTCCTTGCCCTTTATGTACTCCATTCTTGGTCCCTTGTGTTCTGCCATTCTGGCCCCATATGTTCTATGCAGTCCCCATGTCTCTTCATGCTGCCCCATTTCTCTCCATTCTGCCCTCATGTATATTCATTCTGCCCCCATGTCTCTTCATTCTGCCCCATGTCTCTCCATTCTGCCCCATGTCTCCATTCTGCCCCATGTTTCTCCACTCTGCCCCATGTCTCTCCATTCTGCCCTCATGTATATTCATTCTGCCCCCATGTCTCTCCATTCTGCCCCCATGTCTCTCCATTCTGCCCCCATGTCCCTCCATTCTGCCCCCATGTATCTACATTCTGCCCCCATGTCTCTCCATTCTGCCCCAATTTCTCTCCATTCTGCCCCAATTTCTCTCCATTCTGCCCTATGTCTCTCTATTCGGTCCCCATACTGCGGCTTTACAAAAAAGTTGAAGAAAAGTTTCTCCTCACCTGGCCGTGGTCCAGCGGCGTCCTCTCCTGCGTCCGTCTGAGGCGTGGACGTGCTGGCACATGACAGTGATGTCATACACCGGTGACGTGCATGCCGACGATGGCTGACGGCTGTTAACTATTACCATGCGGGAAGCCTCCTGCACAGCAATAAGATTTTGACTGAACCAGCAAAATCCTGCTGCTGAGACCCGGAGGGCAGGAGAGGGCAGTAATGCCATGATGGTGGCCCTGCATTCATTATCTATGGGACTGATGGAATTAGCTGAGCACAGTGCTTAGCTTTCTCTGACAGTCCCATAGTTAATGGAGCGGAGGTGCAGCAAGCGCACTTCACTTCTCTTCATACAATATAGGGATCTGCGCACCTGGGTTTCAGAGGGGTCCCAGAGGTCACACCCCCAGCGATCACTTAGCTATCGCATGGATATGAGACATCCCTTTAAAGCAGGGTTTCTTAATCTGTCACTCTCTATCTTTTGCCGAACTACATCTCTCAGCATGCCCTGTTAACTTGCGCACCATCAGGCACGAAGGTCCTTGTAAATTCAACTTCTGAATTTCTAAAAAAAAGAGATGAGAGATGAACCTGCAGCTCTCAGGCTGTTGGCGAACTACAACTCCCAGACTGCCCTATCTAGTTAGTATTGCCCGCTGCCTAGCCATAACACAATGACTTGTTTTTAGGTCCCAGGAGAACACTTCAGTTTTAACTTATGGATATGATCCGCGGGTTGTCAGGACATGCTGGGAGTTGTTGTCGTTCTGTAACAGCTGTTGAAGTCAACTAGTAACTTACAGGGTCCAAATCCCCTCTACCAAATAAGAGGACCCTGTTACTAAAAGCGGAGCCTTTTTGCACAAATGTCCAGGAGCTCTGGTATTGATATAGTGTCCAAAACCCAGTGGGGAAATACACAGTTCAGAGTAATTTGGCATTGTTATTTAAGATTTTTTTTCCCATGTAGTTTTGGCTAAAATTAAGTTTTGCTATTGGGTTTCATTAAACATTTTGCACGGTTTGTCTTTTACATGTTATTTCCTTGCACGTTGTTGGCTGCAGAATGAGTTAACTAAGAATCTGTCAGGGAGCTGTTTTGGATTGAAAGTTTATAACTTTTTTTATGTCTTTTTTTCTGAACTCCTCTGTGTTAATTTTTAATCAGACCACATCAAAGTTGAGTTGAACATTCGATGTGGTCATAAATCACCTAAGAAGAGTTAAAAGACATTAAATGCACATTGCTGGCTGCAGAATGAGATAACTGAAAATCTGGCAATGAGCTCTTTCAGACTGGAAATTTATAACTTTTTATCAGTCTTTTTTTTGTGAACGCCTCTGTGCTGATTTATGACGATGGACCACATCAAAGTTGAGCTAAACTTTTAATGTGGTCATACGTCAGCTAATAGGAGTTCAGAAAAAGATTAAAGTGACAAACTCTCCATCAGAACCAGCTCACTGACAGATTATCAGTTAACTCGATTTCAGTGAGCAACAGAGAGTGTAACACGGAGGATATAAAGTGTAAACAAATAAACTTTTTAATTAAGTCAAATATTAATTTTTTTTTAGCCCATAATACATTTAAGTAAAAAAAAAAAAAAAATACCCTAGAAGATGTCTATATTCCTTAAAGCATAAGTACACTTTTTTTTTGTTGCCCGCAGAATGGTGGGTTTCTCAGGTCCTTGACCAGCACCGATCTGCAGGGCCGTTCATGCTGCAAAGTGCAGATACTCTTTAAATTTGATATATAGGCAAAAGTGAAACAGTGCCCCCAGTGGCCAAGTTTTAGGAAATGCATTTATGTACTTTTCTAGGACATGGGCGCGCCTGAAGCTTACTCAATAAACAGGTCTATAAAATCTATTCTTTTTAGGACATGCCATTATTCCGAGTAATGGGCCATTAATATAACATCCTGTTGAAATAAAGAATTATCAGAAGACAGCCTGTTTTCATTATCTGATTTCCAAGCTTATGTTCATATTCTGTTCTATGTACACATGCTGCAGTTTGTTGCATGTGACATTTCACAAGGAATTTGGACAAAACTTGTAACTTTAGCATCAATGCATAAAACAAGGGAACCCTCCGAAAAAATATTCTTTTAAAGAAACATAAATATTTCTGAAATATTTTAGATTGTCAATAGTTGTATTATATGTCTATAAAAGTCATGGGCACCTTTGAGATGGAAACATATATTTTTTACATAAGTGAGTAGTAACATTTAGTTAATAAAATTGCAGTCTACAAACTTGACTCCTTCATTCATTTTCAGACCCCTAATAGACAGTTTGCAGCCGGTTCCAAGTTTCAGATTTTCTCTTGTAGGAATTTCTCTCTCAGTAATACAGGGTGGGCTTTGCCTAGCTCAGGCCGGGGTCACACATGCGTGTTTTACGGACGTAAGAGCGCAGAAACTACGTCCGTAAAACTCGCATTACATACGGCACAATGCTTCTCAATGGGGCTGCTCCTATTAGCCGTATATTACGGTTCAGTATTATACGGCGTTTTACGGCCGTACAAAATCGCAGCATGCTGCGTTTGTCAGCGTATTGCGCAAATAATACGCCAATGAAAGTCTATGGGGGCGAGAAAAATACGGATTCCACACGGACCAGCAGTGTGACTTGCGAGAAATACGCAGCGGTGTTAGTGAAAAGTCGGTAATTCAATTGCCGGCTTTTCATTTCACCTGCACAAACCCGACAGGATATGAGACATGATTACATACAGTAAACCATCTCATATCCCCTTTTTTTTGCATATTCCACACTACTAATGTTAGTAGTGTGTATGTGCAAAATTTGTGCACTGTAGCTGCTAAAATAAAGGGTTAAATGGCGGAAAAAATTGGCGTGGGCTCCCGCGCAATTTTCTCCGCCAGAGTGGTAAAGCCAGTGACTGAGGGCAGATATTAATAGCCAGGAGAGGGTCCATGGTTATTGGCCCCCCCGTGGCTAAAAACATCTGCCCCCAGCCACCCCAGAAAAGGCACATCTGGAAGATGCGCCTATTCTGGCACTTGGCCACTCTCTTCCCACTCCCTGTAGCGGTGGGATATGGGGTAATGAAGGGTTAATGTCACCTTGCTATTGTAAGGTGACATTAAGCCAGATTAATAATGGATAGGCGTCAATTATGTCACCTATTCATTATTAATCCAATTGTAGGAAAGGGTTAAAAAACACACACACACATGATTAAAAAGGATTTTAATGAAATAAACACAGCGGTTGTTGTAATAATTTATTGTTCTCGCAATCCATTTGCAAACCCTCGCTTGGCAAAATAATAAACACACAATATACATACCTTCTGATGTCAGATCACGTCCCACGATGTAATCCATCTGAAGGGGTTAACTAATATTACAATAATAGAAAAGAACCTAGCACTCAACTTGATGCCTTTAGAGTGAGTTTTATTGTAGTGGTACACATGTTGTGTACCACTACAATAAAACTCACTCTAAAGGCATCAAGTTGAGTGCTAGGTTCTTTTCTATTATTGTCTAAGAAGGTGTGGGAACCTAACCTTAGCACCACTCCTTCCAGTAGTGCACACGGCAATTTTGTATAACTAATATTACAGGCAGGAGCCCTGCTAAATGCAGCGGTGCTCGTGTCTGTAATCCCCCGGCGAATGAATGAAATGTAGGTCATTGACCTACATTTCCTTCAGTCGCGGTGATGCGCCCCCTGGTGGATGTCCTCATATGACCTGGAGCGTGGGAAAAAGTTCCCAGGCTGCAGTTCATGAGAACATCCACCAGAGGGCACATCACCGCGACTCAATGTAAGTACAGATCCTGCTTTCCTTTCAGCACCCGGGGATTACAGACACGAGCGAGTGGTTTATCGCAGCTTGTGCCTGTAATATTAGTTAACCCCTTCAGATGGATTACTTCGTGGGACGTGATCGGACATCAGAAGGTATGTATCTTGTGCGTTTATTATTTTGCCAAGCGAGGGCCTGGAAATGGATTGCGAGAACAATAAATTATTACAACAACCGCTGTGTTTATTTCATTAAAATCCATTTTAATAATGTGTGTGTGTGTTTTTTAACCCTTTCCAACAATTGGATTAATAATGGATAGGTGTCATAATTGACGCCTCTCCATTATTAATCTGGCTTAATGTCACCTTCCAATAGCAAGGTGGCATTAACCCTTCATTACCCCATATCCCACCGCTACACGGGAGTGGGAAGAGAGTGGCCAAGTGCCAGAATAGGTGCATCTTCCAGATGTGCCTTTTCTGGGGTGGCTGGGGGCAGATGTTTTTAGCCACGGGGGGGCCAATAACCATGGACCCTCTCCTGGCAAAATTTCAGCGCTGTAGCTGCTGAAATAAGAATTAATTAATATCTGCCCTCAGTCACTGGCTTTACCATTCTGGCGGAGAAAATTGCGCGGGAGCCAATTTTTTCCGCCATTTAACCCTTTATTTCAGCAGCTACAGCGCTGAAATTTTGCACATGCACACTACTAACATTAGTAGTGTGGAATATGCAAAAAAAAAGGGGATATGAGATGGTTTACTGTATGTAATCATGTCTCATATCCTGTCGGGTTTGTGCAGGATAAATGAAAAGCCGGCAATTGAATTACCGGCTGTTCACAGATATCGCGCTGAATGAAATCTAAATACAGAATATATATATATGTGTCTCAATGACATATATATATATATATATATATATATATATATATATATATATATATATATATATATATATATATACTGTATATATGTTTTCCCTAACATTTGAGCACATAAATCCATTAGATGTCGGTTTTGCAAGCCTGCGCGAAAATCTCGCAGTACGGATGCCATACGGATTACATACGGAGGATGCCATGCGCAAAATACGCTGACACACCCTGCCTACGGATCACTATTTTGGGAACATTTCTCCGTATTACGGCCGTAGTACGGACGTATAATACGTGGCGTATTGTCTTACTCCAAGTGTGACTCCAGCCTTACATTGATATATCAGCTTCTATCCTGCACTGATTTCCTTTCTTTGTGCTTATCTGCTTATCTATAGTCTGTTTTCTGCGCTCTTCCAGATACTTTTCCTTCTTTCCTCTCCAGCTCTGTGTTTAACTCCCTCCCTGCTGCTATCTCTAATTCTAGGGTCACACAAACATTTTCTCTCCATCCGACATAAATGGCCCGATTATGCTAATCAGACTCTGAGTGGGAAACAAAACAGGAAAAAAAGCAACAACCATCTCCACAATCTCCTCTGATGCTCCGTGCGTCCCTTGGTTTCTGCTTCCTGGTCACATGTAGGAATTCTCACTCAGCCAATCACTGACTGAGGCGGGTCACCAATCTGGTCTGTGATTGGCTGAGCAGGCATTTCCTGTATTTCAGGGCAGTACCAGGAAGTAGAAACCAGTGTGGACCTTGGATGCATGTGAACAGGAACAGTGAAGATGAATGTCGCTTCTTTTCTCATTTATTTTGCTCAGAGCCTTTTTTAAAAAAAAAAAAAAAAAAATTGGTTGGGCAAACCCTTTAAGCTGTGTGTGACCTGATTTGGAGGATAGGCAGAAATCTTAATATAATCTTCATGATATCCCTAAAAAAAAAAATCATATATTTCGGGATTTAGATGGAATCTATCTACACTTTGTGAGCAATGGTTTTCATGGAAATGTTATAATCATGTGATTTATCTAGAACATTCTATCGGCTCATCTCTATGGAAACTAACATTCATTAGTTACAATATCAGAACTAAACACCTTCAACTAGACACCTGTGAGCTGTGTCGCTGTACCGAGCCGTCACTGTGAAGACCTCTGGTCCGTATTAGGATCCCGCCGTGTCTTTAGCGTGTAGATGAGAGGTCGCGGTTCTAACGATTGGATGGAGGCTCGCTATAGGATCATTCAGACAGATGGCATTAGCAATTCCATAAGTGTCTCAGATTGGTGACGTGTGAAAAGGACCATTTTATTTGTAGGTTATTACTTAAATATAATTCATCTTTCCTCTATAATGCTGTCTTTAGCTTCAACATTCTGGTCTGATTCAATTCTTAGTACATCCTCATAGCACCCGGAGGTCTTGTTTTCTAACATAGAGCTCCAAATCCTCTAAATATTAAAAATTGTAGCTTCCTCCAACCACCATTAGGGGGAGCTCAGGAGCTCACTGCATACAGTTCAATGTACTAATCAATAATAACGTAGTACACAGTGAGCTCCCTCTAGTGGTGACTGTAGGCAGACAGAAGTTTATCGTTTATCTCACAATTTCAACTGCTATAAAGATGTATTTAAAAATTGCCAAATGATGAGGCACAGGGCACTGGCTAGGCCCTGGTTGAGTTTTGGGCCAGTTGGAGAGAAAAAATGATGACAGTTAGATACTGTGCCACCATGCTGGCAGTGGAGAGACCATTGAAGGAAGACGTTTGATGCCAATGAGGAGAGTTCAAACAATACCCATGAGGAGCTAGGCCTGTTGTTATGGGTCTGTGCATGGGATCAGCCATGATCTAGTCATCAGTAGAGTGAGCTTGTCCTTCTAAGGCACACATGTCAAACTCTGGCCCGCAGGCCGAATCTGGCCCAAATGGAGATTATACACCCACATTATACTGTATGGAGGACTGTGTGGGGCCCATTATACTGTATGGAGGACTGTGTGGGGCTGATTACAAAATATGGGGGACTATGTGGGGCTCATTATTCTGTATGGAGGACTATGTGGGGCCCATTACACTGTATGGAGCACTATGTGGAGTCTATTATACTGTGTGGAGGACTATGTGGCATCCATTATACTGTATGGAGGATTATGTGGGACCCATTATTCTATATGGATGATTATTTGGGAACCATTATACTGTTTGGAGGATGATGTGGGACACATTATTTTATGTGGGGCTAATTCTGTATTGAGGACTATGCAGGGCCCATTACACTGTATGAAAGACTATGTGGGGCCCATTATACTGTATGGAGCACTATGTGGGGCCAATTATACCGTAGGGAGGACTATGTGGGCCCATTTTTGTGTGGAGCACTATTTGGGGGTTTATTATTCTGTATTGAGGACTGTGGGGCCCATTATACTGTATGGAGCACAATGTGGGGCTCATTATACTGTGTGTAGGACTATGTGGGGCCCCATTATACTTTGTAGAGGGCTGTATTGGGATTACAGTTGGGCATCATTCTGTGTTGAAGTCATTTGTGATCATGTGTATATTTTATTTTAAGATCTATTAATTAAAATGTACTTTGCTTATGGGACAAACTCTTTAAGTTTGTTTCTTCCATATGAAACCATTCATCGTTACATTTGATCATATGTAAAAACTTTCTCAATTGTAGCCTTTTTTTAATAGATATCAAGGTGGGGCCACATCCAATTTTTTTTTTACCCTCTGTCTATTTGAGTTTGACATTCCATCTCTAAGGAGAATAGCGGCTCTGATTTGCAGAATGGCTACAGATGTTATTTTTGGATATTGTGACATTTTTGGGACACAAAATCACTGAATTTTTGAAACACTGGCATATCATAACATGGGTCGTAGCACTGCTCTTCAGGTTTTGCCTTTTTTTTTCATTTTTGTTTTATTTAATTAAAACTTTTTTTTTGTCAATTATTTTACCAGCCCCATCCATTATTTGCTGTTTTTTTTCACTTCTCATTATTCATTTGTTGATGATTTTTGCCCCCAAATTATTAAAAAATGCTGCACATGCTTTCATGAGTTTTCAGCAAAATAAAAATGCCTCCTTACTTTTGTCTTCAGCCGTTTAGTACAAAATTTCACGTTACGAAACTATTACCAATATACATAAATTCGCTCCGGAGTCGGGGGATTTCGAGGAGTTGGAGGATATTTGCGCAATCATTTAGCCGCTTTTTAAAAACATACAATTGATGAATCTGCTGTAAACATCTGGAAAATCCAAATCCTGCACCCAAAAACCACCCAATATAAAAAAAAAAACTAAAACAGACAAATATAAAATAAACTTTAAAAGAGGCACAAATAAAATGAAGAATAAGGAACCAAAAATTAGAAAAAATAAGACAAGGCAATATTGAATTGGCCCATAGAGCATAAACATCTCCCGACAGAATAATACATTTTTTTATTTTTTTAAAGCTGGTCATCTCATGTTTAGCCAAGAAGTCAAGTAAGAAGAACATTTCTGTGGTCAAAAGGAAGCACAAGCCCCATTGGCTCTTGTTTTATGTAGGTAACTTTATTGCAATACTTGCAAAATCTGATATATTTATGTATATTTGGAGCAAATATTTGTTCTCGGAGTATTTACGGCTACATTATATCATCTATATATATAATTTCTTCCATCTGCTGTTATTCCTCCAGTCTTTAGTCTATTCCGCATTACATATTCTTCCCCATTATAACATCTGTGCCTTCATAACAGGTAACTAAGGCCACGTCTCGGGAGGCCGCGGAGCGCGCTGGAAATAATAGCCACTTGTGTTATTCGGGAGACAGTTGACTGCATTAACCTTTATGGCTATTTCTTTAAGGTGTTACATTCTTCTTATTACACTAGATAAATACATATCTACATGAATTCAGTGCTCGTGTTAGTGCATGACCTATAGAGATCCCTTCCTCTAATTACTGCTGTTTACTACCTGCACCGAGACTTCTCGGGTTTGTTAGTCCTTGTATCGTGTCCGATGCCGTCTCCGTAATGCAGAACGTTAATGGTGGAGCCGAACGGCCGTACGTTCATCAGAAGCCAATTTGTCACGTCTTACGGGACGGCACGACTCGAGGCGTATAGCACCTGCTTGAGTTTATTATTTTTATGTAACGTCTACGCAAATAATGTGCACCCGTGTATATATATTTATTGACAGATCATCTAACAAGTACAGACCAAGTGGATCGTGAAAATTCTCAGCTACATCTCATCAGTGCAGTGGATGGGAGGCCATTTTCCCATCCGACACCAGTGCCGGAGCCAGTGGTGGTTCTTAGCATATCATGGTCATCTTCGCTATAGTAGGAAGTGGTCATAAATATGTGTAAAGCAGTAGTATGAGATTGGGGAAACAAGGCTCCATTCTTCCAGAATCGGCCCCACTCTTGTCCCCAGGTCCTGTCCGGTATTGCAGACTCGGTAGTATTGACATTAATGGGCCTTTTGAACAAAAGTGTCACTGTCCTAAAACTTATAAACTCCTTGAAGCCATATGCTGAGTTGATAAAGCAGATCCTCCTCCACTATGAGCCAAGAGATCAGTCAAAACCAGGCTCCGTGTTCTTGAGAGTTACGAGGGTCCATTGAAGACAATGAACCCCAATAATTTAAGGATGGCTTGTGATTTTCCAGTTTTGCAAAGAGAGGCATCAGCTTGTGTCCCGAAATGTAAAGGGAGGTATCCAAATTAGTAAACCGTTTGCAAGGGTTTAGGGCCAGATTGAGAGTGATCTCAGCCCCAGCAAGTGTGAAAAGTCTCAGGACACTGACCAACTGCTTAGCCAAAAATGCTTTTATTAAGCAAGTCCTACATTTAAATCCTCTTTCAGACATCCAAGAAACATGGTCTGAGTAGACATTAGAGGTGTCATGTTTGGGTAAGGAAACCTGCGGCATGACTGTGCATCACGTTCCTTACCCAGACCAAGTGTTATAGATGTCGGAATGAGGCTTTAACATTATTGAGGGGTTATGGTCCAGTTTTGGCATCTACACAAAGGCATTATTATTAGCCTGAAATGCACGGATGGAGAGTCATACTTTCAATTCATCCCCATTTTCACCAGGTGTTTTTGCTGTAATTAAATGGGCACATTTCTAATTAAGCAATTGTCCCAAAAAAGTACTGTACATTCAAATAGTTAAAATAGAGGAGGTTAATAATACCCTCTGAGTGCCCCCTTGAAAAAAATAATATTACCTCCTTAAAAAGTAATGATGCCCCCAGAGTGCCCACATCCAAAAGTAACAATGAGTTGTTTGTGCCACCGCCTGCAAAAAAAAAACTTACCTAACCCATTTTCCCTGCACATGGAGTGGACCTGCACAGGCGGCACAGTACCGTGAAGTCATTCCACCTCCTGCTCTGGGACGATGATGTCTTGCAGCCGAACTACAAGATGACCAGTGGTGGAGCAAGTCAGGCTGTGGCTTAACCACAGGATCAAACTGTGTCGGTGTCAACACTGATACAGTTCAAAATGGTGGTCACCTGGAGATCTGGGGCATCCATCTCGACGTCTAGGGCATGTGCACGGCCCCAGAGCTTTGGCACCGGGATGACACTCTCTCTTTTTTTTTTTTCTTTGGCATTTTTTACCCCTTGGAATTTTGTTGCCCAGGAAACTCTCTCCACCTCTCCATTCTGTACCACTGGCGTGCCCCCTCTCTACAAGAGGCCATTTTGCTGGGCATAACAAAAATAGAATTGACTCCCTGTCCACTATTTTGACTCTTTAGACCCTTTATTTTTTTGACAGCCCTGTTACCTCTCATATCTAGTAGGGCAGGAACATATCGATAAATATCACCCGTGTTGCATCTGTTTTCACACGTACCAGAAACATTATTCTACACAAACCTATTAGAACCTATGGTAATCTTCACATGTCTGTTTTTCCCGATCACACGGATGACAAAGACCAATGATAGTTTCTTGGTCCATGTAAAACACGTACAGCACATGGATGGCATCTGTGTGTCATCCGTGTGCCGTCTGTGTGCGTGGTTAACATTGCAGAGTATAGGAGAAGCTATGGAATTGATTTTTCTTAATCCATACCATGAAAAAACGGATGGTACACGGATAGCTCACTGATGGTACACGGATGGCTCACTGATGGTACATGGATGGCTCACTGATGGCACATGGATGTCACACGGATGGTACACGGAGGGCTCACTGATGGTACACGGATGGCTCACTGATGGTACATGGATGGCTCACTGATGGCACATGGATGTCACACGGATGGTACACGGAGGGCTCACTGATGGTACACGGATGGCTCACTGATGGTACACGGATGGTACACGGAGGGCTCACTGATGGTACACGGAGGGCTCACTGATGGTACACGGATGGCTCACTGATGGTACACGGATGTCACACGGATGGTACACGGAGGGCTCACTGATGGTACACGGAGGGCTCACTGATGGTACACGGATGGTACACGGAGGGCTCACTGATGGTACACGGAGGGCTCACTGATGGTACATGGATGTCACACGGATGGTACACGGATGGCTCACTGATGGTACACGGATGGTACACGGAGGGCTCACTGATGGTACACGGAGGGCTCACTGATGGTACACGGATGGCTCACTGATGGTACACGGATGTCACACGGATGGTACACGGAGGGCTCACTGATGGTACACGGAGGGCTCACTGATGGTACACGGATGGCTCACTGATGGCACACGGATGGCTCACTGATGGTACACGGATGGCTCACTGATGGCACACGGATGTCACACGGATGGTACACGGAGGGCTCACTGATGGTACACGGATGGCTCACTGATGGTACACGGATGTCACACGGATGGTACACGGAGGGCTCACTGATGGTACACGGAGGGCTCACTGATGGTACACGGAGGGCTCACTGATGGTACACGGATGGCTCACTGATGGTACACGGATGTCACACGGATGGTACACGGAGGGCTCACTGATGGTACACGGAGGGCTCACTGATGGTACACGGAGGGCTCACTGATGGTACACGGATGGCTCACTGATGGTACACGGAGGGCTCACTGATGGTACACGGAGGGCTCACTGATGGTACACGGAGGGCTCACTGATGGTACACGGATGGCTCACTAATGGTACACGGAGGGCTCACTGATGGTACACGGATGGCTCACTAATGGTACATGGAGGGCTCACTGATGGTACACGGATGGCTCACTGATGGTACACGGAGGGCTCACTGATGGTACACGGATGTCACACGGATGGTACACGGATGGCTCACTGATGGTACACGGATGGCTCACTGATGGTACACAGAGGGCTCACTGATGGCACATGGATGTCACACGGATGGTACACGGATGGCTCACTGATGGTACACGGATGGCTCACTGATGGTACACGGAGGGCTCACTGATGGTACACAGAGGGCTCACTGATGGCACATGGATGTCACACGGATGGTACACGGATGGCTCACTGATGGTACACGGAGGGCTCACTGATGGTACACGGATGGCTCACTAATGGTACACGGAGGGCTCACTGATGGTACACGGATGGCTCACTAATGGTACATGGAGGGCTCACTGATGGTACACGGATGGCTCACTTATGGTACACGGAGGGCTCACTGATGGTACACAGAGGGCTCACTGATGGTACACGGATGTCACACGGATGGCTCACTGATGGTACACGGATGGCTCACTGATGGTACACGGATGGCTCACTGATGGTACACAGAGGGCTCACTGATGGCACATGGATGTCACACGGATGGTACACGGATGGCTCACTGATGGTACACGGATGGCTCACTGATGGTACACGGATGGCTCACTGATGGTACACAGAGGGCTCACTGATGGTACACGGATGTCACACGGATGGTACACGGATGGCTCACTGATGGTACACGGATGGCTCACTGATGGTACACAGAGGGCTCACTGATGGCACATGGATGTCACACGGATGGTACACGGATGGCTCACTGATGGCTCACTGATGGTACACGGATGGCTCACTGATGGTACACGGAGGGCTCACTGATGGTACACAGAGGGCTCATTGATGGCACATGGATGTCACACGGATGGTACACGGATGGCTCACTGATGGTACACGGATGGCTCACTGATGGTACACAGAGGGCTCACTGATGATACACGGATGGCACATGGATAGCACACTGTCGGTACATGGATGGCTCACTGATGGCACATGGATGGTACACGGATGGCTCTCTGATGGTACACGGATGGTACACGGATAGCTCACTGATGGCACATGGATAGCACACTGATGGTACATGGATGGCTCACTGATGGCACATGGACGGTACACGGAGGGCTCACTGATGGTACACGGATGGCTCACTGATGGTACACGGAGGGCTCACTGATGGTACACAGAGGGCTCACTGATGGTACACAGAGGGCTCACTGATGGCACATGGATAGCACACTGATGGTACATGGATGGCTCACTGATGGCACATGGACGGTACACGGAGGGCTCACTGATGGTACACGGATGGCTCACTGATGGTACACGGAGGGCTCACTGATGGTACACGGATGGCACATGGATAGCACACTGTTGGTACATGGATGGCTCACTGATGGCACATGGATGGTACACGGATGGCTCACTGATGGTACATGGATGGCACATGGATAGCTCACTGATGGCACACGGACGGACGGTACACGGATGGCTAACTGATGATACATGGATGGCACACGGATGGTACACGGATGGCACATAGATTGCACATGGATTGCTCATTGATGGAACACGGATGTTTCCAGTATCGGTATTATACGGACATGTGCATGGTAACACAAACCCCATTCAGACCCCCAATAAATACACATGACACCAAATTTTGTTGGAAGAAAATGGCCGTGGCGTTTTATTTTGAGTTACGTATAAATATATAATTTAATCCAAATAACCAACGATAAACCAATTTGAACAAATAAATTAAAGTTATTCCAATTCATTACCAATCCACCCGATTTAACGGGCGATTCTCCCACAAACAAACGCCACGACAGCCTATAACAATAAAAAGCTAAATTTTAAGGGAGGGAGGGTGGGGTCTTCAGTCTTCATCAGGTGACTGAGCGACAGCTGATGGAGCAGCTGATTATATAGTAAATAATCTTCCCGCACTTTTCCCGCGGACCAATCAAAATCAATAAAAAGTGCGGGAATAAAACTAGCTAAAACTGGTCTGAACCTGCTCACGCACAGCGCAGCTTACTTAGTAAAATTAACCCTTTCATATATAAACTTGAATTTCATAAAGCCTACTGAATCTCCATGTCAAGTTTCACAATAACGAACCCCCTTTAGGGTGTGAGGAGAATTAAAATACATGTAGGGGCTGTGTTATCATGCGACCCCCCATGTATTCTCTGATGGGGGGGGCGTCCATGAGTCCTAAGAGAGAAGACCCCTTCCAGTCTAAGTAAAAGGATCTTCACAGTGATCTGACCTTCACCCACTGCCTAAATTTGATTTTTTTCTGGTGAAGTTTTCCTTCAAATACTATAATTAGCAATGATCCGTTGTGGGATCAAACATTTCCTGGCATATTTCTCCATCATTTGCGTTCTCTTTTCCTGTCCCATCTCTGACTGCTCTGCACATGTGACAAATCTCAGCTGCGGTTTATTCTAGTATTCATAATAATGCTGCGAGATATAGAGGTGGTCTCTCGTTCTGCACATGGGGTCTGTTGTCCCCGAGGAATAAAATCAGCAGCCGTTCTCAGGTGGTTGGGAAGGGATGACTAGGTCTGTGCATTTGTCCCCGTGCTCGGTGCATGGTGACGCTCATTGGAATAATCCAGCTCTGACCAGGTTGGACGCAGGACGGATGAGATTACCTAGCTGGGGCTGTAATGGATGGTGCGGTGCACAAGGTACAGGTGGAAGCATTTGTAATTCTGCTTTGTGTACAGTCCTCATGGGAGATTCACGCATGAGGCAGATATCATTATCTCTTATCTCACATTCATGCTAAAGATAGGCCATGAAGAAATAAGTGAGGACCATGGCACTCGGAGGAGCACTATGGAGCCTTCATTGCTGCACGGGACACAATGCCATTTCAACACGTGACTGTGCCTGGTCCTGCAGCTCAGCCCTATCCAAGTAAACAAAGCTGCAGTACCAGGCACCGTCACATGTATGGAAGTGGCGCTAGGGAACGTTGCAACTTCTCACTGGTTACGCTGATTGGTCCCCCTCCAATTATACATTGATAGTCCATACTAAGAATATTGCTGGAAAAGCACAATAAATTAGTGGTTTAGCTAGTGGATCATGCTACCTGGAGTGCACAAAGTCTTAAGAGGAGAGCAATGCTTTAAAGAGATTGTCCCATTTTAGCAAGTTATTATCTATCCACTTGGTCATAGTTCGGGGTCTGACTGCTGGGACCTGCACAGATCTCAAGAACGCGACTCTGAAGTTCCTTATTAGAATGGAGTGGTGGCAGCTCACGAGAAGTGGACTATTAGTAATTGTGGGGTACACTTGTCTATCCCCAGAATTCCCATAGACCATAAATGGTGCGGTGGTGCTCATGCGCGGATCTGCTCCATATATACAGGGCCCTATGAAGTCCCTTTTTGGAATGAAATAGTGGGGGGTTTACGGTATGTGTGCCACCACTAAAATTAGTGTCTGTTGGAAATAGTGGGGTACACGTGTTTATCTCCAGGTTCCCCTTAGACCATAAACGGTGCGGTGGTGCACATGCACGGATCTGCTCCACATATAGGGCGCTTTGAAGTCCCTTATTGCAATGAAATATTGGGGGTTCATGTATGCCACCACTAATATTAGCGTCTGTTGGAAATAGTAGGGTACACTCGTTTATCTCCAGAATCCCCATCCACCTTAAACGGTGCGGTGGTGCACATGCGCGGTTCTGCTCCATATATAGGGCGCTTTGAAGTCCCTTATTGCAATGACATATTAGGGGTTCATGTATACCACCACTAATATTAGTGTCCGTTGGAAATAAACGGGTACACTCGTTTATCTCCAGAATCCCCATAGACCATAAACATTGCGGTGGTGCACATGCGCTTATCTGCTCCATATGTAGGGCGCTTTGAAGTCCCTTATTGGAATGAAATATTGGTTGTTCATGTGTGCCACCACTAATATTAGTGTCTGTGGGATTGTTGGAAATAGTGGAATACACTCGTCTATCTCCAGAATTTCCTTAGGCAATAAACAAAGCGATAAAACACATCCTCATCTTCTGCTCCATTCTTACGGGGTGTTCCACAACCGTGTTCTCAAGTTGAAAAAATGGCGTTAAATTACTGGTGCTATCGGTGAACCCCGTTTACAAATTTTGCATTTGGCCACCAATCTAGAAAACAAATATTACGAGCTAATGTTTTTTTGCAATATTTACAAGCAGGATTGAGCTTTATTCCCCATAGAGAACCACGTGAGGGATGTATTTCTAATTTTTACTGTCATTGGTGTGAACCTCATTGATATTTTCTAATATTTTGTTTTGCACTGTTTTCCAGATTTTTATCTCAAACCCTGCCTAAAAACATTTTTTTCACAAACCTCCGATAATCCAGAGGATTGAAAACACTGTCGTTTCCAGATGGAATAACATTCTGCATTACTCTTCCACCCATTTCCCTGCTTGTTTCCCCAACATAGTTTTTTTTTTGTCTTACTTTCAATTAAAGGATCTTTATTGCTCTCAGCGGAGGTCCTACCTTCAGAGCCTGGGAGGTTTTTTGTTGTGTTGCTAATGACGTTGTTCTGGTGTTTGTTACTCTCGTAATGGCCAACAACTTTTTGTTTTTCTTTACGACTGTGAATTTGTTAAATAATTTTGCTTTCCTTTCAAGGCTTTCTCCGTGGATTATAGTTTTGATCTTCTCCGCGGGGATGTCATAGGTTTCACTCTTGGGATCTCTTTTTGTGTAAAACTCCATGACAATTGAGGCTTTAGGGCCTCCTGACTGGCCTTTATTTCACGACGGCTTTTGATGTCCATCCCTCTAGAATCTGGTGAAACAATTTTCCAGTTGCCTCGCTTGATTGGAATTTGAAAAGGTCCACCTGGAGGATTGAATATATTTCTCTGTCCCTGACCATACATACTACTGATCATCACCTGCCACTGTGTCACGATGGGGGCTTGGTGTCATTTTTGTCATGCCTCACATAGCCTAAGGTGGGCTTTTCGATTGGTTAATAAAATGAGGACACAATCGAATCCTCTGTTTCCTGTCGTCTTTGCTCCGAGCATCAGCGCAGGGGGTCTGTTTAACATCCTCTTCTACCTAAATACCTTTCGGAGATTGGAACTCAATAAAGGGTCTTCCATGGCTTCGATCGGCCTACTGTGGTGCATAGCAAATTAGATCTTTAAAGTCTACTTTTTTCCCCCCACCCTTTATAGCTATTTCTATCATCCCTTAAAATTTCAATTTATTGCCTTGCATTGAAGACGACTACAATGCATCTGGTCGAATCACCAATTATGTTATCTCCAAACTATTTTTATTTTATTTTTTAATATACATATTTTTAAAATATTCTTCATTGGAAATAAGCTTATAATAAGTTACAGACTGCTTGAAATGTCAAATCTTTAAACAACAAAAAAAAAGAAAATTAAATCTGATTTTATAGCAACGACTAGAAAGAAAATTCTCACCCATAAAATTAATTAGCATTTTAGACAGAGAACTGAAATCGACCTCGGTGTGTTCTCGGTATTTTTTTTTTGCCTTTATCTCTACGAAGAAGCTGTACCTTGTTACAGCATCTGAAGATGTAAACCTATTGTGTCGACTTGTAGCTTGATTACTCGGAGACGTTTCTCCTAATTTGTGAAATTAACATAAATTTCTTTGGGACTAGTTACCTGTTACTGATTCTGCGACGGAGGAAGAAACGCGACGTAAAACTCTGATTTCTTTCCAATTAATTTTCTTCTCCTTACAATGGATGTAGAATTAAAAGAAATGCAATTATTTATGAGGATTTCTCAGCTCTAATCATTTTCATGAGGTTTATAATACACGCTCCTAGGAACCGATGGGCTAGCTAATGTTTGCGGGGGCTTCCGATTCTGCCTTGGTCAGAGATAAGAATGAGGAATGTTTCATTTCAAAGCTCGATCCTTTTGTTCTCTCAGCCTGACTGCCGGTTACTTCACTGAAAACACATGCACCCTCTGTTAATCTGAGCATGCATGTGTATGGGTAAATTGCTGGAGATGTCCAAGTGAGTGATCAGCCAACAGCTATCTAAGGTTTTTCTGGATCTTAAGGGCAACTTTTAAGACACAGATATGCCGGTAGAGTTTTTCAAGGCGAAGATGCTCTAGGAAAGCACCAGCAGTCTTTTTCCTAAAGCGTTTTTGCATTTTTAAAAATCTTTTAAGATATAAATAGTGAGCAGCCTCTCAAAAAATGAGCAGGTTACTTCTTTTAGCTGCTTCACGGTTTCCAAACCCTTAAACGATTAAAATAACCAACAAGAGACAGAACATCTGGAGCAAGTCGTCTTTTTTTTAGGCAGGTTCCAAGCCGAATCCTCCTGAAAAAATATGTTGTGTGCGCATACCCTTATGGTGATTTTTTTTTTGCTGAGTTTTTAGAGCAGAAAGTCACCAAAAACCATGAGTTTTGATTGGAGAGTTGGTCTGAAGACTCAGAAATTAAACTAGTCTTTACCTACCTTCAGGGTGTGTTCACATTGAGTCTTTTTGCTGAGGTTTTGGAGCAGGAGCTGAGCGGAAACTCCTAGTTTTTGAGGAGTTCTGAGGTTTTTCAGAAACGTGTCCGTTAAGTTTCTGCTCCGAAAACTTCTAAAAAGAACTTCCATGTGCACACGCACTAAGGGCTGTTTTCATGTTGTTTCTGTAGGAGCGCACTGCTACTCTACCTCTTTGCTTCCTGGTTGCCGGTGCGCTCCTGAAGATTTATTATGCGTTCTTCTATGCTGCTAGCAGAAGAAACGTTATCTCTGCAACTTGGGAGAGGTGCAGACCTGCTGGTGCCGGGAAACTGATCCAGCGATAGGGTCAGCTTCAGAGACATGCAAGCAGTTCATGTACCATAGAGCCTGCAAGGGGCATGCACTTGTTGCTTAGTTTCCAACCACTTTTTGACTGCAGAGTTGAGAATGGAGAGGATTTTTAATAGGAGGTAAATTGCAAAGTTGACTGTTTTTTTATGTAGTAGACAAGTGTATGTGGATGCAGCAGAGCTGTGTGTGCTGATGTAGCAGAATTGTGTGTTGATGTAGCAGAGCTGTTTGCATTGATGTAGCAGAGCTGTTTGCATTGATGTAGCAGAGCTGTTTGCATTCATGTAGCAGAGCTGTTTGCATTGATATTATTAGAAAAATTCCAGAAATTTTGCACAGATAGAATAGTAGCATATTGGGACAATTTAAATGATCTTATCTGGCTGCACCAATTTGGACAGTGAAAGAAGAAACTCCCATACCATATGAGAAAAACAAAGAAATGGAGTGCTGACTTCATATATATAAAAATAAGTGAATTTTGTTAATCGCACTCAAAAGTTAAAACAAAAAATAAGAGGTGTACACAAAGAAGGAAACATCAAAAGTAACCCAGGGGATGATCAGAAAAAATGGGGTTATCACAGTTCAGAGAAATCGTTTGTGACCCAGATATACCGGGTCTGTCACATGGGATTACCTATTGGCACTTGTTGTAATGCTACATCTCCAAGACAGTCAGACCCATGTAAATCTAGTGTATCCATTGCGTGGTAGTCTTCCTATCTCTGCAGGCGCAGTGTGAATGGGTGCTTACTGTAGGTGCAGCCCATGTAAGTGCAGTCCATATGAACACTGAATCAATGTCAGGGGAACTTACCCATATTTAAAGTGCCAGTGCAGTACAATGCTCCCAGTGTCTGCTGACAGTGCTGCAGCCAATCAGTGAGTTCTGCAGCTCTGCCAAAGGTAGATTGTATGAGATACTGAGCAAAGTGATTGGCTGCAGTGCTGTCAATATGTCAGCCCTGAAGACAATAGCAGAGACTCAATATTGGAACTGGGGAGGACGAGTAAAGAACAATTTACTTTCCTTTTAATCAATCTGCAATTTGTGGACAAGGGTTTTCTTAAATCAGAAAACTCCTTTTAAAGAGGTTGTCCACTACTTGGACAACGTCTTCTCATACCCCACACTTGTCTCAGATAAAATACTAACCTCCAGTGCTGGCGCTATTCCCATGGTGTTGGCACCACATCTCCCAGAGCTCTTGTGCGGTTATTGTAACACGTGACGCCGGCGCCCAATCAGAGCTGGCGTTACTATCTCCGCCTCCTGTCGAATTGAGCAGGAAGAGGAAGTCCGAGGTCAGCTGCAGCCCGAACTTCCTTTTCATGTTTGATTTGCCTGGAGGCGGAGACAGTGACGCCGGCTCTGATTGGGTGCCGGCGTCACGTGTCACAATAACCGCACAAGAGCTCCGGGACCGCGAGTGCTGACACCGTGAGAATGGCGCCAGCACGGGAGGTTAGTACAAGCTTTATTATTTTATCGGCGCCAAACATTTTGATCTAGAAGAGGTCATCCTAGTAATGGACTACCCCTTTAAGCATTGCCAGAATGGTCAATTAGGACAAGATATGGTGTTCTTTTCAGTGGGCGATTTGCCTTTAAACCATTTCCGGCAATGATCCCGGGTTTTTTATTACCTCCGTGCAGCTTCGTGAAGGAACCCAAATATGAACCGCGGCGTCGTTAATTAAAGACATTTATGATCCATTCCTCTGGTTGTGACACAGAAAACATTTATTTCTGCCATTGTAAACGTTAAGAAATAAGGCCGACTCTGTTCCTTTATGTCCGCTCATAAATCTTGTCCTCACTAAAAAGCTTCAGAGCTGCGCTCATTCTCCCGCTTTACAATAGCCCAGAGGGCATTGATAAAGTCGCACAGGAGGTCACCGAGCCTCGGAACGACACTATCTCCCCGGTCAATCCATCTTCCCCTCTCAACTCTGATAAACGCCGCATGTAAATAAATACTGTAATATTGGTCTAAAAGGTACATTTACGGGAAATAATCATTAGCCTTCTGATAGTTACAAATGATTTCAGTTCCGGGAATCTCCGTCAGCTCAATTTATCACAGATAAACAACCGCGGATCGGATTTTTACTTAGAGAAAACACGTCTGGAGAAAGTAATGGTTTTAGTTAATTCTACGGGACGTAAGACATAAGTCATCTACGAGATCATGTTATAGCGGCTCAATACTGTCGTACAGGGGCCGACGCATCAGGAGAAACCCTACTGGGGAACATGGATGTCATCCTGGATGGTTCCCCCCGGTGCCGAGTGCACCTGCCAAAACTACCCCACTGTAGCGCACTTGCCTTGAGTATGTTCACATAGTGCGTTTTTGCAGTAAGTGCTTTTATTGTCATGTTTTTAGGTCCATTTTTTATCCATTCTTGATGAGTGAAAACTTCTCCAAATACGCTGAAAGAAATGACTTGCTGCACCTTGGCAAAAACGTAGCAGGGCTCAAAATACATACTGAAAAAAAAAGAACACAGCGTACACAAGAGATTTCATCCCATCGATTATGCTGGTACTGTTAAACGCTACATATTTTATGCACCAAATACACTGCGTAAAATATGCAGCAAAAAAACATTACAAAAGCAACACGAGTGAACATACCCTTAGGATATGTGCACACACAGTCTCTTTCAGGTGGATCTGCTCCAGAAACCACCTGAAAAAGCGCAAGCTAAATGCTCAAATGAACGACCACATGTATTTCTATGTCAGAACGACTTGCTGTTCATTTGTTCTGGATTTTAAGTGTTTTTAAACCTCTTAAGATTTCCAAAGTTGTCAATCTGGTAAAAGACGTGAGCGCACCATTGTTCAGGCGGCTTCCTCCAAGAAGACGCTCTAGACTTTATAATAGAAGTCAATGGGAATGCTCAAAAGGATGCCTGGGCATACCGTATTTTTTTAAAACATTTTTGCTAGTATTTTTGCTTCAAAAACTGCTAGCAGTTACATCATGGTTGGAAAAAAAAAGCAAAGCACAAAAATGCTGGAAAAAACCACAAAAAAATACCATTGGCAAAACGTGCTCCAGAAACGTTTCTTCTTTAGAAAACCATTTCTAAAGAGTATGAAGTTCTCGAAACAACAGTCGGACAGATGGTGTGTAAATGGAGGAAATTCAAGACCAAGGCTTACAATAACCTGTGAGATCTCAAAGATACCCAAGATGACATCTAAGCAACTAAAGGCCTCTGTCACTTTAGCTAATATTCATGAGTCCACCATCAGGAAGGCATGTACAACACTGGTGTGCATGGCAGGATTGCATGGAGAAACCCTCTGCTCTCCAAAAATAAACATTATAGCCTGTCTGCAGTTTGTTAAATATCACCTAGAAAAGTCAGAAGGATATTGGAACAATTTTTTTTTTTACAGATGTATCAGAACAAATTAGATCTTTTTGATTTAAATAAGAAAAGTTAAGCTAAGTTCCCAAAATGAGGTTTTTTTTACGCTGCATATTTTTTTAAAAAATGCAAGTAACCTATTTTACTAAATTTATGCAAGAAACCTGTAACATCAAAAATGTACTAAAAACCCATTTTGGGAACGTAGCCTTATATGTGAAGAAAGAAAGACACTGCATTACGGTATGAAGACTTATACCATCTGTGGCACACAATAAAAAAATGTCAAAGTCTGAGATTTGTGACTTCCTTTCTTTGATTTGGTTGTTTATCTACTTTTGGAATCTTATGGAGTTTTATGTCACATTCCTGCAGAAATATGGAAATTTCGGAAGGGTTCACAAACTTATGCACCACTGTTTCTGTACAAACATTTTAGTGGAAGTTGTGCAGACAAAATTGCACACGAAGGTGGAATTTTCCTTCAAGGTGTCTGTAGTGCAGTATTGCTGTACAACATGCCAGTATATGAAGGATATGGCGGTCAAAAATCCATTTTATTTTTTTTACAAAGTTTTACAGAATTGCCATAAAGTGTTTGCATTGTGTGGATTTGACTTTCTTTATATTCATCTGGAATTTATAAGACTCGGAGCGAAGACACGCGGGGTCCGAGATAATATCAGGTAGATACGGCGTTAAGGGTCGAGCAAGTACAACTGCGTGTAATCTCATAAAAAAGCGATTGTCCTCAATGCCGAAACCTTCCATGCACTATTTTTTATTTATTTTTTTCCTCCTTTTCTCATTTCCAGGGAATGTCAATTTTCTCATTGCTTGTGAGACAACTTGTAATATTCTTCAGCAGAGATCTCTGCTTTCAATCTGTGATAAAGCAAATGTGTAAAAATCCTCTGCAGCCATATGTTCTCCGGCGCATCCCGTCTGTCCTCACATCACAGCTCTGTCATGGGATGTATTAAATATATACATATTGCAGAGCTGTGTGTATACCGAAAATTAATCAATAATATCAGAAATAATAATAATAATAATAAAAAAAATAACAACCTCGCAAACCTTCTCGTCGACGTTGACCTTTTCGAGCGATCTGGAGATGAAAGTGTTAAGAAGAAGCTTTCAGATGCAGGGACTAAGGAACAAATAGTGGTTTTAACCCTTCAGAAGGAGGTTGGAAGAGATAAAAATAAAAAGGATCCAGAAACAGCGCCACTTTTGTACATAGGTTGCGCTTGGTATTGCAGCTTGGTCCTATTCAAACGAATGGGGTTGAGCTGCAGTACTGAGTTTAGACAATGGACAATGGTGACGCTGTTCTAGGAAAAAAGGAGACCCCAATAACCCCCTTATCCAGGCAGGATACATACAGAGACTTGTGAAAGTATTCAACCCCCTTGGGATTTTTTGAGTTTTGTTACCTCACAACCTGTTTTTTTTTTTTGGGGGGGGGGTTTGCATCAGTTCATGTAAAGAACCTGCGTACAACTGTGAACATTTGGTTTTCTTTTTTTATTGAGAAGCAAACAACAAATAGGACAAAATAAATAAAAACTTCAGTGTGCATAACTATTCCCCCCTAAAGCCAGTACTTTGTAGAGTCTCCTTTTGCAGCAATTACAGCTGTAAGTCACTTTGGATAAGTCTCTATGAGCTTTCCACATTTTACCACTGAGATTTTTTGCCCATTCCTCAAGGCAAAACTGCTCCAGCTCCTTCACGTTAGATGGATTCCTCTGGTGAACAGCAATCTTCAAGCCTGACCACAGATTCTCAATTGAATTAAGGTCTGGGCTTTGACTAGGCCACTCCAAAACATTTACATGTTTCCCCTTTAACCACTCGAGTGTTGCTCTAGCAGTATGCTTTGGGTCATTGTCTTGTTGGAAGGTGAACCTCTGTCCCAGTCTCAAATCACTGACAAACTGAAACAGGTTTTGCTCAAGTGTGTCCCTGTGTTTCGCACCATCCATCTTCCCCTCAACTCAGATAATTTTCCTTGTCCCTGCTGCCGAAAAATATCCCAACAGCATAATGCTGCCACCACGATGTTTCACTGTTGGGATGGTGTTCTTGGGGTGATGAGCTGTGTTTGTATGGCGCCAGACATAGCATGTACCTTGGTGGCCAAGAAGTTCTGTTTTTGGTCTCATCTGACCGCATCACCTTCCTTCATATATTCGGGGTGTCTCCCACATGTCATGACAAACTCAAAATGAGCCCTACAGTTTTTGTGTGTAAGTTAAAGGCTTTTATCTGCCCACTCTTCTATAAAGGCCACCTCTATGAAGTGTACGGCTTATTGTGGTCGCATGGACATATACTCCAGTCTGCTTGGGAACTCTTCAGCTTCTTCAAGGTTACTTTTGGTCTCTGTGCTGCCTCTGTGATTAATGCCCTCCTTCCCGGGAAGACCGTTTTGGTGGGCAGCCCTCTTTTGGCAGGTTTGTTGTGGTACCATGTTCTTTCTATTTGACGATAATAGATTTGATGGTGCTTAGGGGGCTCATCAGAGATTGGGATATTTTTTATAACCCAACCCCGACTTGTACTTCTCAGCAACTTTGTCCCTGACTTGTTTGGAGATCTCCTTCGTCTTCATGGTGTTGTTTGGAGATCTCTTTGGTCTTCATGGTGGTTGGAGATCTGTGGTCTTCATGGTGGTGTTTGGAGATCTCCTTGGTCTACATGGTGGTGTTTGGAGATCTCCTTGGTCTTCATGGTGTTGTTTGGAGATCTCTTTGGTCTTCATGGTGGTGTTTGGACATCTCCTTAGTCTTCATGGTGGTGTTTGGAGATCTCCTTGGTCTTCATGGTGGTGCTGGGTTAGTGGTGCCTCTTGTTAATGGTGTTGCATCCTCTGTGGCCTTTCAGAAAAGGTAAAGTGCATATACTGACAGACATGTAACTCTTAGATTGTACACAGGTGGACATCCTGTCACTAAGCATGGGACTTAGGGCTCCTACTCACTTGCGCGAGACTTGGATGCAATACCCGGCACTGCACCTGGCACAGAGGAGCGGAGTGTGCGGCTGCATGTATTCCTATGCAGCCGTATGCTCCGATCTGAGTGCTGGGTGCAGAGCCGGGTTTTAAACCTGCGAGACTCATCCGAGTTGCTCACAAGTGAGTAGGAGCCCTTATGAAGGGAATTGCTTGCCCCAGAAATGTTTAGGGGCTTCATAGCAAAAGGTGTGAATTAATGTGCACATGCCAGTTTTTAGTTATTTGACCCCATAATTTTAATTTACGCCTACATTTTTCTCACTTCACTAACTTCTATTCAGTGCTGATGCATCACACACAAATCCAATTACAAAAATATTTACGCACAGGTTGTAATGTAACAAAATAGGTAAAGAGCCAAGGGGGTGAATACTTTCACAACACACTGTACATATAATTTTGGTTCATTAGCTAATAGGCAGGATTATGTAATTGGTGGAGGTAGACTACTGACACCCGAATCAATCTGCTTAGTGGACTCACATGCTCATTATTGTTTACCAGGCACAACGCCTTACTTTGCCTGGTATTTCTTTGACTGGTCAACAGTAAAGGCAATTACAGCCAGTATTATACTCCAGAGCTGCATTCATAATTCTAAAATATTCAAAAATGACACGCAGCATTATTGCACTTGCACCTTTTTTCCCCTCTAGTTTTTCATTGGTGCCTTATACTTTTTAAATTTGTGGGGGGGTTTTGTAAATATATTTTACATGTGTCCACCTTTTATGTTCATCAATTTAGGCAGGGTTTGGAGTTTCCACATGTTTTTCCTAATAATAATTTATTAATAATAAAAAATAAATAAAAATTTGATGGAAATGTACTTTAGTCCTCCCTGAAGTGGCATTATTTTTTTGTGTGCAATGTTTGCAACGTTTTAGCAGAACATGGGTCTTGTTGCGCTAAAAAGAGTTTAAAGACAAAAGTAAAGACTATATTTTATTTTGCGCAAAACCACGTTTGAAGAACTTGGAGACAAAAAATGTGAACGAATGCCACAAGAGGAAAGACAAGAAAGTAAAGCGACTTAAGAAATAACGCAAATGATGAATAAGGCCCAGATCTCCACTGCACCAATCAGATTACGCCTGTTTTCTACTTCACATCTTGTTTCCATTTCTTGCGACAGCTCAAAGATGTGCCAAATTTATTAAACGAGTATCCTCAACTTTGGAAGTTATCCCCTTTCCATAGGATGAATTCTCTATTGCTGGCGATCCCACCTTTGGGACTTCCATTGATCTTGAGAATCAGGACTCTGAAGAGTCCCGGTGTGAATGGAGTGTTGATCAATTAAGTGCACTGTTGGTCCATACACTCTTAGGGTTCGCGCAGACGACCGTATAAGTCAGACGAGTGCCATCCATAGTTCTGACGGGTACCACTTGTACTCATGTTATTCAATGAGGCCGTCCACATGTCCAATTTTGTGCTCTGACCGAGTGCAGATCGCACTCATCCATTCAAGTCTATGGAACACATTGTACCGCAGTTGGATGACACCGAGTGCAGTCCGATTTTCATGGACAGACGAAATGGAATAGGTGGAGAAAAGTTATTTTTTTTCTCCACCTCCTAGAAAAATCGGATCACACTCTGATCACCGTGTGGTTCGGATAATCGGACTGATTTTCCCAGACAAGAGACGAACAGTTGAGTGACACTAGCCTTAATGGCACCGCTGGAGATAGTTTGGATGGTATTTGGCACTCCCAAAAGACTGGATGGAGCGGCAGTGCACATGATTGACAGCCATACAATTCGCATGGCCGGTTCTCTGGATTTGTGGGGGTCCCAATGGTCAGAGCCGCAGCGATCAGGAAGTTATCCCCTATCCAACAGATAGGGGAAACTACTAAACTTAATACCCCTTTGAGAGGTCCACCCTTATTGAATTTTGGGCATCTTACTCCAGTGTACTTCTGATCAAGGTCAGTGTACAAAACTCCAGTTCTGATGAATGAGTGCCAAGGCAAATTGGAAAATGGAAAAAAATTTAATTAACCCTTTTAATGCCTCTTGTGTTTTATTTCCTTAGTCCGCCACCTGACGTCTAAACAGACGCTACAGATCCGCCACTGGAAAGTCTCGGTACGAGCTTGTTGAATATCACATTACATTTGTCACTAAGCTGCCACTGTTGATATATGTTCCTTGCCCGGTTCATGAAAAGTGTATGAGAGTCTAATTCCATACTCCGAGCGCCTAATTGACTTCAGCAATGTATTTCACAGTTCCGCATTAGAAGAAACGGTTTTCAAAAATCTCCTAATAATATAAAATATCACATTCCTCTCCGCTCCCCCCCATCCACCTCCCGAAAAACAAGTGTGACTCAGGCCCGCATGACATTTACATGAGTAAGTTGTCCAAACAGAAAATTTGACCAAACACCAAAGTCGTCAATTTAACAGCTGCCACAACAGCCAGCGACGGGCGCAGCCAGGAACAAGGACTTAAAGACCTGAGCCAAAAAGTCAGGTGTTGAGGCTGGAAAGAATATGCTGAAGATCAGTTGGCATTTTGGGCAGCCGGCCCAGTGAGTTTTTTGGATCCATTCTGGACCACAGCAGGAGCGGGATTTCAAGTCTAACTGACACTGTCAGCCGAGCGCCGTCAAGGTATTTTTCACATTAACATAATACAATAGTGAATTCACGTCGAGCATTCGGGTTTTACATGACTCTGGGAATTGTGTGGCCAATTAAAGCAGAAATTAGAGTCCAGAATTTTCATTTATTTATTTTATTATATATCTTGGTGGGCAAGTGCACTACCCATGAATTAAAAGGTTGTTAACAAGATACTATTAGTGATGAGCGAGTATACTCGTTGATTGGGTTTTTCAGAGCACGCTCGGGTGTCCTCCGAGTATTTTGGCTTGCTCGAAGATTTAGTTTTCCTTCGCCGCAGCTGCATGATTTGCGACTGCTAGACAGCCTGAATACATGTGGAGGTTGGCTGTTTGTTAGGGAATTCCCAAATCATGCAGCTGAGGTGATGAAAACTAAATCTCTGAGTACTAACAAATACTCGGAGACCACCTGAGCGTGGTCAGGAAAACCCGAGCAACGAGTACACTCGCTCATCTCTAGTTACTATCTATTCACAGGATAGGTGATAACTTGCTGATCGGTGGAGGGCTGAATGATGGGACCCGCACCGATCAGCAGAATGGGGAATTTTTATCACTAACGGGAAACTACTATTCTCACTACAAAATGGTGTGGCAAATTGGATGCTCGTTTGCCACTCCATTCTCTACAGAACTGTTGAAAAAAGCCAAGAGCAGCAATCGCAGCATCATAGAGAAAGAATAGAGCGGCAGTTGATTCTCCACTGCCCCTTTCTGTAAATTGGTGCCACTCCCAGCAGTTGGACGTCCAATGATTAAAAAGTTATCACAAATCCAGCTTGTATTCACTGGACGATACATTTAGTGGTTATGTCAAACCTATGGGTTCCATTGAAAATGGTAGAAGACCGGCCCACACCACCCATCTTCGAAGGCCACTCCAGGACCAGTACTGAGCCCATTGTGTCCTTCAATTATCCCACACCAAGCTTTTGCCTTTGCAGATGTTTTTTTTATGAATGACCCAACAACATTTTAGTGCCATCTTCCATAAACTCTTGGACCTGTGCCTTCTAAATACAATAGCGCCCTCGAGAGGCAGCTGCATTAGATTTACGGCAGATATTTTGGGGTTTTATATAGGGCCCCAGATAGGATAGGCTCGTCACTCTCATATTAGAGATGGCTATCTGCCCACACAGGGTCACGGAAGAGACTTATGCTACATGGATAATAATTACCGATGAGTGAAACTGATGAAATTTGAATTCTGCAGATTCGCTCAAATGTGTCCAGAAAGTTTAATTTGCTTCTAATTTATTGGATGCAATTTTAATGTACATTATTATAATGTGAGGTCGCTGCAAAACCAAGAAGAAAATAAACAAGTAAAAAAAATTAGAAAAATTATTTTCTCCCGGCCTTTACCTTTCCGGAGGGCACAGTCCCACTCCAGACATCCTCTGATCTGGTCACTGGAGTGATCTTTTCTCAGCCATCTTCGCCAGTTTCTGGCGCCGAACATCTTTGGTGTCTTCTGCACTGATGAGGCTGTGATGTATGCAGAGGCATCGCTAGGGTTTTGATTCAGGAACAGCAAAACTTCTGAGGGAGCCCCTAATCAGGTAACCCTGATTACAATAATGGTGTAATAGTGGATGTAGGAGAGCCTCAGTGGATAACAGCGCTGTTACTAAAAATAATCTCTATGCTTTTCCCGTATTTTCCATCTGGCCCAGACCGACACGACAACTTCTGCAGCCAGGACTCTGCTGCAGAGATTACAACAAACACATGTGACTTCTCACATTTCTTGCTCCATCTATGCCCAACCTGAACAAACTCCTCATCCTGCTGATACCCCAATACTGAGCTGCTGCTGCCATATGTGTCCCTATTACTGCATCTACTATGTGCCTCTAGATGGTAAAACTACCATCTAGAAAATAGTAATGCCCTGTGCACATGCCCTAGTAAACAGTGCCCAATTTTGCCCCCTAAAAAGTAATAATACTCTTTGTGCCCCTTTGACAGTCACAATAACCTAAGTTCCCCTATAACAATAAGTGCTAACTTAACATTTAATAATGTCTCGAGTCTCCCCCTGCACAGCTCCCCTATACACAGTATCATGCACTCTTTTACATAATAATATGCCCCCCCCTCACTGTATAGTACCCACACACAGTATTCTGACCCCTTAGTAGCCCCCAAACTGTACGATGGCTCCAACACTATGCAAAGACCCTGCATTGCCTCCCACACTGTGTGATGGCTCCATCACTTTAATCCCCACACTGTATGATGGCCCTCTAAATAGCCTCCATATAATATAATGCACCAGATAGTCCTCAGTATGGTATAATGCACTCCTCATAGCCCTGTATATAGTATAATGCACTCCCCATAGGCCTTTTTAAAGTGTAATGCACTCCCCATATGCCTATGTATATTATAATGCACTCCCCATATGTCTATATGTAGTATATTGCACATCCTATAGGCCTCTATAGTAAAATGCACTCTCCATAGGCCTCTATATAGCATATTGCACTTCCCATATGCCTCTATATAGTATAATGCACTCCCCATAGACAGACTATATAATATAATACACTCCCAATAGGCATACTCTATATATTATAATGCACGCCCTATATTCCTATATATAGTATAACGCACCCCCATTGGCCTCCATATAGTATATTGTGCTCCCCATATACCTCTATATTGTATGATGCACTCCACATAGGCAGACTCTATATAGTATAATGCACCCCCATGGGCAGACTCTATATAGTATAATGCACTCCCCATAGGCAGACTCTGTATTGTATAATGCACTCCACATATGCAGACTCTGTATAGTATAATGCACGCTCCATGGGCAGACTCTATATAGTATAATGCATCCCCATAGGCACACTCTATATAGTATAATGTACCCTCTATACGCAGACTCTAAATAGTATAATGTACTCTCTATGGGCAGACTCCATATAATATAATGCACTCCCCATAGACAGACTGTACATAGTATAATGCACTCCTCATAGACCTGTATAGAGTATAATTCACCTCCATAGACCTTCATATAGTATAATGCACTCCCCATAGACAGACTCTATACAATATAACATAGTTTTCTATAGTATAATGCACTCCCCATAGGCCTCTATACAGTATAATGCACTCTCCATAATTTTTTTTTTAAAATACAATACTCACCTCTCCTCCTCATTCACCTACTGTGGGGTACTGTCTGCTCTCTAGATGGTAAAACAACCCTCTAGAATATAGCAATGCAGTGTGCAAATGACCTAAAAACAGTGCTAATATTTTGCCCCCTAGAAAGTAATAAAGTCCTCTGTGTGCCCTTTTGATAGTTACAATAACCTGAGTTACCCTATAACAATAAGTGCCCACTTAACAATAATGTCCGGAGTCTCCCCTCTATAAAGCTCCTCTCTACACAGTATGATGCTCTCTTATACATAGTAAAATGCCTTCTCATTGTATAGTACCACTCGCACAGTATACTGACCCCTTAGTAGCCCCCAAACTGTTTGATGGCTCCAACACTGTATGATGGCCACCACAGTGTAATCCCCTCACTGTATGATGTTCCCCTAAATAGCCTCCATATGGTATAATGCACCAGATAGTCCTCAATATAGTATAATGCACTCCCCATAGGCCTCTATATAGTATAATGCACTCCTCATAGGCCTCTATATAGTATAATGCACTCCCCATAGGCCTCAATATAGTATAATGCACTCCTCATAGGCAGACTCTATGTAGTATAATACACTCCCCACAGGCAGACTCTATATAGTATAATGCCCCCCCATAGGCAGACTCTATATAGCATAATGCACTCTCCTTAGGCCTCCATATAGTATAATGAACCTCCATATAGTATAATGCACCTCCATAGGCCTCATCCTCTGCTCTGAGTTCCTTCACATCTCAGTGCTAAGTAATGACATCATCGAGCCCGCTGTCAGTGACATCAGACACAGAATTATGGGCTCCATCTCTCATAATTGCTTTCAACTGTATCGGCATCCAGCTGAAACAGTTGAACTTGCGATGATGGGCCCATTTGAACTTGTTCACGGGCCCCAATAGCGGCTGGGTGGCTGTGCAGGGAGATCGAGTCTCCCTGCTCTGCCGCAGACTTCAACTGTATGGGTGTGCTGTGCATGCCCATACAGTTATCAGTAGCATAGCTCCAGTTCAGCCCCTCAGAGCACAGGTCCTGGGGCGACCACCCCCTTTGCCGCCCGGTGGCTACGCTACTGCTTGTTGTACATCATGATGTTGCAAAGTAGCACAAGCAGGAAACTCCAATCCAAAGATGTTGGGAGACATAAAGTTGGCTCAGTTTAGACCACATCGGTGACCGGACAGAAGAGGTGAGAGCTGTGGGAGTATTACTTATTTTTATTTATTTTAACCCCTTACCAATTTTTTTTTAATCCAGCAAAGTGGCGTCTGGCTGCCAGATTGCTGCATATGCATGAAATGAATCTCAGAAATAAATATATTTTGCATTCTAGTGACTGTAAACATTTTTTCTTAAATTTGAAGTTTTCTGCATTGAGAATTTTACCAGGACTTTTCACATGACTTGCAGGTGATGTCACAAAGCCTTGAGGGTAAGTGCACATTTTGCGGATTCTGCTGCGGATTTCTCCGCAGTGGATTTGGAAAATCCGCAGTGCAAAACCACTGCGGTTTTCACTGCGTATTTTATCGCGGTTTCTTCTGCGGATTCCTCTGAGGGTATTCAACTGCACTTTCCTATTGGTGCAGGTTGAAAACCGCTGCGGAATCCGCAGAAAGATTTGACATGCTGCGGAAAATTATCCGCTGCGTTTCCGCGCGTAATTTTCCGCAGCATGTGCACAGCGGTTTTTTTCTCCCATAGGTTTACATTGTTTTGTAAACTTTGGGAAAACTGCTGCGGATCCTCAGCGTCAAATCCGCTGCGGATCCGCAGCAAAATCCGCAGCGTGTGCACATACCCTAACACATGCACAATAAACCAGGATTGCTGAAGCCTGTGATTAACTGCAGTCAGGTGTCTAGAAGAGCGTGCATCATCAACATAGACATCCCGTCTTCTAGTCACCTGACCACTGCAGCCAATCACACCATTCAGCGTGACTTTCATAAAGAGCAGACATCACTACCTTACCCTTTGAAGTGTCCTGTGCTGGATCTACGGGGGATGCTGGCGGGAGTTTATGCCTCTGTTTTTCATTAATTTTTCTTAAAGGGGTTCTCTAGTACCCATGTTGAAGTTTATTTTAATTTTTTTAAATTAGCAAAAAAAGAAAGAAAAAAACGCACACCCTCCCCAGGTCCAGTGTTGAGTGTCCGGTGTCTGCTATTGTCTGCCAGAGTTGACAGCGGGAGCTGGTCATAACAGTTGTGCTGACTGATTGGCTGCAGCACTGTTAATGTTATGTTAGCGCTGCAGACAATAACAGACACTGAGAGCAGCGACAGAGACTCAGCGCTGGACCCAGGGAGGGAGAGTAAAGTTCAGATTTTTTTTTTTTTTTTTAAACAAAACTGTAGACGGAGGTTTTCTGAAACTGAAAAACCTCTTTAAGCAGATGTGTCCTCTGTCACGTCGTGGTGTACATAAAGGTTCTGCATTGTCCAGACTTCAGCTGATTGTCCCATCATCCCCCCTTCAGTACTTTATACCACCCTCTCCATTATTATTTCAGGTGTTTAATAACCACTTTTCCACTTTTACTGCAGTGCCCGGTGCTCAGGACACCTGTACTGTATTTACTAGGACCATTGTAGGGCTCCATACAAAGAGGACGCTTTACAACCCAGGGAATCAGCATAATTAAATTTACATCAGTACAAAACCCCTGGATCTCCTCCTTCCCCTTCACATGCAGATAGAAGCATTTGTATAAGGTAACTCGTAAAAACAAAAAAGAAGACTTTCCATGAATGGAAGATTTAGGTGAAAGCGTAAATAGGATTTGTATATTGTCCTGGGGTTCACCTTAAAACTCAACACAAGTGATTAGTGGCCGCAAAGAGGTAAAACTTGCGTTTAGCATCTCAATGGCCGGAGTGATGGAGGACTCAGCGTGAGATGTGCATTTTACAATTTACTCCTGTTCCACCGCCTCCTTTTATTTTTGCTTTATTCTCCTTTTTTTTTGGAGGGGGGGTATGTACACGGGATACCCGTATTGACAAACGTCTGGTCACATAAGAACGCAGTGGACAAGGACGAGGAGAATTCCTTGAGATGAAAACTGACATTGAGGATCAGGGGTTAATTTCTGGAACAGAAACATTTGCATACAAATGAAAAATGATGGGATTTTTTTTCTCTTCTAAATTTTCAATGTCATCAGCATCAAACAGCGGCCTGCACTCCCTTGCTGTTTGAAGAATATTCATCACTTGTGAGGAAGGGGGCACCTTGTTTTGTATTAATCACAATTGCAGGTCAATGACTTAATTTAAGGGGCTCTGTCTGAAGTGCCACTCACTCCTCGCTCCGAGCTTGGAGCTTTTGTGCTTCCAACAGGTCTGGGATAAAAGAAGCGCTGCGCTGACGGAGCGATGGGATGGGAAAAAGTTGTCCATTTTACCAGGGTGCCGGAAGAGAGGGGGGATCTCATCAGTTTCTCACATCTATGCGGGGGGGTAAGGGCGGCACACACAGGCGATTACAGAACGCAGACATTAATTATAACCTGTCGATAATTATTGACAGGTTGTAAAATTGTACCATGAACCTGTGCGGTTTGCGATTCTAGCTTTTACTTACCACCTTCATATCAGTATAAAGAAAAGTTTTGCAACTTTCCAAAATACTTTGCTATTTAACTTTCTCCCCAGTTTATAGATCTCTGCTTTCTATCAATAAATGATGAACTTGTTCTTACCCCTCTATAAAGTGCACATACAGTTCTCAAACAACAAAAAGTGTATATAATAAACAAAAAACACAAAGCAAAAAACAACAACACATAAAGCATAAATAGTAACAGTTGTAGGTCCCAATAATTCCTCCTGCCCATTTCACATAGGGCTGGACATAAATGGAGCAGATTTAGGCTAACGGACTTGGCACCCCTAATCCTGGCACAGGCCAAAGTTAGTCAGGTGCCAGTGTGGCCCTGCAGTTCCTAATCAGGACTCATGCACGTGTGTCCTTCCTTACCTTTCTTCCTGGCTTGACTTGGCCACAAATGAGTAGCGTGAGATGACCAGCTCTAAAAAAAGAAAAAAAAAGCATGATTTTGTGATACTCTGTCAGGAGACGTTTATGCTGTATGTATCTGTATACGCCACTCTGGTCGCGATGAGGATTGCAGCCTATTGAGGGTTTTACAAATTTATAGAATTTGTGGAAGTCCTTAAAGAGTAAGCGTTGTTATCATTTTTATTTCATGAAGCAATTAAATTACCGTAAGCAACTTTGTAATCTATTTAATCAAATAAATGTGCTTCTTTCTCCTCCTGGACTGATCTTTTACTCTCAATTCATTGGTAAAATCTGTATATCATAGTTGGTGCTTATAAAATTCTATGTAGAGGGAGGAGCTAGAGGCGGACGCGTTCTCCTGAAACAGCCGTTACAATTCTGCGTAGAACTTTGTGAGCACCAACTGTCATCTCCTACTACAGTAAAGGGAAGATTTTCATTTAATGAAGACATATTTAACTCAGTTTGGAGAATGAAAGATCAGTCCCGGTCCCGGAGGAGAAAGTGGATTTTTTTTTTATAAGATACATTGTAAAAGTTTCTTATTTTCTCTTGTACTATTAATTTATTAAAAAAAATTAAAACGACTGTCACATGTTGACAAAAATCATAGAAAGGTGAGGATGGCACCAGGTATATGTGTACTTACCAAGAGTCCCGAATTCGCTGGGACTGTCCACATTTTTCTTGAGATGAGGGGTGAGGCTTACACAAAACCTGCCCACAAGGTAGGCAGTTGTGTATGGGATGTGGGGAAGTTTCTGGAAGAATAAGGTGCAGGAACAAAGCAAAGTTAAAAAACCAACACCATTGTTGGTCTCTCTCGGTTTAAGTTGGGTGACAAAAATATTTGCCCTACCTTGGCTTGGCATCCACTTTGGTTCTCCACAACAGGTGGACCACTGGATTTGGGGGCTCATGTCAGGTGGAGCAGCTATGACCTCCTCTGCTTGGCAAGCCAAGATCATCGTAGCCACAGGTGAGCACAAGGATTTGACGACTTTAGTCCGGGGACCACTTTGGTACTCCTTGCGCTGTGCTAACCCCTCCACCGGTTGTCCAATGTTGGCATCCTGGGCTCTGATTACCATACGCACATAATGATGTTTTGAGAGTCTGGTAATCACAAGAGGAGCCCAGGATGCCGACATTGGACTACCAGCTGAAGGGGTTTGCACAACCCAAGAAGTACTAAAGTGGTCACTGGACTAAAGTCGGCAAATCTTTGTGCTCACCTCTTCCTACCACAACTTTGGCCTGCCAACCAGAGGAGGTCATAGCTGCTCCTCCTGACATGATCCTCCAAACCCATCGGGCTCTGACATGTTGCCACGTTTTCCCAGTGTGATTATGGCCATGGAGTACCCATACACAAGTACAACCAGACACAAATTAAAATAGTATGTCAGTACCTACCCCGGCACATCAGAGAGGGCTACCAGGACCGAGGAGCCACCTAGCAAAGCCGACACTTTCCCGGCATCTCGAACATTTTTAATATCTTGTTATCTGTTAATAATCTGTTTATCAACTATCTGGAAACGTTATCGGAGTAGACTTTGGCTAAAACGTGATACTGTGCCCAAATAATGAGCCCCCGCTGAGCAAAAAAAAAAAATGTAAATCAACCTTCCAGGACTTTCATTTCTCACTGTTTATGCAGTAGTCAGCCTCAATGTTAATAGGTTATGGAAGACAGTACTGCGGAGAAGTGAGGCAAAAAAAAAAAGATTAAAATCGTGTCTTACAAAATCTGGTGGATAGGGCACAGTCCTAATTAGCGATATCATGCAATATTTCATTCCGTCCAGGTCCCTGAGTGACAGTGGCGTACGACTACAGAGTCGACTGGAACTTGATTTCATTCCAGTGTGTAGACAAAATTCTAACTTCAAAGAAAATGTTCTATCTCCCAACTCCAGCTCCTGAGTGCTCTGGAAGTATAATATAGATGGGTTTAGCAATCCCTGCTGAGAAAAGGGCAATTTGACACTGAATCTGCTATTAAGGCACCATAAAAATACTGACTTTAGATAACTGCTCAATATCACAGGAAATATTCCCCATGAAATTCATAAAGTATGTTGGGTGACTTTTATTTCTCATGAAACGTTCTTTTTATTTTTTTAATGTGATTTTTTTTTTTTTTACATAACTTTCCCGGCTTCAGTCTCAAGCAGCAGACAAAGGATAATATTGGGTTAGTTTTATGGCACGTAACCCCTGTAGTTCTTTAGTTTTTCAATAACAGAAAGTTATTACCTGTGTATTTTTCCAATAGATTAATTAGTTTCTCATTATCTCCTTTTATACAAAAATATGGGTCTTCTCTTGCGCTGCCCCGATACTCTAGATTTCTTTTCCTTAATCTATTTGACTCATCCAGACCCCAAAGCAGTGGCATGTATAGGAAGAAATAATGCACATGGAAGGAAGCGCCCCCCATTCCCACAGTTACACATCCTGGGTCCTTAACTAATGAGTTCCTAAAGAGGACAAGTACTTCCTCACAGATAAGACCAATTTGACTGCAGGGCTGCATGGTTTTCCTCTTTAGCATGTGTACACTGTAGGCTAAGTGATGTACTCTATATACACTGGGTACAGAAAGTATTCAGACCCCTTTACATTTGTCATTCTTTGTTTCATTGCAGCCATTTGGTAAATTCAAAAAAGTTCATTTAACCTAATGTACAATCTGCACCCCATCTTGACTGAAAAAAAACAGAAATGTAGAAATTGTTGCAAATTTATTAAAAAAGAAAAACTGTAATATCACATGGTCATAAGTATTCAGCACCAGCAGAATAGTGAGTGCAGCTCTGGAGTATAATACAGGATGTAACTCAGGATCAGTAATGTGTGTACACAGTGACTGCACCAGCAGAATAGTGAGTGCAGCTCTGGAGTATAAAACAGGATGTAACTCAGGATCAGTAATGTAATGTATGTACACAGTGACTGCACCAGCAGAATAGTGAGTGCAGCTCTGGAGTATAATACAGGATGTAACTCAGGATCAGTAATGTAATGTATGTACACAGTGACTGCACCAGCAGAATAGTGAGTGCAGCTCTGGGGTATAATACAGGAGGTAACTCAGGATCAGTAATGTAATGTGTGTACACAGTGACTGCACCAGCAGAATAGTGAGTGCAGCTCTGGAGTATAATACAGGATGTAACTCAGGATCAGTAATGTAATGTATGTACACGGTGACTGCACCAGCAGAATAGTGAGTGCAGCTCTGGGGTATAATACAGGATGTAACTCAGGATCAGTGATGTAATGTATGTACACAGTGACTGCACCAGCAGAATAGTGAGTGCAGCTCTGTAGTATAATACAGGATGTATCTCAGGATCAGTAATGTAAAGTATGTACACAGTGACTGCACCAGCAGAATAGTGAGTGCAGCTCTGGGGTATAATACAGGAGGTAACTCAAGATCAGTAATGTAATGTATGTACACAGTGACTGCACCAGCAGAATAGTGAGTGCAGCTCTGGAGTATAATACAGGATGTAACTCGGGATCAGTAATGTAATGTATGTACACGGTGACTGCACCAGCAGAATAGTGAGTGCAGCTCTGGGGTATAATACAGGATGTAACTCAGGATCAGTAATGTAATGTATGTACACAGTGACTGCACCAGCAGAATAGTGAGTGCAGCTCTGGGGTATAATACAGGATGTAACTCAGGATCAGTAATGTAATGTATGTACACAGTGACTGCACCAGCAGAATAGTGAGTGCAGCTCTGGGGTATAATACTGGATGTAACTCAGGATCAGTAATGTAATGTATGTACACAGTGACTGCACCAGCAGAATAGTGAGTGCAGCTCTGGGGTATAATACAGGATGTAACTCAGGATCAGTACAGGATCAGTAATGTAATGTATGTACACAGTGACTGCACCAGCAGAATAGTGAGTGCAGCTCTGGAGTATAATACAGGAGGTAACTCAGGATCAGTAATGTATGTACACAGAGACTGCAACAGCAGAATAGTGAGTGCAGCTCTGGGGTATAATACAGGATGTAACTCAGGATCAGTAATGTATGTACACAGAGACTGCAACAGCAGAATAGTGAGTGCAGCTCTGGGGTATAATACAGGATGTAACACAGGATCAGTAATATAATGTGTGTATATAGTGACTGCACTAGCAGAACAGTGAGTGCAGCTCTGGAGTATAATACAGGATGTAACTAAGGATCAGTAATGTAATGTATGTACACAGTGACTGCACCAGCAGAATAGTGAGTGCAGCTCTGGAGTATAATACAGGATGTAACTCAGGATCAGTAATGTATGTACGCAGAGGCTGCAACAGCAGAATAGTGAGTGCAGCTCTGGGGTATAATACAGGATGTAACACAGGATCAGTAATATAATGTGTGTATATAGTGACTGCACTAGCAGAATAGTGAGTGCAGCTCTGGAGTATAATACAGGATGTAACTAAGGATCAGTAATGTAATGTATGTACACAGTGACTGCACCAGCAGAATAGTGAGTGCAGCTCCGGAGTATAATACAGGATGTAGCTCAGGATCAGTAATGTAATGTATGTATGCAGTGACTGCACCTGCAGAATAGTGAGTGCAGCTCCGGAGTATAATACAGGATGTTACTCAGGATCTGTAATGTAATGTATGTACACAGTGACTGCACCAGCAGAATAGTGAGTGCAGCTCTGGACAATAATACAGGATGTAACTCAGGATCTGTAATGTAATGTATGTACACAGTGACTGCACCAGCAGAATAGTGAGTGCAGCTCTGGAGAATAATACAGGATGTAACTCAGGATCTGTAATGTAATGTATGTACACAGTGACTGCACCAGCAGAATAGTGAGTGCAGCTCCGGAGTATAATACAGGATGTAACTAAGGATCAGTAATGTATGTACACAGTGACTGCACCAGCAGAATAGTGAGTGCAGCTCTGGAGTATAATACAGGATGTAACTCAGGATCTGTAATGTAATGTACTGTATGTACACAGTGACTGCACCAGCAGAATAGTGAGTGCAGCTCTGTGTATAATACAGGATGTAACTCAGGAACAGTAATGTAATGTATGTGCACAGTGACTGCACCAGAAGAATAGTGAGTGCAGCTCTGGAGTGTAATACAGGATGTAACTCAGGATCAGTAATGTATGTACACAGTGACTGCACCAGCAGAATAGTGAGTGCAGCTCTGGGGTATAATACAGGATGTAACTCAGGATCAGTAATGTAATGTATGTACACAGTGACTGCACCAGTAAAATAGTGAGTGCAGCTTTGGGGTATATTACAGGATGTAACTCAGGATCAGCAATGTAATGTATGTGCACAGTGACTGCACCAGCAGAATAGTGAGTGCAGCTCTGGAGTGTAATACAGGATGTAACTCAGGATCAGTAATGTATGTACACAGTGACTGCACCAGCAGAATAGTGAGTGCAGCTCTGGGGTATAATACAGGATGTAACTCAGGATCAGTAATGTAATGTATGTACACAGTGACTGCACCAGTAAAATAGTGAGTGCAGCTTTGGGGTATATTACAGGATGTAACTCAGGATCAGCAATGTAATGTATGTGCACAGTGACTGCACCAGCAGAATAGTGAGTGCAGCTCTGGAGTGTAATACAGGATGTAACTCAGGATCAGTAATGTATGTACACAGTGACTGCACCAGCAGAATAGTGAGTGCAGCTCTGGGGTATAATACAGGATGTAACTCAGGATCAGTAATGTGATGTATGTACACAGTGACTGCACCAGCAGAATAGTGAGTGCAGCTCTGGAGCGTCATACAGGATGGTTATAACTCAGGATCAGTAATGTAATGTATGTACACAGTGACTGCACCAGCAGAATAGTGAGTCCAGCTCTGGAGTATAATACAGGATGTAACTCAGGATCAGTAATGTAATGTATGTACACAGTGACTGCACCAGCAGAATAGTGAGTGCAGCTCTGGAGTATAATACAGGATGTAACTCAGGATCAGTAATGTAATGTATGTACACAGTGACTGCACCAGCAGAATAGTGAGTGCAGCTCTGGAGTATAATACAGGATGTAACTCAGGATCAGTAATGTAATGTATGTACACAGTGACTGCACCAGCAGAATAGTGAGTGCAGCTCTGGGGAATAATACAGGACGTAAATGTAGATTGATATACGTATTTGGTGTCATTCATATTTCTGCGATGCAAGAGTATTAGATTTTCCAGACTTTTCGCCCTCCACCCAAACCATGCAGTTTATCGCTTACATCAAGACTGTCCTGGTCTCAAAAATTAGAAAACACATTTTTGTGTGTTGGCAAGCGAAGCTTATTAGGCGGACGGCCATTAAAGAGGAGATTGGCCAAGATTCCACTTTGTGACTTCCCTGCACCCTGTAATGTAAGTGTTATTTTATGAGCCCTGCTTGTATTTCCAAGTCAACATAATGTGAAAATCTATATTTCCATTTTTTTTTATTAGATGCCCAGCTGGGAATAAAAAGCACCTTTTAGAAATTCTGATGTTAAGTATTGAACATTTCTTTAATATTGCTGCGTTATGGTGCCAAGTGAGTGTAAATGACCCCAACCTCTGACTGGGGGGTCCGTCCAAAGAATCTTAAAGGGGCACTTTTATGTCTGCCTGTATAGGACTTGAAGAAAATCATTCAATTGTTATTTCATGAATTTCCCCAAATCCGGCCAGAATCTGTTTTCTGCTTTTGTTTAGTGTTTTTATTTTGGACACTTTTTTTGATGCAGATTATTTGTTGGTGCGGAGTAATACTCTGTGCTGTGTGATCTCACTTTGCGACCCAGAATGCAGTTTTATGAAAGTAGTAGTTTACATATTGTGCTCCATGTGACCGTCTGATGCAAATGACTAGGGAGGAGTACGGAGCGCATGAAATTGACTCTTTCTCTCGTTTTTTGCAGTCGATGCTGATTTAGGATGTGAGATTTTACCAGCAGAAGTGCTAATCAGGCAGGAGAGTCTGTGAGGATTTACTTATGTATGCAGAAAATTATGGATGTCATTAAAAAGTAAGAGATTATGTCAGGGAGACTCGTTTTGATCTGTATCGTTAGCGAGATAAACTGAGAAAACAGCAAATATGTCAACTAAGTGTCACGGTGTAAAGATAAAATTCCATATAAATGGTGGCATTTAACCCATGATACCTGGTACTCCACCCGGAATTGATAAAATCAACATTTTCAGACCCTGGAATGGTTTTATAGACAAGACAATTACCCTTCTTCCTGCATATTAACTGGCATTATTAAATATCGCTTTTATTAGGTATTATCTAAATCAAATTATTTTCCAATATTGTTGTCTAATTGAGAGCAATATTCCTCAACTGTCCTATTGCTGTGATCTGCATTAGTTGTGTAGATGTTTCGCCGTTAAGCTGGCTTCATCTAGGGTACAGGGGCTTCTATTGCTGTGATCTGCATTAGTTGTGTAGATGTTTCGCCATTAAGCTGGCTCCATCAAGGGTACAGGGACTGCTATTGCTGTGATCTGCATTAGTTGTGTAGATGTTTTGCCATTAAGCTGGCTTCATCAAGGGTACAGGAGCTTCTATTACTGTGATCTGCATTAGTTGTGCAGATGTTTCGCCGTTAAGCTGGCTTCATCTAGGGTACAGGGGCTTCTATTGCTGTGATCTGCATTAGTTGTCTTGATGTTTCGCCGTTAAGCTGGCTTCATCTAGGGTACAGGGGCTTCTATTGCTGTGATCTGCATTAGTTGTGTAGATGTTTTGCCATTAAGCTGGCTTCATCAAGGGTACAGGAGCTTCTATTACTGTGATCTGCATTAGTTGTGCAGATGTTTCGCCGTTAAGCTGGCTTCATCTAGGGTACAGGGGCTTCTATTGCTGTGATCTGCATTAGTTGTGTTGATGTTTCGCCGTTAAGCTGGCTTCATCTAGGGTACAGGGGCTTCTACTGCTGTGATCTGCATTAGTTGTGTAGATGTTTTGCCGTTAAGCTGGCTTCATCAAGGGTACAGGGGCTTCTATTACTGTAATCTGCATTAGTTGTGTAGATATTTCGTCGTTAAGCTGGCTTCATCAAGGGTACAGGGGCTTCTATTACTGTGATCTGCATTAGTTGTGTAGATGTTTTGCTGTTAAGCTGGCTTCATTAAGGGTACAGGAGCTTCTATTACTGTGATCTGCATTAGTTGTGTAGATGTTTTGCAATTAAGCTGGCTTCATCAAGGGTACAGGGGCTTCTATTGCTGTGATCTGCATTAGTTTTGTAGATGTTTTGCCATTAAGCTGGCTTCATCAAGGGTACAAGAGCTTCTATTACTGTGATCTCCATTAGTTGTGCAGATGTTTCACCATTAAGCTGGCTTCATCAAGGGTATAGGAGCTTCTATTGCTGCAATCTGCATTAGTAGTTTCGCTGTTAAGCTGGCTTCATCAGGGGTACAGGGACTTTAACCTACTTTCTCTTCCTGGAAGCAAAACTGAGCATTATTAATTCTGTGAAACAATTTTTTAAAATTGTTTCATAAAAATAATTGAGATTTGAAACCCAGCATGTAATCCTGGTGTGACAAATTAAAGTCACATGTCAGAGGAGATCTGCGTAGGAAGAACAAACCAAAAAGCATTTGGTAATATAGGGAGCAATGCACTATGAGGACAAAACAGAGGACTCTTGTCTGTCCTGTCTGGGAGTCAACCCCAAAATAATTAAATAAATGAAAAACCCTGTATGTTCTACTGCCATCTACAGATGAGTTTATATTACTGCACCGTGAACTAGAATTTGTTACTTTCTTTGCTGCATCTTAGCCTTACTTAAAATTGGTTGGGATTTTTTGTAAAATTGGTTTACTGCCATCCTGCATTTCTCTGCAGGGTCTACTAATGTATTATGGTAAAAAAAACCTGAAAAAAATAGAGTAGCTTACCACTAAATATGCACTAACAATATGGAGCCCACAAACATGATACACAGCCAGATAGATGAAAAATAGCAATAATTTATTGATTACATGATTTATTTAATCATACAGTTTAAAAATAATGGAAAGGAACAGAACAGGGTAAAACAAACCTCATAAGAGTGCAAAAGCAAGAGGTAATAGATATCAGGGTCACCAAATGCCAGAGAGATTATGCTGAAGCAACATGTGTGCATATGTTAGATATGTGATACATTGCTCAAAAAATAGTGCAAATAAATTACACACAAAAGTTATTCTTTACCTTGGTCACTTTCTGTCATCTACCTATTCATACATGGATGGATATATATATATATATATATATATATATATATATATATCTGGAGCTCTTTACCACTTATTTCTTGTCTTTGGCGTCCAAAAATGTTTGTATGCTCATTCCTGGCCACATTGTGGCTTCTCAAGCTCACTGCGCCTGATCCCACATTTGAGGGATAGTATTTCTTCTTTTTATTCATCACATTTAGTTTGTTTTATGAATGAATAATGTAAAGTTTTTAGAAATAAGTATTATTTTCTTAGAAAAACGAGGGCGGCCTCTAAGGCACATTGCACCCTAACACGTATTCTTTCTCTAATTTCAGATTCCCTGCTGAGATGGCCAGTAAAATGTGTGATTTATCTAACCCCCTTGATGTTGAAGAAATGAAGAGTCTGCTATGAATTGATGAAGATTTAGGGGACGAGAGTGACATTTCATCTCCTTATGAGGTGGAAGAATGTAAAAGTGAATCAGGAACAGAGCAGGATGGTGAGGAGACTGATACAGATGAACAAGACAAAGATAAAACCTTAGATTTGGGCAAAGATAAAAACACCAAGTGAAGCAAAAAGCCACTTACAGAGTTAGCCAAAACACCAAGCGCTGGCCAATGGTCATCTTCTTCGTGATGTTAAATGTGGGTGGTATCAATTCACAAATTATTTACTTTGACAATTACCTTGAACCACTGCGTAGAAGGATTTACCTGAAAACCTTGGCTAATGAGCTGGTGAGTGGAGAGCTACGCCGAAGAAGTCCAAAGACCAGTGGAATCCTCTCTGACCTGCAAGTCCAGCTGAAAAGATTTAATCCCAAAGATGATCGAGAACAATCACCTCTCCAATCTCCCAGAAAATGTAGATGCACCTTCTGCACCATTGAAACTGGAGGCAGAAGGATGTCAAATTATGAATGCAAAAATTGTCACAACGCGATCTGCCTGTCCCATGCAAATATGATCTGCCAACCTTGCTTCTCTAAGTGTAATTGTGTGTCCCAACTCGGTTGTCGGGTGACCCGGGACCAGGGGCTCCTTCCTTGTCCCTAATGCTAGGGGGCGCCCTAGCTTGCCCTGTTCCCCAGGTTACTTCTGAAGGTGAAGATGCCGGGGCCACGTACCTTTCATTATCTCCTGTATTCACTCTGTCTGTACCCTTCCTCCACCCAGGGAAGAGGGGAGCAGCCGTGCACCGCAATACACCAACCAGACAAACAAGGCAACACGAACAGGGGCAACTGAAAATACGAGGCATACAAATATTCACTCACATATAACAGATGAATTCACCGGGGAGTGGAGAATGGGGAAAAACCAAAGTAGGAGAAGGAAAGGGAATTATCACACTTACAAACCTAAGCAACAGGCGCTGATAAACCCACCATACACCTTCTCATATACCCACTAACTCCTATCCTCCCAGCCATGCAGCATAAGCTAACTCTGACAATGTGTGTCAGTCAGGACCCAGATTATATATTGGATAGGAGTGGCTAACTGTGCTCAGCTGAGAGCCCAGACTGCCAGAGCTCCCAACATGGCCGAAAGAAATTTACCCTGTTTAAAAAGAAGGTGCAGTACTTCTTTTCAGCGCATGAGTAGGAGCAATCATATGCTGCGGTCTTCTGCCTCCTCTCTGTCGTGGTAACCCAGTGACACTGTGTTTCTTCTGATGAACATGTAACCTCTGAATCTGAGTGACTAGTAATCAAGTAGCAGCTAATGCACTAACATTAAGTTTTTTTCCTAATTTTAATGTTTAGTACTACTTATGTCATGAAAACTTGAGGCTATTTGGCGTTAGTTGAGAAATTTGGTACTTTTTGTTTTAATATGTTTATGGTTATTAAATGGGTTTTTTTACATCTGATTTTGTGTACTCTCTTTTAATACAGCCCTACGAAGGTCACTGATTACTTTTAGAGTCCTGACATTGAGATAATTAGATATTCTATGTGATTTTATAACCTGTGCCTGTCAGGGGCACTGCGCCTGAACTCGGGAGTGCCAGCCGTGCGCCTGACGGAGGGTTAATGGTAAAATAGCCAAAAGGGTGAATACTTCGCAAGCCACTGTATTTTTAGCTCAATTTGACAATACTAAGGCAGTGTTTTCGTTAAAGTACTCGAAAGGGGTTGGACACAGTCCTAGAAGACCTAGAGTATTACGACTTTTCTGTGTAATTGAAGGCTTTGTTATTTGCCAAAAATGAATTTTTGGGTGAAAAATTTGGCAAAACTGTCAAATTTGAATTTCAAAAGATTTACTAAGCTCCAAAAGGTTTCATTTTTAAAATCTCCATTTAGACGAAAGCTGATTTGTGGCTGTACCCACAGTGGCCGTGGGATGGGATCGATAGAGTGAGTAAATAGTTCTCGTCTCTTGGTGTCATGGTGCGCCCCTCGCTTCCTCACATCGTATCGCCTCTTCCTGTAATGCTCCTTTAAGTTGGTGTTAGAAAGCGAAAAAAAGAGTCTTTTCCGTGTGCATATCTATAAATTCTAGAGCATTTATAGCCACCCTTAGTCACACAGCTGCTCAATGCCTTTATGATAGGTCTATGGTCTCGCAATTACTTCTCTAACCGGATAACCTGTACCCATTACATTTCATTTGCATATAAGAGCCCGGAGCGTAACGCCGTACACACGGCCTGTTAATGATCATAGACTTATTGTTATTAAAATAAAAGAAAAACATAAGCAAAATTTCCGCTAATTATATGAAATTATAGGTATTCTGCAGAGGTCGCTATTTTATGGCCACTCTCAAGCTAGACGGAATTAATAAGTTCATAAATCAGAGGCTTAGCAGAATTAATATCGCCTAATGTTGTGTCGCAGGTAGAGAGTGCACGCGTACGGGGGAGCAGAGGCGCTTCTGGCTCCGCTATAGGATCACAATTAACTGATTATATTATAAATTCATCCGGGCTTTATAATGAGTTAATGTCATTTCAATCTCTGATATTGCGCTGCGTTCCCGGGACAGACTCCATTTTGTAAAATGAATGGCGTCCTATTATATACATTTCCAAGGTGCTGTTTGGGAAATAGATATCGCTCTTGTTATGAGCGAGTTAATGTAATGGGGTTTTACTGCTCACCGCACATCGTTTCTGATCCATTTATTTTGCACTTGTATTTGCTTTGTTACAATGTAATTAGAAAGTTACACGTGTTCTTCTCGTACCCTGATCCATCCAGTCCGGGGAAGGAAGAGGATAAAAGTGCATGGTTTGCCGTTACCACAATGGTAAAAACTAACGATTAATCTATTATCCCAGGAGAACCAAATTAAAGACCAATTTTTAGGTGCATTTTCCAATAGGTGGAGCTAGAGTTTTAGTCCCCTCCTTCTCTGAAGAGACAATTTGCATATTTAATTTCCCAGAGGAGAATGCATGGCTTATAAGTCTCCTCACTCTGACATGCCAGGCCTTGTGTGTCACTCTCTACAAGGAGAAGAGTTACCCTTTAGACCCCAGTCCAGAGCAACTCACCTAATCAAAGCAGATCTCATGCTTTGCACTGATGAGGGGCATTACCCCAAACACCATGTCTGCAAGCTGAGATTTTGGTTTGGCTTTTATCCTAAGTCATATTGCAAGGCTTGTTATTGACTTTTAGGATTGTTGCTTCTAATAGGTGACCCGAGAGTTCTAGTCCTCTTCTTCTCTGAAGAGAGAATTTGCATATTTAATTTCCCAGCGGAGCATGTATGGCTTATAAATCTATCTCCAACATGCCAGGCCTGGTTTGTCACTCTCCACAATGAGAAGCGTTATCCCTTAGACTCCAGTCCAGAGCCTTTCACCCAGGCCAAATCAGATCTTATGTTTTGCACTGTTGAGGGGCAATACCCCGAAACACGTCTGCAAATTGAGACTCTGGTCACATTGCAAGGCTCTTTTAAAAGTCAATATTGGCTTTTTGGTTTGCTGCTTCGAATAGTTGGCACTAGAGTTCCAGTCCATACAATGATGGGGGAGCAAGCTTAACAAATGACGCTTGTTGGCATTTGAAACAAGTTTCTATTATGGATCATGATGTGATTTTGTAACCTGATCGATTTCCCTTGTTGAAATAAAAGCGGATTTTATGAAGTCGGAACCTCTTTGCCTTGGATTACTCACACGTGTGGCCACACAAGTTCTGTGCTTCGACGCGCCAAATACTGCTATAGGTGAGCTGGGTCTCTCTACCTATTTTTATATTGAACCTGTGACTTTCATTGCTTATGTAATAAAGTGAGTACCACACCAGATTTACCCTACATAAATGTAATTTTCAGATATTGACAAGCTGAATTTAAAGGGGTTGTCCGATCCTAACAAATTTGCAGTCATTCTATGTGACTGGAGACTTGTGAATGCTGAAAAAGGCCCTCACCTTGAATAATTTGGGCTTGGCTTCCGAGCCCGCTGCCAACACCTTCATCCTACATTGGACCTAATTGTACATCCTATGTTAGTGAAATGTGACGCGGGGTGGTAGCCGTGGATGAGGTACTCTTGTTCTACGCCCTGGCACGCTACATGAAAATAAGGGTCCTGGCTGGGTGTGTGCAATTTAGCTATGGAGGCGCTACCCTCTTGCAGGTCGCATGCTGCTGGTGACTTCAGCTGGCCAGGACCAGGTCTTGCAAAGTTCTATGAGGGAGACCACCACTTATAGATAAACTGTATATCGTTCAACAATAACTTGATGGGAATTATCTCCAGTTGATAGCGGGTGCACAACTTCTCTTAGGACATGGAACATCTTTATACACATTCCCTCCGTCCTTCCCAGAATAACTCAGTTCTGCCTTGTTCAGTTCTTCACCACAACTCAACACAATACTTCAGGAACTTCCCTTTCCCCAATAACAATTCTACAGAAGGTAAAGGAAAGTCCTGTACTTCAGCCCGTGGGTCCATGTCCTTTTCCCCTAAGGGGAGCTATTTTGCCACCGTGGCCGTTACTCAACTTCTCTGCTGGTCGACACCTTGGAACTACCCTTTGAGTCACTCTCATCACCCCACATTCCCTGCTCTGATCCGTCCCGTTACCTTCTGGACTCGCAAGTTTAGTATTGCCTTGTTAGGTTTCCTGCCCCTAGATTCCATCTCTGGAGAATCACTCACACCTTCCGTCTCTTTTTCTTGCTTTCTTCTTGGATTTCGCTATCTGTTCCCATGGTCTCCACTCTCCACTCACCCCACGTACACCAAAATCATGAGGCTGCTTACTTTTCAGACCGTAGGTCTGCTTCTGCTGCAGGCTGGACCCTATCTGACTTTCTGACATGAAACTCCCTCACTTTACTCTCTCCCGATCTGGGCTAGTCCCAACTATTAACCCGAACTGTCCCTATCAACTCCCTGCTTCTGGGCAGAACACAACCTATCACTAATAACACACATTACTAAACACACTGCACATCAAAATACATTGCAACAATACATGTGTCTTCAAAGGGGAAATGTTGGCAACACTTCACCTTCTTACATAAGGAAAGGGATGAACGGCTGACTTCACTGACAATACAATATGTAACATGCTCCCGAAGGGGACATCACACATTCATTATCTTGAGTGATATCTCCTTCAGCCCTAAATTATATCTTCCTCTCTGCATTTATCAATCTAATGGTATCGCTTCCTGTCTCAGTGACCACACAGCCAAATAATCTATTGGACTTAATTGTTATGGTCACGGAGAATAATGAAAATTTGGCTTTGGAGAGAACCGGGAAAGAGGCACCAACCATGAAGAGATAAGGGAAGAGATGATACATCCATTCAGAGAACAGAGGAGAGAGGCTCCATTCATGCAGAAAGCAGGGAAGAGAGGATCCATGTGTAACATGGCGCAGTGCGGTAGCCATTAACGAGGTACACATTGCATGAAGGTGGGGGTCCTGGTTGGGTGTGTGGACTTGTTCTGTGTGTGCGCTCTATATACAAGCTGCATGTTGCTGGTTGGCCAGGACCAGTTGTTTGACAGTTAATGGAGGAGTGTGATCACCAGATCAAAAATTTTATGCTGAATATTAACTTGGGGAGGTCTATATAGAGTAGATCCTCTCCCAGGACCCGTCTCTGGCAAATCACTCTGTCTCTCAGTCACTCTTCCTTGTTTCTGCTCTGGATAACGCTCTTTCTCCCAGTCTCCTCTCACAGCTAGTGACAACCAAGGAATGTGCCACTGCTCACACGATACCTTAGGTCTCTATGCACTCCAGGCCACATCTGATGACCCAATAGGAACTGTCTCTTTCCCTTCAGCTTTGTACCTCCCACATTGGGCTAGTCCCAAACATTAAGTCTAACTTTCCCTTTTGTCAAGCAGCACACCTTATGAACATTACTAACGCAAGTCACCATTCACATTTTACATCCCAATAACAATTGTCTCTTCAAGGTGAACATGGACAGTATGTTCATCTCCTTACATGTGCATGCAAAGAACAGGAAAGAGAGACAGTATGCATGCAGTGACCACTATAGAAAGGCTCCATGCATGTGGAGAACAGGGAAGAAAGGCTTCAATCATGTGGAGAACAGGAAAGAGTGGCTCCATACATGCAGAGAAAAGATCATAGAGGCTGAATACAGTACTTAAATCCATCCAATCACAGGGAAAAGATGCTCCTCCCAAGCTTAGGAAGTGGCTGAGTGGCTCCTGTTATGATCCTTAGTGGCTGAGGATCACAGAATGAACTAGCTAAGTAACTGAACATAGAACGAGCTCTAGGGAGGTGGTAACTGGACTGACCGCAAAACCTGATCCTAACCAAACACACTAAAGGTAGCCAGTGAATGTGCCTAAATTCCTGGACGTCTCGACGCAGCCTGAGAAACTTGCTACCCCTATAGAGAAAGTAAGACCTCACTTGCCTCAGAGAAATTACCCCAAAGATATAGGAAGCCCCCAACAAATATTAACGGTGAGGTAAGGGGAAAATACAAAACGTAGAAATGAAAACAGATTCAGCAAATGAGGCCCACTAATACTAGATAGCAGAAGACAGGCAGGGAACTGTGCGGTCAGTAAAAAACCCTATACAAAATATCCACGCTGAGAATTCAAGAACCCCCACACCAATTAACGGGGTGAGGGGAGAAACTCAGCCCCCTAGAGCTACCAGCAAGCAAGGAAATCACATATTAGCAAGCTGGACAAGGACAAGTAAAAAACATATTGAATACTGATGAGCAAAAATAACCAAACAGAAAACTTAGCTTCTCTTGAAGAGACTGATAGCGAAGGAATTCAGGAGAGATCAAAATAGCACTGAATACATCGACAGCAGGCAAACACTGAAAGTCCAGGTGAGCTAAATAGGAAACCAGCTAACAGATAACGAGACAGCTGATCCTGCCTCAGAGGGAGCCCAAAGACAGCACTCACACAGTACCACTTGTGACCACAAGAGGGAGCCCAAAAACAGAGTTCACAACAGTACCCCCCCTTGAGGAGGGGTCACCGAACCCTCATCAAAACCCCCAGGGCGATCAGGATGAGCCACATGGAAGGCATGAACCAAATCGGCCGCATGAACATCAGAGGCGACAACCCAGGAATTATTCTCCTGACCATAGCCCTTCCACTTAACCAAATACTGAAGCCTCCGTCTAGAAATACGAGAATCCAAGATCTTCTCCACCACGTACTCCAATTCGCCCTCAACCAGCACCGGGGCAGGGGGCTCAACAGAAGGAACCACAGGCACCACATACCTCTGCAACAAAGACCTATGGAACATGTTATGTTATGAATGGCAAACGACGCTGGGAGGTCCAAACGAAATGACACCGGGTTAAGGATTTCCAAAATCTTATAAGGACCGATGAAGCGAGGCTTGAATTTAGGAGAGGAGACCTTCATAGGAACATACCGAGAACACAGCCATACCAAATCCCCAACACGAAGTCGGGGACCCACACCGCGACGGCGGTTGGCAAAGCGCTGAGCCTTGTCCTGTGACAACTTCAAATTGTCCACCACATGGTTCCAAATCTGCTGCAACCTATCCACCACAGAATCCACCCCAGGACAGTCAGAAGGCTCAACCTGACCCGAGGAAAAACGAGGATGACAACCAGAATTGCAGAAAAAAGGCGAAACCAAAGTAGCAGAACTAGCCCGATTATTAAGGGCAAACTCGGCCAATGGCAAAAAAGTCACCCAATCATCCTGATCAGCAGAAACAAAATATCTCAAATAAGTTTCCAAGGTCTGATTAGTTCGCTCGGTTTGGCCATTCGTCTGAGGATGGAAGGCCGACGAAAAAGACAAATCAATGCCCATCTTAGCACAAAAGATCCGCCAAAATCTGGACACAAACTGGGATCCTCTGTCAGACACAATATTTTCAGGGATGCCGTGCAAGCGAACCACATTCTGAAAAAATAGAGGAACCAAATCGGAGGAGGAAGGCAACTTAGGCAAGGGCACCAAATGGACCATTTTGGAAAAGATCACACACCACCCAGATGACAGACATTCTCTGAGAGACTGGAAGATCCGAAATAAAATCCATGGAAATGTGCGTCCAAGGCCTCTTCGGGAAAGGCAAAAGCAAACCGCTGGCACGAGAACAGCAAGGCTTAGCCCGAGCACAAATCCCACAGGACTGCACAAAGGAACGCACATCCCGCGACAAGGAAGGCCACCAGAAGGACCTAGCCACCAAATCTCTGGTACCAAAAATCCCAGGATGGCCTGCCAACACCGAAGAATGAACCTCGGAAATAACTCTGCTGGTCCATCTATCTGGGACAAACAGTCTCTCTGGTGGGCAACGGTCAGGTCTATCCGCCTGAAATTTCTGCAGCACTCATCGCAAATCTGGGGAAATGGCAGACAAAATCACTCCCTCTCTGAGAATACCAGCCGGCTCTGAAACTCCCGGAGAGTCAGGCACAAAACTCCTAGAAAGAGCATCAGCCTTCACGTTCTTCGAACCAGGCAGGTACGAGACCACGAAATCGAAACGGGAGAAAAACAACGACCAACGAGCCTGTCTAGGATTCAGCCGCTTGGCAGACTCGAGATAAATCAGATTTTTGTGATCAGTCAAGACCACCACACGATGCTTAGCTCCCTCGAGCCAATGTCGCCACTCCTCAAATGCCCACTTCATAGCCAACAACTCCCGATTACCAACATCATAATTCCGCTCGGCAGGCGAACACTTTCTTGAAAAGAAAGCACAAGGTTTCATCACAGAGCAATCAGAGCTTCTCTGCGACAAAACAGCCCCTGCTCCAATCTCAGAAGCATCAACCTCGACCTGAAAAGGAAGAGAGACATCAGGCTGACACAAAACTGGAGCCGAAGAAAACCGGCGCTTCAGCTCCCAAAAGGCTTCCACTGCCGCAGCAGACCAATTAGTCACATCAGAACCCTTCTTGGTCAAATCCGTCAAGGGTTTAACCACGCCAGAAAAATTAGCAATGAAGCGACGGTAAAAATTAGCAAAACCCAAGAACTTCTGAAGACTCTTAACAGATGTAGGCTGAGTCCAGTCATGAATAGCCTGGACCTTGACTGGGTCCATCTCAATAGTAGAAGGAGAAAAAATAAAACCCAAAAAGGAAACCTTCTGTACTCCGAAGAGACATTTTGAGCCCTTCACAAATAAGGCATTAGCACGCAGGACCTGAAATACCATCCTGACCTGCTTCACATGGGACTCCCAGTCCTCAGAAAAGACCAAAATGTCATCCAGATACACAATCATAAATTTATCCAGATATTCTCGGAAGATGTCATGCATGAAGGACTGGAACACAGAAGGAGCATTAGAGAGTCCAAAAGGCATCACCAAGTACTAAAAAATGGCCTTCGGGCGTATTAAATGCTGTTTTCCATTCATCCCCCTGCTTAATACGCACAAGGTTATACGCACCACGAAGATCTATCTTGGTGAACCAACTGGACCCCTTAATCCAAGCAAACAGATCAGATAATAATGGCAAAGGATACTGAAATTTGACCGTGATTTTATTTAGAAGACGATAATCTATACAAGGTCTCAGAGAACCATCCTTTTTGGCCACAAAAAAGAATCCTGCACCAAGAGGGGAGGAGGATGGGCGAATATGTCCCTTCTCTAAAGACTCCTTTATATAACTCCGCATCGTGGCATGTTCTGGTACAGACAAATTAAAAAGTCGTCCCTTAGGGAACTTACTACCAGGAATCAAATTTATAGCACAATCACAATCCCTGTGAGGAGGCAGGGCACCGGATCTGGGCTCATCAAATACATCCTGGTAGTCCGACAAAAACTCAGGGACCTCAGAAGGAGTGGAAGAAGCAATTGACACCAAAGGAGCATCGCCATGAATCCCCTGGCAACCCCAACTTGAAACAGACATAGCTTTCCAATCCAGAACTGGATTAGGGGCCTGCAGCCATGGCAGACCCAAAACGACAACATCATGCAAATTATGCAGCACAAGAAAGCGAATCACCTCCTGATGTACAGGAGTCATGCACATGGTCACTTGAGTCCAATACTGAGGCTTATTCTCAGTCAATGGTGTAGCATCAATTCCCCTCAGTGGAATAGGGAATTCTAAAGGCTCCAGAACAAAACCACAGCGCCTGGCAAATGACAAATCCATCAGGTTCAGGGCAGCACCTGAATCCACAAAAGCCATAACCGAGTAGGATGACAGAGAACAAATTAAAGTAACAGACAAAATGAATTTAGGCTGTATAGTACCAACGGTGACAGATTTAGCGATTTTTTTTACGCGCTTAGAGCATGCTGAAATAACATGAGTTGAATCACCACAGTAAAAGCACAACCCATTTTGACGTCTATGATTTTGCCGCTCAATTCTGGTCAGAATTCGGTCACATTGCATAGACTCAGGTCTCTGTTCAGAAAACACCGCCAGATGGTGCGCAGATTTGCGCTCCCGCAAACGCCGATCAATCTGAATGGCCAAAGCCATTGAGTCATTCAGACTTGTAGGCGTGGGGAACCCCACCATAACATTCTTAATGGCTTCAGAAAGACCTTCTCTGAAATTTGCAGCCAGGGCACACTCATTGAGTAAGCACCGACCATTTCCGAAATTTTTGACATTACACCTCAGCTTCATCCTGGCCCTGAGAGACAGCCAGCAAGGCCTTTTCTGCCTGGTTCTCAAGATTAGGTTCCTCATAAAGCAAACCAAGCGCCAGAAAAAACGCATCCACATTCAGCAATGCAGGATCTCCTGGCGCCAGGGAGAAAGCCCAATCTTGAGGGTCGCCAAGTAACAGGGAGATAACAATTCTAATTTGCTGAGCGGAATCACCCGAGGAACGAGGTCTCAAAGAAAGAAATAATTTACAATTATTCTTAAAATTCAGAAACCTAGATCTATCTCCAGAAAACAACTCAGGAATAGGTACTTTTGGCTCAGACATAGGACTGTGAACAACAAAATCCTGAATGCTTTGCACCCTTGCAGCAAGATGATCCACACTAGAAGTCAGACTCTGAATATCTATGTCTGCAGCTGAACTCAAAGCCACCCAGAGATTAAGGGGATGAGAGAAGCTGGACAGACTGCAGCAAAGGGAGAAAAAAAAAATTGTACTCAGGACTTCTCTTATCCCACTTCTGCGATGCATTAAACACTTTTTGGCCTGCTGTACTGTTATGATCCTTAGTGGCTGAGGTGTCATGATCTCTGCAGGCAGAGATCATAGCAAGCCTATAGAGGGACAAGCTCTCGGAAGATGGAACTATACTGACCATGAACTAAGCCTGCCGCGCAACTAGAAATAGCCAGGTAGCATTTCCTATTAATCGCTAGATGCCCAGCTCTGGCCTAAGACCTAAATAGCTAGCAGAGGGAAATATAAGACCTGGCTCACCTCTAGAGAAATATTCCAAAGAAGACAGTAGCCCCCCACATATAATGACGGTGAGTTCAGATGAAACAACAAACGCAGCAGGAAAATAGTCTTAGCAAATTTGAGGTCCGCTTACTAGATAGCAGAAGACAGATAGTATACTTTCATGGTCAGCAGAAAAATACTAACAAAACACCATCCAGAGATTACCTTAAACTCTGGCATTAACTCATAACGCCAGAGTAGCAATCCCTGATCGACGAGAGCTTTCCAGACACAGTAACAAAACTTCAGCTGCGAACTGGAACAAATAGGCAAAACAAAACATGGACAAAAGTCCAACTTATCAGTAGTTGTCTAGAAGCAGGAACAAGCACTGAGAGGCATCAGATAACATTGTTGACCGGCAAGAAACCACCAGAGAAATGAGCTTAAATAGCGACACCCACTACTGATGGAATCAGGTGAAACAGGAAAGAGGATGACAAGTCCAATTCCACAAGCGGCCACCGGGGGAGCCCAGAATCCAAATTCACAACAGTACCCCCCCCTCAAGGAGGGGGCACCGAACCCTCACCAGATCCACCAGGGCGACCAGGATGAGCCCTATGGAAGGCACGAACAAGATCAGAAGCATGAACATCAGATGCATTGACCCAAGAATTATCCTCCTGGCCGTAACCCTTCCAGTTGACCAGATACTGGAGTTTCCGTCTGGAAACACGAGAGTCCAAAATTTTCTCCACAACGTACTCCAACTCACCCTCAACCAACACCGGAGCAGGAGGCTCAACAGAAGGTACAACAGGTACCTCATACCTGCGCAATAACGACCGATGAAAAACGTTATGAATGGAAAAGGACGCAGGGAGGTCCAAACGGAAAGAAACAGGATTAAGAATCTCCAATATTCTATAAGGGCCGATGAACCGAGGTTTAAACTTAGGAGAAGAGACCCTCATAGGGACAAAACGAGAAGACAGCCACACTAAATCTCCAACACAAAGCCGAGAACCAACACGACGATGACGGTTGGCAAAACGCTGAGTCTTCTCCTGTGACAACTTCAAATTGTCCATAACCTGCCCCCAGATGTGATGCAATCTCTCCACCACCGCATCCACTCCAGGACAATCCGAGGATTCCACCTGACCGGAGGAAAATCGAGGGTGAAACCCCGAATTACAGAAAAACGGGGACACCAAGGTGGAAGAACTGGCCCGATTATTGAGGGCGAACTCTGCCAATGGCAAAAAAGCAACCCAATCATCCTGGTCAGCAGAGACAAAACACCTCAGATATGTCTCAAGGGTCTGATTAGTCCGCTCGGTCTGGCCATTAGTCTGAGGGTGAAAAGCAGATGAAAAAGACAAATCTATGCCCATCCTAGCACAGAATGCCCGCCAAAATCTAGACACAAATTGGGTACCTCTGTCAGAAACAATATTCTCAGGAATACCGTGCAATCGGACAACATTCTGAAAAAACAGAGGAACCAACTCAGAAGAAGAAGGCAACTTGGGCAGAGGAACCAAATGGACCATTTTAGAGAAATGGTCACAGACCACCCAGATGACAGACATCTTCTGGGAAACAGGCAGATCTGAAATAAAATCCATCGAGATGTGTGTCCAAGGCCTCTTAGGAATAGGCAAGGGCAACAGCAGTCCGCTAGCCCGAGAACTACAAGACTTGGCCCGAGCACAAACGTCACATGACTGCACAAAGACTCGCACATCTCGTGACAGAGAAGGCCACCAGAAGGATCTTGCCACCAAATCCCTGGTACCAAAAATTCCGGGATGACCTGCCAATGCAGAAGAATGTACCTCAGAGATGACTCTGCTGGTCCAATCATCCGGAACAAACAGTCTATCAGGCGGACAACGATCCGGTCTATCCGCCTGAAACTCTTGCAAGGACCGCCGCAGATCAGGAGAAACGGCCGACAAAATTACTCCCTCCCTAAGGATACCTGTGGGTTCAGAATTACCAGGAGAGTCCGGGTCAAAACTCCTAGAAAGGGCATCTGCCTTAACATTCTTAGAACCCGGTAGGTATGACACCACAAAATTAAAGCGAGAAAAAAATAAAGACCAGCGCGCCTGTCTAGGATTCAGGCGTCTGGCAGTCTCAAGATAAATCAAATTTTTGTGGTCAGTCAATACCACCACCTGATGCCTAGCCCCCTCGAGCCAATGGCGCCACTCCTCAAACGCCCACTTCATGGCCAAAAGCTCCCGATTCCCAACATCATAATTCCGCTCTGCGGGCGAAAATTTGCGAGAAAAGAAGGCACAAGGCCTAATGACGGAGCAGTCGGAACCTTTCTGCGACAACACTGCCCCAGCACCGATCTCCGAAGCGTCAACCTCAACCTGAAAAGGCAGATTCACATCAGGCTGACGCAACACAGGGGCAGAGGCAAAACGGCGCTTAAGCTCCTGAAAGGCCTCTACAGCATAAGGGGACCAATTAGCAACATCAGCGCCTTGTCTGGTCAAATCAGTCAGTGGTTTAACGACATCCGAAAAACCAACAATAAATCGGCGGTAAAAGTTGGCAAAGCCCAAAAATCTCTGAAGACCCTTAAGAGAGGAGGGCTGAGTCCAGTCACAAATAGCTTGCACCTTGACGGGATCCATCTCAATGGAAGAGGGAGAAAAAATATACCCCAAAAAGGAAATTTTCTGGACCCCAAAAACGCACTTAGACCCCTTCACACATAAAGAATTAGACCGCAGAACCTGAAAAACTCTCCTGACCTGCTGGACATGAGAGTCCCAGTCATCAGAAAAAATCAGAATATCATCCAGATATATTATCATAAATTTATCCAGAAAATCGCGGAAAATATCATGCATAAAAGACTGGAAAACTGAAGGGGCATTAGAAAGACCAAAAGGCATGACCAAATACTCAAAGTGGCCCTCGGGCGTATTAAATGCGGTCTTCCACTCATCCCCCTGCCTGATCCGCACCAAATTATACGCCCCACGAAGATCAATTTTAGAGAACCACTTAGCACCCTCTATACGAGCAAACAAATCAGTAAGCAATGGCAATGGGTATTGATACTTAACAGTGATCTTATTCAGAAGCCGATAATCAATACATGGTCTCAAAGAGCCGTCTTTTTTTGAGACAAAGAAAAACCCAGCTCCCAAGGGAGAAGAAGATGGACGAATATGTCCCTTTTCCAAAGACTCCTTTATATATTCCCGCATAGCAGCATGTTCCGGCACAGACAAATTAAACAAACGACCCTTTGGATATTTACAACCCGGTATCAAATCTATGGCACAATCGCACTCACGGTGCGGAGGTAACGACCCAAGCTTGGGTTCGTCAAAGACGTCTTGATACTCAGAGAGGAACTCAGGGACTTCAGAGGGAATGGACGACGAAATAGAAACCAAAGGTACGTCCCCATGAATACCCTTACATCCCCAGCTCAACACAGAAATAGCTCTCCAGTCCAAGACTGGGTTGTGAGACTGCAACCATGGCAATCCCAGTACCAAATCGTCATGTAAATTATACAGCACCAGGAAACGAATAATCTCCTGGTGATCCGGATTGATACGCATGGTTATTTGTGTCCAGTATTGTGGTTTATTATTAGCCAATGGGGTGGAGTCAATCCCCTTCAGAGGAATAAGAGTCTCCAAAGGCTCTAAATCAAAACCACAACGATTGGCAAAGGACCAATCCATAAGACTCAGAGCGGCGCCAGAGTCAACATAGGCGTCCGTGGCAATGGATGACAAAGAGCAAATCAGGGTTACAGACAAAATAAACTTAGACTGAATGGTGCCAATGGAAACAGACTTATCAAGCTTCTTTGTACGCCTAGAGCATGCCGATATAACATGAGTAGAATCCCCACAATAGAAACACAATCCATTCTTCCGTCTAAAATTCTGTCGCTCGCTCCTGGACAGAATTCTATCACACTGCATACTTTCTGGCGTCTTTTCCATAGACACCGCCAGATGGTGCATCGGTTTGCGCTCCCGCAGACGCCTATCAATCTGAATAGCCATTGTCATGGACTCATTCAGACCTGCAGGCAAAGGGAACCCCACCATAACATCCTTAACGGCATCAGAGAGACCTTCTCTGAAAGTTGCCGCCAAGGCGCACTCATTCCACTGAGTAAGCACAGACCATTTACGGAATTTTTGGCAGAAAACTTCAGCTTCGTCTTGCCCCTGAGATAGTGCCATCAAAGTTTTTTCTGCCTGAAGTTCCAAATGAGGTTCCTCATAAAGCAAGCCCAAGGCCAGAAAAAACGCATCCACATCGCGTAACGCAGGATCCCCTGCTGGCAATGAGAAGGCCCAATCTTGAGGGTCACCCCTGAGCAAGGAAATCACAATCCTAACCTGCTGAGCAGGGTCTCCAGCTGAACGAGACTTCAGGGACAAATAAAGCTTACAATTATTTCGGAAATTCTGGAAGCTAGCTCTATTCCCTGTGAAGAACTCCGGCAAAGGAATTCTCGGCTCAGATACCGGAGCATGTACTACAAAATCTTGTAAATTTTGTACTTTCGTGATGAGATTATTCAAACCCGCAGTTACACTCTGGAGATCCATTATTGTCAGGTGCACACAGAGCATACAGAGATTAGGAGGAGAGAGAGAAAAAAGACTGCAGCAAGGCAGACTGGAGGAAAAAAAAAAAAAAAAAAAAAAAATTCCAGCAGACTTCTTATAACTCTCCTTTCTCAACCTGGGTCTTTAACACTTTAGTGGCCGGTCAAACTGTCATGATCTCTGCAGGCAGAGATCATAGCAAGCCTATAGAGGGACAAGCTCTCGGAAGATGGAACTATACTGACCATGAACTAAGCCTGCCGCGCAACTAGAAATAGCCAGGTAGCATTTCCTATTAATCGCTAGATGCCCAGCTCTGGCCTAAGACCTAAATAGCTAGCAGAGGGAAATATAAGACCTGGCTCACCTCTAGAGAAATATTCCAAAGAAGACAGTAGCCCCCCACATATAATGACGGTGAGTTCAGATGAAACAACAAACGCAGCAGGAAAATAGTCTTAGCAAATTTGAGGTCCGCTTACTAGATAGCAGAAGACAGATAGTATACTTTCATGGTCAGCAGAAAAATACTAACAAAACACCATCCAGAGATTACCTTAAACTCTGGCATTAACTCATAACGCCAGAGTAGCAATCCCTGATCGACGAGAGCTTTCCAGACACAGTAACAAAACTTCAGCTGCGAACTGGAACAAATAGGCAAAACAAAACATGGACAAAAGTCCAACTTATCAGTAGTTGTCTAGAAGCAGGAACAAGCACTGAGAGGCATCAGATAACATTGTTGACCGGCAAGAAACCACCAGAGAAATGAGCTTAAATAGCGACACCCACTACTGATGGAATCAGGTGAAACAGGAAAGAGGATGACAAGTCCAATTCCACAAGCGGCCACCGGGGGAGCCCAGAATCCAAATTCACAACACTGAGGATCACAGAATGAACTAGCTAAGTAACTGAACATAGAACGAGCTCTAGGGAGGTGGTAACTGGACTGACCACAAAACCTGATCCTAACCAAACACACTAAAGGTAGCCGGTGAACGTGCCTAAATTCCTGGACGTCTCGACGCAGCCTGAGAAACTTGCTACCCCTATAGAGAAAGTAAGACCTCACTTGCCTCAGAGAAATGACCCCAAAGATATAGGAAGCCCCCAACAAATATTAACGGTGAGGTAAGGGGAAAATACAAAACGGAGAAATGAAAACAGATTCAGCAAATGAGGCCCACTAATACTAGATAGCAGAAGACAGGCAGGGAACTGTGCGGTCAGTAAAAAACCCTATACAAAATATCCATGCTGAGAATTCAAGAACCCCCACACCAATTAACGGGGTGAGGGGAGAAACTCAGCCCCCTAGAGCTACCAGCAAGCAAGGAAATCACATATTAGCAAGCTGGACAAGGACAAGTAAAAAACATATTGAACACTGATGAGCAAAAATAACCAAACAGAAAACTTAGCTTCTCTTGAAGAGACTGATAGCGAAGGAATTCAGGAGAGATCAAAATAGCACTGAATACATCGACAGCAGGCAAACACTGAAAGTCCAGGTGAGCTAAATAGGAAACCAGCTAACAGATAACGAGACAGCTGATCCTGCCTCAGACCTGCAGAATGACACAAAGAGCCACCAGAGGGAGCCCAAAGACAGCACTCACACAGTACCACTTGTGACCACAAGAGGGAGCCCAAAAACAGAGTTCACAACAGGCTCCATCCTCACAGAGAATAGTAAAGAAATGACGCAATATACAGAGAATAGGGTAGAAATTTTGCACCCATGCACAGAATAGGGCAAGAGAGGTCCAGCCATGAAGAAAACAATTAACGTAGGACCCACCCATGCGGAGGAAGGAGGAGATAAGCTCCACCCATGCAGAGAACAGGACAGAGTGGATCAACTCAATGATCCATCAGTGGGACTGAGTCATAGTGAAGGATTAGGATTCCTTTGATCCCGGGCTTAGTAGGACCCCAGTAGGTGGGTCGCCAGTGAATTCACTTTATAGTTACAGTACATAGTCACCTCTCCAGAATGTACAACGTTTTGGAACAGGAGACCCCTTTAGGTTCTAAAACTTCCTAAAATTATTTTTTTAGATTTTGAATATATTTTATTTTTTTCCAATCACAGCCCCCCCACCATGCTTTTATCATTCTTATATAAGAACATAAGTAAGCAATTGTGTCTCAGACGCATAAGCAAATAATGAGAACGATTCCTTCATTACAAATTGCTTCTCTGGCATCTGCTATCAAAAACAGAAATTCTCCGCAGACACAGAGTCTGGAAAGTCGGGTATTTTACTGCAGAAAATTCTCATTTTTAAAATGTTCGTTATTATACATTACAACAGGAGGACGGTTCTGGTGGCCTCATGGATAGATCACTCACCAAATAAACTTTAATGAACACTCCACAATAAAGAGACTTCTAAACTCTCGCAATTTGCCAACTTAAAATTCAGTTTTATTATTATTTTCTCTTTTTTTTCTGAGGGAACAATTTATTTTAGTAAGCCTGGAAGTGAGACGGGTGCTCTGTAGTAATGAGCTTGTTGCCATTTTTATTTTCTCAATCTATCTGGCCTTTCATTTATAACTTGCAGATTCTAAGCTTTTTTTTATAATGGGATTTATTGTAACTCATTTCTTTTTAATGCACTATTATGTGTTTATAATGTTACTGTTATTCAAAAGCTTCTTATTGTTAACACAATCTACAACATTGTGAAGAAGAACCCAAATGTTACTTGGTTCTATCTATCTATCTATCTATCTATCTATCTATCTATCTATCTATCTATCTATCTATTATCTATCTACAGTATCTATTATCTATCTATCTATCTATCTATCTATTATCTATCTATTATCTATCTATCCATCTATCTAGGCAAAGGGGCTTTGCACACAATATCTTTATTTTTGCTATTGCTTGTGTTGCACTATTCTTCTTTTTTTTATCTATCTAACTCATATCTATTTATCTTTTATGCATCTGTCCTGGATTTGTGCTCTGCTTCCCTCTTCACAGTCAGCTAAACTCTACATCGGGCTTTGCAGATGGCCCGGAGTGATCCCATATGATCATCTGTCTATAAAGGTATTAAGACTTTAGTGTTGCTTGACCTTGCCTTTCTATATACACCATTATATCCTCAGTTGATGTCTGCAGTTTCCAAGACGTCTTCCGCCTGCCTGTGATTTCTAGCATCCAGAAATGCACCCCCAAAGTATGATGCTTCTCCCACCATGCTTCACAGTTGGGATGGTGTTCTTGATGTTGTACTCATCCTTCTTTTTCCTGCAAACACAGTGAGTGGAGTTGATACCATAAAGTTCTGTTTTGGTCTCATGTTCCCCCATGCCTCCTCTGGATCATACAGATGGTCATTGCCGAACTTCAAATGGTCCTGGACATGTGCTGGCGTGAGTAAGGAGAACTTGCGTGCCCTGCTGGAGTTTAATACATGATGGCGCACTGTGGTCCCAGCTCTCTTTAGGTAATTGACCAGGTACTCCTGTGTAGTTCAGGGCTGATTCCTGACCTTTGTCAGAATCATTCTTACCCCACGAGGAGAGACCTAGCATGGCGCCCAAGACCGAGGAAGATTGACAGTCATCTTGTGTTTCTTACATTTTCTAATAATTGTGCCAACAGTTGTTGCCTTCTCACCAGGCTGCTTGCCTATTGTCCTGTAGCCCATCCCAGCCTTGTGCAGGTCTACACTTTTGTCCCTGGTGTCCTTAGACAGCTCTTTGATCTTGGCCATGGTGGGGAGGTTAGAGTGTGATTGAGTGAGTGAACAGGTGTCTTTTATACAGGTAACGAGTTAAAACAGGTGCAATTAATACAGGTAATGAGTGCAGAGTAGGAGGCTTCTTGAAGAAAAACTAACAGGTCTGTGAGTGGTGGAATTCTTGCTGGTTGGTCGTTGATCAAATATTTATTTCATGCAATAAATAAAATGCAATTTAATGAATACTGTAGATATGCACTAAATGCACTGAACGACACTGATGAATGAACGACCATCTACCTGTGTAGCTGGGTAGAGATGTGTGAGGCACACATACTCTTCTAAAGGAGATGATCAAGTCGGTGATGAAGCTGTACTGTGTCCTGGATTCGTGCTGTTCTGGATGATGCACAGTCAGCAGCGTTCCTGACGACTGCGCTGATCCTGACACCTGCTTGAAAAGGGAAAAGCTGCCGCCTTATGTCTGCGTGACGTCACTACATACGTCAAGGATCCCTGTTTGAACTTGTTACCTGTATAAAAGACACCTGTCCACACACTCAATGAATCACACTCCAACCTCTCCACCATGGCCAATACCAAAGAGCTGTCTATGGACACCGGGGACAAAATTGTAGACCTGCTCAAGGCTGGGATGGGCTTCAGGAAAATAGTCAAGCAGCTTAGTGAGACTCATTCATTTTATCAGTGTCATTCATTGTATTTAGTGCATATCTATCAAATTAATTGCATTTCTACCCATCACACACGAGGGAAACCAGGTACGTCAACATATACAGTGTTAAATACAACATGAGCACGCAGTGGTAGCACCAGGGCAGTCATTGAATAAAATGCAATTAAATTATGTAAAAATCATACAATGTGATTTTTTATTTTTAGATTCTGTCTCTCACAGGCGATGTGTACCTACGATAAAAATCACAGACCTCTCCATTCTTTGTAGGTGGGAAAATTTCCAAAATTGATAGCGTATCAAATACTTATTTTCCTCACTGTATATGTATAGTTTGAAAACTGCAGGACTCCAGAACTGAAATAATAGAAATAATTGTGACTTTATTGAGCCATGTGGTTACTGCGACGTTTCACTACCTGCTGTCGTTATAATATTCTCTCAGAATATTTCTGCTTCCTTCGCGCCAGTATTGACAGGTGACGCACTTTCTGCCACTATTCCCATTAATCACTCCTATGTTTCATCCTGCATCCGGATAATGATGTAAAACCAATCCAGACCTTGAATTCGATTTGTTCCGTTATTGTTACTGTTGTCTCCACCGCGACCCCTAAAACTGTGACCTAAATATGGCTGAACGGCCCATCATGTGACCCGCAGAGGGCTGCGTGCCGTGGCCCGGAGCGATCTCCAGCTCGCTATTATTGGGAAGTGCACAGATGTAGCAGATGGCAGCGTATTGTCCAGAGATGACCCATGCATAATTGCTGAGAGGTTCAATACGCTCAGGTTTTAGATCTAATTGCATTGACCGTCTTACCTACCGCTGCTCAATGATTTCATTTCCTTAAGGTGGAAATCATCTCTGAGACGGAGCACCGGCGACACCAGAGACAGAGTCCCTTCTGTAAGGGCTTGTGTCACTGCGCAGAAGATACGTCAGTCCTCCACCGCTGTCTGACCGCTCATACCTTAATATTACATCATTACGAGAGCAACCGCGAGGCCAAGACATGATGGGACGATACCGGGCAACCAGCACTTGTAGAGTCTGTGCCATTATCTGCTGATACCGGCGCTCCAGAGACGCCATTGCTGGGATTGTACATTATGGGTAAAGATACTTCATTATGGCATGTAATAATCGCGGTTAGATAATAAACACACAGTATATATATTATACACACATATATACTATGCACTAATACCCACATTGCCACAAACCTTTCTTTTGAATTGGCAATATATAGAGAATACATATTTAGAAATGTAACAAATACAATTATTCTTCTCATTATTATCCACGAATGATCCATGAGACACAGATTGACACAACCCGATGCCTACGATGTGCTGCACAATCAGCAGAGGACACGAAAGCATCAGAGCGGCAGCGATCAAGGCTGCTACGTAGGTAGATCGATCAAAGAAAGAATGTGGACGAAAGATAGGGACATGATAGAAGTATGGACAGAAAGATAGACACATGGATAGGGGAAGTAGGGAAAGAGGGAGGGAGGGAAGGAGGAAGGAAGAAAAGAGGGAGGGAAGGAAAGGGAGGGAGGAGGGAAAGAGGGAAGGAACGGGAGGTAAGGAAAGGGAGTGAAGAACTGATGGAATAAGGGAAGGATGGATGGAGGGAAGCATTAAAGGAAAGAGGGAAGGAAGGAAAGAGGAAGGAAAGGAACGAGGGAAGAAAGGAAAGAGGGAGGAATAAGGAAAGAGCGAGATAGGAAGGAGGAAAAGAAGGAGGGAAAATGGAAGGAAAGAGGGAAAGATTGAGGGAAGAGAGGAAGGAGGGAGGGAAGAAAGGAAGGAACGAGGGGAAGGAAGGAAGAAAGAAGGGAAGGAAGGAAGGCAAGGAAAGTGGTAAGGAAAAGGAGTGAAGAATTGAAGGAATGATGGAAGGATGGAGGAAAGGAACGAGGGAAGAAAGGAAAGAGGGAGGTAGGAGGAAAGAGGGAGATAGAAAGGATGGAGAGAAAGAAGGAAAGAGGGAGGGAAGAAAGTGAGGAGGAAGGGAAGAATGGAAGGAAGGAGGGAAGAAAGGAAGGCGGGAGAGAAGAATTCAAGGAACAAGGGAAAGGAAGGAAAGTGGGAAGGAAGGAGGGAAAGAAGGAAAGATGGAGGGAAGTAAGGAAGGAACGAGGAAAGGAAGGAAAGAAGGAGGGAAGGAAGGAAAAGGGAGGTAAGGAAAGGGAGTGAAGAATTGAAGGTACGAGAGACGGATGGATGGAAGGAAGGATTGAGGGAAGGAAGGCAAGAGAGAGGTATAAGGAAAGAGGGAGATAGGAAGGATGGAGGGAAAGAAGAAAAGAGGGAGGGAAAGAGGGGAAGGAAGGAAAGAGAGAGGAAAGGAAGGAGGGAAGGAAGGAAAGAAGGAAGGGAGGCAAAAGGAAGGCAAGAGGGAGTGAAGGAGGCAAGGTGGGAGGTAAGGAAGAAAGAAAAAGAAAGGAAGGATTGAAGACAAATATGAAATAGTTTATATGAATAGAGAGAGAAAGAAAGAGAAAAAGGATGACAGATAAATGTGAAATAGATGACAGAAAGGTAGATCATAGATGGATCGACACATAAGAAGGAATTAAGAAAGATTAAGTCAGAAAGAAAAGGAGAAAGAAAGAGAAGGATAAGAGTTGAATGTAAAGTATATAGAAGAAAGATAGATAATAGATAGATAATAGATATATAATAGATAGATTATAGATACATAAATAGATGGATGATAGATAGATAATAGATAGATGATAGATAGAAGATAGATAGATGATAGATAGATAATAGATGATAGATAGATGATGGATAAATAGATAATAGATGATAGATAGATAATAGATGGATGATAGATGATAGATAGAAAATAGATAGATGATAGAAGATAGATAGATAATAGATAGATAATAGATAATAGATAGATAATAGATAGATAGATAATAGATAGATGATAGATAGATAGATGGATAGATAATAGATAGATGATAGATAGATAATAGACCGGATATACAGAATTAGCCCCCCGTGTGTTCCGTGTCGCCATCTTTCTCATATATCTGCTTTCTGGCCTGTAGACCCCACAATACTCGATGTTCCGTTACTAGCTCGGTTTCTGATGATTTTCCTCTTCTTTCCCTGACTCAGTGATGACTCTGGTATCCGGGATATTCTCGGTGTTCAGCCGCTCACACACGGTCACCTATGGCCGCGCTCGTCCTTGACATGGAGGACTCCAGACGCTGCGCTCTCCACACAGCGGTCCACCTTAATTTAGAAATGAACCTCTTGCAATTATGTCGGCTACTTAAATTTATTTGCAGACGGCTCAATTCATATTGATCATAACTCGACCCTGCGGTGACCTTGAACAAAGGTACTCGGCTCCCGCCATGGCTGCTATGATCAATACCCCGTGCAATTGCCTATACCTAGTTACTGATAAATGAAGTAAGGAAGGTATACTATTTCACACGCTGCCATAATAATAGCTCATTTAGCCGCCTGTTTAGAGAAAGGTTTAATATTGATACGTGTGGCAGAATAATGAGATCCTGAGACTCTTTGCAATGGTCGGAAAAACAATGGGGCTCATGGTAACTGCACATTATCAGAAATAAATCATTATTTTGCTACAATGTGAAAGGAGAGAGGGATAAAGAGCCAAATAATGATATAGCAGACGACAAAAAAAAAAAAACACTTGATTGTTCCGTCTTTCTTCATTAACCCTTTCATGGGCAGATTGCCTCAATGTGCGAGATTTTAACGTTTTTATTGTTTTTTTTTCTCATTAAAGGAGCACTCCGACTAAAATGGATGCATTGCGTTATGCCCAGAGCAGGACGGTGTGCGACCCAGGCGGGCAGCCAAGGGTCCGCAGGGCGACATAAGGTGGGTGCCTCCGCTTGTTATTGTGAAAACATCAATGCCAAAAAAAAAAATCGGATGACTCATTAAACATTACTGCTTGCTGTCAGTGAATGAAACTCCATCAAGGGGGAAAAAAAATAATTGTCCCTGTCCTAAAAATTGATGGTGTTCATGTAATGGACACATAAGTGCATTGTGTGTAGCGTCGTCTTCTGTGTGTCCATCACACAACAGGAATAGTCACATTCACTGCACTGAGTATCATGGGTGCTTGGGTGCACACTGCGTATCGAGGGTGCTCAGGTTTGCACTGAGTATTGTTGGTGCTCGGGTACACTAAGTATCATGGTTGCTCAGGTACAAACTGAGGATCGTGAGTGCTTGGGTACGCACTGAGTATCACTGGTGTTCGGGTACACACTGATGATCGAGGGTGCTTGGGTATGCACAGAATATCGAGAGTGCTCAGGCACACACTGAATATCGAGGGTGCCACGGTATGCACTGAGTATCATGGGTGCTTGGGTACGCACTGAGTATCGTGAGTGCTCTGGTACGCACTGAGTATCACGGATGCTTGGGTATGCACTGAATATCGAGGGTGCTCGGGTACACACTGAGTATCGAGGGTGCTCAGGTACACACTGAATATCGAGGGTGCTATATTATGCACTGAGTATCGAGGGTGCTCAGGTACACACTGAATATCGAGGGTGCTATAGTATGCACTGAGTATTGAGGGTGCTCAGGTACACACTGAATATCGAGGGTGCTATAGTATGCACTGAGTATCATGGGTGCTTGGGTACGCACTGAGTATCGTGAGTGCTCGGGTATGCACTGAGCATCACGGGTGCTTGGGTATGCACTGAATATCGAGGGTGCTTGGGTACACACTGAGTATCGAGGGTGCTCAGGTACGCACTGAGTATCACGGTGCTCGGGTACACACTGAGTATCGAGGGTGCTCGGGTATGCATCGAGTATCACGAGTGTTCGGGTACACAATGAGCATCGAGGGTGCTTGGGTATGCACTGAGTATTGAGGGTGCTTGGGTACACACTGAGTATCGAGGGTGCTCAGGTACACACTGAGTATTGCGGTGCTCGGGTACGCACTGAGTATCGCGGGTGCTATAGTATGCACTGAGTATCATGGGTGCTTGGGTACGCACTGAGTATTACGGGTGCTCGGTTACACACTGAGTATCAAGGGTAATTGGGTATTCATCGAGTATCGCGAGTGTTCGGGTACACAATGAGAATCGAGGGTACTTGCGTACACACTAAATATCAAGGGTGCTTGGGTACGCACTGAATATCGAGGGTACAAGGGTACACACTGAGTATCGAGGGTGCTCAGGTAGGCAGTGAGCATCATGGGTGCTTGGGTACACACTGAGCATCGAGGGTGCTCGAGTATGCATCGAGTATCGCGAGTGTTCGGGTACACAATGAGTATTGAGGGTGCTTGCGTACGCACTGAGTATCGAGGGTGCTCGAGTGACATGTTCAAGTCCCTGCGGCTGCATGTTTCATAGCTGTTAGACAGCCAAGAAACATGGGGGATTGCCACAGACAATCCTCGCATGTTTTGTGACTGTCTTATAGCGGCCACAGGGCCTCGAATATGTGACTCGAGCACCCGCGTTACTCAGACTAAGGAGCACTTGCGCTCATCACTTGTGCCATCCAAATAGCGGTCATGCATGCTGCCATTTTGCACTTGTGGACCATTGATGTGTTTCGGTCCGTTTGCTGTTTGCAAGCTTCTCTTTTGCATATGTCCTGCACATTCACTCTTCTGGATGAGCCCTTAAGTGGCCGAGTGTCACAATTTGCAAATCGAACATTGTAACTAACCTCACCCAGGGGTGGACATACCATTGGTGCAACCAGCGACCCAAGCGGTAAGAAGGCCATTTTCTCCTCCACAGCAGGTTGTATGGTGAGCTACTGGACTGTATGTGTCTGACCCGTTCTGTATGTGTCCTCCAGCCTACACATCTATCCACTGATACATTGTAACAAACCGCAACTGGGTGACAATAAGAAGAGGCAGACTGGAAAAATCTATTGATTCCGTTTTGGTGAATTTCACCAATTCGATGACGTGTTGGTGGAACATCCACCGGTGCAGGTGACCTCCCAGCCCAGCTCCTTCCTTCTCTCCTGTCTTCACGCTGTCGGTAATTGCCTTCTAATGTAATCCTGGAATCCTAAACACAGATGGCTCCTCAATCTCCCATCCAGATCGTTACCCTTTGTTTTGGGACTGTAGGTCTAATGTCTGGTAATTTGACACGTATGTATAAGACGGGAGCCTACCTGCTCTTAGCCCATCTCTATCTGCAAGGTCTCGATCTCCCGGGGCCTCGTGTCCTTCTGTAATCCAATCCGGGGGAATATGTCTAGACTTCACAGGGCCGTGCTCATTTACATGGATTTCATTTCGTCGACCTGAACAGAAGATCACATGTAAGAACTGGGAATAAGAAGCTTTCAATCACCCCGGTGCTCACCTCAGGCTCGGCAAGCAGGTGGCGACTCCATTACACCCAGCTGCTCGAGAATCCGGAGCAGACACTTGTCCATAGGCAACTTTTAAAGAAACGGTTTATGATACTTTCTAGATGAGAAATAAAAAAAAATATGAAAAAAAAACAGCTTCCGTCTCCACGATCGTTAAATATTGCTTGGCTATATTCATTTTCATGCCGCTAAAATGTATATTGTTTGTGAAGCCAATGTATGAACAGCTGTAAAATTTAATTTCGGATGATCTATGGCGTAAGTCGAAATGAGAAAAGCAATAACAATTTATTTTAATAGTATCTTAATTAATACTGAATTACAATGCGATTCCTATGGAAGGAGCCCACGACGTCGACTCGAAATGCCAAATTAATTCTTTATGACCGGCGCTGTTAAAATCAATACTAAATGAATACATAATGGTGGCATAGTTAGAATGAAAAGTGACCACACGCAACAATAAAACGCGCTCGTCACCACCCTTATCTATAGCCGAATAATAATAAAAAAAGATTCCTCAACTCGTTGACGGGAGCCATAAAAGTAGCCGGGGCCTAAACTGTATATAAAAATAAGTGCACGTTTATGTCTTTATTACATTGTGATTTTATGCGTCGTTATAGTGATTCCCGTTGAAAACAAGGGCACAGGCGTTTATTGCATTGCTTATCAGATGCATAGTAGGAGGGTGTGAGCTCAACGGGCAGGAAAACGGTCCAGGACTTCAATAGAAAACCAACAGGAATACAATTTATTCCAATTTATTTTGACTTTTACATTTATTTATTTTTTTTAATTTACTTTGCGAATATTTTACAATTATTTGTGATTTAATCTTTTATTTTACTCTTGTGATATGTTCTTTTATGTTGCATTTATTTTGTATCCATTTTATATGTATTCTCTTATTTCTTTCATTTTTTACATTATTTTATGCTCTTTTTATATTTTATTTTATGTTTTTTTTTTCATTCATTTTACAATTATTTTATATGTATTCTTTTATTTTCATTTTATATTTATTATTTAATTTACTTTACAATTATTTTATATTTCTTCTTTTACTTTATTTTACACCTATGATCTTTTATTTTACATATTTTACATGTTCGTATTCGTTCTCTTATTTTACGTTTTATAGTTATTTTTTCATTTTTTACTTTATTTGCTTTATGTTTATGCTTTTAGTTTACATTTATGCTATATACATTCTACTTTAAATTTAGCTTTTATTTATTTTGTATTCTTTTCTTACAATTATTTTACATTTATTCTTTTATTTTTTATTTTTTTTATTTAACATTTTACCGTTTATAATCTTTTTATGTTTTTGCTTTTTTAAAATTATTATTATTATTTTATTCCAATTTTTCTGCATGTGGCTGGACATAGGTTGGTGCCCTGTGCAGTACCTGCTGTTGACACTGGTCGTTCCGCTCTTGCTAATGGTTAACCATTTATGGCCCAAATAGTACAATAACACAGTGCAATATCGAGTATACTATTCACCATCTGAGCTGCTCAGGATAACTATGCAAATTCATTATTTATCGTCCTGTCTGTATAATGAATCTATATTTCAGGGGCTATTACACGTTACAGGATCCCTTCGTTAGGTTAATCACACTGATCGGCATTGATTCACTGATTAATTAGAAGTGGATGTATTGCTTCCCCGGCATGTCTCCGCTTCATAGAGAACATTTTGGAGGGGTCTCTCTGGAATCAGTCAATCACTCAATTATAGGAAAAAATATATATTTTTTTATAAATTGTTACATAACAAAAATGTACGGTAAGTAAAAAAACTAATAATTTCGAAAGTTATCCGGTAATTCCCCCACAGCTCTGGTACAGTTCCTCTGGTGTTCCCAACTTTCACATGACCGCAGCAACCAATCACTGACTTTGACATTCAGGTGCCATAATCACTGTTAAGGCCAGTGATTGGCTGCAGTGGTCACATGTGAGTGGGGCAAATTGTCACTGCTGGGCAGATCGGTAAGACCGGACCACCAGAAAAGCATGGAATTTACCAGGTGAGTATAAGTTATTTTGAGATTTATTTTACATTCATTTTTGTATTTATTCCACAGTCTCTTATTTTACTTTATATTTAGCTTTTTTTCTTTACATACCGTAATTAAGTATGTTTATTCTTTTATTTTACATGAATTCTGCTTCACCTTTGTTATATTCATTCTGTTACTTTACGTTTATTTAGTATTTCATTTATTATCTTATTTTACATTTATTTTGTATTTTATTTGAATTGTATTCTTTTATTTTACATTTAGTATAGTTATTTATTTTACTTTATATTCATTTTATATTAATATGTATTTCCTATTTTCCACTAATTCTCCTGCACAGAGCCGTACATAGGTTGGTGCCCTGCGCAGTACCTGCTGTGGACACCGGTCGTCCTGCTCTTGCTAATGGTTAACCATTTAGTACCCAAATAATACAGCTATTGTCACGATTCCTCTGCTCAGTGTGTCTGGGATGCAGTTACTGACAGCTCAGCCTTACAATCTGAGACTGGTAGGTGCTGATCTTTCTTCAGGAGTTCCCTGTTCTAAGTGATTACCCAGCTATCTAGCTAAGCTGTCTGTCCCGGATCTCTGCCAGACGTAACATTTGCCCGGTGGTGCATGTTTGCCTTGTATTCCTCTGCTCTGTTTTTTTGATCAATTGCTGCTTAACCTTGGACCTCGTTCTGACCATCCATTTGCCTAGCCCCTTTGCTCTGATCCGCTATCTTCCTGGTATTCTGACCTTGGACCGTGACCTGACTGCGCCTTTGTCTTCCCCTTTAGTTTAGTATTTTCTCTCTTGGTATCTGAGCCTGGAACGTTTGACTACCCTGCCTCATGGCTTGTCCGTGAGTAGTAACTAGCGCCACAATAACCCGATGCAGCATTCACCATACATTATTGTCCTACAGTATCTACCAGCCATGGCCATCCATTCACAGTCTGAGCCATAATCACTGTTAAGGCCAGTGATTAGCTGCAGTGGTCACGTATAGGTGGGGCATGTTGTTACTTAACAGGGACCATTAGAGCTGCAGGGAATTTACCAGTTGAGTATAAATTGATATTTTCACACATCCTCTTATTTAGTATTTTAAAAAAAATCCTGTAAAACCTCCTTGAAAACCTGTAGATTGTTCTCGGTATAGTTCTATAAGCAAAAAAAGAATGAGCAATATACAATGTAAAAGCCGGAGCGTTGTCTTTTGTCCTGTCATCCCTGTGCCTTTCCTCTCCCTCCGGCTGCCTTCCTCTATATCTCACAGTAGGAAAGTTGTAAGTCCCTGTCTGCAGAACGTCAGCGTGGGGAGAACATCTTCAGGGGGAGATATCATTTTAAGATTTTTTTTTTTTTACTTAGAGCCTATTTTCTCTTTACGCACAGCATAGCCGGTTCATGACTAATAGGACCCGGAGCAAGGTAAAAGGTTTAATTTCCCCCCCTCTGATCTGCAGCCTATATTCCCTATCATCTCTGTAATACTCTATTATTAGCTAATATTAGCTTTGCTACCCTCCCCATGATCTCATAATGGTTACACGGGGATCGTATTATGCTGCCAGTGCCTCACTATATACTAGAGTACGTGCTAACAATATTGACACATAGATGTCATTTTGTGATACTCTGTTGGGAGACGTTTATGCCTTATGTGTCTGTATGAGGCATCTAAAGCAATGCAGGCCTGGACCATTGGAATAGTAAGGGAAGCAGTTGGTAAATCTCCCCTAGAGAGATGGACCCCCAAAGTCCTTGGTCCAAGGGAGCAGATTTAATGTAGCATGGCTAAGAACTGTACATATTTCTGGGTTTTAATGCATAGAATTCTTTCGCAGGATGTCCTGTTTTTAAACTTAAGCATTTTTCATATTTTTCTAATGGATCAATAAAGCTCCTTTTATTACTTGGACAAGTTTTAATGCAGCACGGACAAGGGGCGTCGGTGCAGCAAGGCAATCAAGTTGGAACAATGGTGGTCAGAGTTCGAAAACAGCAACTGAAATAGCCAAACTAGAAGAATGGCAGCAGAGCTGGAACAGTGATGTAGCAGAGTTGACTCAATGGTGAATACCTGGTGTAGCAGAGCTACGTTTGCAACTTTTAATGCAGCATGGACAGGTGGCGTTGGTGCAGCAAGGCAATCAAGTTGGAACAATGGTGACATATGTGTCACAGTTGCAAAACAGCAACCAAAATAACCAAGCTAGAACAATGGCAGCAAAGCGTGAACACTGATGTATCAGGGTTGACTCGATGGTGAAAACCTGGTGTTGCAGAGCTGAGTTTGCATCAGTGACTCAATGCAGCAGAAACGAGGCAAGATTTGACTCAGCAATGGGGGACTGGTGTAGCCATACTGGAACCATGGAACAGCAGAGCTCAGACTGAGAAGGTTTCCAGTGTAGTGGCAAGACACCAGCGGCCTGAATACTCATCACCTGAGCTGGTCTAAATGACCCTGGTGCGTGATGTAAAACGATCTCTCCAGGTTGACACAGCAACCTGATGCAAAGAGTAGCAGAGTGTCTCAGCAGCAGAGGACAAAGTATGCAGTGTTCAACGCTGGAAACGGGAGAGGTGGACAACTGTACTTCCTTGACCCATCACAGGAGAGGATTGTAGGCCACACTCTATACAAGTCATACTGAATATATACATCCACTTTCGCAGTGTGCTCTCTATTGTTATTTTTGCATTTGCAGATGATTACTTAGGTCTAATTTGGTTTTGGCAATGTTAATCCTTGGTGGTCAAGAATTAGCCAAATGGGATTGTCTTCTGCTGGATCTTTTTGGGGTCGTTACTGTGCCGGTGCCTGATCCAGTAGAGCATCCTCTGTTCTTCTAGTAGCCAGTCTAATCATTTTTACTCCATTCGGGCTTAGACAGTGGACTATATAGAAACCATCATCAGCCCAGTGCGTCCTCGTTGTCGCCATCCAGACCGAGCAGGGGGTGTAAATCTGGTTTCGATATGTCCTGTTCCATCTGGGTGAAGACCAGCGGTCACTGCTGCAGACCACACGACCCCTCTAATGTTCATACATTCTAAAACTCTTGATAGTTGAGTGATACAATTGTCTAAAAAAATGAAGAAAAAAAGTTTTTTTTTTCCCGTCACAGAAGCGCAACAAAGAAAGCGAAGCTATAAATAAAGTAATAAACAGCTTTGATGAAGATATTGTTGTAAGGGAAATGACTCCATGTGTATCGTGCAGTATAGCTGCTGCTCAGCAGGAAGGAAAGAATTAAAGCTACAGGTAGTTAGATGGAAGGAAATTCTGAGACACGGAACACTTAACTGTGATCAAAGCAACCTAGCTGCCACTTGTAGGAGTTATTTTAGTCTCAGGATGGTTCATTTGTTTATTTTTCTCTATAGATTACTCATAATGCGATAGGATGCATACAGCAGTGGTGGCCATGTACAAACAGGCCAACTCCCCAATACATAAGTTATCCTGTTCAGTTACTTTGTGTCTAATGACATTTATTAATATATTCCCAGTATTGCTTCCATATATATTGGCTTATTTCATTATGATTTTTATTGTGCTGTCTTTACTAGAGAATGGCGCTCATGTCCCCATGACAACACTTCCGGAATGTTTTAACCAGACCTGGTTCCATACAAAAATGTCATTATGTATTCTAATTAGATACATTTAGGCTCAGTGTATTGGTTATCATACCAGAAGAATGCAGCAGAAAATATTGTGTATTTTGGCAGGGAGCTAAAGGGTTTGTCCAGGATTACAAAAACACGGCTGCCTTCTTTTAAAAACACTGCCACCTCTGACCATGTGTTTGTGCATGATATTGCAGCTCTGATTTGTTCACTCCAGTGGGGTGACTTGCAATACCAGACACAACCCATGGTCAGGGGTGGAGCTGTTTCTGAAGAAAAAAAAAAGCAACGATGTTCTTCTAATCCTGGACAGCCCCTTTTGAGATGGAGCTAGACATGATGGGTATGATATACTGTAGATTTTTATAGGACTAATTCAGGATTAGAAAAAAAGTGTATTTTCTTTAGCAACAGCACCACATTTGTTCAGTGGCTATGTTTGGTATTGCAGGTCAGCCCTAATTTATTGAATTACTGAATTGAAGTACTGAGTACTATGCACAGCCCATGATCGGACATGATACTTTTTTGGGAAAAAAAAGCATTCTACTGGGTTATGTTCAAACAGAGGTTTTTTTCAGTAGTTCAAAAAACTTGTTTTCAAGCAGGAAGCTGTTGGGTAGATTGTGGAGCAGTTTTTCTTTTCCTGAAAAGATTTTGAAGAGTTTTGATCGGACAGTGACTTGTTTGGAGAAGATTTCTTCTGAATCTACTTCAAAGAAGCAACATTCACAATTATTTTTCCATCAGGAGTTTTTCAAAACCTCTTCAGCCTAAAAAGGGTCAATACAAACATCCGGTGTCTGTAGCTGCAACTTAAAGTGATGATTCTTATGTAGTTCCAGTTACAAAATGCTTGTAAGAACAAACAACTTTGCAATTTACTTTGTATTAAAAATCATCTCTGTTGTTAGGGTCACATGGTGAGGTAGATCCTTCAAACCCAAGGTCTGAGTAGACACCCGGGCCACAGGAGTCAGTGCAGCAGACAAGTGAGGCACACAAAAGATGAGTAGCTGAGGTACTTGGAAGCTGCAGGCAGAGAGGAGACATTCTGGACACTGCAGACAGGTTACAGAAATAATGGAACCCCTAGGCAGACGGGAGTCCAGTAGCAGGGGTACTGGAAGCTGCAAAAAGACAGGAGACATCCTGGAGAGAGCAGATAGATGCCAGAGGACAGATAGCAGGGGTCTTGGAAGCCTCAGGCAGACTGCAGAGGTACACAGGACTCAGGAATAGTGATTAGCGAACATGCTCAGATAATGTGTTATCCAAGCACACTTGGCTGCTATCCCAGTGACTCCGGCGTGCTTAAGTAATATGTTCGAGTCCCCATGGCTGCATGTCTCCTGTTAGACAGCTGCAACACATCCAGGGATTTTCTGACAAACAGGCAATACCCACATGTGTTGTGGCTGTTGAACAGCCACGAGACATGCAGCTGCGGTGACTCGAACATATTGCTCGAGCTTGTCCGAGATACTTGCATAGCACCCGAATATGCTCAGATAACACCTCATCTGAGCAGGTTCACTCGTCATCACTACTCAGGAACACTAAAGTCTAAATACAAGGGTAAACACAGGTGTTTGTCTTGGTGAACCCTAAAGGTACCTTCACACTTAGCGACGCTGCAGCGATACAGACAACGATGCCGATCGCTGCAGCATCGCTGTTTGGTCACTGGAGAGCTGTCACACAGACAGCTCTCCAGCGACCAACGATGCCGAGGTCCCCGGGTAACCAGGGTAAACATCGGGTTGCTAAGCGCAGGGCGGCGCTTAGTAACCCGATGTTTACCCTGGTTACCAGTGTAAAATGTAAAAAAACCAAACAGTACATACTTACATTCGCGTCCCTCGCCGTCCGCTTCCCTGCACTGTGTGAGTGCCGGCCCTAACAGCAGAGCGGTGACGTCACCGCTGTGCTGTGCTTTCACTTTACGGCCGGCGCTCAGTCAGTGCAGGAAGCAGACGCTGGGGGATGCGAAGGTGAGTATGTACTGTTTGTTTTTTTTACATTTTACACTGGTAACCAGGGTAAACATCGGGTTACTAAGCGCGGCCCTGCGCTTAGTAACCCGATATTTACCCTGGTTACCATTGTAAAACATTGCTGGCATCGTTGCTTTTGGTGTCAAACACAACGATACACGCCGCTCTGACGACCAAATAAAGTTCTGAACTTTCAGCAATGACCAGCGATATCACAGCAGGATCCTGATCGCTGCTGCCTGTCAAACACAACGATATCGCTATCCAGGACGCTGCAACGTCACGGATCGCTAGCGATATCGTTTAGTGTGAAGGTACCTTTATATAGGCACAGGCTGATGATCACATGAGATCATGCTGGGTCATCTGCAAAGTCTGACATGCAGCACAACAAAGTTTACCAGACCGGGGATAGGACAGCAAAGCCCAAATTTGGGGCAGTTGCATAACATCTGTTTTCAAGAATTTAGGGATTTTCAATGCTATAGTGTACAGCTTGCCACTCTGAAGCTGGCCAGATCGCTGGATATGACTAGCCTCAGCGCCTCTGTGCTCTTCCGATGTTACTAAAGCCAAGTTGCCTCTGCTAGCAGCAAGGGAGGTCACTCAGTTTGGATCAGTGGTGAGACCTTGGCATTGATTCAAACTGTCCATCTTCAGGAGAACACTAAAACAGAAAGCCGGGTGCCGGGAGGGGTGCACTACTGAAGGAAAACATTTGATTGACCTTTGAATTGGTTATGGGGTTTTACCCTGGTGAGTGTGGCATCATTTATAAGGAATTTTTATTGAACCAGGACAACCCCTTTAGTGATACCAATCCCATCACCAATCCCATCACCATCACCCAACTTTCCTGATCCTTCTCACCCTGTATCTGTCTGCTATTCCTGGTATGTCCGCTGGCTGCTATTACTGTTTTTTTTTTCTCCTGCATGTTTTCTCACCTTAATTCCTTGATGCCAACACACAGTTGGCTTTATCTGTCCATTTGCATATGACTATTTCCTATTTGTTTTTGCTTCTGACTTCAAATTAATCCCGTCCTGTGTCTGTGACCAGTCTCCCTGCTGCCCCTTCCTCCTGATCACACCTGGCCTATTTCATGTGCACGTAGCTTGTTATAAATTCAGAGTCACAGGTCTGTCTCTATAAGGATGGCTCTAAAAGGATAACAGCAGAAATATGCCAGAAGTGAGCAGAAGGTATGACTAACACTGTTAATAAATGTACTACATTTCTTTCACTTTCCCCTACAATTATTCTCATCATGCTGACATACTGTACGCTCTAACAGTTTTGTCTCCATTACTCCTCATTCTCCTTCGCTATCCCCAAACCCCAGCACCCTCTAGCCAAGTAATAATCTCTCCTTCCCTCTTGCCTCCCCACCTGACCTCCTCCACTGACCTGCTCCTCAACCTCAGATCTCTCCTAATAAAACACAAAACAAGCCGCCCACTTTCCTTCTCCCATCTGCTCTCTCTCTCTCTGCTTCTCCTCACTGCTGGCGACATATCTTCCAATCCTGGACCCCCTCAGCTCATACCTTCCATTACTACCCCCTCCTATCACTCCCAAACCAATATAAACACCTGAAATCTTGCTCACCTGAAATCTGTGCCCATGACGCCCACACCCCTGTACCCTCTCTCTGGATCACTATGGATTGCCCGCTCCATCTGCAATAGTCACGACCTCTTTTCCTCTCATAATCTTTCCTTTCTGGGCATCACCTAAACATGGCTGACACCCTCTGACATCGCCTCCCCTGCTGCACTATGTTATGGTGGCTTCCACTTCACCAACACTCCTCGCCCTGGCAATAAACATGGTGGAGGAGTTGGAGTTCTCCTTTCTTCCAATTTTACCTTTAAGCCAATCCCACCTCTACCCTCCCTTATCCTCCCCTCTTTTGAAGTCCACTCTGTCTGCATCTACTCCCCCTACAACCTCCATATGGCCATCATATACCGAGATCCGGGCTCGACCACTGCCTTTGTTGACCAATTCTCCACCAGGCTCCTTCACTTTCTGTCTGCTGACATTCCCACCATCATCATGGGTGACTTCAACATCCCCATTGACACCCACCAGTCAGCAGCCTCCAAACCCCTGTAGAACGATAAGGTAAAAGGAAAAAGAAATCCAGCTTCCAAAAATATCAAAATTTATTGAAGATAAAATCCAAAGTCCAATGACATGGTTCACAGGAGAATGAGTAGCAGCAGGCTATGCATTTCGAACAATGAGTTATTTTTCAAAGCTTTGAAAAATAACTCATTGTTCGAAACGCGTAGCCTGCTGCTACTCATTCTCCTGTGAACCATGTCATTGGACTTTGGATTTTATCTTCAATAAATTTTGATATTTTTGGAAGCTGGATTTCTTTTTCCTTTTACCTTATCGTTCTACGTGATGACTGCACGGTATCCGGGCTTCCCCACAACAAATGCCTAATAGGTGAGCTGGTTTTTCACTATTTTTCCAAACCCCTGTCCCTGTCCTCTTCAGCCACCCACACAGATGGACATGCATTAGATCTGGTCTTCACCCATCTCTGCTCTCTATCCAACTTCAAAACCCCCCATCTCCCTCTACCTGACCACCATCTACTCACTTTCTCATCCCTGTCCTCCTCACCTGTCACCCATGTCCAGCAACATGTGCACCCCCGCAGAAACCTCGCACATCTAGACCTTCGCACACTCTCTGACTATTCCACCACTATCCTCCATAGCTTCACTCCACGACACAGACACTGCCACTAGTTTCTACAATGCCACTCTTGCATCAGCCATCGGCTCGGTCGCCCCTGTCATGCATAGCAGAGTGTGACAATTCAATAGACAACCCTGGCACAATAACATCACTAAAAGGCTTTGGCAAGTATCCAGAATTGCAGATCGGCGTTGGAAGATAACACATTCGCAAGATGATTTCGCTACACTCAAACAAGCAACAGTCGCATTCAAATCAGCTCTCACATCTGCTAAACAGGCCTATTTTACATCCCTCGTATCTTCTTTATCCCACAACCCCAAACAGTTGTTAAACACTTTTAACTCCCTCCTCTGCTCACCACTGCCCCCTCTGAGTTCCCTAATTGTTGCCGAGGACTTTGCCATGCACTTCAAAAATAAGATAGACCAAAGAAGGCAAGTCTTTGTTGTCAAACCACCACAACCCCTTTGTATACCAAACCAATGACCTAACCCCATAACTTCCCTCTCCAAAATCACTGAAGGGGAGCTTGCTCATCTTCTCTCCAAATCACACCTCACCACTTGTGCGCTTGACCCCATCCCATCCCACCTCCTCCGCAACCTCACCACCACACTAATCCTATCGCTAACCCATCTCTTCAACCTATCACTAACTTCTAGTACCTTCTCCTCTGCTTTCAAACATGCAACAATTACACCTATCCTCAAAAAGCCATCCCTTGACCCAAGCGTTATGTCCAGCTATCGCCCCATATCTTTGCTCCCATTTTCTTCCAAACTCCTTGAGTAGCAATTCCATGCTGAACTTTCCTCTCACTTTGCATTTAACTCTCTCTTCGACAACCTACAATCTGGCTTCTGTCCCCACTATTCCACTGAGACTGCCCTGACCAAAACTACTAAAGACTTACTTACAGCCAAAGCTAACTGATAATTCTCTATACTACTCCTTCTAGACCTGTCCTCTGTCTTTGACACAGTTGACCACTGCCTCCTACTAGAGATCTTCTCTTCCTTTGGTGTCAAAGACCTTGCCCTATCTTGGATCTCCTCATACCTTTACAACAGCACATTTAGCTTTTCCTACTCCCATACTACCTCTTCATCTCATCCCCTCTCTGTTGGAGTCCCCCAAGGCTCTGTCCTAGGATCCTTACTCTTCTCAATCTATACACTCGGCCTGGGACAACTCATAAGGTCCTATGGCTTCCAGTACCATCTATACGCTGATGACACTCAGATCTACCTCTCTGGCCCAGATGTCACCTCTCTGGTCTCCAGAATCCCAGAGTGTCTATCAGCCATATCCTCCTTCTTCTCCTCTTGCTTCCTCAAGCTCAATGTGGACAAATCTGAACTAATCCTTCCCTCCATCTCACATATCTTCCCTACCTGATCTATCTATCAAAACAAATGAAATCACATTTTCCCCTGTCTCCAAAATCTGCTGCCTTGGAGTAACCCTGGATTCTGCCCTGTCCTTCAAACCGCACATCCAAACTCTCGCCACCTCCTGTCGCCTCCAGCTCAAAAATATTTTCAGAAACCATCCTTTCTTCAACCAAAATGCTTGTGTGTGCCCTAATCATCTCCCGCCTCAACTACTGCAACATCCTCCTTTGTGGCCTACCTTCTAACACTCACGCACCCCTCCAGTCCGTCCTTAACTCTGCTGCCCGACTAATTAATCTCTCTCCTCACTACACTCCTGCTTCCCCTCTTTGCAAATCCCTTCACTGGCTCCCAATTTCCCAGTGTATCCCATTTAAACTACTAACACTGGCCTACAAAGCCATCCATAACCTTTCTCCTCCGTATACTTCCAAGCTAATCTCTCAATATCTTCCCTCATGTAATCTCCATTCCTCCCAAGACCTCCTTCTCTCCTCCACGCTTATTCGCTCCTCACCCAATCGCCTCCAAGACTTCTCCCGATTATCCCCCATCCTCTGGAATTCTGTGCCCCAAACGTCCGGTTATCCACCGCATTTGGATCTTTCAAAAGAAACTTGAAAACCCACCTCTTCGGGAAAGCCTACAACCTGTAATGACCACGCGGCCACCTCAACACCATCGGAGCTACTGCAACCCCCGACCTACTGTCTCCTTCCCCATAACCCTGTAGAATGTAAGCCCGCAAGGGCAGGGTCCTCTTCCCCCTGTACCAGTCTGTCATTGTTAGTTTGTTTACTGTAAGTGATATTTGTATTTTGGTGTAACCCCTTCTCATGTACAGCATCATGGAATTAATAGTACTATATAAATAAATAATAATGATACCAAGTATTAGGTAGCACCAAGGTCCAGGCTGCATGGAGTTTGCATTTTTTTCCTAAATCACTCGGAAACATACCTAATGGCTATCTAGCTTCCTAAGGCTATTTCAGATTCTGCACATTTGCAGCATAATCTGTGAATGAAATATTCTGCTGTGTGTGTCCTTACCCAATCTGTCTCTTGTAGGGACTGGTGAAATATTTTAGCACTATATAAAACAATAGAAAATAGATGGGGAAAATTATTGGAGACCAGACAGCCCGTCTTGGTGGCATTCTTAGAGAATCCATTCAAAAATTAGACCAAAAATTCATGTACCCTTTGAAGTTCCTAAATGCACTGAAAATGATCAGTGTTTTGTGTCCACAGTTGTGTGCTGGCAGGATCCCTCGCTGGAAAGAATCAGCGTCTTACCGTGTGAAGCTTAATATCAGTGTTTGCTTTTGTTGAAAAAAAAAAAAAGTCTACAAAGGGAACGTATCTCTGGAGGCACCAGCCAGTCTAGCTTCCTCTGAGATGTATTATGGGCACGGTGGAGATGGGCCAAGCGACACTCTTTTTCTCAGAACGAGTAATATGTAATGAGTTTGATACGTTTCATGGCTCCTTTTATTTTAATATGCCTTTTTGTTTCCATTGGCTTTGAGAGTTAAACCACACACACAAAAAAATACATACATAAGGTTTTACGGGTAGAGGCTTTATCTCCTGCAAGATGTCCCCTCTGCTCTCATTCACTCCTCAAGAAGGGCGCCAGCATCTCTTGTTTCCTGCTGAACATTTGGCGTCCATTTCCACGCCGTTACATCAATCAGGACTATAGCCAAGCCTAATTGTTTTTAGTCTACGTCCCAATAAGCATTATTCATGCTGCTTTCCTTAGTATATTGCTTTATATTTCTTCCTTAAAAGTAGAGTTTTACAAGAACATATTGGAAACTTTTTGTAGGGCAATGCCAAGGTCCCACCTCGATTTTTTTTTTCTTTTTTTTATACACAAGCTTCAATTGTGGAGACATCTAGGATCTCGAATAGTCTGAGAATTACAGAACATTGTAAAAACTAAGCTCCGGAGGTTATTGTCTATTGTTCCGCTTGCTAAACCAAAGACAGGTTTGTCTTTATTTTTTTTTATTTTTTGGACATATAAAATGCATGATGCTTTGCATATGCGGAACATTCGGCCAGGAGATGCTGACGCCCCTTTGCTTTAATAGTTGGAACAGAGCAGCTTATTGTCACATGCGCAGGGACAATTCAGCGCTGATTTTCATTTCCATGAGATTAAAAATGAAACATGTAACCACAAAGCTGGTTTATGTCATCCACTCTCCGCTCCGGCAGCAGTGCCAAAAAAATAGACATTTGATAGGTTTGCTAGAGAAGCAGATGCAGAAAATGCCATTCCCATAATTTAAACTACGTCTTATCTGAACGGAAAGGAACTTGCGAAACATGTTATTACAATCTATATACACGATGAAACATCATAAAGGTCACCACTGGAAAACAATGCAAAAATGGTCTTCAAGAAGGGTGGTCTTCTCAAAGAAGTGGGCAATGTACATAAGATAAAAGGGAAGATCCATCACAAATAAATCTAGTCTACTTTAGGGATGGTTTAATCAGAGATGTGGTCTTCAGTACATACAATGGAATACTTCCAAAAGCAAAAACACCCTCCATGAGATGACTACTGGAAAGTAGAATAAAAAATGGTCTTCTAGAAGGGTGGTCTTCTCAAAGAAGTGACTGACGAAGATAAGATAAAAGGGAAAATCTAGGACAAAAAGTGGTCTTCCAAAGGCGATGTCTTCTCAAAGAAGTGGCCAATATACACATGATAAAAGTAAAGATCTATCACAAATAAATCTAGTCTAATTTAGGGAGATGTGCTCTTCAGTACAGTGGAATACTTCCAAATTCAAAAATACCCTCCATGAGATGACTACTGGAAAGTAGAATAAAAAATGGTCTTCTAGAATGATGGTCTTCAGAAAGAAGTGGCCAATATACATAAGATAAAAGGGAAGATCTAGGACATATACTTCTAGTCTACTTTAGAAATGGTTTTCTCAAGATGTGGTTCTCATTATATGCAGTGTACCACTTCTAAAAGTAAAAAAAAAAACCTCTATGAGAGGAGCACTGGAAAGTAGAGTAGAGTAAAATATTGTGTTATAGTAGGGTGGTCTTCTCAAAGATGTGACCAATGTACATAAGATAAAAGGGAAGATATATCACAAAAACAAATCTGGTCTGATGTAGAGATGGTTTTCTCAGAGATGTTGTCTTCATGACATACAATGTAAAACTTCTAAAAGTAAAAAATAGACCTTTATGAGATGACCACTGGAAAGTAGAGAAAAAACTGGTCTTCTAGAATGGTGGTTTTAACAAAGAAGTGATCGATATACTGTATATATAAGGTAAAAGAGAAGATCTATCAGAAAAAAAATCTAGACTACGTTAAAGATATGGTCTACTCTTCATTATATACAGTGTGAAACTTTAAGCAAAAAAATACCCATGAGATGACCAATGGAAGGTAAAATAAAAATAATGGTCTTTTTCTCAAAAAAGTGGGCGATGTACATATTATCAAGGGAACATACAGCAGATTCCTAAACATTTAGTCTATAGTATTTAAGGTTCTTTTTTTCTGAGGCAAGCTCTTCATTATATACAGTTTAACCCCTCTAAAAAGAAAAATAATCCTTTTTGAGATAGCTGTAACCAAGAAGGGTAAAAAGTGGTTTTCTGAAGAAGTTGTCATCTCAAAAAAGTGGCCAATATACACAAGATAAAAAGGAAGATCTATCACAAATAAATCTAGTCTACTTTAGAAATGCTTTTCTCAGAGATTTATTCCTTGTTATATACAGTGTAACACTTCTAAAAGATAAAAAAAAAACCTTTGTGAAATGACCACTGGAAAGTAGAGTAAAAAATGGTCTTCTAGAAGGGTGGTCTTCTCAAAGAGGTGATGTACAAAAGATGATAGAGAAGATCTATCACAAAAAATATAGTCTGCTATAGAGATGTGGTCTTCATTTTATACAGTGTAACACTTTCAAAAGCAAAAGAACTCTATGAGACGACCACTAGAAAGTAGAGTAAAAAATTGTCTTCTTTTTAAAGAAGTGGGTGATAAACATAATATTAAAGTTTAGGTATAGCATATTCCAAAAAATCTGGTCTACTGTCTTCAAGGTTGGGTTTCTCAGAGGAATACTGTTCATTATACAGTCTGCAGATTATACTTTCAGAAAGTAAAAACAAAGCCTTTTTGAGATGACCTTCATGAAGAAGAGTAAAAAAATTGTCCACCAAAGGAATGATCATCTCAAAGAAATGGCCAATATACGGTAGATGAGATAAAGGAGCGGATCTATCACATCAAAACCTATTCTAAGTCAAGTCTTTTTTTTACAGAGACAATTTTTTCATTATGTATAGTGTAAGCCCTCCAAATGCCCAAAAATGCTCTTTTACAAGACCACAAGTAATGTCATAGATTTTCAGTGCCATAATGTACAGATGTGTCCTTCCTTACCTTTTTTTTCTTGGTTTGACCATTGGGTGAATGGCACAAGATGAACAGCTTTAATTAAAAAAAAAACATGATTTTGTGATATTCTATCAGGAGATGTCTATTTGTGGCCACCCAATGCTTGTGATGTAGTTTGCGGCCCGTCCAGGGTTTTGTCACGATAATGGAAATAATTTGTGGCAATTTGGGGAATTCGACTCTAAATGGTGCATGTGTATGGGTGTGACATGGACAGCTAGACAACATAATTCTACCCATTGATTGAATAACTCCATGCCAAACCATGGACATTAATAGATGGTTGGTTCTCCCTTGACTGTTGTAACAAGCACCCTTCTTCCAGAAAGGCTTTTTACTACATTTGGAACAAAGCAATGTACATCATCCATGTACACATCATCCAATGTACACATTCATGGTGCCAAAAGTACAATTGTGAGGTCATTGAGTAACAGTAAGATTTCTCTTCCTTGGAACCCTTGGAAAGCAGCTCCTGTCAATCCAAACCTAACAGTTTGGCATGCTCTTGTAGACAGAAAGCTTCATTTCGAAATCTGGCAAACACATATCCATCGATTGTGAAATGGTGAAACATGATTCATCACTCCAGAAAATGAGTTTTTATTGCGCCAGTAGAATGGCCTTGACTCTGTAGTAGACTCTAATTGTTGGGACATCTATCTAATAAAATATATTTTTTGAGGCAGAATAAACCTTCAAGTATGTGCACGAGTCAGAGCCCAGTGCCAGGATGCTTGGCATCATGCTGGAGGACCTTAGGATTCCAGTAGTGACTATTAGGATGGCTCAAACTGAAGGCAACAAAGCTGAAGGAGTCTTACGCCTTGATTAATCGGTTCTGTTTAGAAGAAAACCCCAACAATATAGAGATCACAAAGAGTTTTGTAGCCATCAAACAAAGCAATCCGATGTAATCTGTGGGAAAGCTTAACCGCAAGTGCTCACAATTTCTTCAGCGCCACCACAGGAGAAATGAAGTGTTACACAGTTCATAGTACAGTAAAATTCTGTTTGTGCATACTATTAACATGACTTAATTTTTATCTGTCCTATCTATCTATCTATCTATCTATCTATCTATCTATCTATCTATCTATCTCAGTCGCTGTTCAATTCAAATAAGCTTTATTGGCAGGACCAAATAAACATTAGTTTTGCGAAAGCATGTGTACAATAGGGAGTAGGGATAGGGACTGTAGGAATGATAAATGGGGACACATCCAGGGTGGGGTCTATGGAAGTCCATGGCATATTATAGTTCTCTTTCTCGCAGCCTATGGCATGCACTCACATACTGCGCTGCTCTCTCCCCATGCTCACATACTGGGAAGAGATTGGAGAGTCTCCTGAAGTGAGTATCACTCACTGCTGAGTATTTGGTGCAGTGTAGCAGGAAGTGGGACTCATCCTCCAGGGCCTCTGGGTCGCAGTGTGGGCACAGTCTGTCCTCCTTGGGCTTATAGCTTTGTCTGTGCCGGCCAGACTCAATGGCCAGACTGTGGGCACTGAATCTATACCTGCTCAGGATTTGGCGGTGTCTGGGGTCCGAGAGTTTCTCCAGATATGGGGACAGTCTGTAGTCTCTCTGTAGACTCTGGTACATGGTCATTTTCTTTGAGGTGGGTATATAATTCCTCTAGTCACAGACATATCTCTCTGCTCCTCGTCTACTATCTTTTTAATTCTGTGTTTTCTCAGGCTGCTGTGATTGGTGTTTTTGTCCGGTTGGGTTTGGGTGAGCTGTCCCAAGGGTCCTCTTTCGGGTGGACCACCTATATGTAGCAGGGCTTTATGGTGATGGAAGCTTCAATTTATACTGTGTATATGAACCAAGAATAACAGTTTCCTCTTCAGATCTGCTAGGTGTAGAGGGAATCTGCCCAGCTCAGCCCAACAGGCACTTTTAGAGGGATCTGATGGACCTGGAGATGGAGCTTACAGAATTCCAGGTGGAATATTTCTGTTTTGATGGAATCCCACTTTGACCAGTCTGGGTATATGTGAGGACCCCAGACTTTGCTGCCATACAGGAGGATTGGGACGATGATGGCACTGAAGATTTTTAGCCAGACCCTCACTGGTGGCTTCAGGTGGTAGAGTTTCCTTCGGATAGGTTTTGCAGGACTTATCCTTTAGGGTCTCGATTTCTTGTTTGAGGCTCCCTGACTGGTGAATTTCCAAGCCCAGGTAGGTGTATTTGTCCATTACTTTAAGAGTACAGTTTAGTACAAATGAAGGATGCCGGTTTGTTTTCTTCTCTCGAACACCATGAAGTTGATTTTCTCTCTGTTGATCGGTAGTGCCCATGGAGAGCTGAAATTCTCCAAGATTTTCAGGTTGTCTTGGAGGCCTTTCTTGGTTGGTGACAGCAGCAGTAGGTCATCTGCATACAGCAAGAATTTCACCTGGGCGTCATGGAGTGTGAGATCTGGTGCTGCGGAAGATTCCAGAGTGATTGATAGCTCATTAATGTAAATGTTGAAGAGCATTGGACTTAGACTAATTTTTCCACCATTCATACGCATGCTGCAGCGGTTCTCGTTGCAGGAGCTTTTGATTACATCATAGGTCATTCCTCCTATTCCGTTCTCCAGCAGTTTCAGAATTAAGTCCAGGTGCCATATGGAGTCAGAGGCCATTTTAAAGTCTGCAAAACAGGCTCAGCATCTATCTATCTACTATCTATCTATTATATATCTCAGCATCTATCTATTTTTCTATCCCATATCTATCTATCTATCTATCTATCTATCTATCTATCTATCTATCTATCTATCATCTGTCAACATGTCATCTACAGTATCTACCCATCTATCTGTGTATCCACCTATCTATGTATCTTTCTGTCTTACAGACCTTTTGTTCTGTTACATTCCGCATTCTAATATTCCACACACTAATTTTCTTGCTTATATTAAATGTGTCTGAAAGAAACTACTGGAATTAACCATGGGTATATCATCCAAGGAGAATTTATCTTTATTTTTTCAGGCACTTTGTTCTATTTTTTATTAAATTCTGCCAGCTGTCAGCTAAACAAATCTAGCCAGGTGGGGTTCACAATCCATAACTAAGAAACCTAGGAGTACAGCTGGCCAGTTCGCCTTAAGGAAGAATTGAAACAAATGGCGAGGTTGGATCATCCGAGCTGTTTCCAGAATGGAGAAATAAAGCTACCTACATTCCTTCCCTTTATTTATTGTCTGATCGTTATATTTAATGCTGAGAATAAACATGAGTTTAATGCTACATTGTAATGTTATAGAATAGGTCAGGACTATGGCTTTTCTATAAAAATGTGCTCCTATCATCATCTTACATACGAGTTATACCCCTCGTGTATTAATTTTGAAAACCCATTGTCATATGCCCTAGCAGGGAATTATGAGTTAACAGAGGGGGACTTTCTGCTCAGGATTCTCATCTTTTGGCCAGAGAGGAGTTAGAGGCGATCTGTCCTATCCTACATTATACAGATAGCCCATTGATTTAAATGGACACTGTACTACCTCATTTTTCCTGAGGTGGCGCTGTAGGAAAAGTGAACACCTCCAGGTTTCCTTACAGATTACAGCTGATCACTAAAATAATTACATGTGAAGGATTTCTCATTCTGTTCTTTATTGCATTGTGATTCCCATTTTGTTGATGGTGAAGGCAGTTTGCCTGATTCTCCTTTTACTTGCCAAGAAAAAGTCAAAAAAAGCTTATAAAAAACAATTCACTTGACCTAAGATGACGCCAGTGGTTTCTAGCAGTAAAATCACAATTCTGTGCATAAAACCATCATGATAAGAACTCTTTTCTGGGACTCATAGAAGGTTTGTCACCAGGTTAAAAGAGACCAGTTTTTGCTCTTAGTTTATTCCCTCTTCTCCCCTGACTATTCTGTTTTTGTTTGTTCCTAAATCCACCATTTATTTCCAGAGATATAGGCATCTTTATTTAGTGCTAATTTTTATGGCCTGCACCACGGGGGCGGTACTCACAGGGTAATAATGCAGAGCAGTCTAAAGACACATAGTTACATAGTTACATAGTTATTAAGGTTGAAGGAAGACTGTAAGTCCATCTAGTTCAACCCATAGCCTAACCTAACATGCCCTAACATGTTGATCCAGGGGAAGGCAAAAAAAACCCATGTGGCAAAGAGTAACTCCACCATGGGGAAAAAAATTCCTTCCCGACCCCACATACGGCAATCAGACTAGTTCCCTGGATCAACGCCTTATCAAGGAATCTAATATATATACCCTGTAATATTATACTTTTCCAGAAAGGTATCCAGTCCCCTCTTAAATTGAAGCAATGAGTCACTCATTACAACATCATACGGCAGAGAGTTCCATAGTCTCACTGCTCTTACAGTAAAGAACCCGCGTCTGTTATTAGGCTTAAACCTTCTTTCCTCCAGACGTAGAGGATGCCCCCTTGTCCCTGTCTCAGGTCTATGATTAAAAAGATCATCAGAAAGGTCTTTGTACTGTCCCCTCATATATTTATACATTAAAATAAGATCACCCCTTAGTCTTTGTTTTTCCAAACTAAATAGCCCCAAGTGTAATAACCTATCTTGGTATTGCAGACCCCCCAGTCCTCTAATAACCTTGGTCGCTCTTCTCTGCACCCGCTCTAGTTCAGCTATGTCTTTCTTATACACCGGAGACCAGAACTGTGCACAGTATTCTAAGTGTGGTCGAACTAGTGACTTGTATAGAGGTAAAATTATGTTCTCCTCATGAGCATCTATGCCTCTTTTAATACATCCCATTATTTTATTTGCCTTTGTAGCAGCTGCCTGACACCGGCCACTGAATATGAGTTTGTCATCCACCCATACACCCAGGTCTTTTTCATTGACGGTTTTGCCCAGAGTTTTAGAATTAAGCACATAGTTATACATCTTATTACTTCTACCCAAGTGCATGACCTTACATTTATCCCCATTAAAGCTCATTTGCCATTTATCAGCCCAAGCTTCTAGTTTACATAAATCATCCTGTAATATAAAATTGTCCTCCCCTGTATTGATTACCCTGCAGAGTTTAGTGTCATCTGCAAATATTGAAATTCTACTCTGAATGCCCCCTACAAGGTCATTAATAAATATGTTAAAAAGAAGAGGGCCCAATACTGACCCCTGTGGTACCCCACTGCTAACCGTGACCCAGTCCGAGTGTGCTCCATTAATAACCACCCTTTGTTTCCTATCCCTGAGCCAGCTCTCAACCCACTTACACATATTTTCCCCTATCCCCATTACTCTCATTTTATGTAACAACCTTTTGTGTGGCACCGTATCAAAAGCTTTGGAAAAGTCCATATATACTACGTCCACTGGGTTCCCTTGGTCCAGTCCGGAACTTACCTCTTCATAGAAGCTGATCAAATTAGTCTGACATGAACGGTCCCTAGTAAACCCATGCTGATACTGGGTCATGAGGTTATTCCTCTTCAGATACTCCAGCATAGCATCCCTTAGAATGCCCTCCAGGATTTTACCCACAGTAGAGGTTAAGCTTACTGGCCTATAATTACCGAGTTCAGTTTTTGCCCCTTTTTTGAATATTGGCACCACATTTGCTATACGCCAGTCCTGTGGTACAGACCCTGTTATTATGGAGACACGCCCCAGAGGATCATGTGAGCCACGCCCCTAGTACAAACAATACAAATTGGTACTAACTAAAAGGTCCATATCTGTAGATCCGTATAGTGGATTTAAAATAAAAAAAAAAAAATGGAAAACTCAGAAGAGCAGTGGGAATAAAATAAAAGCAAAAACTATTCACTTTTGATCTGTTGACAATCATCTTTAATTAGAGTCTATGATAAGCAGTGCTTTATACTTTAGCTTGATCAAGCGCTCGTCTATAATTCAATTTCTTGAAAAGCACAAATGACCAGAGATAGCGTAAATTCACTACTATAAAACTCCTTCATAACTTGGGGATACTTGGAATTGTCACTTGTTAACAATAGGGTAAGAAATATTGGTAAATCAATATTGAAGATCACAAAACAGTAAAAACACTAAATAATGATAAAAAAGTAAACGCAAAAATATGTCCATAAAAAAAAATTGTATGCAGTGACACATGATAAAAAACAGAAAAAAAACCCAATAAAAACTTCCAAAAAAGTGCTTATAAACATAAAAATTAAAAATGACATAAAAGCTAAACAAAATAAATTGTTCAGAATTCCAGAAATTTATTACAGTAAAAGTCTGTAATAAAATTCTATTGAAATTTCTGTAATGTAATAGAAAGATCATGCTACATTGTGTTCGCGATCCTATTTAATTATATAGTCATCTGAAATTTTGGAGGAACCCGCAACATTTTATAAATCGATTTATAACTGTGGACTTGAAATTGATCCCTATGTATCAAAGATCAGAGAAAACTGTCTGCGAATAATTCTGCTCTTGTATATGAAAATGTCTTTTTTTCAATATTTCTGTCGAAGCAAGCAGTGTGTGTGCCTCCACCTAGGGGTCTCCTCCATCCACCTACAGCCAGATTATACTGAGCTCTGGAGCCAAGCAGAAAACATATGTGCGCCTACCACAGGCAGAGCTTTCCGCTCCATCCTTCATTTCTGGAGAAGGTACCAAGTGTTTTGCATTTAAGTGTAAAGTCTGTTGTGAGTTACATCGATGTACTGACTATTTTTTTTCTTTAGTTTTGGATATTGGAATATGTTGGGCTTCATTCACTAAGCAGTAAATTATTAATCAGAACTGTACTGGGGGAGATTTGTAAAGACGGAGACACTACTTCATTGCATCTAGAGTCTGACCCTAGATGTGTTCAGGTAAATCCTCACAAGGTCAGACTTCCCGACCTGCACTCTGGCGATAAGTCAAGCAGTCTCATGCCAAGTTTGGTTTGCCTGATGACCCATAGACCAGGATGCCTCATTCCAAGCCAATGCAGCATATAGTGAAGGGCCCACTACTCAGACATTATTGATCATTAGAAGGGGATCCCTAGTACCCTGTTTGCGCAGAGCTCATAAAAACAGGAGACACTTTGCACTGTTAAGCAATTTGTACTGTTCTTGGCTTTATTGACACATTGTGCATTTGCAAACACTGAACTACTCTCTGAAGCTCATAATTAACACGCTATAAGTAGCGTTGATCAAATTGATTTACAGGACCCTGATCCAGTGGCCAGGTCAGTAATCTATGGCTTGATATGAGCCCCGCATCACCTTCTACCTGTCAAAATCAGTGGCTTCACTTTTGACTATCCAGTCCAGCATGCGTCACATCACAACAATGACTTTGTACTAAGCTGGCAAATAATAAAAAAAAAAAACTGGGCTGTTCACAGGTCTCTGATCTAGCGGACAGGGAATAGTGTCTTGGTTGTTGTACCAGAGACTTAAAAATCAATTTGCTCATCTCTATTGATAAGCTTCTACTGAGATACCACTAATTGCAAGAAAGTGTGTTACAAATATCTTTTGTGAATGCAGTGGTGTGGGCATTCTCCATGTCTGCTCCATTCAAAATGGGAGACATTTTGTGAAACAAGTTGTACAGCACTTACATGGAACCAACCATGGAACTCATCTCCTAGACTCTGAATGCAACCATGAATCTCACAACAATATAATTCATCTGTGCGACTCCGAGAACGCAATCATGGAACTCACCTCTGAGACTTCGAACACATCTCTGAATGCAACCATGAAACTCATCTCCGAGACTCTGAACACAACCATGGAACTCATGTCCGTGACTTCAAATGCAAACGCATCTCTGAATGCAACCATGAAACTCATCTCTGAGACTCTGAACACAACCATGGAACTCATGTCTGTAGCTTCAAATGCATCTCCGAATGCAACTATGGAACTCATCTCTGAGACTAAGAACGCATCTCTGAGCGCAGTCCTGAAACTCATCTCTGAGACTCTGAACACAACCATGGAACTCACCTCCGAGACCCTGACCACAACAATAGGACTCATCTCCGAGACCCCAAATGCAACCATAGGACTCATCTCGAAACACAACCATGGTACTCGTGTCCATGACTCCAAACACATCTCCAAAACCAACCATGGAACTCATCTCTGAGATTCTGAACGCATCTCCGAACGCAACCATGGAACTCATCTCTGATATTCTGAACGCATCTCCGAATGCAACCATGAAACTCATCTCCGAGACGCCAAACACATCTCGGAACGCAATAATGAAACTCATCTCTGTAATTTTGGTAATATATTCATCTTTTTAATACCATATGCCCAGATTTGAAATCAGCATGTATGTGACCATAAATTCCAGCTACATAACAAATTGTTGGCTTCAAACTTACTTGAGTAGTGGCTACCAGGATGTCAGTGCAGGAAATTTGGGGCTCCAACCATTAAAAACATATAATTGATAGGTTTTTTAATAAAATGAAATACAATCCAAAACTACAAAGTAAAATGATGTCAGGCAAGATTAAGATCATCTTGGCTATATATGCTGCTCATAGGAAGAAGCCCTAAAGATATCATAGCACCGAAGCATTTAATTGTTTTTCTGTCTTTTTTTTCTAGAACGATGACACATACCTCTCCATAAGAAAAGCTGATTCTAAGCCCTAATTGTGTACTCAATGAATTGCTTTCATAATTATTCCATTAATTGTCTTGACATTAACATGAACTGGGGGTCAGTGATGCTAAAACACTCTGGCACTTTTACATTAATGCTGATGCTGGAGATTCTCACTTAGTGACGAGATAGTAAGTGACTAATTAGTGAATGACAAGACGAACATTATGGGGACACTGTAAAAACAAAGGATCATGAAAATTCAGTTCAATGCCGTAAACTTGAGTTTTAGAAATTAATTTTGAGTCATTGTGCTAAAAAAGACACTATGTGAGATGCATATTCTGCTGCCCAAGGGGATAGAGGATACAGACAGTCATTTTCTAGTTTTCTTATATTGTTATTCACTCTTCCTGTTGTATGCCTTTATAATAAGAAACTTTACCTATGACATGCAATCCATAGTACGTTCTTAGGGTTTTAGTGTGCATAGTTAGTATAGAGCAATATTTAAATGCTACTCACTTGGAAGCGATATGAAGTATCACAGGACTATTTTCTATTTAAAAGTTTGGCTGGCTTATTTCAGCCGTCATGAATCACATCACAGGAAAACTTAAATACAGCCTTGGTCCGGCACAAAGTGAAACATAAACTAAAAAGTCCATACAATAGTTCTGGTTAGCCCACTTAAGTTACTTGCTTTATTTCATTATGTTCTTGAGTGAGTTTTTTTTAAAGAATTTTATTGGGTTTTTTTCTGCTGCAGTTTTTGTCTTTTTGAAGTGTCATGTTTTAAATAAAAACTGCTTAGTTTGTTATACTTCCTGGTATTTGGCTTTGATAAAACTTTACTGATAATGTCATATGCGGAATACATTTGTTTTTTACCTGCGGATTTTCCTAATTTCATCCAAGTTTCTGATAAAGCTCTGCAAATAAAACGCATGTTTACTGCAAGAGAAACTGACGTTGCTGATTTCAAACACGCACTGCCGGTCAATTTACGCTGCACAAAAATAAGCACAACGGGCAGGAGATTTCTATAAATCCCATTCACTTTTCTGGAAACGTAAGATGCTGCATATTTTACACAATGAAGATGTGTAGTGTCAAAAACTCACCAAAAAAAGTCATCATGGGAACCTAGCCTTAGTCTTCATAACCGGCAACCAAACCAGTTGGGACACTTTTGGTTGCCAGATCGCTAGAAAGTCTTGAGAATGAAATGACTGTATGTCCAAATAAATGTACGACTATTGTGGGGTTGCTGGATGGTCTAGGTTTCATCTATTTTATTCTATCAATTTGGCACCATTACATTACTCTAAAGAATTACATACCTCATTTATTATACAGGTATGTCCTTGCTTACCTTTTCTTTTGACCTGTACCTGTCCTTCTGAAACAATTGGCTCAGAATTAAAAAATCAAAGCATAATTTTGTGATACTCTGCTGGGAGATGTTTATGCTCTACGCGTCTGTATTTTCCCACCCAGTTTATGTGATGCAAATTGAAGCCTTTCAAGGGTTTTTATTAACACGTCACTTTTAGCATTACATTTGTATTATGTGAAATCGATGACCTTAAAGGGGCTGTTCACTCCTTTTTTTTTATTTCAAAATAGGCCTGAGGGAGGTCTAAAAGGAAAAAAAAAGCATACTAACAAACCAACCAATCAACTTCATATCGTTTTCTTCATCATCCTCCTTTTTGGAGAGGATGATAAGTCTGTTCTGTGGCCAGTGATTGGCTGCAGCAGTCATGCACTGTCACCATCGGAAGAGACGATACAGATGGGGGAATTGAGCAGCTGTACAGAGGAGAGTTAGGGAATTGGTAGAGGAGTATATATTTTTTTACTTCGTTTAAGGGACTGTACGACCCATTTCTTAGTAATTGAGGTAAGGTGAAAAATTGTAAATTTGTACATTTATATTAATTACATTTTTACTTAGGATAGAAAAATTGAAAGTTTTCTATCATCTTCTTACAGATAAAGACACCTGATACATAGAGCTTGGTAGTGGGGAACTGAGAATGGTAGAGTGAAGGGGAAGGAGGGAGAAAACAGAGGAAAAATGGGCAAGCGCTTTTTGGAAGGTGAGTGGCTGTTCGGAGGTGGGAACTCCTCGGGTGTTGTGATCCGCTTTTTGGGCTCCCCTGGTGGTGGCTGGTGGTACTGGAGGCTTGTGTGTGCTTTTCTCCCTCAGCTCACCTGTTTCCATCAGTTTTGGGAGTTCCCTATTTAGCCTTGCTCTCCAGTCACTTCCTTGCCGGTCATCATTGTAACCTGAGTCATTCAGTTGCATGTTCCTGCTACTAGTCTGCTGATCAGCTAAGTGGACTCTTGTCCTTTTTGTTTTGTATTTTTTGTCCAGTTTACAGTTTTGTCATTCCCTGTTACTGGAAGCTCTTGTGGACTGAAATTGCCACTCCTGTGTCATGAGTTGACACAGGAGTCTTAAAGTAATCTCAGGATGGGGTTTTGAAAGGGTTTTTCAGCTGACCGTGAAGTCCTCTTTTGTATCCTTCCTCTATCTAGTAAGTGGACCTCGCTTTGCTAAATCTACCTTCATACTGTGTATGTCTTTTCCTCTGAACTCACCGTTAATATATGTGGGGGCTACTATCATCTTTGGGGAATTTCACTAGAGGTAAGCCAGGTCTGTTCCTTCCTCTTCCAGGCGTAGTTAGTTCTCCGGCTGGCGCGTGGCATTTAGGCAGCCGTAGGAATGCTCCCTGGCTACTGTTAGTTGTGTGGTAGATTTAGGTCACGGTCAGCTTGAGGTTCCATCACCCGAGAGCTAGTCTGTTATGCGGTGCTTCTGATGTTCCCATGCCATTGGGGAATCATGACAGTATGACCGGCCGCTGTTAAAACTGTTGGCAGAAGAAAGGAGAGAAAAAGAAGTCTGCAAATTTTTTATTTTTTTTTCCCTTGGTGCTTGCTTTATAGTTGAATCAGTTGCATTTCAGCTCTAATTGCAGTCTTTGTCTCCCTCTCCTTCTAATCCTTGAATGGCTCTGATCTCTCCGGTTTAAGGATGGACCCTCAGAGTTTGGCTGCAGGTTTTAATAATCTTGCTACGAAGGTTCAGGATTTACAAGATTATGTTATACGTACTCCTATTTCTGAACCTAAGATTCCTACACCAGAGGTATTTTCCGGAGATAGATCTCGGTTTCTGAATTTCAAATGTAATTGTAAATTATTCCTTTCTCTCAGACCTCACTCCTCTGGAGATCCTGTTCAGCAGGTTAAGATTGTGATTTCTTTGCTGCGAGGTGACCCTCAAAATTGGGCATTTTCATTGACACCAGGGGATCCTGCGTTGCTCAATGTGGATGCGTTTTTTCTGGCTTTAGGGTTGCTGTATGAGGAACCTAATTTGGAGATTCAAGCTGAAACAGCTTTAATAGCCCTGTCTCAAGGGCAAGATGAAGCTGAGATATACTGCCAAAAATTTCGTAAATGGTCTGTGCTTACTCAGTGGAATGAGTGTGCCCTAGCGGCAAATTTCAGAGAGGGCCTTTCTGATGCCGTTAAGGATGTCATGGTGGGGTTTCCTACGCCCACAGGTCTGAATGAGTCCATGACAATGGCGATTCAGATTGATCGGCGTTTGCGGGAGCGCAAACCTGTGCACCATTTGGCGGTATCTTCTGAAGGGATGCCAGAGAAAATGCAATGTGACAGAATTCTGTCAAGAAGCGAGCGGCAGAATTATAGGCGCAAAAATGGCTTGTGCTTCTACTGTGGTGATTCCGCGCATGTTATATCAGCATGCTCTAAACGTACTAGGAAGGTTGACAAGTCTGTTTCTATTGACACTTTACAGTCTAAATTTCTTCTGTCTGTAACTCTGATTTGTTCATTATCAGTTATTACCGTGGATGCCTATGTGGACTCTGGCGCCGCTCTGAGTCTCATGGATTGGTCCTTCGCCAGGCGCTGTGGGTTTGATTTGGAGCCTCTGGAAGTTCCTATACCTCTAAAGGGTATAGATTCTACACCTCTGGCTTGTAATAGACCACAGTTCTGGACGCAAGGGAATGCGTATGACTCCAGACCATCAGGAGGTGATTCGCTTCCTCGTGTTGCATAATCTACGTGATGTTTTAGTGCTTGGATTACCATGGTTACAATCTCATAACCCAGTACTGGACTGGAAAACTATGTCTGTGTTAAGCTGGGGATGTCGGGGGGCTCATGGGGACATACCTTTGGTTTCTATCTCGTCATCTATTCCCTCTGAGATTCCGGCTTTTTTGTCGGATTTTGGGGATATTTTTGAGGAGCCTAAAATTGGTTCTCTCCCTCCCCACAGAGAGTGTGATTGCGCCATAGATCTGATTCCAGGCAGCAAATTTCCAAAGGGTCGTTTGTTTAACCTATCTGTACCTGAGCATGCTGCCATGCGAGAGTATGTTAAGGAGTCCCTGGAAAAGGGACATATTCGTCCTTCTTCGTCACCTTTAGGAGCTGGGTTTTTCTTTGTCTCTAAAAAGGATGGCTCGCTGAGGCCTTGTATTGATTATCGACTCCTGAATAAAATGACAGTCAAATATCAGTATCCGTTGCCGCTGCTTACTGATTTGTTTGCTCGTATAAGGGGGGCTAAGTGGTTCTCCAAGATTGATCTCCGGGGGGCGTATAATTTGGTGCGAATTAAGCAAGGGGATGAGTGGAAAACCGCATTTAATACGCCTGAGGGCCACTTTGAGTATTTGGTGATGCCTTTCGGCCTTTCTAATGCACCTTCAGTTTTTCAGTCCTTTATGCATGATATTTTCCGTGAATATCTGGATAAATTTCTGATTATGTATTTGGACGATATTTTGATTTTTTCTGAGGACTGGGAGTCTCATGTTCAGCAGGTCAGGAGGGTTTTTCAGGTCTTGCGGGAGAATTCTCTGTGTGTAAAGGGTTCTAAGTGTGTTTTTGGGGTTCAAAAGATTTCTTTTTTGGGGTACATTTTTTCCCCTTCTTCTGTTGAGATGGACCCTGTCAAGGTTCGGGCTATTTGTGACTGGATGCAGCCTACTTCTCTAAAGGGTCTTCAGAAATTCTTGGGCTTTGCTAATTTTTATCGTCGATTTATAACTGGTTTTTCTGGTGTTGCTAAGCCTCTTACGGATTTGACTAAAAAGGGTGCTGATGTTGCCAATTGGTCCTCTGCCGCTGTGGAGGCCTTTCGGGAACTTAAGCGCCGCTTTTCGTCTGCCCCTGTGTTGTGCCAGCCCGATGTCTCTCTCCCCTTTCAGGTTGAGGTCGATGCTTCCGAGATCGGAGCGGGGGCGGTTTTGTCGCAGAAAAGTTCCGATTGCTCAGTGATGAGACCTTGTGCGTTCTTTTCTCGAAAATTTTCTGCCGCCGAAAGAAATTATGATGTCGGTAATCGGGAGCTTTTGGCCATGAAGTGGGCATTTGAGGAGTGGCGTCATTGGCTTGAGGGTGGTAGACATCAGGTGGTGGTTTTGACTGATCACAAGAATCTGATTTACCTTGAGTCTGCCAGGCGCCTGAACCCTAGACAGGCGCGCTGGTCGTTGTTTTTCTCTCGGTTTAATTTTGTGGTCTCATATCTACCAGGTTCTAAGAATGTGAAGGCGGATGCCCTTTCTAGGAGTTTTGAGCCTGATTCCCCTGGTGATTCGGAACCTACAGGTATCCTTAAGGATGGGGTGATTTTATCCGCTATTTCCCCAGATCTGCGACGTGCTTTGCAAGAGTTTCAGGCGGATAGACCTGATCGCTGTCCACCTGGTAGACTGTTTGTTCCTGATGATTGGACCAGTAGAGTCATCTCGGAGATTCATTCTTCTACGCTGGCGGGTCATCCTGGAATTTTTGGTACCAGGGATTTGGTGGCTAGATCCTTCTGGTGGCCATCTCTGTCTCGAGATGTGCGTGTTTTTGTGCAGTCTTGTGATGTGTATGCTCGGGCCAAGCCTTGTTGTTCTAGGGCTAGTGGGTTGTTGTTGCCCTTGCCTATTCCAAAGAGGCCTTGGACGCACATCTCTATGGACTTTATTTCTGATCTTCCTGTCTCTCAGAGGATGTCTGTTATCTGGGTGGTGTGTGACCGTTTTTCTAAGATGGTTCATTTGGTGCCATTACCGAAGTTGCCTTCCTCGTCTGAGTTGGTTCCTTTGTTTTTTCAAAATGTGGTTCGCTTGCATGGTATTCCTGAAAATATCGTTTCTGATAGGGGTACCCAGTTCGTTTCTAGATTTTGGCGGGCATTCTGTGCCAGGTTGGGCATTGATTTGTCTTTTTCGTCTGCCTTCTATCCTCAGACTAATGGCCAGACGGAGCGAACTAATCAAACTTTGGAGACGTATTTGAGGTGTTTTGTGTCTGCGGATCAGGATGATTGGGTTGCCTTTTTGCCGTTGGCGGAGTTTGCTCTTAATAATCGGGCTAGTTCTGCCACTTTGGTTTCCCCTTTCTTTTGCAATTCAGGGTTTCATCCCCGTTTTTCTTCTGGTCAGGTGGAATCTTCGGATTGTCCTGGAGTAGATGCTGTGGTGGATCGGTTGAATCGGATTTGGGGACAAGTGGTGGACAATTTGAATTTGTCCCAGGAGAGGACTCAGCGGTTTGCTAACCGCCAGCGTCGGGTTGGTCCTCGCCTTCGTGTTGGGGACTTGGTGTGGTTGTCTTCCCGTTTTGTCCCAATGAGGGTTTCTTCTCCTAAATTTAAGCCTAGGTTCATCGGTGCCTATAGGATTTTGGAGATTATTAACCCTGTTTCCTTTCGTTTGGACCTTCCGGCATCTTTCGCTATCCATAATGTGTTCCATCGGTCGTTGTTGCGGAGATACGAGGTGCCGGTGGTTCCTTCTGCTGAGCCTCCTGCTCCTGTGCTGGTTGAGGGTGAATTGGAGTACGTTATAGAGAAGATCTTGGACTCCCGTATTTCCAGGCGGAGACTCCAGTATCTGGTTAAGTGGAAGGGCTATGGTCAGGAAGATAATTCTTGGGTAACTGCCTCTGATGTTCATGCCTCAGATTTGGTTCGTACCTTTCATAGGGCTCATCCAGGTCGCCCTGGCGGTTCTTGTGAGGGTTCGGTGCCCCCTCCTTAAGGGGGGGGTACTGTTGTGATCCGCTTTTTGGGCTCCCCTGGTGGTGGCTGGTGGTACTGGAGGCTTGTGTGTGCTTTTCTCCCTCAGCTCACCTGTTTCCATCAGTTTTGGGAGTTCCCTATTTAGCCTTGCTCTCCAGTCACTTCCTTGCCGGTCATCATTGTAACCTGAGTCATTCAGTTGCATGTTCCTGCTACTAGTCTGCTGATCAGCTAAGTGGACTCTTGTCCTTTTTGTTTTGTATTTTTTGTCCAGTTTACAGTTTTGTCATTCCCTGTTACTGGAAGCTCTTGTGGACTGAAATTGCCACTCCTGTGTCATGAGTTGACACAGGAGTCTTAAAGTAATCTCAGGATGGGTTTTTGAAAGGGTTTTTCAGCTGACCGTGAAGTCCTCTTTTGTATCCTTCCTCTATCTAGTAAGTGGACCTCGCTTTGCTAAATCTACCTTCATACTGTGTATGTCTTTTCCTCTGAACTCACCGTTAATATATGTGGGGGCTACTATCATCTTTGGGGAATTTCACTAGAGGTAAGCCAGGTCTGTTCCTTCCTCTTCCAGGCGTAGTTAGTTCTCCGGCTGGCGCGTGGCATTTAGGCAGCCGTAGGAATGCTCCCTGGCTACTGTTAGTTGTGTGGTAGATTTAGGTCACGGTCAGCTTGAGGTTCCATCACCCGAGAGCTAGTCTGTTATTCGGTGCTTCTGATGTTCCCATGCCATTGGGGAATCATGACACTCGGGGGTGTAAATAAGTGGTGAAGGAGTTGCAGTTATTTCTCAGCCTTAAAGCCTAAGAGGGGGAACAAAAGACCCTTTGCACAATATGAGGACATTACCTATTGGGTAATAGTTAGGGAACCATAGAAAAGATCTTACATTGGGGCCCAAAAGCTTTGTTAGTCCTCAGGGGCGGAAAGCCTGGTTTTAGGGGTGGAGCATTATCAATTTTATTCATTTTTATGACTGCATAAATATTGTTCAAATCAGGAGGTAAAATAGTCACAAGGTCAAATGGTTTCTTAATTCTCGTCACTGTTCAGTTGACATCTAGGATAACTCATTAACTAAGGATTGGATGATCTGCGCAATAAATGGTTAATTGTTCGAGGGTGGATTTAACTTTTAAGTGATTAAAGCCCAAATAACAGAGTTAAATAATATTTTGCAATCTTTACTGGTTACTGGCTGTAAAGTGACTTTAATGAATGTGTTTTTAATATTCTGACATTTTATTACTCACCATAGCAACATGTAAAAAAAAATAAAAACGACATTCAATCTCAGATATTTCTATGTATACAGCAAAGTTAATTGGGTAATTAAGTGTTAAATCGAGAAAACCTAAATCCGTTCCAAGTCAGCGAGTTAGATGGTCCTGTTCTTGGGGACTGTGTTATTTAATTTAAAACATAATCAAATTATCATTAATTACATTATGTAATTAGGCTAAGTGAAAAACTGGAAAATCAGCACTTGACCGCCAATCATCATCCATATCCGCCTTTTGGTTCCCTGTGATGAGATCAATTGCGTATTTTTTCTAAAAAACATGCAAGATCACTAAAAAGCGGAAGAAAACTTTTTCTCCCCATGAGTTAATCCGTGGCAAACCCTTTCATCTGAAGCCACCTTCAGCACGCGGCTGAAATTGCTGGAGGAAGCTGCAGCCATGAGGATGTTATAGTATTAGATGGCGGCCATGACACAATGGCAGAATCAAACCTACCAGAGTTTTAGCCCCTATGTTGACACTTTGGAAAAGTTTTTTCCTCTAGTGTTTTTTTTTGCAGCTTATTGATTGGACAGTGCCTAGCTTGATGAGGTTTTCTGATGGATCCACCTCAAAGAAGTGACATACTCTTACGTTTTCCACCAGACTCTTCAGGCTATGTCTACACGGGGTCTTTTTGTTGGGTTTTTTGGAACCGAAACCGAGCATAAACTCCCAAGGTTTTTTTTTTTTTAAGTTTTGAGATTTGGAAAGTTTCCGCTCAGTTTCCACAAAAACTCCTCGAAAAAACTCTGTGTGTACGTACCCTCACTATTCATATGTTCAGTTCTTTGAGCATTTTTTTCTCCTTCAGGTTTTGAAAAACATCTGTTAAGAGAAAATAAAGTGCATGTCACATATTTGAAGGGGCTCCTGACAGAATCTACTCCAAACTAGGCACTGTCCAATCAAAGGGCTTCAAAAAATGCTTCAAGAAAAAAAACACCTCCAAACTTAAAAAAAAGCAAAACTCTTCAAAACCACTTCAGGTTCTGCTTCTGGAAAACAAAAACTCTTCCAAAAACATCCCAAAAGAAGGAGCATTTTCAACATTTTTTGACCATCTCAAAAAAGCTGCGTGTGTATGTACCCTATGACCCTTAAGAGAAAAGTTGGCCAAACCCATGATTTTAGGGTGAACATCCAAACATGTGATTGTCGGGACTCTCCGGTATATACATTTGGGAGATTTCCTTCACATTGGATGCTCATCCAGCCCTGCCAAAAACAGCGGGTTCACCAGACTTTAATATGCGTTTGGCCTTATAGAGGTGTAAATGGATCTAAAGTGGCTTTTTTTAAAATCTTAGTTTATTCCTGTTGCTCCCCTATCCTCAGTATTCCATTTTTGTTGAACCACTAAACAGATCCAGACATATAGGTCTTTTAATTTTGTGCTAATGTTTATGGTCTTTAGACTCTTTACCTAGGGGGTGCAGCTCCCAGGGTAATAATATATAGCAGACTAAAGACACGCCCCTGAGGATCCAATGAGCTCTTGTCCCATAAATACCATAAAAATTACCACTGATTTAAAAAGCCCATTTCTATGGAACTGTATGACAAATTAAATAAAAACAAAAAACAGGTTCCTCAGGGGAACAGCAGGAGTAAAATAAAAGCAGAGACTGGCCAATTTTTACTTTGTGATAGGTCTTTCTGGAAGGAGAAAATTCTTCAATGTGGAGACTTTCCTTTACTTTCTTTATTTTACTGGCCAAAATCTACAATCATGTTTCAAAGTTCTTCTACGGAGCAGATTTTGATTTACCGGGCTGCAACCTCCTTCATCTGTAGGAGAGACAATTTGCACACCTACTTCCCACGAAGCATTGTCTGTAAGAATAAATAGCAGCTCGGTCTCTTCGTTAAGAGCTATTACACAATGAGAGATCCGAAGCGAGTAGAGAAACGGTTTTGTGATAGTTGCTGTAGAAAAAGGATTGTGGAGTGTTAAAAAAAAGTTACAAAAAATTTCCAAACATATGGACTTCATAGAATTATATAGTGGGCACAATTCCTGGTCCATTTGCAAGTCTCATGAGAAAATTTGGGTCAGGAGATAAAATTAAATTAGTAACAAAAAATCTGCTTTTTTTTTTCAGCACCACTCTTTCCCAATGGTTGCATCTTACATTGCAGCTCTAATACCAAGACCTACCCTAGAGACAAGAGTGTTTTATTTTGGAGGAAAAAAAGATTTCTTTTTACCCAAACAACTATACATTCATTAATACAATGTAATTGAGAAATAAAACCGGAAAGGGTTCTGTACAGTAAGAGCAATAAAACTAGCTAAACTGGTAATAAAGTCAGATATAATGCCAGATTTATTAAAAATGGGCTAGATATTATAATATTTGGCAACAAATGATATCTATTGATAAAAGTAAATTAATTTATAGTTGTTATAGTTTAAGGGTAGAAATTGGCCCTTGGTGTCTTCCGTTGCATCAAAAGTCGAACTTAATAGATTTGTAACTAAATAGGAAAACAAGCAAAAAAGCAAAAAACAAAAAAAAACAAAAAGGCAACTACAACGACAAAAAAGGCAACTACAACAACCTAACAACCCAAGTTATCTTCCATGGACTCACCTTTCTACCAACGATACTCTAAATCAGTGCCATGTGCCACGCAGCATTTTAACACTCTGTAATTAATTCTCTCTTAGGTTCTTCCAATTCCTCTGCACATAATTTGTATCTTAATCATGTTTGGTAAAGAAGTCCTTTAGAAAATTTGCACTGCCTCAATAGCCGGACGAACTTACTTTTAAGTCAAAAACACTCACAAAAGGTTTACGTTATAAGGAGCGGCTTTGGAGATGAGCAGATTTTGTTAGTAAGTACAAAGTGAACATGCAAATTGCCTTATCTTGTGGGATTCACAAACAACCATCATTCAGATTGATTTAATACGTTGCCTTTTATCTTTAAAAGTGTTAATTAGAAAATAGGGACAGTTCTCTGAACACTTAAGAGTAATAAACAGATCAAAACGGCATCCGTGCCTCTATGATGGGACTTCTGAAGACTTTATAAAGGGATTAATACAATTGTCAAAAAGACCACAGTATACATATTAAATAGTGCTATCAAGCCACAATAACAGACTTTTTTTTTTTTAGTTTATTTTGTTAAAAAAAAATTAAAATAAATAAATAAATACAAATCTGCTGTTTTCATATGATAGATTAAATAAATGAGCAATTTGCTCTTTGTGCTTTTTTTTCCATATTAATTACTGTTACCAAGTTCAGGTTGGGAAACGGGGAAAGCAATTAAAATACAAACATGAGACGTGACGAACGCCGCGATTGAGCGATAAGGTGGGTCTGATGATTGTGGACGGTTTGCATTGGTTGAGTTTGCAGCATGGATTCTTATGTACCAAGGATGAAGGGTATGTGGTTGTCCACATGATGGGGTGGTTGGGGCGGACTGGCTAATTAGGGCTCATGACGATGGCTGGTTTTCTCGTACAAAGTCTATCCATTTTTTTCATGGGTAGAACTCATGCCTATTATAGTCTATGGAGCCGTTCACATGTCAGTGTATATTTTTGCGGACCGAGTGGTCTGCACACAATCATGGAGACAGGTCTGATTTTGATCAGTCTTGGATCAAATACAACAATGCAAGTTTGGGGTCTGAAAAAAAAAGTTCACCACTTAGATCCCATTTATATGCTGTCTGTTCTCCACGGAAAGTTTGATGAGAAGCTTGAGAAACCTCCATCGGGTTTTTTTTTCATGATAGAAAAACTGATGAAACTTTGACCCAAGAATGATAGTAAAAACAGACCAAACTCTGACCAAAAACACTGATGAAACGAGGACCATTCTTTTTATGTACCGGAAAAATCACTGATGTTTCAATGAGACTTTAATGAGGTAGGGCAAATCCAAGCTCATTGGTTAATCCAAACACCCCTTAAAATTTAAAGGGTATGTCCACAGTGTACAGTTTTAGTGTCATTGCTAAGATGCACATCTATAAAAGAAAGTTATTGATTTTTTATTAAAATGTTTTTGAAACTTTGCATTTTTTAGATTTTTCAAAACTTTCCTGGAGCCGTTAATGAAGTAGGGCAAATCCAAGCTCATTGGTTAGTTCAAACGCCCCTTAAAATTTAAAGGTCATGTCCTCAGTGAGCAGCTTTGGAGTTATTGCTAAGATGTAAGTCTATAAAAGAAAATTATTGTTTTTGTTTGTTTTTTCTTAAATGTTGTAGAAACTTTGTATTTTTTAGAGTTTTTAAAACTTTCCTGGGGGTGACCATATTGAAAGCACACAGATTGATCTTGTATTGTTTATATAAGATGTGCAGCAAGGTGTGATTGCTTAATAACCGCTTGCCATAAGTCCTACTATGGAGCGCTTACCCCCGCAGGCCTAATGGCAAATCATCTAAAGCACAGACGACGATCTGTAACCACCTCATCTGATCAGAGTACCACTAATCCTCTCACCGGGCCCAAGCACAGCGACACAATGATACACCCTTTGGCCAAGCCAACTTTCCAAATTCTGCTACTATACATCCTACAGCATTAAAGGCACCATAGAAAAAAAGTACAAATTAAAGGTGCAATATCTGCAAAAAAAAACAAAACGTATTCCAGCACCTATCTACATGCAAACATACCATGATACAACATAAGAAGGCCAAGGCTACTAGTTTCTTCACTAGCTGTCTACAGTTGTTCAAGGATACATTTGTAAGAGAAGGGATTGTTCAGCGATCCAACAAGTCCAATCAGAGCACCCTCTTGCATATGTGAGGAGTGCCCGGGCTGTAGTCATGGCTGACACATATTGCTCAATCGCGCCCTAGTTCCCTGTCACATGAATACAATGTCCCCTTTTCAGCATAACTTCTGCACCATCAGGGTCCCATCGGAGCTGCTGAAGTTCTGCTGCTGGCGCTGTTATGCATAAAGAGACTAGTCCAAGTTCAACTTAAAACAGACAACTTTACTGTGTTCTTCTCTCAGCACATCCAAGTCTATTGCAGCATCAACATAGGGTTCCACATAGTTTACATCCTTCACTTTTCCTGTGCTCTCCCTCATGTCCTTCAGCACGTACCATCTTGTCCGGTACTACAGCGTCCTCCCTGTCCAGCTTCACTACTCTTAGAATTCCCCTGTCCACTTTGCCCCAGACATAAGCTGCCACGTGATAGAGCCACCTGCATTCCTGTGCTCTCCCTCATGTCCTTCAGCACGTTCCCGGATTGTACCATCTTGTTTGGTATCGCAGCATCCTCCCTGTCCAGCTTCACTACTCTTAGGAGTTCCCCTGTCCGCTTAGCACCAGATGAAAGGGCATCTGCCCACGTAGTAAGATGCCACATGATAGAGCCACCTGCGTTACTGTGCTGCTGCAATTCCTGATCTCCTGGCCTTGGATGTCTGGGCTTCTAGCTTCCAACGTTACGAGGCCCACTGCGTTGCCCCAGGCTCTAGAGCCCTCCAGGACTGCCTGGGCTCTCTGGCCCTCCTGGTCTGTCTGAGCTCCCTATTTCCACTAGCCTCCAACAAGGAAATACTCCTATCTTATCCACATTGGCCCCTCCTATGTTAACTGATACTTTATTACTATAACTTTTATAGGAACAGTATCACCATCTAGTGTCCTAATTGACGTACTGCACTTTCCCTATTCATACTTCATGTATATATATAGCAGCATCAGGTATTAAAATATATACAATTGGCAACATTTAACATTTAATCGGGACGTGCTTGGGGTATAAAACAGTCTCTGCGACACCTTACACATACACCCTTGAAGACCATGCTAACTCCATACAGATGTTGTCCTTGATCCCAATCAAACCATGGATTTCAAAGCTACAGGGCTTCAATAGTTAACGCTACTGCCTATTTATGCCACATGGCTTAAGACCTGTTTCTAAATACAGGCAGCATTGTGGCTCAGTGGTTAGCACTGTTACTTTGCAAAACTGGGATCCCACCTTCTAATCTCACAAAGGACAACATCAGCGGGTAGATTGTATGTTCTCCCCGTGTTTGCGTCAGTTTCCTCTGAGTTCTCTGGTTTTCTCCTACACTACAAAGTCATCCTGATAGGGAATTTACATTGTAAGTCCCAATGGGGACAGAGATGGTGACGATGTATGAAAAGAGAAACTTATAGTACATGGAATACTTTCTGGGAAGTAAGATATGCAAATTTACTTCTTCATAGAGGTAGAAACGAGCGAATCTTTTAAAATTCAAATTCATCAGATCCTTCAAACTTTCCCAGGAAACTCAATTCAGGTTGATTCAAAACTAATCTAAGCCTTCAATTGCCCTGAAAAATGTAAAGGACAATGTTCATTTTCCCTCACACATTTCACAATCTTCTATACTGCTGTATTGTCAAACAACATTTTCAGGCTGCATTCTCACATTGCATTCTTTTGCCGTGATCATACTAGATCTGCAACAGTTTTGTTGAAACTTTGAAAAATCGTGGCAAAATCATGCTCTTTTGCCACAATTATCAAAATTTCCAGATTCATTTTTGTGACTACCATCAGTCACAAACGATGCTATATACTTCCATAAACAGCTAATATGAAAATTAAGAGGACAATAGGAAGTTTTGAGAATTAAAAAATTGGCTTTATTAACAACAATAACATGTTAAAACCGAAGGCAACCGTTACAAAATGACGGTGCCGTAGACATACGAAAATGCAAAAAGACACCAGACAAGAAGGTCTGCCGCACAAAAAAGTGGTATCTGGTAAGGAAAGAGAAAAACTCTCAATACATAGTAAGGGTGCAAGTAACACATATGTAAGCAATATACCCTAATAGCATTGGTCCCATGAGACATGATCCATATACATAAAATGCAGATAATTTATGCATGTGTATTTCGGCATTGTACCTAAGTCACACTTGATCACAATCAAACGAATAATCCATGGGTATAGAGTCTCTCTGGGCAAGGGGCTAAGTCCATACTCCGTACCCCATATCAATTGTCTGAATAATCAGAGGTAAATGCAAGCATACTTTACCAGAGTGTCAGCAGACCAATTGCACATAGAGGTAGAAACGAGCGAATCTTTTAAAATTCAAATTCATCAGATCCTTCAAACTTTCCCAGGAAACTCAATTCAGGTTGATTCAAAACTAATCTAAGCCTTCAATTGCCCTGAAAAATGTAAAGGACAATGTTCATTTTCCCTCACACATTTCACAATCTTCTATACTGCTGTATTGTCAAACAACATTTTCAGGCTGCATTCTCACATTGCATTCTTTTGCCGTGATCATACTAGATCTGCAACAGTTTTGTTGAAACTTTGAAAAATCGTGGCAAAATCATGCTCTTTTGCCACAATTGTAGCACAACATGGTTACAATTTATTCAGTTTTTATGGCTTTCTCTTCTTATCTCTATGGCAGAGCTATGAGCTGTGATGAGTACTCGTAATCCTGATTTACCATAAAATGGCTGCTGCATACCCTGCCTTGGCTTTTATACAGCCTCTGATAGTCTCTATCGATTGTCTGTGCTGTACTATGTACTCTGATAGCTGCATGGCATCTGAGGACATGCAATTTTTTCCTAAAGGATGAAATCCTCTACATTGTGTCAAATTGCGCTGGAAATTTTTGGCAATTAACACAAAATAAATCACAAATTCTTCAAATTCGGTGTGTCCTGTGAATTCCACAAAATTTTTTACAAAAGTTTGATTCACTCATTTCTAGTAGCAACTATTTAAAGCCTTGCTACATGACTAAGGCTATAAAGCCAAACCTGGATATCCATTTGCACACAGTTGTTTCAGGTTTCTTGCCTCTCATCAGTGCAAAGTAGAAGAATGGCTAGGTGAAAGACATGTGGAGGAGGCTTTAAAGAGTAACGTTTCTCCTTCAGGAGACAGACAAGCCTGCTAAGGGAGATCATGCAAATTCGGTGTTAAGGATAAAGAATATAAAATGTTGGAATCGGTGGGGACTTCTGGGAATAACCCTGACAAATGTAACTCTGAAGTTTGGTGGAGCCGAGGGGGTCACATTTAAGAGCCAAAGTTTGGAGGGCTGGATTTCCCTTCCTCTGATCAAATGATCCCCTTGAGATGTTGTGTAGGTTTTCGCTGATGTTTCCCGGTATCTGTAAACACTCGGTATGTTAATCTGCATGTAGCTTTCCTCTCCATTTCACCCTGACATGAAGCAGACACGCTGATTGCTAGTGGCGGAACCTCATCCCCTCCAAGAGGTGAGTAATGCTGCACCGCAATCTGCTATTTAGTTCAGCGCCGTCTTCCACCTGTGTTATTATGTTTTACTTCATGCTGTAATTCCCAGGAAGTGAACAGTTAGGTTCGGTGTAACCTTTATTTCAGCTATTGTTAGCACTTCTGTATGTCACGGCAGGACTCGGAGATTTAATGTTGGATCTTCAATCCTAATAGGGAATTTTAATTACTCCCCTAACACTCCTCAACCAAAAGCGTCTGAATTATTTGCTCGCTGTATATACATAACCTCCTGCTCTTTTGCTAACATTTGTTATCAGGAATAAAAAAAATATATATATAACCAATTGCTACAAAAGTAGTTGTAAAGCCGAGAGTGAATATTCCTTGCATCATTAATTATAGTTATGCGCCTTCTATCTGGCGCTGCCCTTGTTTTCTCCATAGGTTCGGCGAGGAAAAATAAAAGTGTCATACTTATTTTATTTTAACCCAGGAGTTGCTGGGAGAGCAAATTTTTTTGTCTTATGGGTGGAAAATATATATGCACCCCCCCTCACATAAAATATCCCACATCGTCCTCGCCTTTAGGGATTGTGATGTAAATGGAGCGCCCCCACACCGCCGCAGGGCCGAGGGGTACCCGGAGCCGGGCCTCTGGGATCTCAGTCCTGGGGTTGTCACGGTGGCTAGACCCGGTCCGTGGCCCTGTCCGTCAGTGGGGGACGTCCGGTGCAATAAGTGGTGTGGTAACGGTGCAGTTGTGGGGTGCAGGTCGCGGTAAATAACGAGGACACCAGGTTGCAGTCTCTTTACCTCTTTACTGGAGATCTCTCGGTCCTCAGTCCGGAATCCGGCCCACCAGGCTGCGCAAGTCCGGCCGGTCCAATGGCACCTCCAGAGTTCTCTTCACAGGTGGAAATCAGTGCCTTCCTTCTTAGCGCTGTGTGTTGTAGTCCTTCCCTGCTGTGCTCACGGAAAGTACCCCACAACTGTTGTGTCTGTTTCTTAAGTTCCCTCACAACTCGATTAGATGTTCCTCTCTTATTCCGTCCCTCCCTGGTATTCAGGTTGGAACGGCACCCGTTTGTCAGGTAGGCCTGGAGTTCTTCCGGGACCCTAGTGACGCCCCTCTCCCGCAATTGCCCCCCAAGACTTCATAGGTGATATGTGGTAGACAGCCCGCCTGAGACTGACTGTCCTGCCGCTGTTTGGAGTATGGCTTAAAGCTGTAAATTATTCCACTCCCTCGGCGTTCCGGCCACCGGTAATGCGCCTCAGCAAGGTGCTGCCTCTTTCAACAAAACCCCTGCTGGTATTCTCCTTCTGCTTGATCTCGTTTCTCACTCAGCACAATCTATCTCGCTTCTAGTCCTTTCTTGGGCACCGCCGCTATGCTGAGCAGGCACGGTCCCGTTACGTTCTTTCAAAGCCAAGCCTCTGCCAGGATCCCACCCCTGGCAGAGACCCTACTGTCTCTTCCTCCACAACACCCTCTCTCACTAGGTGTTGCTTCATTCAATCCAGTCAGCGTTCTCTACTAACTTCCTGCCTGACCCCCAGTTTACCCACTATGGTGGGGAGTGGCCTAATGAATAGCACCCTTAGCTCCCCCCGGAGGCCCAGCTGTGAAACATATTGGTGTCTGTGATACCTGATTGGAGGAACTCCTTCAGTGCCATCGAACGCACCATGGCTCCCCTTAGTGGCGGAGCCACAGTACTGCAACGACCAGGACTCTGGGGCGCTGCATAAATCATGGCGATCATTCCTTTATCTGAGCCCAGCAGAAGTGTGGTTGTGATCGATAGAGGTGTAGCTATAGAGCATGTATAGATAGGAATCACAACAGGAACCAATGCCCAAGGGACTCAAAGGCCCATCTGACAGTCTCTACCAGGATCAAAAAAGTCTCACGAGGGATCAGGATTTTAAAGTTACATCACTGCAAACATACTTGTTACATCTATTCTTCAAGAGTTCAAGAACATAGAGTACTCACCCCCATCTCATTCTAAAGTTAATTAATAGGTCATTTGTACATATATTTTCTACGTCAGACACCCCCCCCTTAAATCTGATATCTTACCTTAAGTTAATCAGAGGTCCAATGATTTTATTTTTTAGATTAATTCTATAAGTTGACTGCCAATGCATATTATTTATTCAGAATAGACTTATTTACTTGTTCCTTTCTCTCTTAAAACTCATATATACCTTCTTCTCAGTTAGGGGTCATCGTGTTATTATCACACAATCTTTGAACAGTATTCTTTTACATTTATTTTTTCAACCAAGAACACATTCTCAGTGATCAATATTTCCTGTATGAGGAAGTTACATAAATTGTACCACAGAAATTCTCCACAGGATAGGACCCAAACTGTTAGCACAGTTACTGTTGATGACTACACAGCTCTTTTCACACAGTTGTAAAGGATGAGATGACAGTTTTCAGCCCCCTGATTGTATAATTATAATATATGAGCTTATTTAGGAGAATATGGAGAAGATAAAGACACTGTTGCTCTAGGATGGTATTTATGGTAGGATCTGCTGGTGCACCATGGGATTCGTAGCAGAGCAGAAAGGAAAAAAAGCCTATTGAAATCTGCAATCAAGTTATCTGAAGAGATGAAGACAGAGCTGCACTGTGTGCAAAAGAGGTGCAGAGTGTAATAAGGTGCTGGGATGGAGAAATAAAGATGACATAGTAGAGGGGGAAATAAAACAACACCCACCGGGAAATGTAAATTTAACATTTTATACCTTACCTGGGCATGTGGTGTGTATGACATGGTCAGATACAACCTGTTTAATGTACGAAAGAGAGACTCTCTAAATCCCAAAGCCTATACGCACAATGCAAGAACTGCCAAAATGTAGAATTAAGAAAGACTTCGATACACTCTGTATTGGACATAAAGGAGGGCATCATACACATTCTTTTAAAATTGTTAGGTATTGGGACTGCTAGACTCATAAAGGCTGTGCACTAAGTGCAAGGACTGCCAAAATTTAAAAGGAGGGACTGCAATACACCCTGGAAGACAACAATTTTGAACAAGTGACCCATAATGGCCTTCTAAAATATTTGTAGAGAGAAACTTATAATGACCTTCTACAAATTTGGAAAGAATGACACATAATGACCCTCTAAAAATTTGGATAGAGTGCAGCATAATGACTCTCTAAAAATTTGGAGAGAGTAACTTACAGTATAATGACCTTCTACAAATTTGGAAAGAGTGACGTATAATGACTCTAAAAATTTGGAGTGAGAGCCGCATGATGACTCTACATTTGAATTGGGGTTATGTTCCACTGCTGTCACCCAGTGGGGTTGAGAAGTCTGGTACCATCCAGGCATCATTCATTTTAAGTGAGGGCCTCATGATGACCCTATATTTTGAGTGATGGACGCTTGTTGAACCTATAAAGATTTTGAGTGAGAGCTGCCTATTGACCCTATAAAGATTTTTAGTGAGAGCCGCATGATAACCCTGTTGATATGGTGGAGCAGGACATGAAAAAGAAGAAACCATGAACTGAACCCTTTTTTGGGTGGGAAGGGGTGCATGGGAATACACCAGAAAAAACATGGAACATTTGAATTTGTTTTATGTTCTGCTGTGGTCATCCAGTGGGTTTGAGAAGTCTGTGCCAATCCAGGCCCTGTTCACTTTGATAAAAGTCAGCCAGTCAGCATTTACAGTTGACAGGCAGATGCACCTATCAGTTATTATGCCCCAGCAACACTAAAAACCCGCTGACAAAACGCTACTGGTAGGGCAGGCCAACACCTTCAAAGTGTAGAGGGACATTTCATGTCACATGTCCAGCTTGGATACCCAATAGTTGTACGGAGGACGCTGGTACAGTCGGCTAGGTACTCTTTCACCATCTTCAAAAACTTTTCCCTTCTTGTCAGACTACCCAGTGTATCAGGGCATGTGCGCTTGGAGGGTCTAATCAAACTGTCCCGCAGGAGGAAGAGATGGAAAGTTCTCCTTGTAGCGTGGGTCAAGAGGGGTGATCAACCAGTAATCAGTGTTGGCAAAAATGCGTATAATGTGGGGGTCTGTTATGACCCCAGTGGACAGGGTCTCAGAGGAACGTGTAAGTCTGCGAGATTCAAAAATCCAGCTCATAGGGCTGTGGTAACTGGGTTGACCAAATAGCTACTCCTAACGCCAACACTAGAAGTAGCCGGGGATCATGCCTACGGTGATCGCTAGATGACTCGCGCCAGCCGGAGAATCTAACTACCCCTAGGAGAAGAAAACAAAGACCTCTCTTGCCTCCAGAGAAAGGGACCCCAAAGCAAGATACAAGCCCCCCACAAATAATAACAGTGAGGTAAGAGGAAATGACAAACACAGAAATGAACCAGGTTCAGCAAAGAGAGGCCAGCTTACTAATAGCAGAATATAGCAAGATAACTTATCTGGTCAACAAAAACCCTATAAAAATCCACGCTGGAGATTCAAGAACCCCCGAACCGTCTAACGGTCCGGGGGGAGAACACCAGCCCCCTAGAGCTTCCAGCAAAGGTCAGGATACAGATTGGAACAAGCTGGACAAAAATACCAAACAAAACAAAAGCAAAAAGCAAGGAAGCAGACTTAGCTTGAAATACAGGAACCAGGATCATAGGACAAGAGCACAACAGATTAGCTCTGATTTCAACGATGCCAGGCATTGAACTGAAGGTCCAGGGAGCTTATATAGCAACGCCCCTGAACTAACGGCCCAGGTGAGGATATAGGAAAAGACAGAAGCTCCAGAGTCAAATCACTAATGACCACTAGAGGGAGCAAAAAGCAAAATCACAACAGTACCCCCCCCTTAGTGAGGGGTCACCGAACCCTCACCACGACCACCAGGGCGATCAGGACGAGCGGCGTGAAAGGCACGAACTAAATCGGCCGCATGAACATCAGAGGCGACCACCCAGGAATTATCTTCCTGACCATAGCCCTTCCACTTGACCAGGTACTGAAGCCTCCGCCTGGAGAGACGAGAATCCAAGATCTTCTCCACCACGTACTCCAACTCGCCCTCAACCAACACCGGAGCAGGAGGCTCAGCAGAAGGAACCACAGGCACAACGTACCGCCGCAACAAGGACCTATGAAATACGTTGTGGATAGCAAACGACACAGGAAGATCCAGGCGAAAGGATACAGGATTAAGGATTTCCAATATCTTGTAAGGACCAATAAAACGAGGTTTAAATTTGGGAGAGGAAACCTTCATAGGAACAAAGCGGGAAGAAAGCCACACCAAATCCCCAACACGTAGTCGGGGACCCACACCGCGGCGGCGGTTGGCAAAGCGCTGAGCCCTCTCCTGTGACAACTTCAAGTTGTCCACCACAAGATTCCAGATCTGCTGCAACCTATCCACCACAGAATCCACCCCAGGGCAGTCAGAAGGTTCCACATGACCCGAAGAAAAACGAGGGTGGAAACCAGAGTTGCAGAAAAACGGCGAAACCAAGGTGGCGGAACTAGCCCAATTATTAAGGGCAAACTCAGCCAACGGCAAGAAGGTCACCCAATCGTCCTGATCAGCAGAGACAAAACACCTCAAATAAGCCTCCAAAGTCTGATTAGTTCGCTCCGTCTGTCCATTAGTCTGAGGATGGAAAGCAGACGGAAACGACAAGTCAATGCCCATCCTACTACAAAAGGATCGCCAGAATCTGGAAACGAACTGGGATCCTCTGTCTGACACAATATTCTCAGGGATGCCGTGCAAACGAACCACGTTCTGGAAAAACACAGGAACCAGATCGGAAGAGGAAGGCAGCTTAGGCAAAGGAACCAAATGGACCATCTTGGAGAAGCGATCACATATCACCCAGATAACAGACATGCCTTGAGACACCGGAAGATCAGAAATGAAATCCATGGAGATATGTGTCCAAGGTCTCTTAGGGACAGGCAAGGGCAAGAGCAACCCGCTGGCACGAGAACAGCAAGGCTTAGCTCGAGCACAAGTCCCACAGGACTGTACAAATGACCGCACATCCCTAGACAAGGAAGGCCACCAAAAGGATCTGGCCACCAGATCTCTGGTGCCAAAAATTCCTGGGTGACCTGCCAACACCGAGGAATGAACCTCGGAAATGACTCTGCTGGTCCACTTATCAGGCACAAACAGTCTGTCAGGTGGACAAGAATCAGGCCTATCAGCCTGAAATCTCTGCAACACACGTCGCAGATCAGGAGAAATAGCTGACAAGATAATACCATCCTTAAGAATACCAACAGGTTCAGCGACTCCAGGAGCATCAGGCACAAAGCTCCTGGAAAGAGCATCGGCCTTCACATTTTTTGAACCTGGTAAATACGAGACAACAAAGTCAAAACGGGAGAAAAACAATGACCAGCGGGCCTGTCTAGGATTCAGGCGTTTAGCAGACTCGAGATACATCAGATTTTTGTGATCAGTCAAGACCACCACACGATGCTTAGCACCCTCGAGCCAATGACGCCACTCCTCAAATGCCCATTTCATGGCCAACAACTCCCGATTGCCCACATCATAATTTCGCTCCGCAGGCGAAAACTTCCTAGAGAAAAAGGCGCAAGGTCTCATAACAGAGCAACCAGGGCCTCTCTGCGACAAAACTGCCCCTGCTCCAATCTCTGAAGCATCCACCTCAACCTGAAAGGGAAGCGAGACATCAGGCTGGCACAAAACAGGCGCCGAAGTAAACCGACGTTTCAACTCCTGGAAAGCCTCCACGGCAGCAGGAGCCCAATTAACCACATCGGAGCCCTTCTTGGTCATATCCGTCAAAGGTTTCACAATGCTAGAAAAGTTAGCGATAAAACGACGGTAGAAGTTAGCGAAACCCAAGAACTTCTGAAGACTCTTAACTGACGAGGGCTGAGTCCAATCAAGAATAGCTCGGACCTTGACTGGGTCCATCTCCACAGCAGAAGGGGAAAAAATGAACCCCAAAAAGGGAACCTTCTGTACACCAAAAAGACACTTTGAGCCCTTGACAAACAAAGAATTTTCACGCAAAATTTTAAAGACCATCCTGACCTGCTCCACATGCGAGTCCCAATTATCAGAAAAAAACAGAATATCATCCAGATAAACGATCAAAAATTTATCCAGCTAGTTCCGGAAAATGTCATGCATAAAGGACTGAAAAACTGAAGGGGCATTAGAGAGCCCAAAAGGCATCACCAAGTACTCAAAATGACCTTCGGGCGTATTGAATGCGGTTTTCCATTCATCTCCTTGCTTAATGCGCACAAGATTGTACGCACCACGAAGGTCTATCTTGGTAAACCACTTGGCCCCTTTAATCCGGGCAAACAAGTCAGACAACAGCGGCAAAGGATACTGAAATTTGACAGTGATCTTATTTAAAAGCCGATAGTCAATACAAGGCCTCAAAGATCCGTCCTTTTTAGCCACAAAAAAGAATCCCGCACCAAGAGGGGAAGAAGACGGACGGATGTGTCCTTTCTCCAGAGACTCCTTGATATATGAACGCATAGCGGTATGTTCAGGTATCGACAGATTAAAAAGTCTTCCCTTAGGAAATTTACTGCCTGGAATCAAATCTATTGCACAGTCACATTCCCTATGAGGAGGCAATGCACTGGACCTGGACTCGCTAAAGACATCCTGATAATCAGACAAATACTCCGGAACTTCCGAAGGCGTAGAAGAAGCAATAGACACAGGCAGGGAATCCTCATGAATACCACGACAGCCCCAACTAGACACTGACATAGCCTTCCAGTCAAGGACTGGATTATGGGTCTGTAACCATGGCAGCCCCAAAACAACCAAATCATGCATTTTATGTAGAACGAGAAAACGTATCACCTCGCGGTGTTCAGGAGTCATGCACATGGTAACCTGTGTCCAATACTGCGGTTTATTTTCTGCCAATGGCGTAGCATCAATACCCCTAAGAGGGATAGGATTTTCTAATGGTTCAAGAATAAAACCACAGCGCTTAGCAAATGAGAGATCCATAAGACTCAGGGCAGCACCTGAATCTACAAACGCCATGACAGGATAAGATGACAGTGAGCAAATCAAAGTTACAGACAGAATAAACTTAGGATGCAAATTACCAACGGTGACAGGACTAACAACCTTAGATATACGTTTAGAGCATGCTGAGATAACATGTGTAGAATCACCACAGTAGTAGCACAAGCCATTCCGGCGTCTATGAATTTTCCTCTCATTTCTAGTCAAGATTCTATCACATTGCATCAAATCAGGTGTCCGTTCAGACAACACCATGAGGGAATTTGCGGTTTTTCTATCACATTGCATCACATCAGGTGTCTGTTCAGACAACAACATGAGGGAATTTGCGGTTTTGCGCTCCCGCAACCTCCGGTCAATTTGAATAGCCAGGGACATGGTATCATTCAGACCTGTGGGAATGGGAAAACCCACCATAACATTCTTAATGGCCTCAGAAAGGCCATTTCTAAAATTAGCGGCCAGTGCACACTCGTTCCAATGTGTCAGCACGGACCATTTCCGAAATTTTTGGCAATACACCTCAGCCTCGTCCTGGCCCTGAGACATAGCCAGCAAGGCTTTCTCTGCCTGAATCTCAAGATTGGGTTCCTCATAAAGTAAACCGAGCGCCAGAAAAAACGCATCAATATCAGCCAATGCCGGATCTCCTGGCGCCAACGAAAAAGCCCAATCTTGAGGGTCACCCCGTAAGAATGAAATAACAATTTTTACTTGTTGAGCAGAGTCTCCAGACGAACAAGGTTTCAGGGACAAAAACAATTTACAATTATTCCTGAAATTCCTAAACTTAAATCGGTCTCCTGAAAACAGTTCAGGAATCGGAATCTTGGGTTCAGACCTAGGATTTCTGATAACATAATCTTGTATACTCTGCACACGAGCGGCAAGCTGGTCCACACTTGTAATCAAGGTCTGGACATTCATGTCTGCAGCAAGCTTAAGCCACTCTGAGGTAAAGGGGAAAAGAAAAAAAAAAAAAAAATGAGAGAGGGAAAAAAACACCTCAAAATTTTCTTTCTTATAATCCCACTTCTGCAATGCATTAAACATTTAATACTGGCCTGGCATACTGTTATGACCCCAGTGGACAGGGTCTCAGAGGAACGTGTAAGTCTGCGAGATTCAAAAATCCAGCTCATAGGGCTGTGGTAACTGGGTTGATCAAATAGCTACTCCTAACGCCAACACTAGAAGTAGCCGGGGATCATGCCTACGGTGATCGCTAGATGACTCGCGCCAGCCGGAGAATCTAACTACCCCTAGGAGAAGAAAACAAAGACCTCTCTTGCCTCCAGAGAAAGGGACCCCAAAGCAAGATACAAGCCCCCCACAAATAATAACGGTGAGGTAAGAGGAAATGACAAACACAGAAATGAACCAGGTTCAGCAAAGAGAGGCCAGCTTACTAATAGCAGAATATAGCAAGATAACTTATCTGGTCAACAAAAACCCTATAAAAATCCACGCTGGAGATTCAAGAACCCCCGAACCGTCTAACGGTCCGGGGGGAGAACACCAGCCCCCTAGAGCTTCCAGCAAAGGTCAGGATACAGATTGGAACAAGCTGGACAAAAATACCAAACAAAACAAAAGCAAAAAGCAAGGAAGAAGACTTAGCTTGAAATACAGGAACCAGGATCATAGGACAAGAGCACAACAGATTAGCTCTGATTTCAACGATGCCAGGCATTGAACTGAAGGTCCAGGGAGCTTATATAGCAACGCCCCTGAACTAACGGCCTAGGTGAGGATATAGGAAAAGACAGAAGCTCCAGAGTCAAATCACTAATGACCACTAGAGGGAGCAAAAAGCAAAATCACAACAGGGGTCACTGGAAAGCCGGCGGGACATAAAGTCAGCCATGTGTGCCAGATTCCCAACAGGCAGGACTTCCCTGTCTGTTGTGAATTCCGCTCTTGGGCTCCCTCCGGTGGTTGTAAGTGGCACTTTTGTGAGTTCTGCTCTTGGGCTCCCTCCGGTGGTTTTAAGTGGAACTGCTGCTCCTTGGATTTAGTAGTCAGCAGCTGCTTCCACTGATCGTCTTTCTGGCTTGGCTATTTATCCTGGCTCTATCCTTTAGCCAGTGCTAGTTGTCAATGGTTCCTGGTTGGATTCACATCTCTCTTGGATTTCCCTGATATTCTGTCCAGTTCAGCAAAGATAAGTCCTTGCTTTGTTCTTTTGCAGTCCACTTTTTGTGGACTTAATCGTTCAGCACTTTCTATGTTTTTTCTAGTCCAGCTTGTCATTATGGATTTATTCAGTTAAGCTGGAAGCTCTGGGAAGCAGATTTACCCTCCACACCTTTAGTCAGGTGTGGAGATTTTTGTAAACTCTGTGGTGGATTTTTCTAGTTTTTTAATACTGACCGCACAGAGTATTCTGTCCTGTTCTATCTATCTAGCTAGAGTGGCCTCCTTTTGCTACATCCTGGTTTCATTCTGTGTATGTCATTTCCCTCTCCACTCACAGTCAATATTTGTGGGGGTCTGTCTGTTCTTTGGGAATTTTCTCTGAGGCAAGATAGCTTTCCAGTTTCTATCTTTAGGGGTAGTTAGTCCTCTGGCTGTGACGAGGTGTCTAGGGAGTGACAGGAACATCCCACGGCTACTTCTAGTGTTGTGTTAAGCTCAGGAACTGCGGTCAGTACAGGTACCACCTCCTCCAGAGCACGTCCCATGTTGCTCCTAAACCACCAGTTCATAACACCTGTCCCAACCACAACAACAACTCTATATTCTCTTCCTCTTCAGCCAATCCACACTGAACAGATGGGGTGAAGCTGATGTGGGTGGCACACTCTGTAGTGCAGGCAACCATCTGTTCCATCCTCCTCCTCCTCCTCATTATCACAATCCTCACTGAGATGAGATGAGGCTGGTCTGGGTAGTATCACCCTGTATACTTTCTTCATTCATCTCCACCTGATCCACATACAAAGCTTCCACTTTAATTGTGAGCAGTGAGCATTTGAGTAGACAAAAAAGCAGGATAGTTACGCAGATTATAGCATCATCACTGCTCACCATCTTGGTTTTGTAGATCCGCACAGATGTCAGACATCCATGCCCATTCATTGGTTTTTGTATGCAGAGGTTTAACATAATACTAATGGTCATATTATAGCTGGTATTCAACTATTGCCCTCTGATACTTACAAAGCCTTGCCAACATATGTTATGTGGAGTTCCAGCATGTGGTCACCAGATCGGTGGCAGCTGTAGCTGACTTGCAGAAATGGGTGCACAAGAGGCATATCTTCACAAGTAGCTCAGACAAATATGGGTAGGTTTTCAGAAACCACTGAACCACAAAGTTAAGCACGTGGGCCAGGCATGGTATGTGTGCGATCTTGCCAAGCTTAATAGCCATCACCAGGTTGCGGCCATTATCACACTCGACCATGCCTGGTTGTAGGTTCAGTGGCAAAAGTCACAGATCTGTCAGGTCTGTTAAACGTTTCAACAACTCTGCACCTAAACAAATTAGTTTCAGCTTAGCCTGTTCCCACTTCACTGAGGCAGTGTTGCAACACTGCTTCCAGCTCGTGACTGATATGGACAACGTGGTCTGAGATGACAACTCAAAGAGACAGGATGAGGAAGAGGTGGGGTGCAGGAACTACTTTAGAAGTTGGAGGAAACCCTGATGGAACTTAAGGCCCCGTCACACTTAGCGACGCTGCAGCGATACAGACAACGATGCCGATCGCTGCAGCGTCGCTGTGTGGTCGCTGGGGAGCTGTCACACAGACAGCTCTCCAGCGACCAACGATGCCGAGGTCCCCGGGTAGCCAGGGTAAACATCGGGTTGCTAAGCGCAGGGCCGCGCTTAGTAACCCGATGTTTACCCTGGTTACCAGTGTAAAATGTAAAAAAACAAACCGTACATACTCACCTTCGCGTCCCTCGGCGTCCGCTTCCTGCACTGACTGAGCGCCGGCCCTAACAGCAGAGCGGTGACGTCACCGCTGTGCTTTCACTTTACGGCCGGCGCTCAGTCAGTGCGGGAAGCAGACGGCAAGAGACCTGACGGACACCGGAATGTGAGTATGTAGTGTTTTTTTTTTTTTACATTTACGATGGTAACCAGGGTAAACATCGGGTTACTAAGCGCGGCCCTGCGCTTAGTAACCCGATGTTTACCCTGGTTACCAGTGAAGACATCGCTGAATCCGTGTCACACACACCGATTCAGCGATGTCAGCGGGACCTCAACGATCAAAAAAAGGTCCAGGCCATTCCGACACGACCAGCGATCTCACAGCAGGGGCCTGGTCGCTGCTACGTGTCAAACATAGCAAGATCGCTACTGAGGATCGCTACTGCTGACTCAGCAGCGATCTCGCTAGTGACCTCGCTTAGTGTGACGGGGCTTAAGACTCGCATTCTTTGGTGTTGGTAGCATGTGTGCCATTCCAGGATCAGAACTGGTCCCGGCCTCCACTAAGTTCACCCTGTGTGCCGTCGGGGAAACGTAGCGTCCCTGGTCAAAAGCACTTGTCCCCATATCGGTCGTTAAGTGGACCTTCCCAGTAACTGCACTGATCAGGGCACATGGGATGTTATGGGACACGTGGTGGTGTAAGGCGTGGATGGCGCACCAGGAAAAATAGTGGCAACTGGGACCAAGTACCGAAGGACGGCCGCTGCCATGAGGTTGCAGAATGCCTCAGTGTCCTGGTATCTCTGGGTATTAGATCAGATAGGATAGACAAACTGGACAGCAGTTTGAGAAGCCTCTTCTTACCTCAGCACCCCTGGTATCTCCAGTATTAGATCAGACACACAGGGTAGACAGCAGTGTGAGCAGCCTCTTCTTACTTTAGCACCTCTGGTTTCTCCAGTATTAGATCAGATAGACAGTGGGGACAGCACTGTTAGCAGACTGTCATTACTTCAGCACCCCTGGTATCTCCAGTATTAGATCAGATAGACAGGGCGGACAGAAGTGTGGATAGCCTGTTCTTACCTCAGCACCTATGGGATCTCCAGTATTAGATCCGATCGACAGGGTAGACAGCAGTGTGAGCAGCCTCTTTGTACCTCAACAGAACCCCTGGTATCTCCAGTATTAGATTAGATAGGAAAAACAGAGTGGACAGCAGGGTGAGCAGCCTTTTCTTACCTCAGCACCCCCGGTGTCTCCAGTATTATATCAGACACACAGGGTAGACAGCAGTGTGAGCAGCCTCTTCTTACTTCAGCACCCCTGGTTTCTCCAGTATTAGATAAGATAGACATTGTGGGCAGCACTGTTGGCAGCCTCTTATTACTTCAGCACCCCTGGCATCTCCAGTATTAGATCAAATAGACAGGGCGGACACCAGTGTGGGCAGCCTCTTCTTACCTCAGCACCTATGGGATCTCCAGTGTTAGATCCGATAGACAGGGTAGACAGCAGTGTGAGCAGCCTCTTCTTACCTCAGCACCCCTTGTATCTCCAGTATTATATCAGATATACAGGGTGGACAGCAATGTGAGCAGCCTTTCTTCTGTTGGCTCCCCTGGTATTTCCAGTATTTGATCAGATGGACAGGGTGAACAGCAGTGTGAGTTACCTCGTCCTGCCTCAGCACCCATGTTACCTCCAGTATTAGATCAGATAGACAGGATGGACAGCAGTGTGAGCAGCCTCTTTTTACCACAGCACTCCTGGTATCTCCAGTATTAGATCAGATGGACAGGAAGGACAGGAGTGTGAGCAGCCTATTCTTACCTCAGCACATCTTGGTATCTCCAGTATTAGATCAGATAGACCGTGTACGCAGTCTCTTTTTACCTCAGCACCCATGTTTTCTCCAGTATTAGATCAGACAGACATGGTGGACAGCAGTGTAAGCAGCCTCTTTTTACACCACAAGTCCGTTTCCTCTGCTGTGGTATTTACATACATTGTGTACTATGGGACTACACAACACCATACTCAACAAGCTGCAATCTTTTATGTGATCTGACATGCTTCTTTTGTAGCTAGTAGTGTCTTTTATACCAATTTGCACTACAGTAGTTCTTTTGTGTAATTAGACCTTATAGAGTTACTTTCTCTGCATGCATTAATAAGCCTTGGGAGACCATGTCCCTTTGACCCTGTTGCCGGTTCACCAGTTCTGCCTTGGACCACTTTTGTTAGATGCTAGCCACTGTGTACCACAAATACCTCACACCAACTGCACTTTTGACCCGGTTATCTAACCATCACAATTTCACCATGTCTTCAACATGTACTCCAATACATCATATGGGCAGCACGGTGGCTCAGTGGTTAGCACTGCAGCCTTGCAGAGCTGGAGTCCTGGGTTCAAATCCCACCAAGGGCAACATCTGCAAGGAGTTTGTATGCATGGGTTTCCTCCGGGTTTATCGGTTTCCTCCCACATTCCAAAGAAATACTGATAGGGAATTTACATTATGAGCACAGCGATGATAATGTGTGCAAACTGAAAAGCGCTGCAGAATAAGATAGTGCTATCTAAAAATAAAGGTTATTATCATAGTATCATGGTTATTCAAGATCTCGGTTTGTATTCTTTTAATAGGAATGTTCATAGTTTTCTTCTATTTGATTAAAACCTGTCCTGTGATGGATAAAGGTTTTTGGACAACTAGAAGACACAGCTCTGATAATCATACTGTGAGTGTACAGAACCTTACACCTGTGAGAGCATTACTAGTCTGGGGTCAAATTTTCTTTACCAATTCCTTCTGGATCATTACAAGGTCTTTGTCTCTGTACAAAAATTTGGATGTGTAGGCAGGGTCTTTGTCTCTAGAGGAAATGGGGGCAGATCTTTGTCTTTTTACAGAAAACAGAGGTGGGTCTTTTTCTCTCTACAGGAAGTGAGGAGGATCTTTATCTTTCTATAGGAAATTGGGGATGGTCTATGTCTTTTTACAGGAAGTGGGGACAGCACTTTATCTTTTTATAGGAAGTGGAGGTGGGTCTTTGTCCATCTACAGGAAATTGCGGAAGGTCTTTGCCTTTCTACAGGAATTGGTGGCAGGTCTTTGTCTGCTCTTGTTCTCCTGTTAAACTGTATACAGGTTAAAAAAAAGTTGGGTTTCTAGACTAGATCAAAAAAGCTATTGGACAATAACATGAGTAAATTGAGGAGGGAAGTTATGGAAAGGAAGTTCCAGCTCCTTTGGTGTGAGGAGTATACGAGTCAGGAAGATTAACCCCTGACTCAGAAATGTGCACACCAAAAGCATTTTTTACCTTGTAGGAGATGAGGGTAACAATTCCATGATTTTTGACAGGTTTTGAGTGAAATGAAAGGTATAACTCATTTTACATGTACATGTATAGTAGAGCTGAATTTGTAATATAGATATATTTTATGTGCGAACATAACAGTTGGATTATGTGCAGTCCCACGAGGACCCCGTAGCACATCAAAATAATACTATGACAAATTCAGCGCCACTCCATCTGTATATACCGTGCATCCATGATTTATGAAGCCTCCATCACTCCCCATTATATAGGGGATTTAATATGATTAATCAATGTATCCAGCTTTAATAAATAGTTAAACAGAGAACCATTCATTGGGAGTTCGGAACAATTCACATATTCTCTATGAAGGTAGAATTGCCATCGCCACCGAGCTCATGAATTATTTATTAATGGGAAAAAAAAAATGCGATTCCATATAATGGCTTGAAAGTTTTACTGGTTTAATGAAAAGTAATATTTTAAGAACTAAACTTGCAAAAGATAATGGTGCAATTTCGTGTCCTTTTTATCTTCAAGTATATAAAAAATGGATACTCTTACGTCTAGGTGTGCCTGGCTGTATGAAAATTCAATGCAAATAAGTCTTCACCCCTGTGGTACTTGCAACTGTTTTCTCTTTGATAACCCAATTATTGTCTCAAGAGCTGTGTCAATTGCTTCAGCGATCTCTTCTTCAACAAATCACTCCTGTAACCTCAAGCATTTTCCATTTGATTCTGCCATTTTTGACAGTTCAAAGCAATCAGAGACGGCCTCACAAGGATCGGGATTGATTTTATGTACTTGCTTATCATGTTAATTCCTTGAAAATCAGCCTTTTCATCCTTCTGTCTGATTATTGCTGTTAGAAAGACTGAGAAATAGAGAAGATCAAACAGAGCAGTTATAGGTAATATTATTGTCTGGGCCCAATCTCGAAATACAATGTGAAACGACACAACTAACCCAAACTGTCTGAAAGTTTATTCTACTTGATGGCTGACCCAAACATGATTTCCAAAATTAGGTCTACCCATTTATTTCTCATTACTAGGTCTGGGAGTGTTCGGGATTTCATTGAAGAGAGATTGAGGTGTATATGAAAACTTATTTACTGGCAAATAGAGATGGCAATGACGTGTTTTCCGAGCACGCTCGGGTGTTATCCAAGTATCTTCGGTGTGCTTGAATAATATGTTCGACATCCGCAACAGGACCAGGAGCGATGTTCATACTATTAACTGGCTTGTATTTAAGGTCAATGTTCTGTATCACAAGTATTCAGCAAGTTCCTGGTGCACAACTCAAGAATTAACAGAATGGCAAAAGAAAGAATCCATCGGTCATGCTTTACACTCTTAGGCCCTCCACTAAACATAACCCGTATCGGACGGACCCAGCATAGTGCCAAGCATCTAATTATGGGACTCAGGGCTCCAGCAGAAGACAACCTCAACTCAGGATCTGATAACTTGCCACTAAGATCTACTTCTCATGCGGGAACAGCCAACTGGTAATGTTAATGGGAAAACATTCTCCTCCATTCGTTCTTGAATTCACATATATCAAAATAATTCCTTGGAAAAACAAATAATTTCCAGAACTAAGTACATGTAATAGTATGGGGCCTACTCATTATTTGCAGGATTTCTGAAAGGTCTTTTTTTGTCTTGCCATCTTTTTTTCCCACCAAACTAATCAAAATCGCGCCCACTGTGCATAACTTTTGTGCCACGTTTAAGTTCCCATTTATTCCGTCTTTTACATACAGTTAGGGGTACATAGCAACATTTATTGTGCAACACTGAAATTGCAGCATCTCATTGCGACATATTTAGTGATTTTCTATAGCCTTGCATTGCGGCTTGTGACATCCTGTGACTGCGGCGCAGAGTCTCAAATATGTTGGGTTTTCTGTTGCATGTCGCAAGCAACCCACTTGCCATAGGATTCGATGCAAGTCGTAAGCGACATGCAACGTGTCACAACTTGGCTGGCTTATTTTACAGCAAAATCAGAGCTCTAAAATGGTCAGGGTGCAAGTTGCACAGATGTTTTTGTAGCCCAGCTTTTATGTCGCCATAGCCTTGGAATAATTTTTACTCCAGATTAAAAGGTGCAAAAACGATGACGGATTAGGGCTTATATGTTTCAAAGAAGACACCCAGATCTCGTCATAATTCTACCATTGCAACATACTGTGGTAGAATAGTAATGGAGAAGACAGACAGTCCTTTTTTTCACCAGAAAGCTTTTGAAAAGTTGATGGAGGGGTCATGGCCTCAGACTGCCAGACACATTCACCATAATTTCATTATATTGCAGTAGGAATGCACTTCAGTCCATGACCGTACATTTCTGCCTGATGCAAGTCAACTCTCTTGGCGAATTCCTCTTTACTTTTATCTTCTAGATATTAGGACTCAGCCTCAGATGGACATTTTTCATTTTTTACCCATTCATAATAATTTATGCAGCAACTACTGTATGTGTTGCATGTGCTAAAGTGGATCTGTCACCAGAATTCACAATAGACACTGTATACACTGTTAAGTGGATCTCTTAAACCTGATGAGGCAGATGCACTTGCTTTGAAATGTTATCTCAGTATGGATGCATAATCCATCTTGAAAGTTTAATCTCAATCTATGCAAACCCAATTTGACAGAGCGCCACTCCTCTCTGCTGCCGAGTATTTGCCCACTGAGCCTGACTAGACAAAGAGAATCCAGAATAGGTGCAAAGAACATTGAAATTATTTAATTCAGGACAGCAATCCTCTGTATGTACAATTTGTTTTAACGTTTCGCCTATCAATCAGTCCTTCATCAGAAAAAGATTGCAGAGTATGGCACAGAATAAAATTACAGTGCAAGGGAGTAGGCATTCCCCACCGCATTTCCCCTGCGGTGGGGAATTGATCCCTTGCAGCCGGATTCCGCTGCACATTACAGATGATTATAGGGGTCGAAACAACAGGACACACTATAACAACCTTATCAGATAATACACAAAAATATGCACCCAACCTAACAATTTGGGATTGCCTAATGATATTTATGTGAAATTATCAATTCTTATCTTATAAAGTGCCATGAGCTCATGATTGATGGGGAATCTGACTTTTGGAACCTCCACCGACCTTGCAAATGAAGGGTCTATAGAGATGCTAACGTTATGTGCACCGTCAGGTAATCGGGAGCACAGCGGTATGGAGAATTTACAATGAAGGCATCACCTGTCTTTTGATTGGACCCAAAATGATCTAAAAGTGATGATATGTCCTAGCAATGTAATACCCCTTTAAATATTGTTTTTGGTGTTATTAAAAATAACTAACTACTAACTTAAAACATTTCTTCAAAAGCGCCAAAACTATTTTTATTGATTGGAAATACGTTTAATTGATTGGACATGAATGAATCTTTTTGAAGGCAAATTATATTTGCTTCAATGTTTAAAAAAAAAAAAAAAAAGATTCTCCTGAATCAATTTTTTTGCAATTTGCTTTGGGCAAACGCAGCAAAACGGTGGCCATCAAATGGAGCAAAATGGTTAAAGAAGCAGTCCTTCTCATCCTCTCATCAAAGATTTTATCTTCTTAATATATTGCAGTCGTCATATTATACTGCACTGTGTACTTGCAATTGCTCATTTTATCTTTCTACCCAGATAATTCCTCTCTTTTCTCTATGTAGAAACAGGAAGTCTCTTTTCCCGGCATGAATCATTCCCCTCTTCAACTACTGACCAAACTGCCCCCTCTTCCTCCGGCCAGGGACTTTTGCAGTGATGACTCATGCAGGAAAAAATTGACCTCCTGTTTCTACATAGAGCTTAGAAGGATTGAGTTAGTCAGTTTTAATCAAGAATAATTAACTGGGTCCAAGAGCAAAATGAGCAATTGTAAGTGCAAAGTGCAATATGATGATTGAAATATATTGGGAGGATAAAAAGTTTGATGGGAGTTCTTCGTTAAAAAAAAAATGATGGCATTCACTTGTCTCCCCACCACAGTTCCCTCTCCGATCTATAATGTCTACTTTGGATCTTCAAGAATTTTCATTTGGCGTCAAAGCTTTTGCATTGCCTAAGGTGGTGACGAAGCATCAAGGAGTGAAAGTTGTGATGTTAGAAGCCTACACAGCCCTAGAAGACACGACGGCGAATGAAGATGCCAGAAGAGCCAAAGTGAAGCTTGTTTTTTTTTTTACCTTGATAAAAGCACCAGGCTGGTGCCGAAACGCGTTGGGTTGATAAAGAACCATTTTGGAAAGCAAAAGACTTCTCATTTACCACAGCCCTTGCAATGTGATAATGTTGTCCTCTCCTAAGAGGAGCCAAAGAGGACATCATGCATGGTGCGAAATGTAGCTATGAGGAAGACTGGTTGGAGGGCTGCAGTGGTGGGGTACAGGTGAGGAGCAGCATTAAACTTTTTATCCTACTTTAGTTTTTTTTGGGGTCTGGTGATTTTAAATTATAGTATGGCATATTTGCCCATTTTGCCTCTACAGTTTCACCAATTATAGGTAGAACCGGCTAAACACCACTGGCCATCTTGTCTCACGAACACATTTTTGACCCAAGTCAACTTTACATGAAACTCATCAAAGGGTATTCTGTTTCTAAATGTATGTTAATTAGTGCAAACCACTGTATATTCAATGCCATAAATCATCAAATAAAGTTATATATTTAAAAAGGAGGAAAAAAAAAAAGATTTGTTCCAGGAGCGATTAAGCCTCCGTGTTAAAGAACTTGTCTTTACTCTGCATTTAGCCCTCCGCGATCTCACTATATCCAGTATATTTTATGATAAACATGTCGAGTCAAAGAAACATTAATGAAGCAATTCCCCAAATAAAACAGACCATCATATCTGAATTGCAGCAGAGAGAGAAAGTGGGGTCTTTGTAGTTTAATCAAGATCAGAAGACTTGTTTTGAGCGTCTGTCATCTTTAATTTTACGGCACTTCATTTCAGAGTGGGACAGCCGGGGTCACATGCAATTAAAACACAGGCAAGATTTGTCTTGTGAAATCTTAACATAAAAAGTAATGTGTTACTTCATTTTAACTTTTTTTTTTTCACTGAACTCAGCGAAAGTCACTAATTACTTCCCCCCTCTCGTCACCTTTTTCGATAGAGCGCACATTTTTATTTTTTTTTAAATTGCGGGGTTTTTTTTTGGTCATCATACAGAGAAGTTTAGAATTTTCATATCAAACGTACGGCTCCGGATAGCAGAGTGAATCGGGAGGATAAGGAGAAGATTGAAGTTTTTTTTTTTGTAGAAATACATTTTAAATACATCTAAGCCCTTCTTAAATTAAGACTCCGTTGGATGAAAAGATACAAAAAAAAAGCCATTAATCTGCTTAACCGGGGCAGGTAGGAATACAGATCTCAAAATGACTCATAAACGAAGGGAGTTTAACGCGATATGGGGACAAAACGACTTAAATTTATCAGTTCGGAGGAAACGTCGGGAATCAGTTTAGGGCCTGTTTTATACCTAGATGACAGTCGATTCATCACAGTGATTGGTAAATTGCAAAGACCCTTATTAACCTTATTGGTAAGGAGCTTAAAGGTTCATTGAATCCACAAAATAGACTTGCTTATAGTCATCCCCGCTGCTTCTGATACTTTGTAAAGAAAACCCTTTAGATTCACATCCCAATCTCCCGTTCGAGTACTTCGCTAATTTAAGTGCGGCCGAGGGAGCCATATCATGGAAATGATAGGAATTCACACAGCGCTGTAGCTTTAAGCCTCCACGTCTAGAGCACCTGGAGAATGTCTTAAGTAGTTTGCTCTTTTGAAGATTTTTTTTTTAGGAGGGATGATAGATTTTTTTTTTCTATTTATTTATTTTTTGCAAGTAACCAGGGATTATCTTTGATACCTGTCCAAAAGAGTTATGTCTACACCGATTTCCCTCCCATGCCGCTAATTAACTTTATTGTATGCAGGAAACAGTCCATTTAATACCTGCATTCTTTCTGTAATGCCAAGTCAAATGAAATCCAGTGTGAAATCTAGTTAGCGTTTGCTGTTTTTGAAGTCATTTTGAAGTTTCCAGTTGTGCTGACTGTGACCTTAGAACTGATAGCTGGGAAACGCTCAGACGGTTTTCTTTTTGCATCCCAAGTACATCGTTTTCACGTTTAGTGTTAGGTCTCACCTGGACTTTCTGGCAGGCAGATATTTATTATCGGGAAGACAGAGTACATTTCTTTAAAACTCGCAGATGGGGAATTTTCAACAACATCTTCAAAGTAACGGCAGAAAGAAAATCATATATTTTATTATACAGAATCCAAAAATAAATTGGTGGAAGATACAACCAGATGTTCTTATGGGTCATGTTATCTTTTTATGATAGGTTAATGGATTTCATGGTTTTATTGCGAAATTGTCTTCTTTATGTAGGAGTCTTCCTTTTTATTTACCTTAAGGAATAATCCAGCTTCTCCAGAGTACTGTCTGTAGAACAACCTGATACGTTTTTGCTTTCTCTCACTCTTTCTTTCTCTTTCCTTTCTCTCGCCTTTCTCTCTCTCCTTTTTCTCTTTTTTTTTTCTCTTTCCTGCTTTCTCTTTTTCTCTCTTTTCTTCCCATCCTTCCTTCTCAGATCTACAAATGTAACAAGTATTTAACACAACCGCATTACCCTCTTTTAGCAATGGAATGGCTGCATTACACAACTTTTGTTTGCTATTATTGAAGTAATTTTTAAGTATCTATATCTCATATCTCTATCTATCTTAGCTGGCAAAGAACTCTGTGTGTGTGGCGCCCCTGAGGGTCCAGTCATCACAGAGGTACTGCACCTCATCCAGAGGTGTGGTATCCCACTCTCGGGTAAGGAGGGGGCACTATCGAGGACTCTAACACTCACACCCAACACACACCACTTCAGTCAGGGCACCTGGGCGTACCCTTAGGGAGGATGGCCTCATCTCAGGCTGGAGAGTACTGGGTGGTGGGAGTGGGTGGGGTAGGTAGGAAAAAGGGGAGGAGCGGATTAGGTGGGAAGGACTGTGTGCAGTGGGGAGTTGGTTGAAGAAAGAGGAGTGAAGAGCGTAGCTGAGGAGAGAAGTGTGAGGGAGAGCAAGAAGGAAGCTTCTGGGAGGACAGAAGGGGTTCTAGGGGCACGGGTAGTGAGTAATCCACCCATGGGGCCCACATCCACAACCATAGTTAGGTGAAGGGACCAAGTCGCAGTCAGGGGACCAGCCCCAATTTAGTGGAAATCTTCAAGGTTCAGCTAAGAAACCAGATGCTGTGGCATTTGTAAGTGTCACAGCCACAACTACCCATAATTTGCTAAAAAGGCAGTCGTATAGAATGCTGGGGACTCAGAGGACGTCGCCCGACCAGGTTTGTGGCTGCTGGCTTGGAACACTGTGGGTGAGGCGCTGGGCAGGAGAGGTGGAAGCCAGCATAGAGAGACAACCAGAGAAAGACATGAGAGGAGTCCTGGAAAAGTGCACCCCAATTTACCTGGGAGTTTGCTGGGCCATTGACCTGGAGGACACAGCACCCGGCTGGCATTTGTGGACTGGAGAACTGTGTGTAAAAGTGGAAACTGCACCTTGCTGTGTCCTTCGAGTTATTGCTGCGTCCCCTGCCCGGCATAACCACAACCGCTATCTTAACACTTAACCCTACAACTGCCCTGAGGCTAGCTCTACCCATGGAGAGCTGCACCATCTTTGCTGCACCACCATTGCTCCAAAGGATCTGACTGCAGCATTGGCTATTATAGCCGAACATCACGGGTGGCAGCACGAACAATCTTCTATAAACTTTAATCCCCTTTCATCACTCTCATTCTTATTGGACGCCCAGGGCCACAGTACGGGTCACCGCTGCCGTGACTTCTCCTTTAAGAACTGTGCCGACCCGGTACAGAGTACCCTGTGGCCCAATAGGGCGCTCCATGTGCATTCCAAATGCATTGCTGTTTATGTGGATATCACGCACTGAATTTGTATCTATTTTTTTCAATAAATCTTGAAATTTTGAGAAGCTGTATTTTGTCTAAAAATTTTTCTACAATTGGCCATTGGATTCCGTGCTTCAACACACCTAGAGCCTGGGCGAGCTTGTTTTCTTTTTTCGTATTATCTATCTACAGTACCAGTCAAAAGTTTGGACTCACCTGTTCATACACTGGTTTTCCTTGTTCTTATCACCTGGAGTGGCTTCCAATGAACAGATCACCTTGTCAAGTGATCATTTGTGAAATCTCCGGTGTTCAAAAAGTGTTAGAAACCATCAAGTGTGTGTTGGCAGAAGCAGTGTTTGTACACAGCTCCATAGAGTGCTGACCCCTATTCCACAACAGTTCTAAGCTAGAATATGGCAATAAGCAATCAACTAAGTGAAGAAAAACATCAGTCCATTATTAGTTTTATGAAGGAACAGATGAATGACCTCGGGGAGACCAAAACATCCAACACTGCGGAGACACCATCACGTGTTTCTCAACGCAGTGATCCAGAACACTGCCCCCATCCCTTATGGGAAATATTCTCCGGGAAGGAACAACCACGGGAAGGGCAGCATCCAATAAAGGAGAATATCCAATAAAGGAAGACCACCTATGCCAAGCATGGTATCCATCCACAAACAGCTGTTTCGGGGTTTTTGCCCCTCATCAGTGTGGAGTAGGAAACTGGCTATTAGGAGCAGTGCCTGGTGAAAGGCTATGAAGGAACAGATGAATGACCTCGGGGAGACCAAAACATCCAACACTGCGGAGACACCATCACGTGTTTCTCAACGCAGTGATCCAGAACACTGCCCCCATCCCTTATGGGAGATATGCAAACGCATGTAAAGTAAGCTGCGGAGACACCATCACGTGTTTCTCAACGCAAGCAATGAATAGCCAGGCCTTTCTCCGGGAAGGAACAACCACGGGAATGACAGCATCCAATAAAGGAGAATATCCAATAAAGGAAGACCACCTATGCCAAGCATGGTATCCATCCACAAACAGCTGTTTCGGGGTTTTTGCCCCTCATCAGTGTGGAGTAGGAAACTGGCTATTAGGAGCAGTGCCTGGTGAAAGGCTATGAAGGAACAGATGAATGACCTCGGGGAGACCAAAACATCCAACACTGCGGAGACACCATCACGTGTTTCTCAACGCAGTGATCCAGAACACTGCCCCCATCCCTTATGGGAAATATGCAAACGCATGTAAAGTAAGCTGCGGAGACACCATCACGTGTTTCTCAACGCAAGCAATGAATAGCCAGGCCTTTCTCCGGGAAGGAACAACCACGGGAAGGGCAGCATCCAATAAAGGAGAATATCCAATAAAGGAAGACCACCTATGCCAAGCATGGTATCCATCCACAAACAGCTGTCTCCGCAGTGTTGGATGTTTTGGTCTCCCCGAGGTCATTCATCTGTTCCTTCATAGCCTTTCACCAGGCACTGCTCCTAATAGCCAGTTTCCTACTCCACACTGATGAGGGGCAAAAACCCCGAAACAGCTGTTTGTGGATGGATACCATGCTTGGCATAGGTGGTCTTCCTTTATTGGATATTCTCCTTTATTGGATGCTGCCCTTCCCGTGGTTGTTCCTTCCCGGAGAAAGGCCTGGCTATTCATTGCTTGCGTTGAGAAACACGTGATGGTGTTTCTAATAGCCATACAGGTTTTCCTGTATTGGATGTTTTCCTTTATTGGATGCTGCCCTTCCTGTGGTTGTTCCTTCCCAGGGAAAGGTCTGGCTATTCACTGCTTGCGTTGAGAAACACGTGATGGTGTCTCCGCAGCTATCCTACATGCATTTGCATATTTCCCATAAGGGATGGGGGCAGTGTTCTGGATCACTGCGTTGAGAAACACGTGATGGTGTCTCCGCGGTGTTGGATGTTTTGGTCTCCCCGAGGCCAATCATCTGTTCCTTCACATTACTTTGGTAAACACCTGAGGGGTGACCGATATACCAAAGGGGAGGGCCCTATACTGGAAGTGTCTGACTACCCCATCCAACCGTACCGCCACCCTAAGGTATCGTTGGTGTCCTGCATAAATGGGGATATGGTAATAGGCGTCCTTCAAATCCAATACTACCATAAAGCAGTTTTTAAACAGCAGCTTTATTGCGGTGTTAATAGTTTCCATTTTAAATGATTGTACGGTCAGGAAATTGTTAAGAGCCCTAAGGTTAATAATTGTTCTGAAGGAGCCGTCAGGTTTACGTATTAGGAATAGAGGAGAGTAGAATCCTCTACCCTGTTCTCCTTCCGGAACCTCTGATAGGACATTCTTATTGAGCAGGTCGTGAACTTCCGATTCCAGGGCCGCCTGTTCTGCTGGAGAGAACCTGAGTGGGGTGATTCTGAAGAAATTCTGAGGGATAGAGGAGAACTCTAGCCGCAGACCCATAGCTATTATCCCCAAAATCCAATCGCTACTGGAGATTTTTGACCAGGCCGGGTAGAAGGCAGATAGTCTACCTCCCACCGGGGCGACTAGTCATTGGGGTGGTTTTTTGACCTCACGGGATGGCTCCTGACGTCCCCCACCTCCAAACAAATCCAGTACCTTTCTTCTTTTTATCGTCCCATCTGCTCTGGTCTCTAGCTGGTCTCCTTCGAAAGAATCTTTTCCCTGCGAAGAGACGCCTGTAAGAAGTAGTCGGTAGACTGGGAAATTTCTTCTTCTCGTCTCCGGCTTTCTCCAGCAGTTCGTCTAGGACCGGACCGAACAGGTATTCCCCTTTGCATAGGATAGAGCACAGACGGGATCTGGATTGAAGGTCACCCGGCCAACATTTCAGCCATAGGGCCCTGCGTGCTACATTTGATAATCCTGCCGCTCTAGCCGCCATTCTTGCAGAATCTGCAGATGCGTCCGTGAGAAAGGCAGCAGCATTCTGAATTGTTGGCAGGAATTTTAACATAGAATCTCTGGAGACTCCCTCTTCCAATTTGGACCCTAGTTGATCCAGCCAGACCATCATCGATCTGGCTGCACATGTCGCAGCTACAGCAGGTCTCAGGGCACCCGCCGACATTTCCCATGTCCCCTTAAGGAATGAGTCAGCCTTCTTATCGAGAGGATCCTTTAGGGAAGCCATGTCGTCAAAGGAGATAGATGATTTTTTAGATGCCTTAGCCACCGCTGCGTCCAATTTTGGTGCCTTATCCCATGTGTTCACCAGGGGGTCCTCAAAGGGATATCTACGTTTAAAGGCCGGTGGAAAGGAGCCTTTTTTCTCTGGCTTTTTCCATTCCCTTTTGATAAGGTTCTGAACCTTGTCATTAAGCGGAAATGACCTACGTTTTTTTGGGTCTAGACCGCCAAACATTAAGTCCTGCGCTGAAAGTTCTGGCCTTTCGTCAGCCACCCCCATGGTGGATCTAACTGATTTAATCAGTTTGTCCATCTGGTCCAACGGGAAACAGAAACGATTAGAATCCTCTTCCGAAGAGGACGCTGAGGAGACAGAGGTGTCTGAATCATTCTCTCTTCTAAGGCCAGCGGACGTATCCGAATCTGAGGCGCTAGGCTCCCTTCTTCTATTGGAAGGCTACCCCCGGGACAGGGATTTCAGGGAATCTTTCACCTCCTTCCTGATAATCTCTCTAAGATTTAACGTAAACTCAGGAGACTCTTCCGCCACCTATGGGAGCGGAGAAAAAGGCTATGTAATTAATATCTGGTGCTACCGCTATCAGTGTTTCCATCAATTTATTCCCTACCGTCTGCCGCACACACGACTGACAAAGCCTCTTAGGGTAGGCGTCTGGCAAAGGGCAAGCGCACAACGCGCACTCCTTGTTTTTAACCTTACCAGCCCATTTTTTCCCCTACGGAAATAAACATAGGAAAAGACTGCATCAGGGTACGTTCACGAAGATCTCTTACCCAGGCAGTAGTGGTAGGTACCGGATTACTGGGGGTCAGTCCAGATCCTTCTGTTTAGATCTGCGACTGGCCTGGTTACTGCGTCTGCGGGTCTTCGCCTGGGGGTTCGCATGGGACCTCTCCGAGGATCTGTCCTGCTCCTGCTCCAGCAGACCGACGGTAGCTTCCGGCTCATCTATAGCTGCAAATGGGCTCACAAGCAGCCCCGCAGCATTCTGTTTGGCTATATATAGCCCTTCCCCCGGATCCGGAACATGTGCAGGTGTGTGGCCAGAATCCATCCCCCCACGTGCAGGTCACTGCTCCACCCCCCTCCACCTCTCACCGCTCCCCCCCGCTGCCCCCACCACATGCAGGACCGCGGCGTTCCCAGCTAAAGCCGGCCGGTGTTTGATTTCCGGTCCCGGCCCAACCCCCTGCGCGTCACTTCCGGTATCGGCCAGTGCGCTCAGGGACGCGCCCGGAAGCCGGGGACAGCACCGCCGGACCCCCCAGCCGCACGCCGCTACACCATCGCCGCCCGTGGCCACAGCACAGCGGCGATCGCGGCAGAAGCCGGCGTCCGACACCCGGCTCCGGTCCCGCCCCCCCGCCGACCTCTGATCCGAAAGGAGCGCAGAGGGGTGCTCCAGGAAGCCTGCACTGCACCGACAGGACCAGAGGCAGGGAAGACAGAGGCCCAGGAGAGCGAACGGACCCGAGGGGGTAGACATACTCACCTCGCTGGCCTCTGGAGACAGAGTTCCTCCAGACGCTGCTCCACTCTGCACCGCTCACTGTCGTGGAGCCCTACCCGGACCCACCGTGGCGCTTCCAGGGACCCGCACTCCCCGAGGTAGGAGACCCCCTCGCTACCTGGGTCGGACAGCCGGCCTGGGTATTGATAGATGAACCGAAGTCATATCTGTAGGGAATCCTGTCCTCCAGGAACAGGAAACCAACTGATGCGTGGGAGAGGTGCTGCCCTTATGTATCTGTAGGTTTTCCTGTTCCTGAAGGGCGGATCCCCTCTCTCCGTAGTGCTGTCATGGACGACCCATAAAAGTCAATCAGAGTTCCCAGCTTCAGAAAACGCAAATTAACAGCACTACAAATAACAGTCTTCATAAATTATGCACAGAAATCAACTATAACACATATCTTAACATCAACTGTATAGAAAAGACTGTGAGAAGCAACCTTGGTGGTCAAATTGATGCACAGAAGCAGTTACTTAGGACCACAAACAAGAAGAGACTTGTTTGGGTGAAACCATCACAAGGATTGAACATTAGATCAGTGGAATATGTACTGTGATCTGAGAGTCAAAATTAGACATTTTGTGAATCATTCCATGTCATTATGTGAGGCATAAAAGGTGAGTGGATGGTTTTCATATGTGTGGTGTCCCCATGCAGGGAGGGGACATTTGATTTTTGTCAGGGTGATTTCCTAGTGACACTGTTGGTGATTAATTCCAAATTCAAAGCATGCTTATCCGGCATGGATACAACAGCATTTTCCAGTGACATACCATCCCAGCTGGTTTGCAATTAGTGGAACCATCATTTGTGTTGCAACAGGACAATGACACTAAACACTTCCAGACTTTGTAAGAGCTGTGTGACCTAGATGGAAAGGGATGGAAATGGTGTCAGAGGACATGTTCTTCACAATTGCCCAACTTTAACCCAACTGAGATGGTTCGGGATAAGTTGGACGCGGAATCAAGACAAAGCAGCCAACAAATGTTCAGAACCTCTGGGAACTCCTTTAAGACTGGTGGATGCAATTCCAGGGGATGATCTGATGAAATCGCCAGAGAGAAATCCAAGGGGCTGTAAAGCTGTCATCAGAGTAAATGGGGAGTACTTTTAGGAATCTAAGGCTACGTTCACACGATCCGTTTTTTGCTGCGGATCCGTAGCGGAATTGCAGCTACGGATCCGCAGCCGTTTTCCATGCAGGGTACAGTACAATGTTACCCTATGGAAAACAAAACCCGCTGTGCCGACGATCCTTTTTTTCGCTGGAAAATCCGCGCGGATTTGCCAACGGAAAAAAGAAGTACCATGTCAATTCTTTCAGCGGATTCCGCTGCGGGTTTCCAACAGCACCAATAGGAAACTGCAGTTGGAAACCCGCAGTGGAATCCGCAGAAGAAAAAGGACACAAATCCGCCGAGAGAAGCACCGCCGTTTTCCACTGCGGATTTCCCCGAAAAAGGACCGGAAAAATCCGCAGTGAAAAACGGATCGTGTGAACGTAGCCTAAGGCTACACACACATTCTCAGTTGTTTCACATGTTTCACATGTATTTCTTTACTCCTTGATTTCATGTGGTGGCTTTTGTGGTTTTGGTGCCTTCAGTCTCAATTTTCAATTGCACTATGGAAAGAAGGCAACTCGATGAAGGCTCTGGGCAATAGTCTGCAGGGAAACCCTGGTCCTTGCATCATGTGGATGTGACATGCACCACCTACCTAAAAATTATAAAAATGTTGACTTGACCTCCACAAAGTAAATGGCAAGGTCTTCCTCAATAATGAAAAAACATAAAAATTGAGCTTGGTTCAAGTTGGTATACATGCAGCACATAAACGCATGTTCACATTGGCCATAAAGCATACAAAACCTACAGGAAGCAAAATGTGCAAAACCCCTACTGTAACTAAATAAGTATAAAGCAAAAGTGCAGTAAAATAACACAGGGTTCTTAGTAATACTGTTTTTTATCAAAAATAGCATAAAAGCCTTCCCACCGTAGACAAGGTGACCCTGATCGGGATGGCCCTACGCTGTCTAATGTTAAAAACCTTACTGTTGTGAATTCTGTTTTTGGGCTCCCTCTGGTGGTTACTGGTGGTACTGGCTGACTTTTGTCTTGCACCTGTTCCCATCAGGAATCTGGGAGTTTCCTATTTAGTCTGGCTTCTCAGTCATTCTAGTGCCGGCAATCAATGTTACCAGAGCACCTCTGTTGCTTGCTACCTGCTCCAAGTCTGCAATTCAGCTAAGTTGGATCTTTGGCATTTTTTGTGTTTGTTTGTCCAGCATGCATTTATATTTCTCTTGCTGCTGGAAGCTCTAGTGATCTGAAATTACTACTCCGGTGTCATGAGTTGATAACGGAGTTAAAGTAATTTCAGGATGGCTGTTTAGGGTTTTGAGGTGACCGCGAAGTCCTCTTTTGTATTTTCTGCTATCTAGTCAGAGGGCCTCTCTTTGCTGAATCTATATTCATACTGCGTACGTGTTTTCCTCTTACCTAACCGTTATTATATGTGGGGGGCTACTATCACTTTTGGGGTTTCCCTGGAGGCAAGCCAGGTCTGTGTATTCCTCTACTAGGAGTAACTAGATCTCCGGCTGGTGCGAGGTGTCTAGGGATAATCGTAGGCACACCCCCTGGCTACTATTAGTTGCGTGTTAGGTTCAGCGTCGCGGTCATCTGAGATTCCATCATTCCTAGAGCTAGTCCGTTTTTGCCTGAGTCCCTGCCATTGGGAAACATGACACCTTACCATGTGTGAGAGTTTTTACTCATTTTGCTTCTGGTAGGTTTCGTATGCTTTATGGCCAATGTGAACATGTGTTTATGTGCTGCATGTATACCAACTTAAACCAAGCTAAATTTTTTTCTGTGCAAGCTGAGGTGCGGTCATCTGAGATTCCATCATTCCTAGAGCTAGTCCGTTTTTGCCTGAGTCCCTGCCATTGGGAACCATGACAGTATTGCCGGCCGCAAATGTATTAAAGGTATTGGCTGAAGAAAGAGAGAAAAGAAGAAGTTTCTGACACTTTTTTTTTTTTTTTTTACTCAGTTCTGTCTAGCCATAATTGCAATCTGCTGCTTTTTTCTCTCCTCTTAACCCCTGAATGGCTCAGATCTCAGCTGTTGAGAAATGGATATCCAGAGTTTAGCTACAGGCCTGAGTGCTCTTGCTTCTAAGGTTCAAAATATCCAAGACTATATTATACATGCTCCTATGTCAGAACCCAAGATTCCTATACCTGAGTTCTTTTCTGGAGATAGATCTCGTTTTTTGAATTTTAAGCACAATTGTAAATTGTATCTTTCTCTGAGATCTCGCTCCGCTGGAGACTCCGCTCAGCAGGTTAAAATTGTGATTTCCTTGTTGCGGGGTGACCCCCAGAATTGGGCATTTGCATTGGCACCAGGGGATCCTGCGCTGCTCAATGTGGATGCGTTTTTTCTGGCACTGGGGTTGCTCTATGAGGAACCTAATTTGGAGATTCAGGCTGAAAAGGCCTTGATAGCCCTCTCTCAAGGGCATGATGAAGCTGAAATATATTGTCAAAAATTTCGAAAATGGTCTGTGCTTACAGACAGTGGAATGAGTGCGCCCTGGCGGCGAATTTCAGAGAAGGTCTCTCTGACGCCGTTAAAGATGTCATGGTGGGGTTTCCTACGCCCACAGGTCTGAATGAATCCATGACTATGGCTATTCAGATTGATCGGCGTTTACGGGAGCGCAAACCTGTGCACCATTTGGCGGTGTCTTCTGAGCAGACACCGGAGATTATGCAATGTGATAGAATTCTGTCCAGAAGTGAACGGCAGAATTATAGGCGTAAAAATGGGTTGTGCTTCTACTGTGGTGATTCTGGTCATGTTATATCAGCATGCTCTAAACGCACAAAAAAGGTTGATAAGTCTTTTGCAATTGGCACTTTACAGTCTAAGTTTATTTTGTCTGTAACTTTGATCTGTTCATTATCATCTATTACTGTGGATGCCTATGTGGATTCTGGCGCTTCCTTGAGTCTTAAGCTGGGTTCACATTGCGTTAATGTGTGCACGCTAACGGACAGCGTTGCACGGCGAAAATGTCGCAATTAACGCTGTGCAACGGGGCCGTTAGCGTGCCCATTGACAGCAATGTCAATTTCTCCTGCAGCGCATCACTAGCGCGTGCCTTTTTCGGCTCGCGCTAGTGATGTGCCGTTCTTCTGTGACGCGCCTCGGATGCTGCTTGCAGCATCCGCGGCGCGCCCGAGGTCCGTTCCCCGCTCTCGCAGATCGGGGATCTGCGAGAGTGGGGACGTTAACGTGACCCCTAACATGGCCCCTAAATAAACATTGCGTTAGCGCAATCCGCTAGCGCTAGCGCTAAACGGATTGCCCTAACGCAATGTGAACCTAGCCTTATGGATTTGTCCTTTGCCAGACGCTGTGGGTTTAGCCTAGAGCCTTTGGAAGTTCCTATCCCTCTGAAGGGTATCGACTCCACACCATTGGCTAGGAATAAACCACAATACTGGACACAAGTGACTATGTGTATGACTCCTGACCATCGGGAGGTGATTCGCTTCCTTGTGTTGCATAACTTGCATGATGTCTTAGTGCTTGGATTGCCATGGTTGCAAACTCATAATCCAGTCCTTGACTGGAAAACAATGTCTGTTAAGCTGGGGATGTCAGGGGGCTCATGGGGAAGTACCTTTGGTTTCCATTGCTTCATCTACTCCCTCTGAAATTCCGGCATTTTTGTCTGACTATTGTGATGTTTTTGAGGAGCCCAAACTTAGTTCTCTCCCCCCTCACAGGGATTGTGATTGTGCTATAGACTTGATTCCGGGCAGCAAGTTTCCCAAGGGTCGTTTGTTTAATCTGTCTGTGCCTGAACATGCTGCTATGCGAGAGTATATTAAGGAGTCCTTGGAAAAGGGACATATCCGTCCATCCTCATCCCCTTTAGGAGCAGGTTTTTTTTTCGTGGGTAAAAAAGATGGCTCCCTGAGGCCCTGTATTGATTATCGCCTGTTAAATAAGATTACAGTCAAATACCAGTATCCTTTGCCACTATTGACTGATTTATTTGCTCGTATTAAAGGGGCAAAGTGGTTCTCTAAGATTGATCTTCGGGGTGCGTATAATTTGGTGCGGATTAAGCAGGGAGATGAGTGGAAAACTGCATTTAATACGCCCGAGGGCCATTTTGAGTATTTGGTAATGCCTTTTGGTCTTTCTAATGCTCCTTCAGTCTTTCAGTCCTTTATGCATGATATTTTCCTTAAATACCTGGATAAATTTATGATTGTGTATTTGGATGATATTTTGATTTTTTCGGATGACTGGGAGTCGCATGTTCAACAGGTTAGGAAGGTTTTTCAGGTTTTGCGGGCCAATTCTTTGTTTGTAAAGGGTTCAAAGTGTATTTTTGGGGTTCAGAAGATCTCCTTTTTGGGGTATATTTTTTCCCCTTCTTCTGTTGAGATGGATCCTGTCAAGGTTCGGGCTATTTGTGATTGGACGCAGCCTACTTCCCTGAAGAGTCTTCAGAAGTTCTTGGGCTTTGCTAATTTCTATCGTCGATTTATAACTGGGTTTTCAAGTGTTGCTAAACCTCTGACTGATTTGACTAAGAAGGGTGCTGATGTTGCCAATTGGTCCTCTGCGGCTGTGGAAGCCTTTCGGGAGCTTAAGCGCCGCTTTTCTTCCGCCCCTGTGTTGCGCCAGCCTGATGTTTCGCTCCCTTTTCAGGTCGAGGTTGGTGCTTCCGAGATTGGAGCGGGGGCGGTTTTGTCGCAGAGAAGTCCCGATTGCTCAGTGATGAGACCATGTGCATTCTTCTCTCGAAAGTTTTCTACCGCCGAGCGAAATTATGATGTCGGTAATCGGGAGCTCTTGGCTATGAAGTGGGCATTTGAGGAGTGGCATCATTGGCTTGAGGGTGCTAGACATCAGGTGGTGGTCTTGACTGATCACAAGAATCTGATTTACCTTGAGTCTGCCAGGCGTCTGAATCCTAGACAGGCGCGCTGGTCGTTGTTTTTCTCCCGGTTTAATTTTGTGGTTTCATACCTGCCGGGTTCAAAAAATGTGAAGGCAGATGCCCTTTCTAGGAGTTTTGAGCCTGACTCCTCTGGTGATTCTGAGCCTACGGGTATCCTTAAGGATGGGGTGATTTTGTCTGCTGTCTCCCCAGACTTGCGACGTGCTTTGCAGGAGTTTCAGACTGATAGGCCTGATCGTTGTCCACCTGGGAGACTGTTTGTTCCAGATGAATGGACCAGTAGAGTCATCTCGGAGGTTCATTCTTCTGTGTTGGCAGGTCACCCTGGAATTTTTGGTACCAGAGATTTGGTGGCCAGGTCCTTCTGGTGGCCTTCCCTGTCTCGGGATGTGCGTGCCTTTGTACAGTCTTGTGATGTTTGTGCTCGGGCCAAGCCTTGCTGTTCTCGGGCTAGTGGATTGTTGTTGTCCTTGCCTATTCCGAAGAGGCCGTGGACGCACATCTCTATGGACTTTATCTCGGACCTCCCGGTTTCTCAGAAAATGTCCGTCATTTGGGTGGTGTGTGACCGTTTTTCTAAGATGGTTCATTTGGTACCCTTGCCCAAATTGCCTTCTTCATCTGAGTTGGTTCCTTTATTTTTTCAGAATGTGGTTCATTTACATGGTATCCCGGAAAACATCGTTTCTGACAGGGGGTCTCAATTTGTGTCTAGGTTCTGGCGAGCGTTCTGTGCCAGGATGGGCATTGATTTGTCTTTTTCGTCTGCATTCCATCCTCAGACTAATGGCCAGACGGAGCGAACTAATCAGACCTTGGAGACTTATTTGAGGTGTTTTGTGTCTGCTGATCAGGATGATTGGGTCGCCTTTTTGCCGTTGGCAGAGTTTGCCCTCAATAATCGGGCCAGTTCTGCCACTCTGGTTTCTCCTTTCTTTTGCAATTCAGGGTTTCACCCTCGTTTTTCATCTGGCCAGGTGGAATCTTCGGATTGCCCTGGAGTGGACACGGTGGTGGATAGACTACACCGGATTTGGAGTCATGTGGTGGACAATTTGAAGTTGTCTCAGGAGAAGACTCAGCAGTTTGCTAATCGTCATCGTCGTGTGGGTCATCATCTCCGCGTTGGGGACTTGGTGTGGTTATCTTCTCGTTTTGCCCCTTATGAAGGTCTCTTCTCCTAAGTTTAAACCTCGGTTCATAGGTCCTTATAAGATTTTGGAGATTCTTAATCCTGTATCTTTTCGTTTGGACCTACCAGCATCTTTCACCATTCATAATGTCTTCCATCGGTCGTTGTTGCGGAGGTACGAGGTACCGGTTGTTCCTTCTGTTGAGCCTCCTGCTCCTGTGCTGGTGGAGGGTGAATTGGAGTATGTTGTGGAGAAGATTTTGGACTCTCGCGTTTCCAGACGGAGACTTCAATATTTGGTTAAATGGAAGGGATACGGTCAGGAGGATAATTCTTGGGTGACTGCCTCCGATGTTCATGCCTCTGATTTGGTTCGCGCCTTTCATAGGGCGCATCCAGATCGCCCTGGTGGTTCTCATGAGGGTTCGGTGCCCCCTCCTTAAGGGGGGGTACTGTTGTGAATTCTGTTTTTGGGCTCCCTCTGGTGGTTACTGGTGGTACTGGCTGACTTTTGTCTTGCACCTGTTCCCATCAGGAATCTGGGAGTTTCCTATTTAGTCTGGCTTCTCAGTCATTCTAGTGCCGGCAATCAATGTTACCAGAGCACCTCTGTTGCTTGCTACCTGCTCCAAGTCTGCAATTCAGCTAAGTTGGATCTTTGGCATTTTTTGTGTTTGTTTGTCCAGCATGCATTTATATTTCTCTTGCTGCTGGAAGCTCTAGTGATCTGAAATTACTACTCCGGTGTCATGAGTTGATAACGGAGTTAAAGTAATTTCAGGATGGCTGTTTAGGGTTTTGAGGTGACCGCGAAGTCCTCTTTTGTATTTTCTGCTATCTAGTCAGAGGGCCTCTCTTTGCTGAATCTATATTCATACTGCGTACGTGTTTTCCTCTTACCTAACCGTTATTATATGTGGGGGGCTACTATCACTTTTGGGGTTTCCCTGGAGGCAAGCCAGGTCTGTGTATTCATCTACTAGGAGTAACTAGATCTCCGGCTGGTGCGAGGTGTCTAGGGATAATCGTAGGCACACCCCCTGGCTACTATTAGTTGCGTGTTAGGTTCAGCGTCGCGGTCATCTGAGATTCCATCATTCCTAGAGCTAGTCCGTTTTTGCCTGAGTCCCTGCCATTGGGAACCATGACACCTTACCATGTGTGAGAGTTTTTACTCATTTTGCTTCTGGTAGGTTTCGTATGCTTTATGGCCAATGTGAACATGTGTTTATGTGCTGCATGTATACCAACTTAAACCAAGCTCAATTTTTTTCTGTGCAAGCTGAGGTGTGGCCTCCCTCTCCTGAGCTGGAAATGACATTTAAAGACTTTCCAAGACTGGTGTCCATGGGTCGCGACCCAATCCTTTTGTCTGCCCTTATTCACAAACTGAGATCAACTCTGATACCTAAGGTTTTTAATATTAGAAAGTGCAGGACTGTCCCAATCAGGGTCACCTTGTCGACGGTGGGATGGCTTTTATGCTATTTTTGTCTATCGGCCTAGACGACTGCTGCGCTCTGTAAACAACTTTTGACTAACCTCTGCACTATTCCGTACCTCCGACTCCCGACTCCAAGACTTCTGCCGTGCTGTGTCAATCCTCTGGAATGCTCTACCCCAAGAAATTAGGACCAGCCACAACTTGCACGTGCTCCCTCAAAACACATTTGTTCAGAGCGGCCTATCATGTTCCCTAATCAAAGTCATTTTATGTGTAAGTGTGCGTGTGTAGCCCTTTCACTATCTCCACCTATCCCCGCCCCCTGAAAATGGCTGGACCATCATTGTATATACATCATTGTAAATTCACACCTGTACTTTGTATCTCCCCCACCTCATTGCAGATAATAATAATAATCTTTATTTATATAGCGCCAACATATTCCGCAGCGCTTTGTAAGCTCTCACGAGCAGGGGCGTCTTATTTTGCTTTAATCATTATATTATTGTTACCGCTGTTACTTATGACTGGCGCTATATAAATAAAGATTATTATTATTATCCTTTATCAAAAAAGTATTACTAAGAACCCTGTGTTATTTAAATGCACTTTTGCGTTTAACTTATTTAGTTACAGCAGGGTTTTTGCTCATTTTGCTTCATGCAGATTTTGTCTTCCTCAATAATGGTAAAATATAGCCCAAAGCTCCTCAAATGGTTTATTCTGGGTCAGAAAAATCTTGCTAACATTTGAGACTCATCTACAGTCAATTTCTGAAGAGGGACACAGAAAGTGCCAGAGTGAAGTGTCTTGTCATGCTTAAGAATGGCGTGGTGCCTCATCAATAAGGCTTCTTTTACACTTGCCGTGTTTATGCGGCCCGTTTTTGCAGCCCCAATAGATTTCTATGGGGCCGCAAAAATGGGCCACAACAATTCGTCGGAGCACCATACGCCGTATGGCCGTATTTACGGACATGGCACCCATTGAAAATCAATGGGGCTGCAAAAACAACGGAAGCTTGTTTTTTCGGTCCACCATGTCGACAGTATTTGCGGATCGTAGTTTTTTTTCCCTACTTTTTCCCCAGTATTCTAAACCAGAAAAATGGCAATCTGCAATATTTTTTGCTGCCCGTTTTTGCGGCAGACCGTGAAAATTACGGCAATACGGCCCGCAAAAAAGCCCACAAAAATGGGCTGCAAAAAACACTGCAAGTGTAAAAGAAGCCTTAAGGATGGCTCACATTGTATAAAAAGTTTGCTAAATCTCTAGAATCATAAGAGGTGGGTAAAGGTTCAACTTGAACACTGAAAAAAAATCTTCCAAATTTAGAATTTTCTTTTTTCTTAAAGATACCTTGTGATTAGTGTTGAGCGATACCATCCGATACTTGAAAGTATCGGTATCGGAAAGTATTGGCCGATACCGGCAAAGTATCGGATCCAATCCGATACCGATACCCGATACCAATACAAGTCAATGGGACTCAAGTATCGGACGGTATCCCTGATGGTTCCCAGGGTCTGAAGGAGAGGAAACTCTCCTTCAGGTCCTGGGATCCATATTAATGTGTAAAAGAAAGAATTAAAATAAAAAATATTGCTATACTCACCTCTCCGACGCAGCCTGGACCTCACGGAGGGAACCGGCAGCGTTCTTTGCTTAAAATTTGCGCGTTTACTTCCTTCTGTGAAGTCCCGGCTTGTGATTGGTCGCGTGCCGCCCATGTGGCCGCGACGCGACCAATCACAGCAAGCCGTGACGTAATTTCAGGTCCTTCAGGATTTAAAAATTACGTTCTGGCTTGTGATTGGTCGCGTCGCGGTCACATGGGCGACGCGACCAATCACAAGCCGTGACGTCATGGGAGGCAGGACACGCGCGCATTTTAAAATGCGCGCGTGTCCTGCCTCCCGTGACGTCATGGCTTGTGATTGGTCGCGTCGCCCATGTGACCGCGACGCGACCAATCACAAGCCAGAACGTAATTTTAAAATCCTGAAGGACCTGAAATTACGTCACGGCTTGCTGTGATTGGTCGCGTCGCGGCCACATGGGCGGCACGCGACCAATCACAAGCCGGGACTTCACGGAAGGAAGTAAACGCGCGAATTTTAAGCAAAGAACGCTGCCGGTTCCCTCCGTGAGGTCCAGGCTGCGTCGGAGAGGTGAGTATAGCAATATTTTTTATTTTAATTCTTTCTTTTACACATTATTACATTATTGTTGTTTCGATACCGATACCCGATACCACAAAAGTATCGGATCTCGGTATCGGAATTCCGATACCCGCAAGTATCAGCCGATACCCCATACTTGCGGTATCGGAATGCTCAACACTACTTGTGATATGTAAAAACAAGATGATAATTTGGATCTAAATGCAGTTTAATTAACCCATTCAATAAGAGAGATTATTGAGCAAACAGCTAAATGTTTCTATCATGATATCCTTAATTAAACTTCCCTTATTAGAAGCTCAATGACAAGAATTAGCCACACGTAATTAGACTTAATAATGGCACAATTACACAGAGAAGTATGAGAAACTTGTCACAATTAAAACATTTTTTATATTATTTGTTTGCATATGTAGGTGTGCACATATTATCCTAATTATAGGGGGAGAATAGGAAAAAGTTCAAATCAGGCCGTAGTGCCTAATAGGGTCCATGTGTCACGTTAGAGTATGCTACTGCTATAAATCATATGTAGCAGGTGGTATTCGTATTACAGATTTTTGCATTGTAGACCGGTGTTTCCAGTTATGATGCAACAGGCTCTTAATTAAAATTTGTAAATGATGGGAATAAAAAATTTGCTCTGCTGTATCTTTGTCCGTCATCTCTCCCAGTGACGAAAACAATTTGTCCTAATTTCAAAACAGTAGAAAGGAGATTTTATAGGAATAATAGGGTTAGGATTTTCATGGGAGGAGTTAAGAAGTTCAGGGGTGTAATTTTTCTATCTAAAAATGTAACGGATCATCTGATAGAGCTTAAATCTGTTTCCAAGCTTTTAAGACACGATGATCCTGGAGGTCCCTTCCAACTCTAACATTCCATGATGAGACCCAGGAGGGTTTTGCGCTTGTGCGTTGTGATGATCTGAAGAGGTCGATGACCAGAAAGTTGACGCGTAGAGGCCGGACAGGTGAGCAGTAAGGTGTGTATTAGAATTTTTTTAAATTCTTTAACATTGTGACTGTTAAAAAAAAAAATGACGGCCAGTGGTCAGCGCCATTTTTCTGTATCTGTGCAGAAGTCTGCATTTTGGCGAATGCGGCTTTGTGTAAAATATGACCAGAATTCAATTCCACTTGAATTCATTCACTCATCCTTAGTCACTATGTCTCTTTATTGTTACGGCTTTTACCAAGGATTGACAGCAGTTTAAAAAATTACCGCTTCTAAAAAAATATGATGTTCACACAATGGGTTCCCTATGTGATAATATGGCACAATTAACGCGGTTTTACTCCATTTTCAAAAACTTGCAGCAAAATAGGTCATCGTAAACACATTGTGTGAATATGTAAATATACAGGGTCATTCCAGAATGTCTTATGGCATTCACTGACACATTGTGTGCCAAATTCAACAAAATGGGGCATGTGGTTCTTTTATTTTAGACAAAATAAAAAATGCTCTTTATTTTTGTCTTTTTCCTTTTTTTTTTAACATTCACATGCTCTGTTACAATGTCGCACCCGTTTCTTTGCAAAAAAACGTTCTGGCTTATAAAAACAAAAACAAAAACAAAAAACAGGAAGGGACTGGAGAAAATTTTTGAAGAAAATGTAATGACTGTTTTAAAAGTTGCAATTTATGAATCGGCTGCACACATATGGAAAACAGAAATCAATCCCATAATGGGAACATAAAAAAAAACACGAGAACTGAACACATAAAGTAGACTTAAAAAAAGCTAAAAATCAGACTTAATTAAAACAGGTTAAAAAAGTAAGAGCTGTTTTAATTGTTTCTTTCATAAATCAATAGTATGCATGAAAATAGGAAACTTTGTGATGTATCTTATCAGAGAAATCTGCTTCTTTATCCTCCTGGACCGATCGCTCATTCTCTGAATTCTTCAGTGAATATAACTGTTGTTTCAGGAGAACTTGCAGCAGAATGTCTGTCTCCGCCTCTACCTCCTCCCTCTCCATTGAATTTTATAAGCACCAATTGTCATCTCCTGTCGCAGTATTGGAAATATGTCTTCAATGAATAAAGATTTTACCAATGAATTAAGAGATGAACGATCTGTCCAGGAGGAGAAATAAGCAGATTTCTCCGATAAGATACATTACAAAGTTGCTTAATTTCATGTGGACTATTGATTCATGAAAGAAAATTTTAAACTTACTGTTTACGACACTAAAAATTAAATAAAAGACAGATGCAAATGCAATAATAAATTGGGACCCCTTTGTGATTTTATTTTTGAACTTCCAAAAAGTTTCAAACATATTCTTTATTTATAACCGATATAAAACAAATGCAATAAAACTGATACATAATAATATAACATGATTCCAGATGTTCACATACTATAGGAAATACATGACGGTCATATTAAAGGTCCCAGGAAAACAATGCTGTAAAAAACTCAAAAACATTTCATACCCATTTCCACCATTTCTGTGTTTGTATATCGTCTTTACATTCATGTCGAAAACACACAGACATGTACAACTCCGCAAAAGGCTTAAAATTGTATCTCTGTGCAAAAACAAAAACTGTGTGCACCTCCCCTGAAAGACATGGATTTACCTACACTACCCAAATCGTAAAATCAATGTCTACTTTTTACAATATAATAGTTTTGTAAATTAAAAACATTACGTGCAAATTAATTTCGGATCCAGATAGTCAGAGACACAGGAAAATGAGTCATGAACGAATAAGCGGTTCATTATTATTACTATTATTATTATTTTTAACTTAAAATTAATTTTCAGGATTTGTGGATTTTGCTGCCGTTCTCGGACACCATCAGAAACAAAAAAAGTTTTGTAGCAACTTTAACTTCTCTGTTGAACTTCATGGAAAAAATTGTATCACAAGTCTGCAACCGATCGACCATAACAGGTATTGAGAAGCAATAAAAAGTTGCAAATTTAATAAAAAATATGGAAGGCGCCAAGAATACGTGACTTAATTTTTCACCCACAAAAACTTTTTACACCAGTAATAAATCTCTCCATTGTCTGTGCTGAGGATTTGGAGATGTATTAATCAACGCGGTAAGTTGGACCTAGAAGTAACAAAATTATAAAAAGTGGACATTGATTGAAAAGCGTAACCTCAGAGATGAAAACGTCATACAGGAAGATTTTAGAGATCTACTCTCCTAAGCGTTACTTGCTGCCTTGTGCAAATAGCATTGGACAGGGAGAAGAGGTGATCTGTGCCATCACCTTTTGTGATTGGTGGATCCTGTGTTATGTACTGAATGTAGGAATGTTATCTGTCATTGTAACCCTGTCTTTGATGATAATGAAACCGCTGAAAAATCTTTTGTACACAACATGAATTATACATTTTCTTTTAAATATAAAAAAACTTGATTTGAACAGTAGGTCATTTTTTGATTACATATTCTTCTTAAAGGGCACCTGAGATGCGAACTCTGCTTCAGGAAAATGGCCGCCGCGATCTCCATCTGCGCACGCGCTGCATCCCGCGGCCATTTTCCTGAAGCCGCGGCCAGCAGAGCGCCGCTTCTGCGCACGCGCGGCCAAAGGAAGATGGCCGCGCCCACCGATCACCAATGGAATACAGCACATCGCGCTCTTTTCACTCCCCTGTGACGTGGATTTGGGACCTTGGGCATGCGCACACCACTACGCCACCAACGGAAAACTAAGCAAGATCTGGGGGAAGACACCATGCCCTTTTGACCAGACCAGCCTGATTGACAGGCGAAAACGGCTACTTTGGTAACGTATTTCGGCAACATAGGTGGGGAATCGGGGTCCACAAAATACACTGTTGTAATGCACAGCTCAGGCCCTATTTAACAGTATTTTTATCTCATACGGAAAAAACGGGGTGACAGGTTCCCTTTAAGGCAGCAAATTATTTCTATGGCTAAGGGTACATAATATATATATACTGGTATATTATCTTTGGTACAAGCTGATGCTTAAGGAATCAGTTGGTTGACATAGTGTGTAGGACCTTACTGTGGCGATCCCTACAAGATAATCGATGATCTACCTTACAGCTTTGCTGAGTATAAAGCATTGCAGGGAACTAAATATGATGGCTCATCGGAATAATTTTAAGGTCACCAATGGTCCTCTGGGTGGAGAAGACATCTCTTTGGTTTATTAAAAGAGTTATCTCATCAACATTTCCCATGGATAAGGATAAGTGAGAAATACATGAACGGTGGGAGACTGATTGATGGGAATCCCATTGATCAGGAGATTAGGGGTCCAATGTCCTTGGTGTAAACTGTGAAGATAGCGGTGGTCAAGGATGAGCACTCACACGAGGGACGCGGGACTCCTGATTTTGAGATCTGCTGGGTTTCCAGTGGTTGGATCTTTACCAATCATATAATGAGCATGTCTTCGATGGATGATAAATGTTGGTGGGATAACCCCTTCAAGTAGATTTAGGGATTGTACAGGTAGCAATTGCACACATATCCTTTGCCTATGAAAACCCAAAATATCTCGGACTAATTTGGAGGCTACACAAATGCTGTGTGTAATCTAGATTTTGGATTTGATAGACCGTGATCTACAGTGCCTTGTGAAAGTATTTGGCCCCCTGGAACTTTTCAACCTTTTCCCACATATCATGCTTAAAACATAAAGATACCAAATGTAAATTTTGGGTGAAGAATCAACAACAAGTGGAACACAATTGTGAAGTTGAACGAAATTTATTGGTTATTTAAAATTTTTGTGGAAATTAAAAAACTGAAAAGTGGGGCATGCAAAATTATTTGGCCCCTTTAACTTAATACTTTGTTGTGCCACCTTTTGCTGCAATTACAGCTGCAAGTCACTTGGGGTATGTCTCTCTATCTGTTTTGTACATCGAGAGACAATCGTGTTTGATGGAGATCATTTGTGAACAGCAGTTTTCAGCTCTTTCCTCAGATTCTCGATTGGATTGAGGTCTGGACTCTGACTTGGCCATTCTAACACCTGGATACGTTTATTTGTGAACCATTCCATTGTAGATTTTGCTTTATGTTTGGGATCATTGTCTTGTTGGAAGACAAATCTCCGTCCCAGTCTCAGGTCTTTTGCAGACTCCAACAGGTTTTCTTCAAGAATGGTCCTGTATTTGGCTCCATCCATCTTCCCATCAAATTTAGCCATCATCCATGTCCCTGCTGAAGAAAAGCAGGCCTAAACCATGATGCTGCCACCACCATGTTTGACAGCGGGGATGGTGTGTTCAGGGTGATGAGCTGTGTTGCCTTTACACCAAACATATCATTTGGCATTGTTGCCAAAAAGTTTGATTTTGGTTTCATCTGACCAGAGCACCTTCTTCCTTATGTTTGGTCTGTCTCTTAGGTGGCTTGTTGCAAACTTTAAACAACACTTTTTATGGATATCTTTGAGAAATGTCTTTCTTCTTGCCACTCTTCCATAAAGGCCAGATTTGTGCAGTGTACGACTGACTGTTGTCCTATGGACAGACTGTCCCACCTCAGCTGTAGATCTCTGCAGTTCATCCAGAGTGATCATGGGCCTCTTGGCTGCATCTCTGATCAGTCTTCTCCTTGTTTGAGATGAAAGTTTAGAGGGACGGCCGGGTCTTGGTGGATTTGCAGTGGTATGATACTCCTTCCATTTCAATATGATCGCTTGCACAGTGCTCCTTGGGATTTTTAAAGTTTTGGAAATCATTTTGAATCCAAATCCGACTTTAAACTTCTCCACCACAGTATCACGGACCTGCCTGTTGTGTTCCTTGGTCTTCATGATGCTCTCTGTGCTTCAAACAGAACCCTGAGACTATCACAGAGCAGGTGCATTTATACGGAGACTTGATTACACACAGGTGGATTATATTTATCATCATTAGGCATTTAGGACAACATTGGATTATTCAGAGATCCACAATGAACTTCTGGAGGGAGTTTGCTGCGCTGAAAATAAAGGGGCCGAATAATATTGCACGCCCCACTTTTCAGTTTTTTAATTTCCACAAAAATTTAAAATAACCAATAAATTTCGTTCAACTTCACAACTGTGTTCCACTTGTTGTTGATTCTTCACCAAAAATTTACATTTGGTATCTTTATGTTTGAAGCATGATATGTGGGAAAAGGTTGAAAAGTTCCAGGGAGAAGAATACTTTTGCAAGGCACTGAACTTTTTGCATAAATATTGACTAAATTTAACAGAAAAAAGCTTTGCATTCCAATATCATGAGCTCTACTATTTGATTTTGATAAACCATGCAGATTGCCATATTCCCCGAATCACTTTCAGGTCTCAGGAGGGTCGGTCCAAAAACAATCCCCAAGCTCTGTGTTGACATCAGGTTCACGGAGGCGTTGTCGACAATCCTGTAAAATAACACAAGGACATATTGGTTTACATTCCTTCACATCTTCGGGGGTTAAATTGCTAATGTTGACAAATTTAGGTCCCCATGGGAATAAAAAGTTGTTACCTAAAGAACAAGTAATTAGCGGTACTGTTTCCTAAGCGCATTGTAGTCTCGCATCTCTCTGAAGCGGAGAATTAAATACAGGCCACTTAGATATGTTGGCCGGGAAAAATCTAATTTCTAATCGTTTTCCCGTTTGAAATAAAAAAAAAAGATGAAATCACTTGCTTTCGGTATTTTCTACGACGACTCAATCAAAATAACCACAATCAGAAGATTCTTATTACTTTCCTGAAATAAAACATTGTTTCATGGGATATAAAAGTAGCTAATAATTATTCCATTCTAGGCCACATTACTGGCTGCATAGTTAATTTTAGCCAAAGATGATGTTTTTTCTTGTGCAGGAAAAGGAGCCAATTTCTTTTAAAATGAAACAGATTTTTAAAGACGACAGACTGATTTGTAATAAGTACATATCTATTATCTATCTATCCAAATCCATCCGTCCGCCTATCTTCTAACCAAAATGGGAAATCAAAGTAACATAAGACATAATTCCGGAGATGCAAATCATCCAAGGCATAAGCCAAACTTCTACCAATAAATCCAAATGGAAACCAATCATTCCATCCATATCGGGCAAAGCAATATCAGACTGTATCATCCACCTATCTTATAATCAGTCTGTCTGTCCAACCATTGGTTTTGTTGGACAGCCCGGTGGCTCAGTGGTTAGCACTGTTGCTGTGCTGTGCTTCTAGGTTCAAATCCCACCAAGGAAATCATCTACAAGCAGTTTGTATGTTCTCCTCGAGTTTTCTCTGGGTTCTACAGTTTCCTCCCACACTCCAAAGACATACTGATAGAGAATTTAGGTTTTGAGCCCCAATGGGGACAGCGATGATGATGTCTGTAAAGCGCTGTGAAATATGATGGCGCTATATAAGGGTTCGTGCGGATGACTGTAATAATCACACTAGTGCTATCCTTCGTTCTGACAAATAGCACCCATCCCCATGTTATTTTATGAGGCCTTGCACATGTCCGATTTTTTCCTTGGACAGAGCAGGTCCGTTGAAAAAAACAAAATTGCTGCATGCCCAAGTTTGATCCAATATTCGAATCGCACTTGACCATGCAAGTCGATGCGTCCTTGGAAACCAGCGGATGACATCTGAGTGCAGTCTGATTTCCATGGACTGACACAATGGAAAAGATGGAGACATTTTTTTCTCCATCTTCTCCTCATTTGAGAAAAATCGGATAACACAGTGATCAGAGTTTGATTTGCATAATCGACCCGATTCTCTTGGATGAGACAATATACGGTCATCTGCCCACAGCCGAAGCAAGGGAGATAAATATATTTATAAATATATTCAGCAATCTTTTAACATATATTAGGCAGGGGCCCCCAAAAATATATCCGTTAGTATTTTATTTTAATCATTCTGTATAAGATCCTCATGCCTAGTCCATATTTTATTTTTTTAAAACTTATTTTACTCACTTATATAGTGCCATTAATTCCACAGGGCTTTACAGACATTTACAGAAATGACAGAGTACCTCGTGCCCTGGACATCCTGTCCTGCAGTACCCAGGCAACCCATTGATTTGAGTGAGTACCATGTACGGTAATTTTTCATCCTATCCTTTTATGGCGATGCAGGGAAACTTTATGCTAATTCAAAAACTACAGCTGATCGCTGAAGGTCTTTGTGATCTGCTTATGGGACCTTAGTATTGAGCGAATGTGCTCATTTCATGGGTTTTCTGAGCATGATGGGTGTTTTACGAGTATCTTGGGCGTGCTCGTAGATTATGTTTGAGGCCCCACAGCTACATGATTTGCAGCTGCTAGACAGCCTGAATACATGTGAGGATTCTCTAACAAACAGGTAACCCCTGCATGTGTTCAGGCTGTCTAGCAGCTGCGGGGACACAAAGTCTACGAGCATGCCCAAAATACTCAGAGAACCCCCGAGCATGCTCGGAAAACCCGAGTAACAAGCACACTTGCTCATCACTAGACCTTATACCAAGGAGAACCTCTTTTTTTTTTTAACTGCTCACCTGTTTAGGCAATAAATGGCCGTTTCCAGGTGGGAGTATTTGATTGACAGTGCCCTTTAAGACAAGTTTTATCAGCCTATGATACTGTACACACATCGTGGCTGAATCCCATTAATGGATTTGCAGAATCATATATACATATGGTACATTTCTTAGTAATGAGATTACTTCCACTTAATTAGAAATGAAATTTAATAAGAAAGAGAGTCATAAATAATTCCACTCCCAAAAATAGGTCATAAATAATAATCTTTTAAGTCTAGATTATATTACACATCAAAAGATACATGATGTAATAGAGATCTAGAAATTGTTCTCTACATACTGTGGAATAGATTCAGAATAACTGTGTTTCTATTAACAATTACAAATACATACACATTTCTTATTAATTAATATATTTTTTTTAAGTGTGTTCAATTATATATTTCATTAATTGCATGTCATTCCATAATTAATCGCTATTTTCCACAGATTTATTACCTCTATGATATTAATATAAGACCTAGAGATGAATGTTGGCTATTATATGGACATTAGTACTTCCTTTGTGGGATGCCTGAATCCTGTGATTGGCCTGAAGTTATCATTTATTTATGGAAATCAGTAAATTTTATTATGGAACATTATCTTTAGCTTTTTTGCGAGTTCCTCAGGGGAATTATTAAGAAATAAGACATTTTCTAACTATAACTTCCATATAACAAGCTTCCTGTGAGTTCCTCATGGGCGTGGTTACAGAAAGTGGAGATAGGGAGGAATTAATTACATCAGGGCCCTGGTATTTGACTGCGTCCAAAGAAGATACCAATAATATAAATGGCTGATGGTTTGTGAGGAAGCACCTGTTACAGATTTTGCATTAGGTGCCCAGAGACTACAAGTTACACCCTGCTGAATCCATTTTTATTTATTTCTTTCATGTAATTTACACATCTCTACACAGTAATAAGCCCATCTATCCATGATTTCTCCAGTAAGTGGAGATGTTTTTGGAAGAAGAACCAAACTGTTTAGGTTCATCTTGTGAGGTGGATCCTGTAAGAATCAGGTCTGGGTGGGCACATGGACCCCGGGCATTAATGCAGCAAGCAGGAAGGCATGTGATAATTGAGGACATGGCACACACAGGAATCTTAGGAGCAGTAGGACGGGTGAAGGGATGGAAGCAAACTGAAGCACAGTATGCACAGAAAGTGGAGCAGAAGTTTAGAGTCTCAATCCCAAGACAGAGGTGGGCCTTAGATAGGTCTAGAGAGATGATGTCACTGATCCACTATGGACAACCTTCAAAACCCGACACAGTGCATAGCAGAAGGCAGCAGACCCAGTGGAAGAAAACAGAGGACGTGATACCCGGGACTAGGGTTGAGCGACTGCTTTTTTAGGATCGAGTCGGGTCTCGTGAAACCCGACTGTCTCGAAAGTCGGATCGTGTGAAATCGGCCGACTATTCTGAAAAGTCGGGGGCCAACCGAAACACGAAACCCAATGCAGGTCAATGGGGATATATATATTTTTTTCTCTCTCTCTCTCCTCCGTCCCTGCAAAGTTTGTGTTTCACTGTGCAAATCGCTATATCCCAAACGTTAAGATGGCGGTTTTACCCCCTGTGACGCCGCACAAAGCAAGCCGGAACCTATGTCATCACGCTGCCCACACTCCTTCATTGGCTGAAAAAATGGCGGGGAAAGCGTCATATGAAACGCGACTTTGGCGCGAAGATCGCCGACCGCATGGCCGATCCCACAGTGGGATCGGGTCGGGTTTCATGAAACCCGACTTTGCTGAAAGTCGGCGACTTTTGAAAATGTCCGATCCGTTTCGCTCAACCCTACCCGGGACAAAACACAAACTGTATAAATATCTACAATAGGTACAGATAAATTGCAGATGGTGATAACGCTGTGCCCGCTACCTCTAAGTGGTTTTTCCTCTTGACTTTTCAGCTTCTAAGTAAAATAGGATCTACGTGAATCACGTGTCGTTGGGATATTTAATAAGTGACACGTTGCTGATCTCAGTGATCGGTATCTTAGAAGATGTGGGGTGAGACAACTTTTCGAGAAGCCAAATTCTCTAAAGCATGAAAACAATACGAGCACAGCGACTGCACGCAGAGGAGGTAGCATAGCTGGAGTTGTGGTTTATTCCATGTTTCTAATAAGAGCTGTTATTGTTATGTAACAACAAAACACTCAGCGCCGGCCAATTTCTATTCAGCTGTTTAATGGTTGAGGAAATTGACTTATTCTGCTTACTTTTCACCCTAAGGATTCATTTCATGATCAGTGATATTCTTTTCATCCGGCATCAGATAGTCTGGAAATTCTAGTACAGTATTGTTGGATGATCAGAAATCTCACACAAATCGGAAACAGGAAACGAAACACAGGGTAATATGAATGATTTCCTATAAAAATCACATGCATATGCCTGGCGGAAAGGGTATCCACCATGCAAGTACAGGGTGGGCCACTTATATGGATACACCTGGGTGGGCCTTGTATATGGATACACCTAAATAAAATGGAAATGGTTGGTGATATCAACCTCCTGTTTGTGTCACATTAGTATATGGAGGGGGAAAACTTTTCAAGTTGGGTGTTGACCATGACAGCCATTTTGAAGCCGGCCATTTTGGATGCAACTTTATAAATGGCCCACCCAGGTGTATCCATATAAATGGCCCACCCTGTACATGAGTGATTGTGCAGGTCCATCATATCCCTCAGGGGAAGGCAGAGGTGATTGACAGCTGTCCATCTGCACTAATTGCCTTATTTGAAGAAAGCATAGATTCCAATTGTCATGGCTTCATTATCAAAGAAGCCATAATGCAAGTGTGAACCAAACTTAAAGGTCCCCATATGCCTTTTACACATTAAGTAAACAATTATGAGGATTGTCCATATCTCACTGGACCTTACACTTTCCACAGGAGGTCTACGTTCTGACTTTTTACAAGATTGAAATCCTTTCAGTCTCAAATAACAGTGTCTGCCTGTAGCTCGAAGTCCTCTCTGATGCTTGTTCTCAGGGCATCAGACCCTCACTTGTCTTTGGCACCTCTTGTGGTGGGTAGATGGGGTACTGTACACACAATCTGAGACTTGCTACTCCCACTTCATGGTCTTACCAATTTATATCACCACTTATATCACCGCCTCTTGGTTGCTTCTCCCTGCACCACCATGTTGCCCCTGCATGAGTGCCATGCTTTGCCTAGTTCTACATTGCACCTGGGGTTCTTTTCCTCCTGATTGGGAGGTAGGAAACTCTGTTTTCTGATGACCAGGGACACTTTGATATTTGCAGCAACCCTGGTTAAATACACACTGCATCAAGAGAACGAAAAACTATTAAGAAAAACAAGAACCAAGTCAAACTAATAAAGTTATTAAAGGCATAGTTGACAACTCTTGTGAATGCCTTTCTGGGAAGACTATGCTACTTGCACATTATGTGGGGAGCAAAAACTTTTTACCTAGAGCCTTGTCCTTTTTTTCTGGTCAATTCCCCTTTCCACAGCTCCTCCAAACCAGTTTGGACTCTGGAACTCTGCCTGTTGGTGAAGCAATTTATTGTTACGCCCAAGAAAGCTTCCGGACCAATGCTTTTTGCAAGGTTTTGACGGTGCTCATCATGATATTTGGTAACTAAAAAATGTTCCCCTTTTTTTCTTCCTATATGTTCCAGGAGGGTTGTCAAGTATGAATAAAGGATACCGTCACACATTTAAAGAAATCACCCAATAAAGAAATGGCTGCAGACAATTTGGGCTGACCTCATTACCATACAGTTGAGTTTTTTTAATTGCACATTTTGAGCCCGCAGTTAAGCCTGGCAGCTTTCACACTTTGCATTAGTTACATGCTCTAAATTCTTTGCAGACTTGTTCCCATTACATGTTTATGTGGTTTTGTTAACCTGCTAGCATGTACTGGACCATAATTTTCCTTGCAAAATTTGCCCCCAAAGCCTGCAAGGAATGTGAGCGTGACTTCATGGTGCTAATAATCTGTCCTGAGCTGTAAGTCTACTTTTCCATCGATTGACATTGCCGCTACTTTCACTACAAGTTCTGATACTTCTGAAAGCATTATGGTTATATGATGTGTCAGTCCTGTGAATTCTTCCTTTTGGAATAAAACATACATTGAGGTCACATCCAATGTCAACGTAAAATGTCAGCGCATACAATAAAATTATCCACGGCAGCGGAGAGAAGAGACGAGCGTGCAATTCATTCCAAACCGAATGCTTGATATCATTTTGATTTAAGCACAAATGGGAAAAAAACAGACATTGTCATATTGTGGAGCTCGTCCGCTGTACATGTGTGAACTATTCTCGTGGAGCCAGATAGGAACAACGCGATGGCGTCCAAAACTGACTGATATCATTAAAGTCAAAAGACAATTGAGCTCTGTCATGACAAAATGATAAGTGTGCGAAACGGAATGAGACAAAGTGTGATAGATGAAGCCAAAGTGCTGAAGCCAAGTGGGCTAACGCACTGAGCGGAGCCTGATCCGTCCCTTAATGGTCGTATCTGGATGAAAGCACAATGAAGCCAGTGCTGCAGAATCATCGCTGACAACTACAACCTCTTTATAAAGTCCTATTAATAGAGACTTCTTGTAAATACCTTGGATTCTACATGTAATAACAATTGTGGAGCATTTTGTCTGCATGAACCTTCTGCTCCGAACCACCGGTAGGTTGTCTAGTCCTGGGTCTGTGTCCAACCCAAGACAGCATTCCCTGCGTCGGCACGGGACCGTGTGTGTGTGAAATTCACTGCTGACTGGTTTCTTTTATTTGCTAGGCCAGACCCCTGATTAAAGAATGGAAGTGTAGAGGCAGGGACCTGGGATCGAGGCGACCACCAGTGGATTGAGCACTCAGGCCAAGTCAATTTTGAAAAATTCAATAGAAAATAGTTTGAAAAAAGACATTTATTATGTTCTGAAATCTCTACACTTCCCAAAGTATAATAAACAGAAGGGAAAGAAGGGGTAAAGAAGTAGTAAAATACATTATCCTCACCTGTCTTAAGACCTCACTTTTCCGTATTCCTGCTCCTTCACTACGATAGCTCACCAGTACTCCGCATTGGTCTTTTCTCATTGGTTCACCGGTCTTTGGTAATCGGCCTCATGAGTTCACAAGAAAGGGCAATGCTTATCATTGCCTTCAATGACATTTAGTACCCCCCATTATGACAGTGTGAGTGCAATCACTGACCTCAGTCCCGGAATGGAGCAATGGAAGAACCAAAGATCACTGCGAAGGACCGATGACCTACACTAGTGGCTGAGGTACTGTAAACACAATTGAGTGTCTAGGACAAGTGGGAATAATGTATATTATGTTTATTATTTTTACCCCTTCTCAACCCTCAAAGGAAGACAGGCTGGCATTTTTCTGGATTTGGACCAATTGAATCCTAAAAATATTAGTATGGTTTTAGTGAACTTGATTTGTTACAGATGAGTTGGCTCAAAAAAAAAAGACTGGTCCAGTGACCACTTTGGTATCCCATGTGCCTCTTTAGATTAGTAGGCCCTCATGAGTTCATGAGTAGGTTGGCTCTGCATTGTAATGATATCATGGGGTATACTAATTAGATGAGACATTGGGCAATGCCGGCAGGTAAGAGAAGGTTCACAGGGCTCTGGTTTAGCAGCCACTTACTATTGACAAGGCCCCTGCAAATCTTTTTGAGCAACTCTATACCTTACCAATTAAAGCTGCTGCATTTTTTCCATGGAAAACCCCTTTAATGAATTGGACAGAGTAGTTGTCTATAGGTGGCATTAGGGAGACAGTTTCCTCCTTTTTCAGAAGGAGAGCTTATTTGCATACTTTCCCCCAGGAAGCATTGCCTGTAAGCAATGATCTCTATAAAGCAATGATCTTCATTCTAGGGGAAATATTTCCTTTTTCTAAAGTTCCTCCGACACATTAAAAATATATTCTAGCCCAATCGTCGTCTGATTCATGATTCAGACGAGTCTTTACGAGACAAGAAGAAATTTGTAAAATAAATGATATTAAATTGACTAATTGATTCCAGATAGAGGCCAGAAGTTGCAGGTGGTGAGCAGCTAATGAAAGTCCATAAATCACCGGTGACAATTGCGAGTCTTGTTTTCTTTATTTAAAAGCTACCTGCTCTCGGAGACGCCATTGATCTGCATGAGGACTGGTGAAAAAAAAAATGAAGGTTTTTTTTGTGTGTGTGTGTGTGAACAGTGAAGAGATACACTTAATCCAATTTGACAGGCAATGCCAAAGATGCCAGTGGTAATTAATTAGCCCGTAATTTAGACCGCAGAACAACAGGATATAGGAATCGGTGTTCAGTGCCATTTCCCCTTAGGCTCCATCTTACAGGGTCAGGTTTATGTCTGTTGTGTTGAAGGTCAGTAAATAAATTGGCAGAGGGCCACGGCGCTGGACGTTTCATGATAGATATCCTTCACCCTCCTAAGTGCCTCTGGCATTCGCAGCCGGGAATGAAACCGTAATTCTCTTCTTTTTCTCCAGAATTGAACGTTCCTTTCTTGAAGGATTTTAGCAGAGAAAGAAGTTGAACTTATGTGGCATTCACTTGTCATACGGCAAACTGTCTACAACACAGACCCAAAGTATCAGAAAGCACTTTCCATTTTTACAACATTCTCTAGCCGTAGCAGGATAATGTGTTCATTAGAGATGAGCGAATCTTTATATGTTCAAATTTGTGTTGATACAAAAATACTCCAGATCCTTCAATTTCTCTGTAATATGAATTACACTCTTGAATTCCTCTCTGACACATCTTCTTCACCGCTGCACTGTCACACGTCATTTGTACAGTTTAGTCAGTGTTTTATGACTTTTTCTCCTTATCTTCATGGCTATGCTGTGACGTTCTTTCACTATCTTGATTCACCAAAAAATGGCCACTGCATTTCTTGCCTATGCTTTTATACAGGCTTTGATATGTCCGAGCCAATCAGGAGGGCATTATGGGGAAGCTCACTTGCCATGCCTCAGGTCATATGATCTCTCTCTGATGCAGAGGAAAAAAAAAAGATTTGCAAATTAAGTGTCTTTCAGAAGAAAAAGTATTTCTCTAGTGCCACTTATTGGAGGTAGCTAGCCAATAAGCCAATGTCTTGCAACACAACTAAGAATATAAGGAGACCAGAGTCTCCTCTTGTAGATAGAGACAACCACCTGTAGATAGCAGTTTCTGGGTTCTTGCCCATTTTCACTCTAGAAATGGTATTGGCAAGATGGGTAGGAAGCCTATGATGCGGGCTCTACAGGTGGCACTAGACATTGTTTTGTTCCTTCTGAATGAGAGCAAATTTCATAGTTTTTGACCTTGAAGGTAGATTTAAGTTCAACCTTCCTTCTAACATGTTGACCCAGAGAAAGCCCCAAACCTCATGGGGAAGGTGCCATCCCCATGGGGCAGTCAAAATTCCAATAGGGCAAACACTTTTTTTCCAGGGAGCATTGCTGGTGGGAATTTGTCAAGTATCTCAAGGTTCATAAATTGCCACCAGTATCATACAGAATCATATACATTTGTATTGTGATAAAACTCTGCAGCTATTAGTGTCAGAAACACTTTTGTTTCACAGCTTATAATATACAAATTAACCAGGACTAATCTGGAGGGGCATCTATTTCTCATGGGCAAGTCTGAGCCTTGGGTGCTGTAACCATGCCCTCTAGGTGCGAATGGATAAGGGGAGACAAAAAGCACAATAGGGTCATATCCGGTAGGCAAGTACAAGTGAAGGAACATGTAACTGCTCAGATTTTAGGGTTGTGAAACAGACAACTGAGGAAAAGAATCAAGAAACAGCTGCTACAGCACCATCTGGATGGGAGTCCTGCTGTGTTAGCGTTTGTTTCCAAGATAGAAGTGGTGATCTGCTCTGCAGAGGAGAATTTTCAATAATGATCCAGAGGACATGAAGTAGGAAGCAATGTGGTTTATTCTCAAAGTGTTTCGTAGTTGGACTAACTTCTTCATCAGGAGAAACCACAACAACTATTCTCGGTGTGACTGACATCTTCAATTCCCCCGTCAAAGCTTCAATGCCCGACGTTGTGCACCTCCTAAAGACCTCCGGCACTGAAACTGTGATGGGGGACAGTGAAAAAGGTGTCAATCACTCTGAGTGGGTGTGATTACTGCATTTAAGGATGAGACTAATTCTGGAAAATAGAAGCCCCATCGGATTAATCCTTGCATATAATGATTGGTGAAACCAAACTGTTTTGCCGCTCACGGCTGCACAGTTTTCTCACAACACACACATAATTAAAACACAGAAATAGTGCTTGTTCTTACACTGGTGCCAGTTTGAGGGCCTTGGAGAACCGGACAGTTTTCTTTAAGCCTCTCTACAGTAGCTGGCAATCTCCACAATAAACTAAGTTTTACTAAATCACATCAAACGTTTCTTACCAAGTCAACTTGTATCCAACGTGGCACTGATGTGAAAGAAGAACACCGAAAAATAGAACACGAAAAATAGAAGTGCAAGCCGGATGTGTATTTCAAGGCAGAAGTAAAATCCAAAAAGTTTAATATTATAGGTTTTAAAAAGTTGACATGTTTCAAGGTTCTACATGACCTCATCATCAGGACAAAAACCAAAAAGGATAGCGGTTAGGATAAGTTCATCTTATAAGCAGTCATTTTTTGAAAAACGCGCCAAACCGGGCACATGACCGACTAGAGTTCAAACACTTAATCCAGAAGCATGTGGGTGTTATGCATATGTAACATATAATTCTTATAATATAGATTAATATATTTATATATATTTTATTAAAAGTAAAAATAAATTCATTAAAACATTAAGGAAAAAGATTAAAATGAAAGGTTGGGAAGCTCCTGTTAATAATATAAAATGCGATCTAACATAAAATCCTCAAACATTTGATCACATTTTATAATAACAACCTTCCATTTTAATCTTTTTCCTTAATGTTTTAATGAATTTATTTCCAGTTTTAATAAAATATATATAAATGTATTAATATTAAACTATCACTTTGAATCCAGGAGCCTATCTTGTCATTTAGAGAGGCCAAAGTACAGAAATGCACAATAGTTCTACAATATGGCATTTAATGGAGCATGACAAAAGAAGAAAAAAGCTCTGTGTTCTTCTCTATGAAATCAGAATCTAGAGATATAATATGGCCAATAATCATGATAAGTTAGTAAGTATAATAAAATTATCTAATATTTCTATAACCTTTAACGATCATGATTTTTTTATGACCATTCTATCTAATGTATTTACTTCTAATAATAATCCTAAATAAAATTTTACAGATATATAGATTAGTCCAAAAACTAGGGACGACATTTCAGGACAAAATGGCAAAGCCTTTCTCAAGCTTGATGCCTAATTAAAAGTTTTCATCATCTGACTTTGGAGAGTTGTCCCAAATTTTTGGTGTTTTCCATTTTTAAGAGGTTCTTGCTGATAACTTTGGAGGCTTTGCACTGTTGCCTTTTTCACATGTGCCCAAAAGCTTTCGCATTTTTGTTTTTTGCATGACACAACTTTTGGAGTACTTCCTACATTTTTGAACCTTCTATTTATATTGGTGGTTTGTTACAACAACCTGTGAGCTGGCACCACTTGCTACATTGAAATACTTACATAGTTATTCAGGTTGAAGGAAGACTTTAAGTCCATCTAGTTCAACCCATAGCCTAACATGCCCTAACATGTTGATCCAGAGGAAGGCAAAAAAAACCATGGGGCAAAGAGTAACTCCACCATGGGGAAAAAAATTCCTTCCCGACTCCACATACGGCAATCAGACTAGTTCCCTGGATCAACGCCTTATCAAGGAATCTAGTGTATATACCCTGTAACATTATACTTTTCCAGAAAGGTATCCAGTCCCCTCTTAAATTGAAGCAATGAGTCACTCATTACAACATCATACGGCAGAGAGTTCCATAGTCTCACTGCTCTTACAGTAAAGAATCCGCGTCTGTTATTATGCTTAAACCTTCTTTCCTCCAGACGTAGAGGATGCCCCCTTGTCCCTGTCACCGGTCTATGATTAAAAAGATCATCAGAAAGGTCTTTGTACTGTCCCCTCATATATTTATACATTAAAATAAGATCACCCCTTAGTCTTCGTTTTTCCAAACTAAATAGCCCCAAGTGTAATAACCTATCTTGGTATTGCAGACCCCCCAGTCCTCTAATAACCTTGGTCGCTCTTCTCTGCACCCGCTCCAGTTCAGCTATGTCTTTCTTATACACCGGAGACCAGAACTGTGCACAGTATTCTAAGTGTGGTCAAACTAGTGACTTGTATAGAGGTAAAATTATGTTCTCCTCATGTGCATCTATGCCTCTTTTAATACATCCCATTATTTTATTTGCCTTTGTAGCAGCTGCCTGACACTGGCCACTGAATATGAGTTTGTCATCCACCCATACACCCAGGTCTTTTTCATTGACGGTTTTGCCCAGAGTTTTAGAATTAAGCACATAGTTATACATCTTATTACTTCTACCCAAGTGCATGACCTTACATTTATCCCCATTAAAGCTCATTTGCCATTTATCAGCCCAAGCTTCTAGTTTACATAAATCATCCTGTAATATAAAATTGTCCTCCCCTGTATTGATTACCCTGCAGAGTTTAGTGTCATCTGCAAATATTGAAATTCTACTCTAAATGCCCCCTACAAATCATTAATAAATATGTTAAAAAGAAGAGGGCCCAATACTGACCCCTGTGGTACCCCACTACTAACCGCGACCCAGTCCGAGTGTGCTCCATTAATAACCACCCTTTGTTTCCTATCCCTGAGCCAGCTCTCAACCCACTTACACCTATTTTCCCCTATCCCCATTATTCTCATTTTATGTAACAACCTTTTGTGTGGCACCGTATCAAAAGCTTTTGAAAAGTCCATATACACTACATCCACTGGGTTCCCTTGGTCCAGTCCGGAACTTACCTCTTCATAGAAGCTGATCAAATTAGTCTGACATGATCGGTCCCTAGTAAACCCGTGCTGATACTGGGTCATGAGGTTATTCCTCTTCAGATACTCCAGTATAGCATCCCTTAGAATGCCCTCCAGGATTTTACCCACAGTAGAGGTTAAGCTTACTGGCCTATAATTTCCGAGTTCAGTTTTTGTCCCCTTTTTGAATATTGGCACCACATTTGCTATACGCCAGTCCTGTGGTACAGACCCTGTTATTATGGACTCTTTAAAGATTAAAAATAATGGTCTATCAATGACTGTACTTAATTCCTGCAGTACTCGGGGGTGGATCCCATCCGGGCCCAGAGATTTGTCAATTTTAGTGATTTTTAGACGCCGCCGTACTTCCTGCTGGGTTAAGCAGGTGACATTTAATTGGGAATTTTTATCACTGATCATATTGTCTGCCATGGGATTTTCTTTTGTAAATACTGATGAAAAAAAGTCATTTAGCATATTGGCTTTTTCCTCATCCTCATCCACCATTTCAGCCAGACTATTTTTAAGAGGGCCAACACTATCATTTTTTAATTAACACTAATACTTGTACTGATTTGTTTTCTTGTTTTATAAGTAACTAGACCAATACGTAACGTCCCTAAAAAATGTGCCACCTGGGTCAATAATTCACCCTTTTTTTGAGTGCTGCCTATTTTTTTTTAAACTTTATTTGTAACATTGTTTGCTGGGTTATAACCTATGTGCCGGTAAGAAACACATACACAGGTAGATAGATATCTTTCCTCCACCTCTCCTAACCAATCTGTCTATCGGAGTAACTCTTGACTCTGTCCTACAAACTGCACATCCAAGGTCTTCCCACCTCCTGCCACATTCAGATCAAAATTATTTTCAGAATTCGTTCCTTCCTTAACCCTGAATCTACTAAAAAGTTAGTACATGCCCTCATCATCTCCCGCCTTGACTATTGCAATATTTTCCTGTATGTCTTTCTATACCTTACTAACAGCTCTCTCCTCCAGTCAGTCCTTAACTATGCTGCCTCACTAATCTACCGCTCGCCTCACTACTCCTCTGCTTCTCCCACCACAAATCCCTTCATTGTCTACCAATTCCCCAACGCATAAAGTTAAAACTACTAACATTGACAAAGCTGTCCATAATCAGTCTCGGAACTAATCTTCTGATATCTTTTAACACGTAATCTGATGTCTTCCCATGACCTCCCTATCTCCTCACCCAATCACCTCCAAGACTTCTCCCAAGTATCTCCCATCTTCTGGAATTCTATGCTCCAACACATCTGATTATTCACCACATTTGGAACTTTCATATGGAACTTGAAAATGCATCTCTTCAAGAAAGCTTTCAACCTGCAATAACTCTGCAGCCACCTCACCACCATTGGAGCTGATGCAACCCTTCACCCTACTGTCTCCTTCCCCATTATCCTGTAGACTGTAAGTACACAAGGACAGGGTCCTCTCCTTTCTGTACCAGTCTGTCATTGTTAGTTTGTTCACTGTATTTTATATTTGTATCTTGTATGTAACCTCTACCCGTGTACAACACCATTGCATCAACGGTGCTCTAAAAATAAATATTAACGATATAGATGTAACTTTTTTAATGGCTTTTGGCTTGTTCTCAAGCCATGGTGACTTGATGTAGGATCTGTAGGAAGATCTATCTCGTGCAAGATTAGATAGGTCCACCAGGTTCTTTTCAGACGTTATCTTGATAGAATCAAGCCATTGGGTTGCTGGTTTTCCTCTTCGCCATGTTCCTTCTACTTTTCCGTCCATGATGTCCTTCTTCAGTGATTGTTCTCTTCGTTTAATTTGTCCAAAGTAAGCAAGTCATAGCTTGGTGGTCCTTGCTTTGAGTGACATATCTGACTTGATTTGTTCCATAAATGACTTGTTGTTTCTTCTTGCCATTTATGGTATTGACAGCATCCTTCTCCAATACTACATTTCGAAGGAGTCGATTCTTCTTCTGTCTTGTTTGTTTATCACAAAGAGTTCTCATCCGTATGTTAATACAGAAAAGACCAAACTATGTATGAGCCATGTCTTCATCGCCAGTGAAATGTTCCTCTATTTGAAGACCTTGTCCAGTGACTTCATAGTTGATTTGTCCATAGCTATTCTTCTATTGACTTCTGGTGTCGTGAGTGATCATCGATCTGAGTAGGTTGAGTCCTTTACAACTTCCAGTTTGTCGCCGTCCATCTCAAAGTGTATTGTTGTGCCTGGCCAGTAGTCAATATCCTTGTAGGTACATAGAGCACAGACATTATATTTAATTAATTAGTCTTTACTTCTTACTGTAACATATATTACAACCTCTTCTTGTAAACTTCATATGGGTGCATTGGAGCGTGTGACATCTGATTAAAGCAATGGCCGTATCCGCGCGTTCCGGTGCCGAGCGCCGATGTATTTGTTATACATTCTTCCTTATATTTATAACACCGTATGTAAATGATGTTATTGTTATACAGGGAGAATTCCTGCCTTTGACTTCGCTTCTGCTTATGTCTATGGCGGAGCAGTTATAATAATCATATCAAATAAGCATAGCCTGAATCTAATTGTGAATATTTTAAAATGCTGAATGAGGACAGCAAAAATAAACACCAGATCCTGCGCTCCCCGGGATAAGAAGGTAGAGTGAAAAAATCTGCTGGACTTGACCACATTGTCATAATCCACATACATAACGGCTTATTGAATCCAGGCCATGCAGACGAGGGGACGACTGCTGGCTCCGCAGTGGAACACTGCCGGCCACAACAAAGCGCAGCAACTCTACTCTCCATGTTTTCTCACAGACTTCTTAAAACATCGGCTTCGGTTACATCTGACATCCCGGATTTTCTTGTAAATTTGGGTCTTACCTGTTCTGCTTAAATTGAGCAAATAAACTCGACAGATATGTAGATAAACTATCTGGAGCACGTGTTTGGATCACGTATCGCGTTCTTCCAAAGGAACAGCAATCTGTGACACTCCTTTTTTATGATACTATAAATCCCAGCATGGCCTGATACTCCCAGATTGTCAGGGCTTTCTGGGAGTTGTAGTTTAACATTAGCCGGAATCTGGGTGGTTGCTGATTTTTGCATGAAGCAATGATAGGAAAATATATAGGTAAAATGTAGATGTAGCAGAAGCTAAATTTGTCACATATGCAATGTATTTGTCAATAGTTTTTTCTAATATCTAATCTGTATCTTCTCCCTTTCAGTTTCACTCCATTGCTTCTCGTGTTTCCATGTGAAAATGAGAATAATGATGATCCCTCTACACTGTGACAGCCCTTCAGATATTTGTAGAAGACTATTAAGTCTCCTCTTGGCCTTCTTTTATGCAAGCTAAACATTCCCAGATCTCTTAACCGTTCCTCGTAGGACATACTTTGCAGTCCGCTCACCATGTTGGTCGCTCTTCTCTGAACTTTGCACCAGTTGGCAACAGTCTAGAGGCAACAATCAGAATGGGGTGAAACTTTGCAAGCTGCAGCCACATACCATCCTGGTTTTGGCTACATTTGCGCGGTCCATTGCTATTATTTTATAGGCTACAGAAAAATATAGGAGCTAAGCAACAAGGACCAGAGCTGTGCTGTTCAGCTGTATACAATGTTTACATCTGGTCACCCCTGGATCACTGGGGGTATTTGATGTCGGGCCCTCAGCGACTTGATAACAATCACCGACCTCTTCCGACAAGCCTACAACCTGCAGTAACCACCGATCGACCAAACCGCTGCACGACCAGCTCTACCCTCACCTACTGTATCCTCACCCATCCCTTGTAGATTGTGAGCCCTCGCGGGCAGGGTCCTCTCTCCTCCTGTACCAGTTATGACTTGTATTGTTTAAGATTATTGTACTTGTTTTTATTATGTATACCCCTCCTCACATGTAAAGCGCCATGGAATAAATGGCACTATAACAATAAATAATAATAATAATAATAACAATGACCTATCCTATGAACAGGTCAGCAGTATTATAAAGGGCTTGTCATGGCTTGGGGCGTGCTTTCGGGATTCTCTGGTGCCAGCACCGGGAGTGGGAGGTCCTGTGACCTTAAATATGCAATTTTCATACTTTTGGACACATTCCGACTAGACGTGTCCAGCCTCATCTACATACATGAATAAATGTGGTCACATCTAGTCGGCATGTGACAACATGAACGTATGCAAATCCCATACTTGCAGTCATACATCTCCCTCTCCTTGTGTTGGAGAACTTTGACAGCAAGCAGTGTGCACACTGTGAGGATCCACAAGTCTACAGTCACAGAGTGACTGCAGACTAGAGCCGCGAGACTGGACAACCCCTTTAAGCCTAGAAAACTCCTTTAACATTGTGCGACAAGCCCTGTGATGAGAGTAAGGAGATAGAATGGGGACAGTGTATATGTTGCAATGTGACACCCCTTGGGGGTGGACAGGTGACTAATATTAGAATTAGCTTTTCCAGATTACAGTCTATGCATCATGATAACGAGCTGAGACAATACGTTTCCTTTCCGTCCTATGTAACAAACTCTTCTCTACTACATCTGCTATATCTGGGTAAGTCAGGCTCTTACATATGGATATATATCACTGTACTGAGTACTGTGTAACTTGTATTTTAGCAGTACCGCCATATGGGAATTATTATAGGGCCAGAGAGACGCTGCTATGTGTCCAACAATGGGACAATAGAGTCGCTTTAAGATGATTTTGGTCACTAAACAAGCTGGGAGTTGTAGTTTTTCCATAGCTGGAGAGTAACAGGTTGCAGACAATTTCTCTTAAGTTTTCTCTCAAGTTTTACACTACATTTAAAACTTTTATTTCAGGTCTGTGCTGATTTTTCAAGGAGGAATGTCTTTTTTTTTTATAAAGTTTAAACTGCTGCTGTCTGCTGACAATTAGGACTTCTCGGTTCCCACGTCTTTCAGTCGTAGTATCTGCTCTTTACCAACGCTAAATCCTCCTAGGGCTTCACACTGGAAAGACAGGTCACTATTGTTTGGTCTACATAGAGTAAACTTGTTTTCAGAGGCCATTTACATCATTATTCTCTAGACTCTAAACAGCTGCCATTATCCCTGCAGTAGTGAAAGACGTGTGGATATCAAGTGTGATCACGCAAATTTGCCAAAAAGACGTCCCTTCCGTGGCTACCTAGCAGTCTGGAGTTATCAGTGCAAAGTGATTGCAGTTATCTATGCAAAAATATTAACCCCTTCATGACATATGACGTACAGTTATGTCATATTTTGTGCCGCTGCCTTCGATGCGGCCTCCCACACCGAGTCCACATCTTTCCCAGCAGATGATGACAAATTTAATAAAATGCAACAAGAGGCGATCAAAAACATTGGATCTGCCGGAAAATGGTATCGGTAAAAACATCAGCCCAGGTCACAAAAAATAAGCCCTCTCACAGCACTATGTCCTGAAAATTGAAAGTGTTACAAGTCTCAGAAAAGGCGACACAAGCAAAGGTTTTTTTTCCAACAAATATCCAAATTTTCTTTCGCCCCGCTGAAATATATATATAAAAAGCCTGGAGAATTATAATGCAAGGTCGATTTTACAGTATAGTGAGTGAGAGAAATAACACACCGACGCCCCCCCCCCCCCAAACCAAAAAAAAATATGAAATTGCACTTTTCAAATTTCAACACACTTGTAGTTTTATTCTCGCTTTCCAGTGCATCACGTGATAAAATTAATAGCGCTATTCAAAGTATAACTCGTCCCACAAAAAACAAGCCCCCATACTGCTCTGTGAACAGAAAAAATTTAAAAAAGTTATGGCTCTTGAGTCTTGAAAGAAGCAGAAGATCAAAACGTAAAAAAATAAAACAAAACAGAAAATCGCCCGAGGGTGAAGGGTTAAGAATGTAAATGGAAATGTAACAAATGACAATGGTTACAAATATTGAATGTAAAACAGTAACAAATATTGCAAATGTATCAAATCATCAGAGGCTGCAAGGGATCCTGGGTAAAGTTACACTTTTGTGACTCAGCCTAAAGCTTAAAGGGAGTGTGCCAGCACAAACTGCACTTGCAAGAGGGGCCTTTGTGCACTGGCTTAATCGCCCCTCCCCATGATGTGTTCATGGGGTACTGATAAGTTGATAACGGTCTGATGGTTAGTAAAAGTCTGATCTATCAAAATTATTTAAACCGTAACCTTGAACCCCGAAAGAAAAAATTGAAATTCCCAATTTGTGCTTTTATTCAGATCCTGCAGTTCACCCCAAAAAATCAAAAAATTCAACAAAAAGTGATGATTATGTTGTATGTACGCCACAATTCATGAGGGAAAAACTAAGGTTTCTGCATAATGGAGGCAGCATTCAGAAGACTATACAGGTTCAATTATTATTATGAGGACGAGGGTATGTGTTTAGTTCATGCCAACAGTTTGGGCTGACAAACCCCCTTTAAAGTGAACCCGTCAGGCAGTGGCGTAACTACAAAGTTATGGGCCCCGGTGCGAACTTCCAAATGGGGCCCTCCCCCCCACCTCCGTGACGCCCCCCCACCCCCTTCCCCTAGATACGCCTCGGACTGTTGCAGGAATCTCCTGCACTGCAACATGGTGTTGGGTGCCAGCACAGCCCGCACAGTGGTATATCCAGCACAGCCCGCACAGTGGTATATCCAGCACAGCCCGCACAGTGGTATATCCAGCACAGCCCGCACAGTGGTATATCCAGCACAGCCCGCACAGTGGTATATCCAGCACAGCCCGCACAGTGGTATATCCAGCACAGCCCGCACAGTGGTATATCCAGCACAGCCCGCACAGTGGTATATCCAGCACAGCCCGCACAGTGGTATATCCAGCACAGCCCGCACAGTGGTATATCCAGCACAGCCCGCACAGTGGTATATACAGCACAGCCCGCACAGGGGTATATACAGCACAGCCCGCACAGGGGTATATACAGCACAGCCCGCACAGGGGTATATACAGCACAGCCCGCACAGGGGTATATACAGCACAGCCCGCACAGGGGTATATCCAGCACAGCCCGCACAGGGGTATATCCAGCACAGCCCGCACAGGGGTATATCCAGCACAGCCCGCACAGGGGTATATCCAGCACAGCCCGCACAGGGGTATATACAGCACAGCCCGCACAGGGGTATATACAGCACAGCCCGCACAGGGGTATATACAGCAGAGCCCGCACAGGGGTATATACAGCACAGCCCGCACAGTGGTATATCCAGCACAGCCCGCACAGGGGTATATAGAGCACAGCCCACACAGGGGTATATACAGCACAGCCCACACAGGGGTATATACAGCACAGCCCGCACAGGGGTATATACAGCACAGCCCGCACAGGGGTATATACAGCAGAGCCCGCACAGTGGTATATACAGCACAGCCCGCACAGTGGTATATCCAGCACAGCCCGCACAGGGGTATATCCAGCACAGCCCGCACAGGGGTATATACAGCAGAGCCCGCACAGGGGTATATACAGCAGAGCCCGCACAGGGGTATATACAGCAGAGCCCGCACAGGGGTATATACAGCACAGCCAGCACAGGGGTATATCCAGCACAGCCCGCACAGGGGTATATAGAGCACAGCCCGCACAGGGGTATATAGAGCACAGCCCGCACAGGGGTATATACAGCAGAGCCCGCACAGGGGTATATACAGCACAGCCAGCACAGGGGTATATACAGCACAGCCGGCACAGGGGTATATACAGCACAGCCCGCACAGTGGTATATACAGCAGAGCCAGCACAGGGGTATATAGAGCACAGCCCGCACAGGGGTATATACAGCACAGCCCGCACAGGGGTATATACAGCACAGCCCGCACAGGGGTATATACAGCACAGCCCGCACAGGGGTATATACAGCACAGCCCGCACAGGGGTATATACAGCAGAGCCCGCACAGGGGTATATACAGCAAAGCCCGCACAGGGGTATATACAGCAAAGCCCGCACAGGGGTATATACAGCACAGCCGGCACAGGGGTATATACAGCACAGCCGGCACAGGGGTATATAGAGCACAGCCCGCACAGGGGTATATAGAGCACAGCCCGCACAGGGGTATATACAGCAGAGCCCACACAGGGGTATATACAGCAGAGCCCGCACAGGGGTATATGCAGCACAGCCCGCACAGGGATATATACAGCACAGCCCGCACAGGGGTATATGCAGCACAGCCAGCACAGGGGTATATAGAGCACAGCCAGCACAGGGGTATATAGAGCACAGCCAGCACAGGGATATATACAGCACAGCCCGCACAGGGATATATACAGCACAGCCCGCACAGGGATATATACAGCACAGCCCGCACAGGGATATATACAGCAGAGCCCGCACAGGGGTATATGCAGCACAGCCAGCACAGGGGTATATAGAGCACAGCCAGCACAGGGGTATATAGAGCACAGCCCGCATCTCATCTCCCCCCCCCCCCCCCCGATAATGGCCCCACAGTCCGGTGAAAAAGAAAAAAAAAAACTCTCCTCACCTTTCCTTTTGCCCGCGCTGCTCCTGGTGGCTGCAGTCTGCCCAGGACACTGCAGGTGCGCGATGATATGACGTCATCGCGCACCCGCAGTGTACTGTCAGAGGCAGAGCGGGGAATGATGGGAGAGGGAGCGTCAGGTGACGCTCTCCTCCATCATTGCATTGAACTATACCGGTGTCATAGACGCCGGTATAGTTAAATGCGGCGGCGGCGGCGGCGAGGAACAGTGCAGCGGCCCACTACTGGCATCGGCTCTTCTGGCATTTGCCAGAAGTGCCCGATGTCCAGCCCGGCCCTGCCCTGACCTGCCGGCCCGGGGCCCCTGACCTGCGGGGCCCGGTCGCAATGGCGACCGCTGCGACCGCGGTCGTTACGCCCCTGCCGTCAGGTCCCTTGTGCCCCCAGAAACAGCAGTAGTTGTAACTACATATATAAACACCCTGCCTAACAGTCCCTGTATTACATTACACACAGATTTTTAGAAAAAAAGTTTTTCAACATATTTTCCACAATGGCCTTCTGGTATTTCACCATTTTAGAAGACCTCCCACCTCAAGAAAAAGAACTGCAAAGTTCTCCTTGTAGCGTGGGTCTAGCCGGGTGAACAACCAGTACTCTTTTTTGGCCAAGGTGAATGTTATGCGAGAGTCACAGGAACATTAGCAGTACATAAAGTCAGCCATATGTGCCAAGCTCCACAGCCAACACTTCCCTGCCTCCACCATGATGACGACTTTCCATCTCCTCCTCCCTTTCTTCTTCCTCATTCCCATCCTCAGCACATCCACGTAGGAGAGACGGGACAAAGGTTGTGTGGCTACTAGCGTCTATAGCGCTAGCCACCAGCTCCTGTTCTTCCTCCTCAGAAATGTAAGATTGCAACATTTTTAAACTTTTTTTTTTTCAGTTTTATAGATCACAGGAAATGTTTCCCAAACTACGGAATATTGTATGAGTGACAAATTTAAGCTGCAAATTTTTAATTGCTTTTTTGGAGTGATATATAAATATATACCAAAAAAAAAACAGAACAAAGAATACAGTATTGGTAAAAAATTTAACCCCTTCATGATCCGGGGTATTTTCAATTTTTCGTTTTTTGCTCCCCTCCTTCGCAGAGCCATAACTTTTTTATTTTTCCATCAATATGGCCATGTGAGGGCTTAGTTGTACTTTTGAATGACATCATTGGTTTTACCATGTCTTGTACTAGAAAACGGGAAAAAAATTCCAAGTGCGGTGAAATTGCAAAAAAAGTGCAATCCCACACTGTTTTTTTGTTTGGCTTCTTTGCTAGGTTCACTAAATGCTAAAACTGACCTGCCATTATGATTCTCCAGGTCATTACGAGTTCATAGACACCAAACATGTCTAGGTTCTCTTTTATCTAAGAGGTGAAAAAACATTCCAAATTTTGCTAAAAAAACAAAACAAAAAAAATTCTGATACCCGCAGCATCTCCATTTTTCGTGATCTGGGGTTAGGTGAGGGCTTATTTTTTGCGTGCCGAGCTGACGTTTTTAATGATACCCCATTTGTGCAGATACATTATTTTGATCACCCATTATTGCATTTTAATGCAATGTCATGGTGACCAAAAAAAGTATTTCTGGCGTTTCAAATTTTTTTCTCGCTACGCCGTTTGGCGATCAGGTTAACAATTTTTTTTATTGATAGATTGGGCGACTCTGAACACGGCAATACCCAATATGTTTATATTTGATTTTTTATTGTTTTATTTTGAATGGGGCGAAAGGGGGGGGTGATTTAAACTTTTATATATTTTTTTATTTTTTTCATATTTTTTTAAAACATTTTTTTTACTTTTGTCATGCTTCAATAGCCTCTATAGGAGGCTAGAAGCTGGCACAACTTGATCGGCTCTGCTACATAGGAGCAAAGCTCAGATCGCTCCTATGTAGTAGAATTGCTGCATTGCTACGAGTGCCGACCACAAGGTGGCGCTCACAGCAATCCGGCATCCACAACCATAGAGGTCTTCAATAGACCTCTGGTTGTCATGACGATGCATCACTGACCCCCGGGGGGGTCAGTGGTGCGTGCATTTCCGGCCCAATGGCCGGAAGCGCTAGTTAAATGCTGCTGTCAGTGTTTGACAGCGGCATTTAACTAGTTAATAGCTGCGGGTGAATCGCTATTCCACCTGCCGTTATAGCGGGCATATGTCAGCTGTTCAAAACAGCTGACATGTCCCAGCTTTGATGCGGGCTCACCGCCGGAGCCCACATCAAAGCAGGGGATCTGACATTGGCCGTACTATCCTGTCTGAGGTTAGGAAGGGGTTAAGCCAGGGACATTTTTTAACAATTTTTTTGAAGTGTTATATAAGACAAGAAAGTTACACAAATCACGTAAAACTATGGATAAAAAATATAACATTTTTTCACACCCCAACCAAAAAAATTGCAGCTATAAATTTACCAATGAACTGCACAGCCCTAATCCCTGTCTAAAGACTGGATTTTGTCACTCTCCCTGTTCCTGCAACTCTCTCTTCCTCCTAGGCTAAATGCATATTGTATGTTATACAAATGGCGAAGCAAATCATTAGCCCTTAGAAGGACTGTTAGTATGTTTGCTCAGCATCAGCATCAGTATCTACACTACAGGCCTCTGATTCATTACGCTTTGCACACAAAGGTGCACTATCTCCCTTCAATATGAAGTTTCACAGAGCTGTGCAATGGCGTCTGTGTGATGCCATTTCTTTTATAACCCCTGATGATGTCACAGTCAATCACAGTAATGCCACAACCAAGATGGCTACAGCATTACAGTGACAGGCACGCAATTCCTGCATGCTTATTGGCTGTGTAACAGGTACCAAAAATGCAGAGTGGGGATTCGAGTTTTACTTAGCGCACCGCCCATTACTCGCTGAGAAACGAGTACATCCCAGCACCATGATACTCAAGTGATAACCAAATATTCCCAAGCACGTTCCACATTCCTATTTCTGAAGACAACAGACAAGAAACTGAGCTGATCAAGGTACACAGAAAAATGAAGTCTTAGGAACACTGAAGTTTTAATACCAAAACACAGGTGTGTGTCTTAATGAGCCTAATATAGGTCTAGACAAATTATTACATGGGATCACGCCAGGCCAAGTGCAAAACCTGATGTGGAGCACAACAGAGTTTAGTGGACCAGGGTAAGGGAAGCAAAGTACGGATCTGGGAGAGCTGTGCAACAAAGACAAGGCTCTGCATAGCTCTGTCCTTTAAGTTCAGATGTTAGGATCCGGTTTAGAGATGGGCGAACCTGAACAGTAAAGTTTGGGGTCCGTACAGAACAACTAGTGTTCATGAATGAACCCCAAACACGGACTTCTCCAGGAAGTCTGTGTTACTGTTTGGGTTCAGGAACCGGAACATCGTGTTTTCTACACTGCTATCTCCATGACGGTAAGATCATTACCGCAGGTCGGAGAGCTGCAGTACCCATGCTGTCAGATGACAGCATGAGCCAGCAGCTGTGATTGGTGATAAAAAAAGGTTACTACTGGTCACAGGCATCAGCTGATCAGAGAGTACTACTCTCATCAGCCTACACCTGCTGTCGCTGATAACAGCGACAGCAGGTGTAGCTGATGGGATTATTCATCAGCTGGCACCTACACTTTACATAAATAAGTTTTAAAATAATTACATGGGGTCTCTTCTATTTTTGATAACCAGCACAGGCAAAACTGACAGCTGCGGGCTGCAACCCTCAGCTGTCAGCTTTATCATGGCTGGTTATCAAGAATAGAGGTGTCCCACGCCATTTTTTAAAATTATTTATTTTTGACACCCAGCCAAGCTAAACAGAACAGCTGAGGGCTGGTATATTCAGATTGGTAACGTGCCATGAATATTGGCCCCCTCAGCCTAAAAATAGTAACCCGCAGTCGCTCTAGAAAAGGCCCATCTAATAGATACACCAATTTTCGTGCTTTACCTATCTCTTCCTACTTACCCTGGTGTGGTGGCAAGTGGGGCAATAGTTGTGAGGTTGATGTCAGCTGTTTTATGGCTCCTGACATCAAGCCCACAGGTAAGTAATAAAGAGGCATCCATAAGACGCCCCCATTACTAACCCCATAGTTAGATTGTACAAAAAAACAGTCAGAAAAAGTCATTTAATTGAAATAAATACCCTGAAACCTTTGTTTGAAATAAAGAAAAAAAACAAAAAACAGTGCTATACTCACCTATGCCTAATCCATTGAAGTCCATGTCCCCTGGAAAAAAACAGGCAATAATAAACAACTATATCCCTCACGATGTGAAGATATTCCATACTGTCCTACGATGATCCGGATGATTTGGAGAGCAGTCCCATCAGTGACCGCTCTCCCGCTAACACTGAGACAGGAGCATAATCACATTCCTGCAGTATCTAGCGCTGAGCTACCATGAAAAAGTTCACTGAATTCATAGCTGAGCTTTTTCATGCAGTGAACGATGCCGTAAGTGAGGTCATCGGGGTTCATCAGCTATAAACTTTGGTGAACTTTCTCACTGGAGCTCAGCGCCTCAGAGTGCAGGAATGTGACTACGGTCCTGTGTCACTGTGAGCTGGCTGGCAGGGAGAGTGATCACTGGTGTGACTGCTCTCCAAATCATCTGGATCGCCTGGGGACTGTATGGATTATGTTCACATCGGAGAGGTGAGAAATGTCGTTGTTTATTATTTTCTGTTTTTTTCCAAGGGACATGGGCTTCAGTGAATTAGGAGTAAAGTTGAGTATAACGGCACTTTTTTTGTTTTTTATTTTAACTAGGGGAGTCTGTGTCTTTATTTTAATTAAAGGATTTTGTTCTGGCTGTGTTTTTTGTTTACAATCTGAATATAAGGGTTAGTAATGGAGGCGTCTTATAGACGCCTCTCCATTACTAACCAATTTTTTTGATGTCAGCAGCCATGAAACAGTTGATATTAACCCCACAACTATTACTCCACTTGCCACCTCATCAAGGTAATTGGGAAGTGCCGGGCAAAGCACCAGAATTAATAAATACACCTTTCCTGGGGTTGCTGCGGGCTGCTATTTTTAGTCTATGGGGCCAATATCCATGGCCCTTACCATTTTTAGAATATCAGCCCTCAAAATGAGGGGGACCCACAACATTTTTAAAAATTATTTATTTAAATCATTACAAAAAAACCTGTGTGGCATCTATTCTTGATAACCAGCTATGAAAAAGCTGACAGCTGATGGTTGCAGCCCGCAGCCGGAGATTTGCCTCCGCTCAAAAATAGAAGAGATCCCATGTAATTTTTAAAAAATGTATTCATTCATAGCACAGGCACCAGCTGATGAATACTCCCATCAGCGACACCTGCTCTCACTGTTATCAGCGATAGCAGGCGTAGGCTGATGAGAATAGTACTCTTTCATCAGTTGCCGCCTGTGCCTGGCGGTAACCATTTTACTGCTTTTCACAGCTGCTAGCTCACTCTGACAGCGTGGGAACCACAGCTCTTTGACTGGTGGTAATGATCTTTCCGCAAAACAGATCCCATGTCGGCTGTGCAGATGACAGCGTGGCAAACAACGGAGGTTCAGGCCCCCAATTCATCTGGCACCCATACTTTTTTTTTTTTAGATGTTTGGCCGAACTCCTCGGACCCGAACATCCACGTGTTTGCCCAACACTAACCTGGATCCCCATGGAATGGTCAGACCCAAGGTATGTTATTCTCTATCCTTTGGATCAAGAATAACTTTTTTTTTATTTTGGGGGGTGATAACCCTTTAAGGAAATGTATCGCCCCCTCCCCAATTCATCTTTGATCTCCTACAGATAATCTCCTATAATGATGAGATTAGCCTTTCTTCATTTAGCTATCAGTCAGGTGTGGGGCCGACGCATTTCATTATTATTATTATTACGCAGCACACACAGGTTTGCATTGACAAAAGCCCATTAAAATGTACTTTTCTAAATGATAGGAACTAGGTAGGTGGCCTGCACTCCCTCATCATTCCAAGCCCCTAACATCTTGTGTCGCAGCCTGAAATAATCATAAACATAATCATAAACATTTAGGCGCTGCTTATTCTCACTGTGACTTATTAGCGGAAAAACACATCTTGGAGGTAAGTTCTTATTAAATAGTTTTTTCGTCACTTTAAACATGTGCTGTCCAGAGCCGGCCCTTCTCGAGCAGACGCGGGGAACAAACACTTCACATTCACAGATGCTCCTAATTTGGTGCGGTTTGGAGTGTAATTTAGATCAAAAAGATCTATGTAAATGAGTCAGGATTTCTTAATTAGGTGCTTTCAGTGAAAGAAAGGGAATAGTAAAAAAAAAACTTGGACCACATCAGTAGGTGCGGGTGTGGCGCCCACAATATTGGAGCCTTCTACTTTGGGTTTGGTTCAATATTGTTCAGGCAGAGAATTTTTTGATTTTTTTTTTTTCAAGGCACAATAATAAATCTGCAGATGGTATAGACATAACGACGCTACTTCAGAAGGATTGCATGAAATGCTGTCTCTTTGGCGAAGTCCTCCAAGTAGGTCACTCTGTTGTGAGTTAGCAGTTTCTTGTATAGAACTGCCAGATATTTGTTCCTATTAGAATGGGGCGCGTTCCAGTCTACGATTCTCTCCTTAAATTTTTTTTTTTACAAGTGCTATTTGTTTATAAAAAATTTGCAGATCTTCCTCGGAGCTCGCCAATGTGCTGTCACAGTAGTAATTATGAAACGAGCGACGCCACAATTGTATTTCAAATTAAAATACAGAATGATACATTGTTTTTATTTTTGCGCAGATGATACCATTTTAAATCCCTTTTTCCTGCTTTTTTTTATTTCAAATTTGACTTTATTAAAAAAAAAAATCTTAGGCATTCATGTATTTTCTTTATTTGCTCAAAGGGTGCCAGTATTTAGAGTCGTTCACAGGTTGTAATTGTAGAGCGACGTTTAGAAGGAAATTAAATTCGGAAAAATTGACGGAAGTTATTTAAGAAAAAAGAAAATCTGAAAACTGAAAGTAAAGATTTCAGTAAATATTTTGTATGTATTTGCTTCGTTATGGTCATAGTAAATAAAGCTTAATTTCCTGAAAACTGTCATGAGTGTCAAATAACTTTAGTTCCAATATGTAGTAAATCATATTTCTATTTTGATTTATTATTTGTGCGTTTTATTTTTACTTTGTGATATGTCACCAATACTACCCTAAGGCCTCATTCACACTTTTTTTTCATACATATGTTGATTTTGAATAGGTTTTTTTTTATCTGATCAGTTTTTTTATCTCATTTTTACCCATTTCTTTAATCTATCTGTCCATTTTTGCCATCAGTGTGGACTTACAGTAATGTGTTGTTTAAGATAAAAAAAAAGATAAAAGTTTTCAAACTTTTCCTACCCAATACACAGGTGCCATCTGTGTGATGTCCATTTTTTTCCTCAATCTCATTGGTTTGAATGTGACATTTTAATCCAAAAATTGTTTAAAAATTGTACATATTTTAATTTTATTAGTGAACCGATTGTACACATGTAAAAAGAAAAAAAAACAAACAAACATTCAGAGCACCTACATGTGAATCAGGCCTAACTACTCCATTATTAATACTAATAATAAAATGTAATTATACTATACATTTAAAACATTTTATTAGTTAATTCAATATTTTTTTAAAATTTTTATTAGGTCTTTATATATGTACAGGTTTGTATTACTTTATAATAAATTAATATTTCTAGCACCATGATAACTATGTTCTTGATAGAGTATTTTTTTACTGGTATTTTTCCCATAATTTTATTATTAGATTAAAAAAAACAGAAATTGATTATTACAAATGTAATAATTAAATAAAAAAGAAGCCATAAATATGCTTGTAAAACTTCTTTAAAAATATTTGGAAAAAAATGAGAATTAAAAAAAGAACAAAAGATTGGAAGAGCCCTTATTTAATGAAATCATGACGATGTTGCCTGTAATGTTTGAAAACATATTTTTTACGGGTGATCTGATGACTAAATAAAACTCTGAAAACACATCTGCTCCTTATTGCCAGCAAAGAGGAACCCAACACAGATGAAATGAATCAGGAAAAAAAAAAAACAACTTTGTATAAAGATAATAGAACACGAGGATACGTGCCACGCAATCAGCTGACCACGCAGAGGCGAAACTCCGACAGCAACTCGCCTGATGAACGAGCCAATGAGCCAGATGCTGCGGTTGGCTGAGGATTTTCGTTGTGTACCAAAAGTAGACATCTGGGTTCAGCAATTTTCATTCAAAAAAAGAAGATAATAGGGAAGAGTTTCTGCCATCTTCCGCACCAATCTCTTCAATTCATTCTGAACTATGAAAAATAAATGCGTAATATGGCGAAAGAAAACATATAATTTCTTTGGAAAACGACCGATAATTTTTTTTTTTTTTTTTTCAAAAGATAAAAGAGCCAAAAAGGCTCAAGCAAGAAATAAAACTGAATGTAAAATAGTAAATAAATATAGTAGAATATATAAAATAAAATCTAGTATATATAGTAAAATATATAAAATAGAATATTTATTAAAATGTATAGTAAAATGTATAAAATATATATCGAAAAATTCCAGTATATCAACATCCTGGGACCACCGAGGTGGGAAAGTAACAAATATACGGTGCACGGTCCTGGTAACAAATAAGTAGGAGAAACAAAAAACATGACATTTATTGACTTCTCCCATAAATAATTTTTTTTAGATGTCCTACAATGCACAGTAATGTGCCGATATGATGTAGTGACACAATAGTGCCAGCATTTCTGCTCTTTCCAGGCATCCGGTATTAGTTAAAATAACTTCCGTTTTAATTTTTATTTCATAAATCAATATTACACATGAATATAAGAAACTTTGTAATATATTTTATCAGAACAATTAGTGTCTTTCTCCTTCTGGGTTGATCTCTCTTAATTCTTAGGACAGATTTTTCCCATTATGGAGATAGGAGATAACAGTTGGTGCTCTTAAGATTCTATGGAGGAGGGAGGATTTGCCTAAAATAAATGTAGCCACATATGTAATTCCCGCCTAGAATATTAACTGTATGCATGTATGCAACGTGTAATACTACTTGCTAGGGTTGAGCGACTTTTATTTTTATAGGATCGGGTCGGGTTTCACGAAACCCGACTTTCTCAAAAGTCGGGTCGAGTGAAATCGGCCGATCCTATAAAAAAGTCGGGGTCGGGGTCGGCCGAAACACGAAACCCAATGCAGTGCAATGGGATACTATGGTTCCCAGGGTCTGAAGGAGAGGAAACTCTCCTTCAGGCCCTGGGATCCATATTAATGTGTAAAATAAAGAATCAAAATAAAAAATATTGATATACTCACCCTCGGACGCGCCCTGCTTCTTTCCGGCAGCCTTGAGCGCGTGAAGGACCTTAGATGACGTCGCGGCTTGTGATTGGTCGCGTGACCGCCCATGTGACAGCTCGCGACCAATCACAAGTCGCGACGTCACCGCAGGTCATTCACGCGCTCATTCTTAGGAAGGAAGGCTGCCGGTTAGTACCAGGGCACGTCCGAGGGTGAGTATATCAATATTTTTTATTTTGATTCTTTATTTAACACTTAAATATGGATTCCGATACCGATTCCCGATATCGCAAACATATCGGAACTCGGTATCGGAATTCCGATACCAGACTCAGAAGATCGCCGACCTCATGGCCGACCCCACACAGGGGTCGGGTCGGGTTTCAAGAAACCCGACTTTGCCAAAAGTCAGCGACTTCTGAAAATGGCCGACCCGTTTCGCTCAACCCTACTACTTGCTTCACAAAGTCAACCTGTCATCGGATTCATGATCTTGGAGGACAACTGGGTGTCAGTACTTTATATGGTGAAGGAGGTGCTATGAAAATGGCATTCTGGTGGTGTGGACCTTGTGAGTCACTAAGGATTGAGGGCTGAACCTCCTTAAATCCAACAAGAGGGTGTGAACTTCTTCAAAAGGAAATCCCCAGTTTGCAACTCCAGTGTAATCTCTAAGAAGAACATATAGATAGGAAGCAGATGCCTGGACAAGGTACCAAAGTGATAAACAGAAATCATTCAGGCAGGGCATTGGACCACATAGGTGGAGATTACTAGTGAAGGTCAGGGCAGGCAGCAGATAAATAGACACGTTGAATATTACTAAACAGGTTCTGCCAACAGCAGATCTGTGTGGATAAGGAGAACAGTGCTTGTTGGGGAGCAGATACCATGCCCTAAAGGAAGGACAATGCAGAGAGACAGGTGCCATTCTCACAGTATCACCGTGACCAATAAGTTGCGACTAGTCGTTGTAATGCACTGCATGTCACCATGGAACTGGCATAGTGAATAGTTTTTCATCCTTATTTTGCCCTCGTATTAACTACCTCTAAATAACATTAAGGCCATTCTCAGGCAATGGTTTTATCTTGTTTTTGAAAAACTGCATAAAAATTATTCGTCAGTAACTCTACCCTTGCATCAGCGAGCACAACCCCTTTTTGCATCTTTGCAAGGCTAGAAAATCTATGATCATATATGAACAGAGATAACCGTCCCACTCCCTACAAATCCATATTTAAGAGCTGCAGGTAGTTGTTTTCATGCCGATCTATTTAAATGAAAAAATCCTGAGTTTTGTATCTGCATCTCCAATGTAGATTCACGCGTTTCCATATTTATGTATTTCATACTTTTTTACATTTGTATCTCTCATCATCCCAACATACTTAAATGTATATGAGCAAGCTAAAGAGGACGGATAGAAGATGATTTTCCTGCAAAATCTGACTACACAGAGTGTTTGTTGTCTGTTACCATGGAGAGACCGAAATACTTTTGTAGCTGTAATGACAAAATGAAAGGAGATTTTTAATTAAGAACATTTGTAGAGTTACTTCATTTTTCATTTTGCTATGATTAAAAAAAAATCTCTTGAACCTTGTCTTCCATGAATAACGACATTATACACGTAGAAGTGAAAGGTGCTGCTCACAGCACCTCTTACCTCTTCCTCAAAGCAACCTCTCCAGCGCCTCTTACCTCTCGATTTACTGTAGGTGTAAGATTTCACGGGGTAACCACATCAGAGAGGATGTGCAGAGAGCACTCCCCGGTGCATTCCTCTGTTATATATGAGTGAATATTTGTATGCTTCGTATTTTCCGTTTTCCCTGTTCGCGTTACCTTGTTCGTCTGGTTGGTGTACTATGGTGCACAACTACTCCCCTCTTTCATGGGGGAAGGGTACAAACGGAGGGTGGATTCAGGAGATAAGGTAAGGTACGTGGCCCCGGCATCTTCACCTTCAGAAATAACCCTGGGAACAGGGTGAGCTAGGGCACCCCCTAGCATTAGGTACAGGGAAGGAGCCCTTGGTCCCTAGTCACCCAACAACAAAGTCATGACATAAGAGAGTCTGAATTGCCTCTTTAAAGGTGTTGTCCACGTTTTGAGCTTTTTTTTACTTAATTGGAGCTCAAATAATTTTTCCAATTGGGTTTAATAAAAAGCGGTTGCAGGTTTTGCCTTCTCTAGCCTCTGTGTTGTATTTTCTAGAGCTGGCTGCAGAATGACTTAATTGAGGATCTGTCAGTCACCGCACTATGGATGTCATACGGGAAGTTTTTAACTCTTATACCTGTCTTTTTTCTAACTCATCTCAGCTGATTTATGGCCACAGACCACATCAAAGTTGAAAGTGCAAGGGAAAAAAAAAAGTTTAGAAAAGCAAAACGAGGCAACATTTTTAGTGAAAGCCAATTGCAAAAAAAAATTATTTGCAGTCTAAAATACATGCATATGATTACATAAACCGTCCCCAAGAGTTGACAATCCCCTTACTGATATAAGAGTTGTCAATAGGCCAAGTATACATGTCGAAGGGCTATGGGTGAGTTCCATATCAGCCATCACATGGAAACCGCACTGAGCGTGGCGACATATAATCTGCTCGAAATAAATTGCACCATAACGCTGCAGGTTGACAAGTAACCAGTTTTGTGTATAAATAGCACATATTTCTCTTTAAAAGTCAAGGCAGTGACATTTTGTGCAACACTCTAATTCCCGTCTTGCAAACAGAAGAGCCCAAATCCCTCCAGGTAATGTTACTCTCGATAAGTAATGTCACAGCGTGACTTCACATGTTAACAGCCCGGCGAAAGAGTGTTTTATAAAGCTTTCTAATCAGCTTGAAAATGGTCTATTTACAGACACTGAAATCATATTTACCTGCACTGGAGGTAATAGTAAAAAGAGCAGATGATCAGGCGAGGTGTGAAGTGTTCTGTACAGCCAGGAGCTGTTTATTTATCCTCATCTAATCTGTCAGTACCATTAGCTTATCTCACTATCGATGACATGAATATTTTATTCATGCCATATGTATTTCTAAGAGTTTACATTGCAAAATGCTGTCACCAAACCGAGATGTTCCGCTGCCATAATACAATTACATGTGTAGTATACAAATGCTTACATTGAAATGTAACAATGCAGAAGTAACTTTTCTTCAGGTGCTCAAGCATATTTGGTAATTATCAGCAGATATTGGTCATATCAAATGTGACTGTCCTGTAACTATGATTAGATGAAGGAAGGATACAGATTATTCACTGCACGAGCAGCGACATTTTGAATTCTTTACTGCTAGAGCATTGACATAATACATTCTTTACTGCTAGACCAGTGAGATTATAGATCCTCTACTGTTAGAGCGGTGAGATTATGGATTCGTTACTGTTAGTGCAGTGAGATTATAGGTCTTCTACTGTTAGAGCAGTAAGATTATGGATTCTTTACTGTTAGAGCAGTGAGATTATAGATCCTCTACTGTTAGAGCGGTGAGATTATGGATCCGTTACTGTTAGTGCAGTGAGATTATGGATTCTTTACTGTTAGAGCAGTGAGATTATGAATTTGATACTGTTAGAGCAGTGAGATTATAGATCCTCTACTGTTAGAGCAGTGGGATTATGGATTCATCACTGTTAGAGCAGTGAGATTATGGATTCTTTACTGTTGGTGCAGTGATATTATGGATTCTTTACTGTTAGAGAAGTGATATTATGGACTCTTTACAGTTAGAGTGGTGAGATTATGGATTCTTTACTGTTAGTGCAGTGAGATTATGGATTCTTACTGTTAGAAAAGTGATATTATGGATTCTTTATGGTAAGAGCAGTGAGATTATGGATTCGTTACTGTTAGAGAAGTGATATTATGGATTCTTTATGGTTAGAGTGGTGAGATTATAGATCATCTACCGTTAGAGCCGTGAGTTTATAGATCCTCTACTGTTAGAGCAGTGAGATTATGGATTCGTTACTGTTAGAGCAGTGAGATCATAGATCCTCTTCAGTTAGAGCAGTGTGATTATGGATTCGCTACTGTTAGAGCAGTGAGATTATGGATTCGTTACTGTTAGAGCAGTGAGATTATAGATCCTCTACTGTTAGAGCAGTGTGATTATGGATTCGCTACTGTTAGAGCACTGAGATTATGGATTCTTTACTGTTAGTGCAGTGATATTATGCATTCTTTATGGTCAGAGTGATGAGATTATGGATTCTTTACTGTTAGTGCAGTGATATTATGGATTCTTTACTGTTAGAGTGGTGAGATAATAGATTACTATTAGAACAGGTTCAAGGAGTGTCTGGATGTCTTTCTTGAAAAATAGAATATCACTGGTTAAGAAAACTAAATTTTGGAGATGGGCTGTTGATCCAGAGAACTAGTCTTATTCCTACTTGTGGAAACACTCCAGGGAGAGGCCTGACTAGGCTGATGCTGTCCCCGGAGTGCTTCTCCTGCCTCACCCCAATTAATTGACAGGTCTCTTGCATGTATGTACATAGAGAGAAACCTGTCAATCAAATGGTAGGGGGCGGAGAGATGCCAGCTGGCGAACACATCAGACTAGTCTCTCTACTGTCCCTGCCCAGCTTTTCAAAGTATGTTCACTCTGAAAAATCTTAGTGTATAAACGTAAAATATTCCATCAATCCTGCATCATCCTGTAGTTTGAAAAGCATGAATCTCAAGACAGGTTCCCTTTAAAACTATGAAACTACAAGTTTTGACTTTTCAGAATAAGCTATCCTATGTCTTACATGAGGAATAACACTATTTCTGGCCATTACATAACATTTATTCTGCATTTCACAAATTTTGTCTTCTGCGGCTTCTATCTTTGAATTTGCAGCTGACTCTGAGCTGATGGGAAACCAGCTGCCTTGATGTCTCCATACACATCATACAGACACGAGTGACTCCTGCTCTTCATTCCTTTGCATGCAGAGGGAAGCAGCAGCATTAGCAGGGAGGATGCTATACAGCAGCACTGAACTGTGTAGATGTGACTACAATGCTGGGTGAGGTAAAAGACTTGTTAGAAATCTCAACACAATCTTTCTTTGTCTACTTCTGCCTCGCTTCTAACTCTGCCTTCCCAACCCATTATTAAATATACTAGGTTGTGTAATCGGAAACCTCAGTGTCCTGAATTTTTGGGATAAGATTTATTACATTTTTTAGATTTGCCCGTACTGCTGATTTAAGCAAAATTCATTTCAAGTACAGTTCTCATTTATAGGATTTGGGCACCTTTGGTAGCAACATTTTTTCTCACCTATTTTTGGCTAATAATAATCATTTTTGCAAAATAACCCTATTACTAGACTAATGTCGGCTCTACCTAGCCACAGAGGTTGGCACCCTGAATTATGCAATTGGCGCCCCCACTCAAAGTCAACTTGCCCTAATATCCCCTCTTATATACTATATGTCTAGAGGCAATCCAAGCATAATGGCTAATGCAAAAAACACATAGTAGAACCCCAAATAGTCGTCAAAAATTACATGTAGAGGTCAAATAGATGTTACAGGGAACCAAGGTGTCTCAATGGGGTGTGCCAATCCTTATCCATAATGTGCCAAAATGTCAAGTGAAAGGATAAATAACTATAGGCCAAAAAGACAAAGTAATGCAACAAAATGTAATAATATTCATAATAACAAGTGCGATATTAGAAAAATAACTGATCCAAATGTACATAATGTGCCGTATTCAACCCAATCTCAAATTAGTACGAAGAATCCTGTACTCAACGCGTTTCCCCAAAATAGCTTCCTCAGGAGTTCATTCTGTGTAAGTTCATCATAAATTCATCAATTACTCAAAGATATATATAGAATGCCAATACTTGGCTTCTAGATACGATTGTGGCACCTATGTGATAATAAGGGGCATAGGTTGGACATGATATCCAGATAGGTTAGCATAACGCCAGGTAACATCTCCAAGATAGTTCCCACCATGCAGCATGTCATGTGACGACAAATTTAGCGCCATAAATAAGAATAAAAGGGAGTGACGTATCTTGGAACGCATTTTGTGCTCCAACTGTATCACCCACGAGCAAAAAGTGATGTTGCGAGACATCGATAGGGAATGGCGCCGGTCTGAAAAAGACAATGGAACGCTCCAGATGGAGCACTTGGTGAGAAACATTCATTTCCCCAATTTTTTTTTTTTAAGTGTCAATTTTAACTCTCAGACAACAGAGGGTTACATTTATTTAAGAGGAACTAAAATCATTACAGGAATCACGTGTAGATTTTTTCATTTCCCTTCAAAATGGCCCACAGCAGGGATCAATTAGAGTGTGGCCCTGTGAGGTAATGGAGCCGAGCCACACTTTGATTGGAACCTGCTGCTGTTTATAGACCGGGTAGTAGAGCGATCGATAGATGCCGAGGAGACGTTTTGGTATGTGAGTGCGATGCTCCCTGGAGTATATTTTAGAAATTTGTCATGGACCAGTTAGTTAAGACACCAAACAAGAAACATGTACTTAGAACTTCCAACTCACTTTCTCAGGTGTTCAAAAAGAACTTTCATGGTATCTCGGTTACATGGCGGCAGCTGCTTCACCAGCGTCCTCAGCGTTTTAATTTGACGGTCTCTTTCTGGAAGTTCTGTAGGAAATAGAAGAGTAGAGAAAGTAAGAAAAAAGACAGCAACAAAACAAAAGAAGTAAAAGTAAACAAAATAAAACTTATCTAAAAACTTTTTTTCCTCAAAAAATAAATAAAAGGTCAGTTTTTGGGAAAGTCTATATACATATAAGAGGCAGCTTAGATTCATCTGTACAGTTACTGGCGATGCACAGCAGAGAGGCACATGAGAGAGGCACAACAGAGATTTATAGCAGAGAGGCACAGCAGAGATTCATAGCAGAGAGGCACAGCAGAGATTCATAGCAGAGAGGCACAGCAGAGAGACACAGCAGAGATTCATACCAGAGAGGCACAGCAGAAAGGCACAGCAGAGATTCATAGCAGAGAGGCACAGCAGAGATGCACAGCAGAGATTCATAGCAGAGAGGCACAGCAGAGAGGCACAGCAGATATTCATAGCAGAGAGGCACAGCAGAGATTCATACCAGAGAGGCACAGCAGAAAGGCACAGCAGAGATTCATAGCAGAGAGGCACAGCAGAGAGGCACAGCAGAAAGGCACAGCAGAGATTCATAGCAGAGAGGCACAGCAGAGAGGCATAGCAGAGAGGCATAGCAGAGATTCATAGCAGAGAGGCACAGCAGAGAGGCACAGCAGAGATTCATAGCAGAGATTCATAGCAGAGAGGCACAGCAGAGATTCATAGCAGAGAGGCACAGCAGAGAGTAATAGCAGAGAGGCACAGCAGAGAGTAATAGCAGAGAGGCACAGCAGAGAGGCATAGCGGAGAGGCATAGCAGAGAGGCACAGCAGAGAGGCATAGCAGAGAGGCATAGCAGAGATTCATAGCAGAGAGGCACAACAGAGAGGCACAGCAGAGAGGCACAGCAGAGATTCATAGTAGAGAGGCATAGCAGAGAGGCACATCAGAGATTGATAGCAGAGAGGCACAGCAGAGAGGCATAGCAGAGAAGCACAGCAGAGATTCATAGCAGAGAGGCACAGCAGAAAGGCACAGCAGAGATTCATAGCAGAGAGGCACAGCAGAGAGGCACAGCAGAGATTCATAGCAGAAAGGCACAGCAGAGAGGCATAGCAGAGATTCATAGCATAGATTCATAGCAGAGAAGCACAGCAGAGTTTCATAGCAGAGAGGCATAGCAGAGAGGCACAGCAGAGATTCATAGCAGAGAGGCATAGTAGAGAGGCATAGCAGAGAGGCACAGCATAGATTCATAGCAGAGAGGCACAGCAGAGAGGCATAGCAGAAAGGCATAGCAGAGATTCATAGCAGAGAGGCACAGCAGAGAGGCATAGCAGAGATTCATAGCAGAGAGGCACAGCAGAGAGGCATAGCAGAGAGGCATAGCAGAGATTTATAGCAGAGAGGCACAGCAGAGAGACACAGCAGAAAGGCATAGCAGAGATTCATAGCAGAGAGGCACAGCAGAGAGGCATAGCAGAGATTCATAGCAGAGAGGCACAGCAGAGAGGCACAGCAGAGATTCATAGCAGAGAGGCATAGCAGAGATTCATAGCAGAGAGGCACAGCAGAGAGGCACAGCAGAGAGACACAGCAGAAAGGCATAGCAGAGATTCATAGCAGAGAGGCACAGCAGAGAGTAATAGCAGAGAGGCACAGCAGAGAGTAATAGCAGAGATGCACAGCAGAGAGGCATAGCAGAGAGGCATAGCAGAGATTCATAGCAGAGAGGCATAGCAGAGAGGCACAGCAGAGAGGCACAGCAGAGAGACACAGCAGAAAGGCATAGCAGAGATTCATAGCAGAGAGGCACAGCAGAGAGTAATAGCAGAGAGGCACAGCAGAGAGTAATAGCAGAGAGGCACAGCAGAGAGGCATAGCAGAGAGGCATAGCAGAGATTCATAGCAGAGAGGCACAGCAGAGATTCATAGCAGAGATTCATAGCAGAGAGGCACAGCAGAGAGTAATAGCAGAGAGGCACAAGAGAGAGTAATAGCAGAGAGGCACAGCAGAGAGGCATAGCAGAGATTCATAGCAGAGATTCATAGCAGAGAGGCACAGCAGAGAGGCACAGCAGAGATTCATAGCAGAGAGGCATAGCAGAGAGGCACAGCAGAGATTCATAGCAGAGAGGCACAGCAGAGAGGCATAGCAGAGAAGCACAGCAGAGATTCATAGCAGAGAGGCACAGCAGAAAGGCACAGCAGAGATTCATAGCAGAGAGGCACAGCAGAGAGGAACAGCAGAGATTCATAGCAGAAAGGCACAGCAGAGAGGCATAGCAGAGATTCATAGCATAGATTCATAGCAGAGAAGCACAGCAGAGATTCATAGCAGAGAGGCATAGTAGAGAGGCATAGCAGAGAGGCACAGCAGAGATTCATAGCAGAGAGGCATAGCAGAGAGGCACAGCAGAGAGGCACAGCAGAGATTCATAGCAGAGAGGCACAGCAGAGAGGCATAGCAGAGATTTATAGCAGAGAGGCATAGCAGAAAGGCATAGCAGAGAGGCATAGCAGAGATTCATAGCAGAGAGGCACAGCAGAGAGGCATAGCAGAGAGGCATAGCAGAGATTCATAGCAGAGAGGCACAGCAGAGAGGCGAGTTCTCAGTTTAAAGCAGGCAAGCCATTGGATAGTATTAGGAGTAGTGCGTACAGAAGGGAGGGAAAGGAAGTTCCAGCACCTATAGCACTGGCAGAACACTAATGAAGAGAAACTAATGAAAGGTGGATGGCAAGTTAAACATCATGAAAATTGGGACAGTTCCCAGACATCGTAGACTTGTTGTGTGGTGACTGGTGAGGGCAGGAAGACAATGCTTTTTCTGCCATTTTGGGTGAAAGGACAGGTAATATTTTTAAGACATGGCAGCCATATTTATTTCCTATTGAATGCATTATGTTTGCAGCATGCCATCATATATCAGTCACCTGGAGGTGCTCATGTCCTTCTTATAGTCGCCCTACATATTACTGTGAGCACAAATCCTACATAACTTTTATTACTTTCAAGAAATCCTTTGGTCAGCTAAGAAAAAAAAAACCTACTGGATCTCTTCGTTTTTCAGCGAAAGTCCCTCTTGCTGAACATGAAATGATTTATCACAGGCTCACAGCTGGAATTTACTCAGTCACTTAATAGGACATTAAGAGCAGCAATTAAGCCGTACTCCCCAAACAGAAACAACATCACTTGCTTGAGTTTGCTCTTCACATGTCCTTGTGTCTATATTTACCGCACCAAAAAAGCCGCTATTGCCTGGATTTTACCAAATCTTCTCCACAACTGACAATCAGATCCGTGCACCATTCCCGGAGCAGCGAGGGAGTCCGGATAACCATTAAACAAGACACCGTCCATGTTGGCACTAGCACAGTATAAATCATTCTCCAAGAACCCACTGTGCGACTTGTCTGCCAGAACCTGCGTGCAACAATGACTTCATAAATCTGATAACAATTTTAATGTGCCGTAAAATCACCCTTCAGGCAGGAGGCTTGACTCCCAGAGACGTACCTATCCATAGGAATACAGTCTGGAAACATATGCTGCAGAGGTGTGAGCGTGATTTATCTTATTACCTCCTGTCTAACACCGACTTATAGAAAAAGTAACATCAGCTTCTGTATTCAAGTAAATGTGAGCGTATTTTACACTATAAATATACACTCACCGGCCACTTTATTAGGTACACCATGCTAGTAACGGGTTGGACCCCCTTTTGCCTTCAGAATTGCCTCAATTCTTCGTGGCATAGATTCAACAAGGTGCTGGAAGCATTCCTCAGAGATTTTGGTCCATATTGACATGATGGCATCACACAGTTGCCGCAGATTTGTCGGCTGCACATCCCAAAGATGCTCCATACAAGGCAGGATGGATCCATGCTTTCATGTTGTTTACGCCAAATTCTGACCCTACCATCCGAATGTCGCAGCAGAAATCGAGACTCATCAGACCAAGCAACGTTTTTCCAATCTTCTACTGTCCAATTTCGATGAGCTTGTACAAATTGTAGCCTCAGTTTCCTGTTCTTAGCTGAAAGGAGTGGTACCCGGTGTGGTCTTCTGCTGCTGTAGCCCATCTGCCTCAAAATTCGACGCACTGTGCGTTCAGAGATGCTCTTAGGCCTACCTTGGTTGTAACGGGTGGCGATTTGAGTCACTGTTGCCTTTCTATCAGCTCGAACCAGTCTGCCCATTCTCCTCTGACCTCTGGCATCAACAAGGCATTTCCGCCCACAGAACTGCCGCTCACTGGATTTTTTTTCTTTTTCGGACCATTCTCTGTAAACCCTAGAGATGGTTGTGCGTGAAAATCCCAGTAGATCAGCAGTTTCTGAAATACTCAGACCAGCCCTTCTGGCACCAACAACCATGCCACGTTCAAAGGCACTCAAATCACCTTTCTTCCCCATACTGATGCTCGGTTTGAACTGCAGGAGATTGTCTTGACCATGTCTACATGCCTAAATGCACTGAGTTGCCGCCATGTGATTGGCTGATTAGAAATTAAGTGTTAACAAGAAGTTGGACAGGTGTACCTAATAAAGTGGCCAGTGGGTGTAGATTTTATATATATATATATATATATATATATATATATATATATATATATATATATATTTTTTTTTTTTTTTTTTTTTTTGAGTCACTGTGTACATTACTGATCCTGTACTGATCCTGAGTTACATCCTGTATTATACTCCAGAGCTGCACTCACTATTCTGCTGGTGCAGTCACTGTGCACATACATTACATTACTAATCCTGAGTTACATCCTGTATTATACCCCAGAGCTGCACTCGCTATTCTGCTGGTGCAATCACTGAGTACATACATTACTGATCCTGAGTTACATCCTGTATTATACTCCAGAGCTGCACTCACTATTCTGCTGGTGCAGTCACTGTGTACATACATTACATTACTAATCCTGAGTTACCTCCTGTATTATACCCCAGAGCTGCACTCACGATTCTGCTGGTGCAGTCACTGTGCACATACATTACATTACTAATCCTGAGTTACATCCTGTATTATACCCCAGAGCTGCACTCGCTATTCTGCTGGTGCAATCACTGAGTACATACATTACTGATCCTGAGTTACATCCTGTATTATACTCCAGAGCTGCACTCACTATTCTGCTGGTGCAGTCACTGTGTACATACATTACATTACTGATCCTGAGTTACATCCTGTATTATACCCCAGAGCTGCACTCACTATTCTGCTGGTGCAGTCACTGTGTACATACATTACATTACTGATCCTGAGTTATGTCCTGTATTATACTCCAGAGCTGCACTCACTATTCTGCTGGTGCAGTCACTGTGTACATACATTACATTACTGATCCTGAGTTACATCCTGTATTATACCCCAGAGCTGCACTCACTATTCTGCTGGTGCAGTCACTGTGTACATACATTACATTACTGATCCTGAGTTACATCCTGTATTATACTCCAGAGCTGCACTCACTATTCTGCTGGTGCAGTCACTGTGTACATACATTACATTACTGATCCTGAGTTACATCCTGTATTATACTCCAGAGCTGCACTCACTATTCTGCTGGTGCAGTCACTGTGTACATACATTACATTACTGATCCTGAGTTACATCCTGTATTATACCCCAGAGCTGCACTCACTATTCTGCTGGTGCAGTCACTGTGTACATACATTACATTACTGATCCTGAGTTACATCCTGTATTATACTCCAGAGCTGCACTCACTATTCTGCTGGTGCAGTCACTGTGTACATACATTACATTACTGATCCTGAGTTATGTCCTGCATTATACTCCAGAGCTGCACTCACTATTCTGCTGGTGCAGTCACTGTGTACATACAGTACATTTCTTATTCTGTTCTGATATAGAGTTGCAGCATGTAATATAATTCAGAGCTGCATTCTAAATTCTCGAGATTTTAAGAAAACCTGAAGCTAAAATCTCAACATTCCTTGCATTTTGGGAAGTGTAATCTTAATTGCACATGGCTCAGTGGTTAGCACTGTATGGTGGCTCAGTGGTTAGCACTGTATGGTGGCTCAGCGGTTAGCACCGTTGCCTTGCAGCACTTGGGTCCTGGGCTCAAAACCCACCAAGGACAACATCTGCAAAGAGTTTGTATGTTCTTCCCGTGTTTGCGTGGGTTTCCTTTGGGTTCTCCTGTTTCCTCCCACACTCCAAAGACATACTGTTGGGGACAGTGATGATGTCTGTAAAGCGCTGACAATTATGATGGCGCTATATGAGAAAAGCAGAGTAAATAAATAATAAAATATTGATATAAGATAAGAAAAAAGTGTCTCTACAGTGTAGCAGTTCTGGGTTGTTTTTAAAGACAGTGGTCTAAATTGTGATTACACCTCTGGTCTATAATTTATGGTATATGGTGATTTTTGATTTTTTTCCTCTGGGAATAGTCCAGTGATATCCCCTAAGTGTCAAAATAGGACATATACAGTGGGGCAAAAAAGTATTTAGTCAGTCAGCAATAGTGCAAGTTCCACCACTTAAAAAGATGAGAGGCGTCTGTAATTTACATCATAGGTAGACCTCAACTATGGGAGACAAACTGTGAAAAAAAAATCCAGAAAATCACATTGTCTGTTTTTTTATCATTTTATTTGCATATTATGGTGGAAAATAAGTATTTGGTCAGAAACAAACAATCAAGATTTCTGTCTCTCACAGACCTGTAACTTCTTCTTTAAGAGTCTCCTCTTTCCTCCACTCATTACCTGTAGTAATGGCACCTGTTTAAACTTGTTATCAGTATAAAAAGGCACCTGTGCACACCCTCAAACAGTCTGACTCCAAACTCCACTATGGTGAAGACCAAAGAGCTGTCAAAGGACACCAGAAACAAAATTGTAGCCCTGCACCAGGCTGGGAAGACTGAATCTGCAATAGCCAACCAGCTTGGAGTGAAGAAATCAACAGTGGGAGCAATAATTAGAAAATGGAAGACATTCAAGACCACTGATAATCTCCCTCGATCTGGGGCTCCACGCAAAATCCCACCCCGTGGGGTCAGAATGATCACAAGAACGGTGAGCAAAAATCCCAGAACCACGCGGGGGGACATAGTGAATGAACTGCAGAGAGCTGGGACCAATGTAACAAGGCCTACCATAAGTAACACACTACGCCACCATGGACTCAGATCCTGCAGTGCCAGACGTGTCCCACTGCTTAAGCCAGTACATGTCCGGGCCCGTCTGAAGTTTGCTAGAGAGCATTTGGATGATCCAGAGGAGTTTTGGGAGAATGTCCTATGGTCTGATGAAACCAAACTGGAACTGTTTGGTAGAAACACAACTTGTTGTGTTCGGAGGACAAAGAATACTGAGTTGCATCCATCAAACACCATACCTACTGTAAAGCATGGTGGTGGAAACATCATGCTTTGGGGCTGTTTCTCTGCAAAGGGGCCAGGACGACTGATCCGGGTACATGAAAGAATGAATGGGGCCATGTATTGTGAGATTTTGAGTGCAAACCTCCTTCCATCAGCAAGGGCATTGAAGATGAAACGTGGCTGGGTCTTTCAACATGACAATGATCCAAAGCACACTGCCAGGGCAACGAAGGAGTGGCTTCGTAAGAAGCATTTCAAGGTCCTGGAGTGGCCTAGCCAGTCTCCAGATCTCAACCCTATAGAAAACCTTTGGAGGGAGTTGAAAGTCCGTGTTGCCAAGCGAAAAGCCAAAAACATCACTGCTCTAGAGGAGATCTGCATGGAGGAATGGGCCAACATACCAACAACAGTGTGTGGCAACCTTGTGAAGACTTACAGAAAACGTTTGACCTCTGTCATTGCCAAAAAAGGATATATTACAAAGTATTGAGATGAAATTTTGTTTCTGACCAAATACTTATTTTCCACCATAATATGCAAATAAAATGATAAAAAAACAGACAATGTGATTTTCTGGATTTTTTTTTCACAGTTTGTCTCCCATAGTTGAGGTCTACCTATGATGTAAATTACAGACGCCTCTCATCTTTTTAAGTGGTGGAACTTGCACTATTGCTGACTGACTAAATACTTTTTTGCCCCACTGTATAACTTAGCATTGAAGCAGACCATACAGTTGCTATGAGGTGCTGGCAAAAATGAGGCCCAGGCAATCTCACTGAGATTGCTCGTGGGCGGAGAGAACCAGTGCAGCAGTCCCCTCCCCAGAGGATCAGGGAGGAGTGGCAAAGCGCAACCCCACAACTAAACATCCATTTCTATCATTGCTGTGGGGCCCCTGCTCCTTCATGCAAGCCCCTGGCAAGGAGATTAAGTTGCTATACAATGCACTGACTCTCTATACAACACAGACTTGTTTTATTATTTGTTCTATCCTATGCATACATTTCTTTTACACATTGTATCTTAGTTGTACACCCTGTAGGCCTAGCAGTTGAAAAAATGCTTAATCTTCTCATCTTTTTTACTAGGACTTTGGACTAAAATATTTTGGTGAACTTTACATTTAATGGGATTTTTCTCTGCTCAAAACGTTATTCAGATCGTCTGCAGACTTCACATTCCATCCGAATGGAAGAAGAAGAAATGCAACGTTGAAGAACTTATCTTTATATAACAAATAGACTTTAGTTCCCGAATTCTAAAAAACCCTCTAAAAAAATGTGTTACTGGCAAAAACAAGAGACAATTCATTATCACATTTTCATCTTTTTTTATCTAGTTTGTGGTGTGTGCACCTGTTTTTCATTTGCGCCTTATTTTTTAGTCTATATTATGTATTTACCTGTTTGTTTTTGTTTGTCATTGTGATGTCATTATTAAGATGATGAAAAATGTATGCACAAATGTACTTTAGTCCCCCCGTTCACCCACACCCCAGAATATGTGGCTATTTGTGTTAAAAGCAAAAGAAATGAGCCGGGCTATAAGCTGGTATAGAAGCAAAGTGTGAGAGCATGTTCACACTATGGCCATTTCACACACAAAACCCCAAAATAACCCACATAAAAAGTAAAATGAGCAAGTAAATCACTAAATGGTCCACTCTTCTTTGCAGATCATCTCTAAATCATTAAGATTTTGAGGCTGTCTCTTGGCAACTCGGAGCTTCAACTCCTTCCATAAGTTTTCTATGGGATAAAGGTCTAGAGACTGGCTAGGCCACTCCATGACCTTAATGTGCTTCTTTTTGAGCCACTCCTTTGTTGCCTTGGCTGTATGTTTTGGGTCATTGTCTTGCTGGAAGACCCAGCCATGACCCATTTTTAATGTCTTGGCGGAGGGAAGGAGGTTGTCACTCAGGATTTTACGGTACATGGCTCCATCCATTCTCCCATTGATGCGGTGAAGTAGTCCTGTGCCCTTAGCAGAGAAACACCATGCTTGACAGTGGGGATGGTGTTTTTTGGGTCATAAGCAGCATTTATCTTCCTCCAAACACGGCGAGTTGAGTTCATGCCAAAGGCCTCAATTTTTGTCTCATCTGACCACAGCACCTTCTCCCAATCACTCACAGAATCATTCAGGTTTTCATTGGTAAACTTCAGATGGGCCTGCACATGTGCCTTCTTGAGCAGGGGACCTTGCGGGCACTGCAGGATTTTATACCTTTATGGCGTAATGTGTTACCAATGGTTTTCTTGGTGACTGTGGTCCCAGCTGCCTTGAGGTCATTAACAAGTTCCCCCGGTGTAGTTTTAGGCTGATCTCTCACCTTCCTCATGATCAAGGATACCCCACGAGGTGAGATTTTGCATGGTGCCCCAGATCGATGTAAATTGACAGTCATTTTGTATTTCTTCCATTTTCTTACTATTGCACCAACAGTTGTCTCCTTCTCACCCAGCGTCTTATTTATGGTTTTGTAGCCCATTCCAGATTTGTGCAGGTCTATGATCTTGTCCCTGACATCCCTATAAAGCTCTTTGGTCTTGCCCATGTTGTAGAGGTTATAGTCTGATTGAGTCTGTGGACAGGAGTCTTTTATAAAGGTGACTATGTAAGACAGCTGTCTTTAATGCAGGTAACGAGTTGATTAGGAGCGTCTAACTGGTCTGTAGGAGCCAGAACTCTTAATGGTTGGTAGGGGATCAAATACTTATTTCTCACTGCAAAATGCAAATAAATTTATGTAATTTATACAATGTGATTTTCTGGATTTTATTTTTGATATTCTATCTCTTAATGTTAAAATTAACCTACCCTTAACATTATAGACTGTTCATGTCTTTGTCAGTGGGCAAGCCTACAAAATCAGCAAGGGATCAAATACTTATTCCCCCCCCTTGTAATCAGGTCAACGTAGTACCCTATTTTGGACAGTTTATCAGGAGAGGGGGCCCTTACAATGAGGGTACAGGCTGAATAATTAAATCAAATAAGCGGTTATACTGGGAGGTATATTAGAGAGTAAGTATACCACAGCTAAGAGAGAGATTATACAGATACGTATCATATATTGGATATAATCCTCAACATAGTATGTACTTCAGACTGAGCCTTGGGGTCCATTAGTCAAAGAGAGGTGCCCTCATATTCAACGTCTCTAAAGTGCTTCCGTGTGCATCAATAGTTAGTTACCCATTATTATTACCAATATCCATCAGATTGATAAATCAATACAATAGATCAGGATTTCCCAGCCAGTATCCTTATGATGAGTTCAGTCTACGAGACGCGTTTCCCCGTCATGAGGTTCATCAGGAGAACATACTGTCTAAGGTCCATAAAGAGAAGAGTCAAAGACAGCGTGGGAATGGTGCACATCTTCGTGACTCTCGGAGCCGGTATCCGCCAGTATGTTCTCCTGATGAACCGCATGATGGGGAAATACTTGTCTACTTTTCCGAGGTTCCAACCCTACCACTGATAGAGAACTAGGAACATACCGTTCTTTCCAGTCAAGATTGCCAAACTGGTACACAGAGCCTTACAGGTGGGGTAATGCTTAGAAGTTGCACATACCCAGAAAAGAACCAATGACTTGTCCAGGGGTGGATACAGACAGAAAGGGGCCCCTGGGCAAGAAGGGTATATGGGCCCTTAGCAGTCCAATAATGCGAGACTGAAGCTTCTTTCCTCTTTGTAGGTAAATGTAGACGACCCCTGACCGGTTGGGTCCCTGTGCAGCTGCACAGGTTGGGCCGGTGGTATGTCCGCCCCTGGACTTGTCCTCATTACTCTTTGTGTAGTGGTTTATTTCTAATCTATTGTAAAACAAGAAAAGAATGAGAAAAAAAACCCCCAGTAATAGTCAACTTGTGGCAGCTTTAGTCAGCAGTCCTGAGCCGGCGATGATAAACACCTCCACCGGCTCTGGCATTTATCAGGACTGCAATATTATTACCACATACAGTCACAGCTTGGCTACCGTTATCATTGAAGAAAGGCCCAGCTAATCTTAATGGTTTGTAAAGCCGTTACCTGCGCTGGTCCGACATTTATCATGATCACTTTACCTCATAGGCCTAACACACAAAAGGTCTTTTATCTGCGAGGGACATCACTATGAATTATTATTTGCAGCTAGGTAGAAAATTGTGTGTTGCAGATACCTTTTCTCATTATAAATCACGCAGTCACATTCCGCCATTCGGCTACATAAAGCTGCTGAGCTCGGGATTTTTTGCCACACTTTGCTCTTTAAAGCCTGGAGAAAATATTGCGAACTGATGCACTAAAAAGCGTAATATGATTTCTTTTCCCCTTCTCTGGCGCTATGTACCTTTGCCTTCCTGCGCTAGGACAGTTTACGAGGTTCAGCTTCCCTGATGCCAATCCAAAAATGGATAAGAACGAGAAAATACTAAAAGAACAAATGCATTTGTTTCTAGATGTTTGTGTTGGACCTTCCATGACCTTGTGAGGTCCCAGATAAAGTTAAGTTATTCATGTGTAAACTATCATGGCGTCTTTTATGCTTCGATTAGGATTTTGAACATCAGAAATGGTTTTATCATGGAGACATCAAGGCGGTACGTACTGTGCCGGCATTTCATGGCTTGTTGAGCGCCGTCTCCAGATTGTGGAGTGTAAATTGGTCCTTTTATTGGGAACAAAATACAATCAGTGTCCATCTCCGTAGAGTAGAATTGGTTCGATAAGACGGGAAACATTATAGGGAGTTGAGATAAGCTGATGGTCCTCAAGACAACAATGGATGAACTTTTTAGCTTTTTGTCCTTCGAAGACTTTATTTTCCCCAATTAAGACCGCATTGGGTTATACTCCTGATTTCTCCAAGGAATTAACACCTTGCTGCTACTTGCCAGGCTGGATAACCTCCATGATGTAATGAACGCTGGCACCGCGACCTTTTCTAAGTTGATATTATGACTTGATTACACAAATGTGTTCATCCTTTCTGTAAAATCTCTCACGTTACAAATTCAATTCATTTTGTTGTCAGACTAGAAAAAGCTTCAACAGGCTTCAATCCAAATCACGGTCACCGAGTGGCAACGTGTAGATACACGTGGCATAAACATCTCTCGACAGAGTGACACAAAATTAGTTTATTTGTTTTCAAATCTGGTTATTTTGTGTCACTCATCTCTAGAACAAAAGGGATGATAAGGAAGGAAACATCTGTACGATAAGGAAGGAAACATCTGTACGTTGAATATGACTGGGACTACAACAATCCTAAAGACCCACATGAGACTAAAGTCGTCTGAAACCCACCAATATCAATGGGATGAGTCAATGTGTATGGGTCCTTCTGCTTCTTCCCCGACAGCTGAGGTCAGGGGAGAGAAGGATCCATCCTAATAAATTTCAGTGGTCGATCCTTTTGTTCTTCTAGAGATAAGCTGCCGCCAGAGGAATCGGTTAGTGGCTCTCAATATAGGGGCGCTTGATGGAATCGAACATTCATGTGTACGGAGGAATCAGGAGAGATTGATGTAAAATGAATGATTTGTCTCCAAGTTCTCCATACTGTGTATGGAGGTTTTCCAACTGAATCGACATTCATGGTCTTGTCTGGACTCTCAAGGCCAACGACGGAAATTATTGACTGCTTTATCAAATATAAAATGATCAGGTTGGTTTTTCTTGGTGCGTTTTTCCTTAATAACGCAGCAACACAAACTTTTGAGCCTGAGTATTTTTCCATTCATTACAGAGCTACATCTGACAACTCTCATAAATTGTTTTCGCAAGCACAAAAAACCAGAGGAACCAATAGACTGAAGGTCCTTAGGTTAAACAAAATTTTAACCCAATAGTGAGCCAGCAGAAGACAACTCATTTTATGACTCTGGAGCCAATCACTTACCACTGGGGTTCGATATTGATGGAGGGTGGTCCTCAGGCACCCAATGAACCCCATCATGACACTAAGGGCTTGTGCAGACCACCATATTTTCCTTCCTACTGTGATCCAAGAAAACTTCGGCTCGCACTTGGCTATACATGTCAATGAGCCCGTGGAAACCATTGGACTGCACTTCGATGACATCTGAGTGCGATCCTAGATTCATGGAATGACAGACTGGAGAAGCTGAAGACATTTTCTTCTCCATCTTCTCCTCATGCACGAGAATTGGATCACACTCTGATCAAACTCTGATCAAACTCTGATCAGAGTGAGGTAGGCATAATCGGTCTGATTCCCTCGGATGAGAGAACATATGCTGGTGTGACCTAAACTATATATAAGCATGACATTTCTGTGTTTTTTGATGTATTGATCTCTGTATCATTAAATGCAGAACTTTTATATTTTTACATAAAAAATATATACTTACAATTTGCACGTAGCATGAAAATAATATATAAAATAATACATTGATAATTATTACAATAATCATGATAAATAATACACAAAATAGTTGTGTATAATAATAACAATAAATACAAATATATATTGTTTCTTTTTTTTTTTGCAGCCCTGATATAAAATCCTAACGATCCAGCGCCGTAACGTACTGAGAAAATACAGAGAATTATACAAAGCCTACAAATTTGTGTTCTTGACGTTGATCTTGTCCTCAACGATTTTGCATTGTAAATTGATAAATGAACTAAACACATTACGCCGCCTGTGTGTGCTCGGTGAATACTGTTCTTTATACTGAGATGCTTAGCTTAATCTTGCAATGTTTTGCATAGATAACATTAATAAGTGAATCTGCTCTCGGAAAACTTGAGCGCTAATGTATCAAACTCCAGGTGTCGGAGACAGAGGGAAATAACCAATAATAGTCATTTTTTAACATATTTAATGGCACTGATTATGCAATATGCAACTCTAAATGGCTTATAGCACATTGTAGCATGGTTCCATCCCATTGGCTGCAGTAGGGTGCAGGCAGATGGATGACAGTGACAAGGAGGAAAGTGCTTTTGCTTATCCGTGCGTTAAGATGCCATCCCGTAGCACTGTGTACTGCAGTCACTTCATTAGGATGCCAGGGTAATGGTAGACTACCACTCAAAGTGACACCCCATTTCCTGCTTACTGAGCGCTTCAACCTCAGCAGATGTCAACAATCTCCGAGTGCTACAGAGCAGACCTAAGATTCTTGTTACTCCATAGCGTTAGTTGTTTCCCTCTTACATGGAGCCATGCACTCGGTGCCCTGTGTGCTACAGGCGTGCCGAGTCCTGGAAACATAGTGGGCCACTAAACAGCATGGCGTCGGGCATTAGCACCATACATCATAACCGTTTCATCATTATTGTCGTCCCCAGCGTGAATGCAAATAATTCATCTCATTCTGATTCCGGAATTAAAGGTTAATCATTGTATAACGGAATTATGGTTCTTTGCCATTTTGAAGATCTCCGCTCGCTGCCATTAAATGGAATCTTCATCTTTACGTCAAGACGGTTAAGCCCGTACAAACGTCAATATTCTCATAGTCCAGTGGTGAATGGCTTCCAGTCGAAAAACAATCTTCTGTGAACTAAATGCATCATGAGGAGAACAGATCTTATTATTTCTATAGATCTAGATAAAGGTAAATATTTAATTATTGCCTTAGTGTAGCTTTTATTGATTCCGATTTGCAGACTTTATTATACTCCAGATCGGCATTCACAAGATTTCAGTCCTCAGAGCGGTAATCTCCCGGCATTTCTTAATGACTGGACATTGTTTTAAGATGATTTTGTGAATTCTACAATGGTAGAGATTGTCTTTAATTTTTTCCAGTCAGTTGATTTATGCTGCCCAAGTAACGTCAATATCATAAGAACTGAGCATCACAATTGCTGTTTTTCTCTGAAATGCTGGGGCATAGTTTGAAGATCTGGATGGGGACCATAGCTGGAAAGGAGACTATTGAGGCACCGTTCTCGATGGCTTTTGCCAGGAACAGTCCCAGTTGTTTGTTATGTCTCTTCCTAAATGCAAATGCATGTAGGATAGCTGCGGAGACACCATCACGTGTTTCTCGACGCAAGCAGTGAATAGCCAGACCTTTCCCCGGGAGGGAACGACCACGGGAAGGGCAGCATCCAATAAAGGAAAACATCCAATACAGGAAAACCACCTATGCCAAGCATGGTATCCATCCACAGACAGCTGTTTCGGGGTGTTTGCCCCTCATCAGTGTGGAGTAGGAATCTGGCTATTAGGAGCAGTGCCTAGTAAAAGGCTGTGAAGGAACAGATGATTGGCCTCGGGGAGACCAAAACATCCAACACCGCGGAGACACCATCACGTGTTTCTCAACGCAGTGATCCAGAACACTGCCCCCATCCCTTATGGGAAATATGCAAATGCATGTAGGATAGCTGCGGAGACACCATCACGTGTTTCTCGACGCAAGCAGTGAATAGCCAGACCTTTCCCCGGGAGGGAACAACCACGGGAAGGGCAGCATCCAATAAAGGAAAACATCCAATACAGGAAAACCACCTATGCCAAGCATGGTATCCATCCACAGACAGCTGTTTCGGGGTGTTTGCCCCTCATCAGTGTGGAGTAGGAATCTGGCTATTAGGAGCAGTGCCTAGTAAAAGGCTGTGAAGGAACAGATGATTGGCCTCGGGGAGACCAAAACATCCAACACCGCGGAGACACCATCACGTGTTTCTCAACGCAGTGATCCAGAACACTGCCCCCATCCCTTATGGGAAATATGCAAATGCATGTAGGATAGCTGCGGAGACACCATCACGTGTTTCTCGACGCAAGCAGTGAATAGCCAGACCTTTCCCCGGGAGGGAACAACCACGGGAAGGGCAGCATCCAATAAAGGAAAACATCCAATACAGGAAAACCACCTATGCCAAGCATGGTATCCATCCACAGACAGCTGTTTCGGGGTGTTTGCCCCTCATCAGTGTGGAGTAGGAATCTGGCTATTAGGAGCAGTGCCTAGTAAAAGGCTGTGAAGGAACAGATGATTGGCCTCGGGGAGACCAAAACATCCAACACCGCGGAGACACCATCACGTGTTTCTCAACGCAGTGGATGGATACCATGCTTGGCATAGGTGGTTTTCCTGTATTGGATGTTTTCCTTTATTGGATGCTGCCCTTCCTGTGGTTGTTCCCTCCCGGGGAAAGGTCTGGCTATTCACTGCTTGCGTCGAGAAACACGTGATGGTGTCTCCGCAGCTATCCTACATGCATTTGCATATTTCCCATAAGGGATGGGGGCAGTGTTCTGGATCACTGCGTTGAGAAACACGTGATGGTGTCTCCGCGGTGTTGGATGTTTTGGTCTCCCCGAGGCCAATCATATGTTCCTTCACACTCTTCCTAAATGCACACATAGAAGAGACCTGTCAATCAACAAGAACAGGACAAGATTAGTGGGGTAAAAACTCTCACGCTGCTAGCGGGGATCTCACAGAGGCAGGGCCGGACTGGGACTAAAATTCAGCCCTGGCATTTGAAGTTACACAGGCCCACTTGTCACATGGTGACTGTATAATATCTTTGTACACTTGTAGGCAGGGCCGGTTTTAGGCAAAGTTTAAAATGGGTCCCCAAATGCTAACATATTGCACATCACACAGAAGCCTTTCTGTTGTATTTACGTGCGCTGAGTTCAGGCCGCTAAACGAGTTTGATCGACAATACTGAAGTTGTTCAACGCTTGTTTCCCGGCCTCTTTCCACCAGCTGAGGAATAATGATGAGACAGAACGATCACTAATAGATCACCATACAGTATCATGTTTTCAGCAGCACATCTACAGTTTACACTGGCAATGTGCTGCTGACAACAAGGCTTTTTGTTCCAGCAAAAACAATCCGAATATGCAGCATTTTACTTGTTTAGTAAAATACACCCCATAGTCCTCTATATATTATAATGTGCTCCATAGTCCTCCATATAGTATAATACACTCCCTATAGTCCTCTGTCATGATCTCCATGGCCAGAGAACTAGCATAAGCCTCTATAGGAACAAGCTCTTGGAAGATGTAACTGTACTGACCATGAACTAAACCTACCGCATCATCTAGATAGCAGAAGACAGAAAGCATACTTTCATGGTCAGTAGAAAACCCTAACAAAACACATCCAGAAATTACTTTAGGACTCTGGCATTAACTCATAATACCAGAGTGGCAATTCCTGATCAACAAGAGCTTTCCAGACACAGTAACGAAACTGCAGCTGTGAACTGGAACCAAAATACAAAAACAAAACATGGACGAATGTCCAACTTATCTAGTAGATGTCTGGGAGCAGGAACAAGCACAGAGAGGCTTCTGATAACATTGTTGACCGGCAAGCATCTAACAGAGAAGCCAGGTTATATAGCGACACCCAGATCTAATCAGAACAGGTGAACAGGGAAGATGATGTCACAAGTTCAATTCCACCAGTAGCCACCGGGGGAGCCCAGAATCCAAATTCACAACAGTACCCCCCCCTCAAGGAGGGGGCACCGAACCCTCACCAGAACCACCAGGGCGATCAGGATGGGCCCTATGAAAGGCACGAACCAGATCAGAGGCATGAACATCAGATGCAGTGACCCAAGAATTATCCTCCTGGCCGTATCCCTTCCACTTGACCAGATACTGGAGTCTCCGTCTGGAAACACGGGAGTCTAGGATTTTTTCCACAACGTACTCCAACTCACCCTCAACCAACACCGGAGCAGGAGGCTCAACGGAAGGCACAACCGGTGCCTCATACCTGCGCAATAACGACCGATGAAAAACGTTATGAATAGAAAAGGATGCAGGGAGGTCCAAACGGAAGGAAACAGGGTTAAGAATCTCCAATATTTTATACGGACCGATGAACCGAGGCTTAAACTTAGGAGATGAGACCCTCATAGGGACAAAACGAGAAGACAACCACACCAAATCTCCAACACAAAGCCGAGGACCAACACGACGGTGACGGTTGGCAAAAAGCTGAGTCTTCTCCTGGGACAACTTTAAATTGTCCATCACCTGCCCCCAGATATGATGCAATCTCTCCACCACCGCATCCACTCCAGGACAATCCGAGGATTCCATCTGACCGGAGGAAAATCGAGGATGGAACCCCGAATTACAGAAAAACGGGGAAACCAAGGTGGCAGAGCTGGCCCGATTATTGAGGGCGAACTCCGCCAATGGCAAAAAAGCAACCCAATCATCCTGGTCAGCAGACACAAAACACCTCAGATATGTCTCCAGGGTCTGATTAGTCCGCTCGGTCTGGCCATTAGTCTGAGGGTGAAAAGCAGACGAAAAAGACAAATCTATGCCCATCCTAGCACAAAATGCCCGCCAAAATCTAGACACAAATTGGGTTCCTCTGTCAGAAACGATATTCTCAGGAATACCATGCAAACGAACAACATTTTGAAAAAACAGGGGCACCAACTCGGAAGAAGAAGGCAATTTGGGCAGGGGAACCAAATGAACCATCTTAGAAAAACGGTCACACACCACCCAGATGACAGACATCTTCTGAGAAACAGGCAGATCTGAAATAAAATCCATCGAGATGTGTGTCCAAGGCCTCTTAGGAATAGGCAAGGGCAACAATAATCCACTAGCCCGAGAACAACAAGGCTTGGCCCGAGCACAAACGTCACAAGACTGCACAAAGCCTCGCACATCTCGTGACAGGGAAGGCCACCAGAAGGATCTTGCCACCAAATCCCTGGTACCAAAAATTCCAGGATGACCTGCCAACGCAGAAGAATGCACCTCAGAGATGACTTTACTGGTCCAATCATCAGGAACAAACAGCCTATCAGGCGGACAACGATCCGGTCTATCCGCCTGAAACTCCTGCAAGGCCCGCCGCAGGTCTGGAGAAACAGCTGACAAGATAACTCCCTCCTTAAGAATACCTGTGGGGTCAGAGTTGCCAGGTGAATCAGGCTCAAAACTCCTAGAAAGGGCATCCGCCTTAACATTCTTAGAACCTGGTAGGTACGATACCACAAAATTAAACCGAGAAAAAAATAATGACCAGCGCGCCTGTCTAGGATTCAGGCGCCTGGCGGTCTCAAGATAAATCAAATTTTTGTGGTCAGTCAATACCACCACCTGATGTCTGGCCCCCTCAAGCCAATGGCGCCACTCCTCAAACGCCCACTTCATGGCCAAAAGCTCCCGATTCCCAACATCATAATTCCGCTCAGCGGGCGAAAATTTACGGGAAAAGAAGGCACAAGGCCTCATCACGGCGCAGTCAGAACTTTTCTGCGACAACACTGCCCCAGCTCCGATCTCAGAAGCGTCGACCTCAACCTGAAAAGGAAGAGTCACATCAGGCTGACGCAACACAGGGGCAGAAGAAAAACGGCGCTTAAGCTCCTGAAAGGCCTCCACAGCATCAGGGGACCAATTAGCAACATCAGCACCCTGTCTAGTCAAATCGGTCAATGGCTTAACGACATCCGAAAAACCAGAAATAAATCGACGATAAAAGTTGGCAAAGCCCAAAAATTTCTGAAGACTTTTAAGAGAAGAGGGCTGCGTCCAATCACAAATAGCTTGAACCTTGACAGGATCCATCTCAATGGAAGAGGGAGAAAAAATATATCCCAAAAAGGAAATTCTCTGAACCCCAAAAACGCACTTAGAACCCTTGACACACAGAGAATTAGACCGCAAAACCTGAAAAACCCTCTTAACTTGCCGGACATGAGAGTCCCAGTCATCCGAAAAAATCAGAATATCATCCAGATACACTATCATAAATTTATCCAAAAAATCGCGGAAAATATCATGCATAAAGGACTGGAAGACTGAAGGGGCATTAGAAAGACCAAAAGGCATCACCAAATACTCAAAGTGGCCCTCGGGCGTATTAAATGCGGTTTTCCACTCATCCCCCTGCCTGATCCGCACCAAATTATACGCCCCACGGAGATCAATCTTAGAGAACCACTTGGCCCCCTTTATGCGAGCAAACAAATCAGTCAGCAACGGCAATGGGTATTGATATTTAACCGTGATTTTATTCAAAAGCCGATAATCAATACATGGTCTCAAAGAGCCGTCTTTTTTTGACACAAAGAAAAAACCGGCTCCTAAGGGAGATGACGATGGACGAATATGTCCCTTTTCCAAGGACTCCTTTATATATTCTCGCATAGCAGTATGTTCAGGCACAGACAGATTAAATAAACGACCCTTTGGGTATTTACTACCCGGAATTAAATCTATAGCACAATCGCACTCACGGTGCGGAGGTAGTGAACCCAGCTTGGGTTCTTCAAAGACGTCACGATAATCAGACAGGAACTCAGGGATTTCAGAGGGAATAGATGATGAAATGGACACCAAAGGTACGTCCCCATGAGTCCCCTTACATCCCCAGCTCAACACAGACATAGCTCTCCAGTCAAGGACTGGGTTGTGAGACTGCAGCCATGGCAATCCCAGCACCAAATCCTCATGTAGATTATACAGCACTAGAAAACGAATAGTCTCCTGGTGATCCGGATTAATACACATAGTCACTTGTGTCCAGTATTGTGGTTTATTATTAGCCAATGGGGTGGAGTCAATCCCCTTCAGAGGAATAAGAGTTTCCAAAGGCTCTAAATCATACCCACAACGATTGGCAAAGGACCAATCCATAAGACTCAAAGCGGCGCCAGAGTCGATATAGGCGTCAGTAGTAATAGATGACAAAGAGCAAATCAGGGTCACAGACAAAATAAATTTAGACTGTAAAGTGCCAATGGAAACGGATTTATCAAGCTTTTTAGTACGCTTAGAGCACGCTGATATAACATGAGTAGAATCCCCACAATAGAAACACAACCCATTTTTCCGTCTAAAATTCTGCCGCTCGCTTCTGGACAGAATTCTATCACACTGCATGCTTTCTGGCGTCTTCTCAGTGGACACCGCCAGATGGTGCACAGGTTTGCGCTCCCGCAGACGCCTATCGATCTGAATGGCCATTGTCATGGACTCATTCAGACCCGCAGGCACAGGGAACCCCACCATAACATCCTTAATGGCATCAGAGAGACCCTCTCTGAAAGTAGCCGCCAAGGCACACTCATTCCACTGAGTAAGCACAGACCATTTACGGAATCTTTGGCAGTAAATTTCAGCTTCATCTTGCCCCTGCGATAGGGACATCAAAGTTTTTTCTGCCTGAAGTTCCAAATGAGGTTCCTCATACAGCAAGCCCAAGGCCAAAAAAAAACGCATCCACATTGCGCAACGCAGGATCCCCTGGTGCCAATGCAAAAGCCCAGTCTTGAGGGTCGCCGCGGAGCAAGGAAATCACAATCCCAACCTGCTGTGCAGAGTCTCCAGCAGAACGAGATTTCAGGGACAAAAATAGCTTACAATTATTTCTAAAATTCTGAAAGCTAGATCTATTCCCTGAGAAGAATTCCGGCAAAGGAATTCTCGGCTCAGATACCGGAGCATGAATAATAAAATCTTGCAAATTTTGTACTTTCGTGGTGAGATTATTCAAACCTGCAGTTACACTCTGAAGATCCATTATTAACAGGTGAACACAAAGCCATTCAAAGATTATAAGGAGAGAGAAAAAAAAGAAAGACTGCAGCATAGACAGACTGGCAAGTGATCCAATTAAGAGCACAGAGGAAAAAAAAAAAAAAAAAACTCTCAGCAGACTTCTTATTTCTCTCCTTTCTCAGCCAAGGATTTTAACCCTTTAGTGGGCCGGTCAAACTGTCATGATCTCCATGGCCAGAGAACTAGCATAAGCCTCTATAGGAACAAGCTCTTGGAAGATGTAACTGTACTGACCATGAACTAAACCTACCGCATCATCTAGATAGCAGAAGACAGAAAGCATACTTTCATGGTCAGTAGAAAACCCTAACAAAACACATCCAGAAATTACTTTAGGACTCTGGCATTAACTCATAATACCAGAGTGGCAATTCCTGATCAACAAGAGCTTTCCAGACACAGTAACGAAACTGCAGCTGTGAACTGGAACCAAAATACAAAAACAAAACATGGACGAATGTCCAACTTATCTAGTAGATGTCTGGGAGCAGGAACAAGCACAGAGAGGCTTCTGATAACATTGTTGACCGGCAAGCATCTAACAGAGAAGCCAGGTTATATAGCGACACCCAGATCTAATCAGAACAGGTGAACAGGGAAGATGATGTCACAAGTTCAATTCCACCAGTAGCCACCGGGGGAGCCCAGAATCCAAATTCACAACAGTCCTCCATATATTAAAATACACTGCTCAGTCCTCCACATAGTATAATACACTCCTCATAGTCCTCCATATAGCATAATACAATCCTCATAGTCCTCCATATAGCATAATACAATCCTCATAGTGCTCCATATAGTATAATGCACCGCCACAGTCATCCATGTAGTACAATTCACTTCCCATAGTATAATGCACCCCATAGTTCTTCATATAGTATAACGTATTCCCCATAGTCCTCGATACAGTATAATGCAGCCCACATATAGTATAATGCAGCCACCCCAGAGTATAATGCAGCCACCCCAGAGTATAATGCAGCCACCCCAGAGTATAATGCAGCCACCCCAGAGTATAATGCAGCCACCCCACAGAGTATAATGCAGCCACCCCAGAGTATGTAACCCCCATAGAATATAATACAGCCCACCTCCCCATAATATATAATGTAGCCCCCCATAGAATATAATGCAGCCCCCCATAGTATATAACGCAGCCTCCCCCATAGAATATAATATACCCCCACAATAGTATATAACACAGCCACATAGTACATAACATGGCCTCCCCCATAGAATATAATATACTCCCCATAGTATATAGCAAAGCCCGCATATTATATAGCACAAACCGCATAGTATACAGCACAGCCTGCATACTATAGCACAGCTCGCGTAGTAGATAACACAGCCCACACAGCAGTATTCAGCACAGACCACACAGTAGTATACAGCACAGACCACACAGTAGTATACAGCACAGCCCACGTAGAAGTATACAGCACAGTCCACACAGTAGTATACAGCACAGCCCACAGAGTAATATATACAGCACAGCCCACAAAGTAATATATACAGCACAGCCCACAAAGTAATATATACAGCACAGCCCACAGAGAACTATATACAGCACAGCCCACAGAGAACTATATACAGCACAGCCCACAGAGAACTATATAAAGCACAGCCCAGAGTACTATATACAGCACAGCCCAGAGTACTATATAAAGCACAGCCCAGAGAGTACTATGAACAGCACAGCCCAGAGAGTACTATATACAGCACAGCCCACAGAGAACTATATACAGCACAGCCCACAGAGAACTATATAAAGCACAGCCCAGAGTACTATATACAGCACAGCCCAGAGTACTATATAAAGCACAGCCCAGAGAGTACTATATACAGCACAGCCCAGAGAGTACTATATACAGCACAGCCCAGAGAGTACTATATACAGCACAGCCCACAGAGTACTATATACAGCACAGCCCACAGAGTACTATACACAGCACAGCCCACAGAGTACTATATACAGCACAGCCCACAGAGTACTATATACAGCACAGCCCACAGAGTACTATATACAGAACAGCCCACAGAGTACTATATACAGCACAGCCCACAGAGAACTATATACAGCACACAGTAGTATACAGCACAGAGCACAGCCCACAGAGAACTATATACAGCCCACAGTAGTATACAGCACAGAGCACAGCCCACAGAGAACTATATACAGCACAGAGCACAGCCCACAGAGAACTATATACAGCCCACAGTAGCATACAGCACAGAGCACAGCCCACAGATAACTATATACAGCCCACAGTAGTATACAGCACAGAGCACAGCCCACAGAGAACTATATACAGCACAGAGCACAGCCCACAGAGAACTATATACAGCCCACAGTAGCATACAGCACAGAGCACAGCCCACAGATAACTATATACAGCCCACAGTAGTATACAGCACAGAGCACAGCCCACAGAGAACTATATACAGCACAGAGCACAGCCCACAGAGAACTATATACAGCCCACAGTAGCATACAGCACAGAGCACAGCCCACAGATAACTATATACAGCCCACAGTAGTATACAGCACAGAGCACAGCCCACAGAGAGCTATATACAGCCCACAGTAGTATACAGCACAGAGCAAAGCCCACAGAGAACTATATACAGCCCACAGCAGTATACAGCACAGAGCACAGCCCACAGAGAACTATATACAGCCCACAGCAGTATACAGCACAGAGCACAGCCCACAGAGAATTATATATAGCACAGAGCACACAGTAGTATACAGCACAGAGCACAGCCCACAGAGAGCTATATACAGCCCACAGCAGTATACAGCACAGAGCACAGCCCACAGAGAACTATATACAGCCCACAGCAGTATACAGCACAGAGCACAGCCCACAGAGAACTATATATAGCACAGAGCACACAGTAGTATACAGCACAGAGCACAGCCCACAGAGAGCTATATACAGCCCACAGCAGTATACAGCACAGAGCACAGCCCACAGAGAACTATATATAGCACAGAGCACACAGTAGTATACAGCACAGAGCACAGCCCACAGAGAGCTATATACAGCCCACAGCAGTATACAGCACAGAGCACAGCCCACAGAGAACTATATACAGCCCACAGTAGTATACAGCACAGAGCACAGCCCACAGAGAGCTATATACAGCCCACAGTAGTATACAGCACAGAGCACAGCCCACAGAGAACTATATACAGCCCACAGCAGTATACAGCACAGAGCACAGCCCACAGAGAACTATATACAGCCCACAGCAGTATACAGCACAGAGCACAGCCCACAGAGAACTATATACAGCCCACAGCAGTATACAGCACAGAGCACAGCCCACAGAGAACTATATATAGCACAGAGCACACAGTAGTATACAGCACAGAGCACAGCCCACAGAGAGCTATATACAGCCCACAGCAGTATACAGCACAGAGCACAGCCCACAGAGAACTATATACAGCCCACAGCAGTATACAGCACAGAGCACAGCCCACAGAGAACTATATATAGCACAGAGCACACAGTAGTATACAGCACAGAGCACAGCCCACAGAGAGCTATATACAGCCCACAGCAGTATACAGCACAGAGCACAGCCCACAGAGAACTATATATAGCACAGAGCACACAGTAGTATACAGCACAGAGCACAGCCCACAGAGAGCTATATACAGCCCACAGCAGTATACAGCACAGAGCACAGCCCACAGATAACTATATACAGCCCACAGTAGTATACAGCACAGAGCACAGCCCACAGAGAGCTATATACAGCCCACCGTAGTATACAGCACAGAGCACAGCCCACAGAGAACTATATACAGCCCACAGCAGTATACAGCACAGAGCACAGCCCACAGAGAACTATATACAGCCCACAGCAGTATACAGCACAGAGCACAGCCCACAGAGAACTATATATAGCACAGAGCACACAGTAGTATACAGCACAGAGCACAGCCCACAGAGAGCTATATACAGCCCACAGCAGTATACAGCACAGAGCACAGCCCACAGAGTACTATATATAGCACAGAGCACAGCCCACAGAGAACTATATACAGCCCATAGCAGTATACAGCACAGAGCACAGCCCACAGATAACTATATACAGCCCACAGCAGTATACAGCACAGAGCACAGCCCAGAGAGAACTATATACAGCCCACAGCAGTATACAGCACAGAGCACAGCCCACAGAGAACTATATACAGCCCACATCTCTTCTCTTCCTCCCCTCACCTCCTCCGAGAATGGCCCCACAGTCCAGAAAAAAAAAAAACTCTCCTCACCTCTCCTCGTGCCCAGCGTTGCTTCCTGGTTCCTGCTCCTGTCTCAGCAGCTGCAGTCTGCCCGGGACACAGCAGGTGCGCGATGATATGACATCATCGCGCACCCGCAGTGTCAGAGGCAGAGCGGGGAATGATGGGAGAGGAGCGTCTGTAGACGCTCTCTCCTCCATCATTGCATTCAACTGTACCGGCGTCTATACGCCGGTATAGTTGAATGCGACGGCGGGGGTGGCGGATTGAGCGGCCCACCACTGGCACCGGCCCTTCTGGCATTTGCCAGAAGTGCCCTATGGCCAGTCCGGCCCTGCACAGAGGTCACCTTGACTGGGAACAGAGCCTCAGTGACCTCCGTCAATGATGTCACCACTGGTCACTGAAGCTCCACTCTCAGCAGCTCATTCACCAGTGGTTCTCAGCCTGGACGGTCGCATCTTGGTACCGTCCAGGTTGAATACTGTTTATCCTCTAGACATGGATTACAGTGTGGGAAAGAACGGCGACAGACAGGTATGATATATTGTTGTTTTTTTTATTTTAGTTTTCTTACAGGAGATCGAGGGCTTTGGTGGAATTACGCAAGGTCATGAGTATGCTTTAATTAAGAATATTAAAGGAGTCTGTGTCTTTCTTTCAATTAAAGGACTTTATTCTGGTTGTGTCTTTATTTACCATATAACTATAGGATTAGTAATGGATGATGTCTTATATAGACACCTCTCCATTACTAAGCCATAGGCTTGAGGTCACCTGACAATACAAAGGTGACATCAACCCCACAAATATTAACCCGACTTGTCACCGCTACAGGGCAAGTGGGAAGAGCTGGGCAAAGGGCCAGAATTCGAGCATCTAATAGATGCGTCTTTCCTGGGCAGCTGCGGGCTGCTATTTTTAGGCTGGAGGGGCCAATATCCATGGCCCCTTACCAGCCTGAGATTAGCAGCCCCCAGCTCTCTGCTTTAGCAAGGCTGGTTGTCAAAAATGGGGGGGACCCCACACCGTTTTTTAAAATTATTTATTTTAATAATTAAAAAATACGGCATGGGGACCCCTCTATTCTTGATAACTAGCCTTGCTGACACTGACAGCGGAGGGTTGCCTGGCTGGTTAGCAAAAATACAGGGGAACCCATGCCGCTTTTTAAAAAAAATTATTTATTTACAGTGCAGAAGCGGCTGATGAATACTCCCATCTGCCACTCCTGCTCTCACTGTTATAAGCAGCAGCAGGTGTTGGATGATGAGATCAGTAGTCCCATCAGCTGACACCAGTGACTGGAGGTAAACTTTATATCTTCAATCACAGCTGAGCGCTTCCACTGTCTTTTGACAGCATGGGAACCACGGTTCTCTGACCGGCGGGGATGACTTCACCGCCAACCAGAAGTGGTGTTTGCCGCGCTGCCATACACATGACAGCGCAACAAACACTCCAAAGAGTAACAAGGACTTCCTGGTGAAGTCCGTGTTCGGTGTCCGTGCCTGAACAGTAGGTGTTCGGTACGGATGCCGAACTTTACTGTTCGGGTTTGCTCATCTCTAATAGTGAGTGCAGTTCTGGGGTATAATACAGGATGTAACTCAGGATCAGTAATGTATGTACACAGTGACTGCACCAGCAGAATAGTGAGTGCAGCTCTGGGGTATAATACAGGAGGTAACTCAGGATCAGTAATGTATGTACACAGTGACTGCACCAGCAGAATAGTGAGTGCAGCTCTGGGGTATAATACAGGATGTAACTCAGGATCAGTAATGTAATGTATGTACACAGTGACTGCACCAGCAGAATAGTGAGCGCAGCTCTGGAGTATAATAAAGGATGTAACTCAGGATCAGTAATATAATGTATGTACACAATCAATGACTCCATCAGCAGAATAGTGAGTGCAGCTCTGGAGAATAATACAGGATGTAACTCAGGTTCTGTAATGTATGTACACAGTGACTGCACCAGCACAATAGTGAGTGCAGCTCTGGGGTATAATACAGGATGTAACTCAGGATCAGTAAAGTAATGTATGTACACAGTGACTGCACCAGCAGAATAGTGAGTGCAGCTCTGGGGTATAATCAGTAGCGTAACTACCGGGGGGCAGAGGGGGCCATCGCCCGGGCCCCATGCTCTGAGGGTCCCATCCGGAGGGGGGGTTCTGCCTTATATGCAGGATCTGCCTATTGGGGGATGCTGCCTTATATACAGAATCTGGCTATGGGGGGGTGTGCTGCCTTATATACAGCATCTGCCTATTGGGGGGATGCTGCCTCATGCAGGATCTGCCTATGGGGGGGTGCTGCCTTATATGCAGGATCTGCCTATTGGGGGGTGCTGCCTTATATACAGGATCTGCCTATTGGGGGGGTGCTGCCTTATATACAGAATCTGCCTATTGGGGGGGTGCTGCCTTATATGCAGGATCTGCCTATGGGGGTGCCTTATACTACAGGATCTGCCTATGGGGGGTGCTTTGTTATGCTACAGGATCTGCCTATGGGGGGTGCTGCCTTATACTACAGGGTCTGCCAATGGGGGTGCTGCTTTATACTACAGGGTCTGCCTATAGGGGTACTGTCTTATACTACAGGGTCTGCCTATGGAGGTGCTGCCTTGTACTATAATGAGGACTATCTGGCACATTATACTATATGGAGGTTATCTATGGGGCCGTCATACAGTGTTGGAGCCATCAAACAGTTTGGAGGCTAATAATGGGTCAGTATACTGTTTGGATGGTACTTGTTATGGACCTGGTGGTTAGGAGCACCCGAAATGACCTGATGAGTAAACTCAAAATCGGGACTAGCTCTGGGGAAGTGGGAACTCTGCTGACCGCAAACTCTACTCCTATCAACACACACTAGAAATAGCCGTGGAGCGTACCTAACTCTCCCTAGACGCCTCTTCACAGCCTAAGAGCTATTACCCCTAAAGATAGAAATAGAAGCCTAACCTTGCCTCAGAGAAATTCCCCAAAGGTAAAGGCAGCCCCCCACATATATTGACTGTGAGTTAAGAGGAAAGTCACAAACACAGGAATGAAACAGGTTTCAGCAAAGGAGGCCAGACTTCACTAAATAGTCAGAGGATAGAAAAGGAAACTATGCGGTCAGCACAAAAAAACTACAAAAACCACACAGAGTATGCAAAAGGACCCCCACACCAACTCACGGTGTGGAGGTGCAACACTGCACCCCAGAGCTTCCAGCTAGCAAGGAAATATCATGATAGCAAGCTGGACTAGAATTTAGCAGTACTAAGAAATATATTCAGGCAGCAGTACAACAAATGAACTAGAAGGGACTTAGCTTCTGCTGGAGTAGAAAGGTCCTCAGAGAAGTCCAAGAGAGATCTGAACCAATACTGATACATTGACAGCTGGCATGAAGTAACGATCTGAGTGGAGTTAAATAGGTAAGCCCGCATAGCAATAAACGAGAGCAGCTGATAAAGCCAACCTCAGTGACCAGCAGTTCCGCTCGAAGCCACCAGAGGGAGTCCAAGAGCAGAACTAACCAAAGTACCATTCATGACCACAGGAGGGAGTCCGAGAACGGAATTCACAACAGTACCCCCCCCTTGAGGAGGGGTCACCGAACCCTCACCAGGGCCCCCAGGCCGAGCCAAATGAAAGGCACGAACTAAATCAGCAGCATGGACATCGGAGGCAACAACCCAGGAATTATCCTCCTGACCATAGCCCTTCCACTTAACCAGGTACTGAAGCTTCCGTCTCGAAATACGAGAATCCAAAATTTTTTCCACCACATACTCCAACTCCCCCTCAACCAACACCGGAGCAGGAGGATGAACGGAGGGAGCCATAGGCGCCACGTACCTCCGCAACAACGACCTATGGAACACATTATGGATGGCAAAAGAAGCTGGAAGGACCAAACGAAATGACACAGGGTTGAGAATTTCAGAAATCTTATAAGGACCAATGAAACGAGGCTTAAACTTAGGAGAAGAAACCTTCATAGGAACATAACGAGAAGACAACCAAACCAAATCCCCAACACGAAGTCGGGGACCAACACAACGACGGCGGTTAGCGAAACATTGAGCCTTCTCCTGGGACAACGTCAGATTGTCCACTACGTGAGTCCAAATTTGCTGCAACCTGTCCACCACAGAATCCACACCAGGACAGTCAGAAGGCTCAACCTGCCCGTAGAAAAACGAGGATGAAAACCAGAATTGCAAAAAAAAAGGCGAAACCAAAGTAGCTGAAATAGCCTGATTATTAAGGGCGAACTCAGCCAATGGCAAGAAGGTCACCCAATCATCCTGATCAGCAGAAACAAAGCATCTCAGTTAGGTTTCCAAAGTCTGGTTGGTTCGTTCGGTTTGGCCATTTGTCTGAGGATGGAAAGCTGTTATGGTTCTCAATGGCAAGAGAACATAGCCCAGCAAACATACGAACTAGCTCTTGGAAGGATGGAAACTAAACTGACCATGAACTAAACCTGCCGCACAACTAACAGTAGCCGGGTAGCGTAGCCTGCGTTTTATCCCTAGACGCCCAGCGCCGGCCGGAGGACTAACTAATCCTGGCAGAGGAAAATATAGTCCTGGCTCACCTCTAGAGAAATTTCCCCGAAAGGCAGACAGAGGCCCCCACAAATATTGGCGGTGATTTTAGATGAAATGACAAACGTAGTATGAAAATAGGTTTAGCAAAATTGAGGTCCGCTTACTAGATAGCAGGAAGACAGAAAGGGCACTTTCATGGTCAGCTGAAAACCCTATCAAAATACCATCCTGAAATTACTTTAAGACTCTAGTATTAACTCATAACATCAGAGTGGCAATTTCAGATCACAAGAGCTTTCCAGACACAGAAACGAAACTACAGCTGTGAACTGGAACAAAATGCAAAAACAAACAAGGACTAAGTCCAACTTAGCTGGGAGTTGTCTAGCAGCAGGAACATGCACAGAAAGGCTTCTGATTACAATGTTGACCGGCATGGAAGTGACAGAGGAGCAAGGCTAAATAGCGACTCCCACATCCTGATGGAAACAGGTGAACAGAGAGGATGATGCACACCAGTTCAATTCCACCAGTGGCCACCGGGGGAGCCCAAAATCCAATTTCACAACAGTACCCCCCCTCAAGGAGGGGGCACCGAACCCTCACCAGAACCACCAGGGCGATCAGGATGAGCCCTATGAAAGGCACGGACCAGATCGGAGGCATGAACATCAGAGGCAGTCACCCAAGAATTATCCTCCTGACCGTATCCCTTCCATTTGACCAGATACTGGAGTTTCCGTCTGGAAACACGGGAGTCCAAGATTTTTTCCACAACGTACTCCAACTCGCCCTCAACCAACACCGGAGCAGGAGGCTCAACGGAAGGCACAACCGGTACCTCATACCTGCGCAATAATGACCGATGAAAAACATTATGAATAGAAAAAGATGCAGGGAGGTCCAAACGGAAGGACACAGGGTTAAGAATCTCCAATATCTTGTACGGGCCGATGAACCGAGGCTTAAACTTGGGAGAAGAAACCCTCATAGGGACAAAACGAGAAGACAACCACACCAAGTCCCCAACACAAAGCCGAGGACCAACCCGACGCCGGCGGTTGGCAAAAAGCTGAGTCTTCTCCTGGGACAACTTCAAATTGTCCACTACCTGCCCCCAAATCTGATGCAACCTCTCCACCACAGCATCCACTCCAGGACAATCCAAAGATTCCACCTGACCAGAAGAAAATCGAGGATGAAACCCCGAATTACAGAAAAAGGGAGACACCAAGGTGGCAGAACTGGCCCGATTATTGAGGGCAAACTCCGCTAAAGGCAAAAAAGCAACCCAATCATCCTGATCTGCAGACACAAAACACCTCAAATATGTCTCCAAGGTCTGATTCGTCCGCTCGGTCTGGCCATTAGTCTGAGGATGGAAAGCAGACGAGAAAGACAAATCTATGCCCATCCTAGCACAGAATGCTCGCCAAAATCTAGACACGAATTGGGTACCTCTGTCAGAAACGATATTCTCCGGAATACCATGCAAACGGACCACATTTTGAAAAAACAGAGGAACCAACTCGGAAGAAGAAGGCAACTTAGGCAGGGGAACCAAATGGACCATCTTAGAGAAACGATCACACACCACCCAGATGACAGACATCTTCTGAGAAACAGGAAGATCCGAAATAAAATCCATCGAGATGTGCGTCCAGGGCCTCTTCGGGATAGGCAAGGGCAACAACAATCCACTAGCCCGAGAACAACAAGGCTTGGCCCGAGCACAAACGTCACAAGACTGCACGAAGCCTCGCACATCTCGAGACAGGGAAGGCCACCAGAAGGACCTTGCCACCAAATCCCTGGTACCAAAGATTCCAGGATGACCTGCCAACGCAGAAGAATGAACCTCAGAAATGACTTTACTGGTCCAATCATCAGGAACAAACAGTCTACCAGGTGGGCAACGATCAGGTCTATCCGCCTGAAACTCCTGCAAGGCCCGCCGCAGGTCTGGAGAAACGGCAGACAATATCACTCCATCCTTAAGGATACCTGTAGGTTCAGAATTACCAGGGGAGTCAGGCTCAAAACTCCTAGAAAGGGCATCCGCCTTAACATTCTTAGAACCCGGCAGGTAGGACACCACAAAATTAAACCGAGAGAAAAACAACGACCAGCGCGCCTGTCTAGGATTCAGGCGTCTGGCGGACTCAAGATAAATTAGATTTTTGTGGTCAGTCAATACCACCACCTGATGTCTAGCCCCCTCAAGCCAATGACGCCACTCCTCAAAAGCCCACTTCATGGCCAAAAGCTCCCGATTCCCAACATCATAATTCCGCTCGGCGGGCGAAAATTTACGCGAGAAAAAAGCACAAGGTCTCATCACGGAGCAATCGGAACTTCTCTGCGACAAAACCGCCCCAGCTCCGATTTCAGAAGCGTCGACCTCAACCTGAAAAGGAAGAGCAACATCAGGCTGACGCAACACAGGGGCGGAAGAAAAGCGGCGCTTAAGCTCCCGAAAGGCCTCCACAGCAGCAGGGGACCAATCAGCAACATCAGCACCCTTCTTAGTCAAATCAGTCAATGGTTTAACAACATCAGAAAAACCAGCAATAAATCGACGATAAAAGTTAGCAAAGCCCAAAAATTTCTGAAGACTCTTAAGAGAAGAGGGTTGCGTCCAATCACAAATAGCCTGAACCTTGACAGGATCCATCTCGATGGAAGAGGGGGAAAAAATATATCCCAAAAAGGAAATCTTTTGAACCCCAAAAACGCACTTAGAACCCTTCACACACAAGGAATTAGACCGCAAAACCTGAAAAACCCTCCTGACCTGCTGGACATGAGAGTCCCAGTCATCCGAAAAAATCAAAATATCATCCAGATACACAATCATAAATTTATCCAAATAATCACGGAAAATGTCATGCATAAAGGACTGAAAGACTGAAGGGGCATTTGAAAGACCAAAAGGCATCACCAAATACTCAAAGTGGCCCTCGGGCGTATTAAATGCGGTTTTCCACTCATCCCCCTGCTTAATTCGCACCAAATTATACGCCCCACGAAGATCTATCTTAGAGAACCACTTGGCCCCCTTTATGCGAGCAAACAAATCAGTCAGCAGTGGCAACGGATATTGATATTTAACCGTGATTTTATTCAAAAGCCGATAATCAATGCACGGCCTCAAAGAGCCATCTTTCTTAGCCACAAAGAAAAAACCGGCTCCTAAGGGAGATGACGAAGGACGAATATGTCCCTTTTCCAAGGACTCCTTTATATATTCTCGCATAGCAGCATGTTCAGGCACAGACAGATTAAATAAACGACCCTTAGGGTATTTACTACCCGGAATCAAATCTATGGCACAATCGCACTCCCGGTGCGGAGGTAATGAACCAAGCTTAGGTTCTTCAAAAACGTCACGATATTCAGTCAAGAATTCAGGAATCTCAGAGGGAATAGATGATGAAATGGAAACCATAGGTACGTCCCCATGCATCCCCTTACATCCCCAGCTTAACACAGACATAGCTTTCCAGTCAAGGACTGGGTTATGAGATTGCAGCCATGGCAATCCAAGCACCAACACATCATGTAGGTTATACAGCACAAGAAAGCGAATAATCTCCTGGTGATCCGGATTAATCCGCATAGTTACTTGTGTCCAGTATTGTGGTTTATTGCTAGCCAATGGGGTGGAGTCAATCCCCTTCAGGGGTATAGGAGTTTCAAGAGGCTCCAAATCATACCCACAGCGTTTGGCAAAGGACCAATCCATAAGACTCAAAGCGGCGCCAGAGTCGACATAGGCATCCGCGGTAATAGATGATAAAGAACAAATCAGGGTCACAGATAGAATAAACTTAGACTGTAAAGTGCCAATTGAAACAGACTTATCAAGCTTCTTAGTACGCTTAGAGCATGCTGATATAACATGAGTTGAATCACCGCAATAGAAGCACAACCCATTTTTTCGTCTAAAATTCTGCCGTTCACTTCTGGACAGAATTCTATCACATTGCATATTCTCTGGCGTCTTCTCAGTAGACACCGCCAAATGGTGCACAGGTTTGCGCTCCCGCAGACGCCTATCGATCTGGATAGCCATTGTCATGGACTCATTCAGACCCGCAGGCACAGGGAACCCCACCATAACATCCTTAATGGCATCAGAGAGACCCTCTCTGAAATTCGCCGCCAGGGCGCACTCATTCCACTGAGTAAGCACAGCCCATTTACGGAATTTCTGGCAGTATATTTCAGCTTCGTCTTGCCCCTGAGATAGGGACATCAAGGCCTTTTCCGCCTGAAGTTCTAACTGAGGTTCCTCATAAAGCAACCCCAAGGCCAGAAAAAACGCATCCACATTGAGCAACGCAGGATCCCCTGGAGCCAATGCAAAAGCCCAATCCTGAGGGTCGCCCCGGAGCAGAGAAATCATAATCCTGACCTGCTGAGCAGGATCTCCAGCAGAGCGAGATTTCAGGGACAAAAACAACTTGCAATTATTTTTGAAATTTTGAAAGCAAGATCTATTCCCCGAGAAAAATTCAGGCAAAGGAATTCTAGGTTCAGATATAGGAACATGAACAACAAAATCTTGTAAGTTTTGAACTTTCGTGGTGAGATTATTCAAACCTGCAGCTAAACTCTGAATATCCATTTTAAACAGGTGAACACAGAGCCATTCCAGGATTAGAAGGAGAGAGAGAGAAAGGCTGCAATATAGGCAGACTTGCAAGAGATTCAATTACAAGCACACTCAGAACTGAGAAAAAAAAAAAAAAATCTTCAGCAGACTTCTCTTTTCTCTCCTTTCTCTGTCAATTAATTTAACCCTTTTAGTGGCCGGTCAAACTGTTATGGTTCTCAATGGCAAGAGAACATAGCCCAGCAAACATACGAACTAGCTCTTGGAAGGATGGAAACTAAACTGACCATGAACTAAACCTGCCGCACAACTAACAGTAGCCGGGTAGCGTAGCCTGCGTTTTATCCCTAGACGCCCAGCGCCGGCCGGAGGACTAACTAATCCTGGCAGAGGAAAATATAGTCCTGGCTCACCTCTAGAGAAATTTCCCCGAAAGGCAGACAGAGGCCCCCACAAATATTGGCGGTGATTTTAGATGAAATGACAAACGTAGTATGAAAATAGGTTTAGCAAAATTGAGGTCCGCTTACTAGATAGCAGGAAGACAGAAAGGGCACTTTCATGGTCAGCTGAAAACCCTATCAAAATACCATCCTGAAATTACTTTAAGACTCTAGTATTAACTCATAACATCAGAGTGGCAATTTCAGATCACAAGAGCTTTCCAGACACAGAAACGAAACTACAGCTGTGAACTGGAACAAAATGCAAAAACAAACAAGGACTAAGTCCAACTTAGCTGGGAGTTGTCTAGCAGCAGGAACATGCACAGAAAGGCTTCTGATTACAATGTTGACCGGCATGGAAGTGACAGAGGAGCAAGGCTAAATAGCGACTCCCACATCCTGATGGAAACAGGTGAACAGAGAGGATGATGCACACCAGTTCAATTCCACCAGTGGCCACCGGGGGAGCCCAAAATCCAATTTCACAACAGAAAGCCGAAGAAAAAGACAAATCAATGCCCATCTTAGCACAAAAGGACCGCCAAAACCTAGAGACAAACTGGGAACCTCTGTCCGACACAATGTTCTCCGGAATGCCATGCAAACGAACCACATGTTGAAAAAATAATGGCGCCAAATCAGAGGAGGAACATAATTTAGGCAAGGGTACCAAATGGACCATCTTAGAAAAGCGATCACAAACCACCCAGATGACAGACATCCTTTGAGAGATAGGAAGATCTGAAATAAAATCCATTGAAACATGCGTCCAAGGCCTTTTCGGGACTGGCAAGGTCAAAAGCAACCCACTGGCACGAGAACAGCAGGGCTTAGCCCGAGCACAAGTCCCACAGGACTGCACAAAAGAACGCACATCCCGTGACAAGGAAGGCCACCAAAAGGACCTAGCCACCAAATCTCTGGTACCAAAAATCCCAGGATGACCAGCCAACACCAAGCAATGAATCTCAGAAATAACTCTGCTAGTCCATCTATCAGGGACAAACAGTTTCTTCGCTGGGCAACGGTCAGGTCTATCAGCCTGAAACTCCTGCAGCACCCGCCGCAAATCAGGGGAGATGGCAGACAGAATTACCCCCTCTTTGAGAATACCAGCCGGCTCAGGGACTCCCGGAGAATCAGGCACAAAACTCCTAGAAAGGGCATCCGCCTTCACATTCTTAGAACCTGGAAGGTATGAGACCACAAAATCGAAACGGGAGAAAAACAGTGACCATCGAGCCTGTCTAGGATTCAACCGCTTGGCAGACTCGAGATAAGTCAGATTTTTGTGATCTGTCAAGACCACCACATGGTGCTTGGCTCCCTCAAGCCAATGTCGCCACTCCTCGAATGCCCACTTCATAGCCAGCAGCTCCCGATTGCCAACATCATAATTACGCTCAGCAGGCGAAAACTTTCTAGAAAAGAAGGCACATGGCTTCATCACAGAGCCATCAGAACTTCTTTGAGACAAAACAGCCCCTGCTCCAATCTCAGAAGCATCAACCTCGACCTGAAAAGGGAGCGAAACATCTGGCTGACGCAACACAGGGGCCGAAGAAAAACGACGTTTCAGCTCCTGAAAAGCCTCAATGGCCGCAGAGGACCAATTCACCACATCAGCACCCTTCTTTGTCAAATCAGTCAAAGGTTTAACCACACTAGAAAAATTAGCGATGAAGCGACGGTAAAAATTAGCAAAGCCCAGGAATTTCTGGAGGCTCTTCACAGATGTAGGTTGAGTCCAATCATAAATAGCCTGAAATTTAACAGGATCCATCTCGATAGTAGAAGGGGAAAAAATGAAGCCCAAAAAGGAAACCTGAACTCCGAAGAGACATTTAGACCCCTTCACAAACAAGGAATTAGCACGAAGGACCTGGAATACCATTCTGACCTGTTTCACATGAGACTCCCAATCATCCGAAAAGACCAAAATATCATCCAAATATACAATCATGAATCTATCCAGATACTTTCGGAAGATGTCATGCATAAAGGACTGAAACACAGATGGAGCATTTGAAAGCCCGAATGGCATTACCAGGTACTCAAAATGGCCCTCAGGCGTATTAAATGCTGTTTTCCATTCATCGCCCTGTTTAATACGCACAAGGTTATACGCCCCTCGAAGATCTATCTTGATGAACCAACTAGCCCCCTTAATCCGAGCAAACAAATCAGACAGCAGAGGCAAAGGGTACTGAAATTTGACCGTGATTTTATTGAGAAGGCGGTAATCTATACAGGGTCTCAGAGAACCATCCTTCTTGGCCACAAAAAAGAACCCTGCTCCCAATGGTGATGAAGACGGGCGAATATGCCCTTTCTCCAAGGACTCCTTTATATAACTCCGCATAGCGGCGTGCTCTGGCACGGATAAATTGAAAAGTCGGCCCTTAGGAAACTTACTACCAGGAATCAAATTTATAGCACAATCACAATCCCTATGAGGGGGTAGGACACTGGATTTGGGCTCATCAAATACATCCTGGTAATCTGACAGAAACTCAGGGACTTCAGAAGGAGTGGAAGCAGAAATTGATACCAACGGAACATCGCCATGTACCCCTTGACAACCCCAACTAGACACAGACATTGATTTCCAATCCAATACTGGATTATGAACCTGTAGCCATGGCAAACCCAACACGACCACATCATGCAAATTATGCAACACCAAAAAGCGAATATCTTCCTGATGTGCAGGAGCCATGCACATGGTCAACTGAGTCCAGTACTGAGGTTTATTCTTGGCCAACGGCGTGGCATCAATTCCCCTTAATGGAATAGGATACTGCAAAGGCTCCAAGAAAAAACCACAGCGCCTGGCAAACTCCAAGTCCATCAAATTCAGGGCAGTGCCTGAATCCACAAATGCCATAACCGAGTAGGATGACAAAGAGCAAATCAGAGTAACAGACAAAAGAAATTTAGGCTGTACAGTACCAATGGTGACAGACCTAGCGAACCGCTTAGTGCGCTTAGGACAATCAAAGATAGCATGAGTGGGGTCACCAGAAGAGCGGGGTTTCAAAGCAAGAAACAGTTTACAATTATTTTTGAAATTCAGAAACTTAGATCTATCCCCAGAAAACAAATCAGGAATTGGAATTCTAGGCTCTAACATCGGATTCTGAACTACATAATCTTGAATGCTTTGTACCCTTGCAGTGAGATGATCCACACAAGAGGACAGACCTTGAATATCCATATCTAAACCTGAGTCCTGAACCACCCAGAGATTAAGGGGAAAAGAGAGACCAAACACACTGCAAAGAAAAAAAAATGGGTTCAGAACTTCTCTTATCCCTCTTTTGAGATGCATTGACACTTTATGGGCCAGCTGTACTGTTATGGACCTGGTGGTTAGGAGCACCCGGAATGACCTGATGAGTAAACTCAAAATCGGGACTAGCTCTGGGGAAGTGGGAACTCTGCTGACCGCAAACTCTACTCCTATCAACACACACTAGAAATAGCCGTGGAGCGTACCTAACTCTCCCTAGACGCCTCTTCACAGCCTAAGAGCTAACTACCCCTAAAGATAGAAATAGAAGCCTAACCTTGCCTCAGAGAAATTCCCCAAAGGTAAAGGCAGCCCCCCATATATTGGCTGTGAGTTTGGAGGAAAGTCACAAACACAGGAATAAAACAGGTTTCAGCAAAGGAGGCCACACTTCACTAAATAATCAGAGGATAGAAAAGGAAACTATGCGGTCAGCACAAAAAACTACAAAAACCACGCAGAGTATGCAAAAGGACCCCCACACCGACTCACGGTGTGGAGGTGCAACACTGCACCCCAGAGCTTCCAGCTAGCAAGGAAATATCATGATAGCAAGCTGGACTACAATTTAGCAGTACTAAGAAATATATTCAGGCAGCAGTACAACAAATGAACTAGAAGGGACTTAGCTTCTGCTGGAGTAGAAAGGTCCTCAGAGAAGTCCAAGAGAGATCTGAACCAATACTGATACATTGACAGCTGGCATGAAGTAACGATCTGAGTGGAGTTAAATAGGTAAGCCCGCATAGCAATAAATGAGAGCAGCTGATAAAGCCAACCTCAGTGACCAGCAGTTCCGCTCGAAGCCACCAGAGGGAGTCCAAGAGCAGAACTAACCAAAGTACCATTCATGACCACAGGAGGGAGTCCGAGAACGGAATTCACAACAGGTACTATACAGTGAGGGGGCATTAAACTGTATAGGGGAGCGTACAGGGGGGAGACTCAGGACATTATTAAATGTAAAGTGGGCACTTATTGTTATAGGGGAACTCAGGTTACTGTGACTATCAAAGGGGCACACAGGGCAATATTTTCTAGGGGGCAAAACGTGGGCACTATTTTCAAGGGCACTTGCACCCGGCATTAATTAAGAGTGTACAGAAAACCACACAGCAGGTGCAGTAATAGGGACACATACGGCATCATCGGCTCAGTATTGGGATATCAGGTGCAGTAATAGGGACACATACGGCAGCAGCGGCTCAGTATTGGGGTATCAGGTGCAGTAATAGGGACACATACGGCTGCAGCGGCTCAGTATTGGGGTACCAGGTGCAGTAATAGGGACACATACGGCAGCAGAGGCTCAGTATTGGGGTATCAGGTGCAGTAATAGGGACACATACGGCAGCAGCGGCTCAGTATTGGGGTATCAGGAGCAGTAATAGGGACACATACGGCAGCAGTGGCTCAGTATTGGGATATCAGGGGCAGTAATAGGGACACATACGGCAGCAGCGGCTCAGTATTGGGGTATCAGGGGCAGTAATAGGGACACATACGGCAGCAGCGGCTCAGTATTGGGGTATCAGGGGCAGTAATAGGGACACATACGGCAGCAGCAGCTCAGTATTGGGGTATCATGTGCAGTAATAGAGACACATATGGCAGCAGCGGCTCAGTATTGGGGTATCAGGGGCAGTAATAGGGACACATACGGCACCAGAGGCTCAGTATTGGGGTATCAGGTGCAGTAATAGGGACACATACGGCAGCAGCAGCTCAGTATTGAGGTATCAGGTACAGTAATAGGGACACATACGGCAGCAGCGGCTCAGTATTGGGGTATCAGGGGCAGTAATAGGGACACATACGGCAGCAGCGGCTCAGTATTGGGGTATCAGGGGCAGTAATAGGGTCACATACGGCAGCAGCGGCTCAGTATTGGGGTATCAGGTGCAGTAATAAGGACACATACGGCAGCAGCGGCTCAGTATTGGGGTATCAGGGGCAGTAATAGGGACACATACGGCAGCAGAGGCTCAGTATTGGGGTATCAGGTGCAGTAATAGGGACACATACGGCAGCAGCGGCTCAGTATTGGATTATCAGGTGCAGTAATTGGGACACATATGGCAGCAGCGGCTCAGTATTGGGGTATCAGGTGCAGTAATAGGGACACATACGGCAGCAGCGGCTCAGTATTGGGGTATCAGGGGCAGTAATAGGGACACATACGGCAGCAGCGGCTCAGTATTGGGGTATCAGGTGCAGTAATAGGGACACATACGGCAGCAGGGGCTCAGTATTGGGGTATCAGGGGCATTGATAGGGACACGTACGGCAGCAGCGGCTCAGTATTGGGGTATCAGGGGCAGTAATAGGGACACATACGGGAGCAGAGGCTCAGTATTGGGGTATCGGGGCAGTAATAGGGACACATACGGCAGCAGCAGCGGCTCAGTATTGGGGTATCAGGGGCAGTAATAGGGACACATACGGCAGCAGAGGCTCAGTATTGGGGTATGGGGGCAGTAATAGGGACACATACGGCAGCAGCAGCGGCTCAGTATTGGGGTATCAGGGGCAGTAATAGGGACACATATGGCAGCAGCGGCTCAGTATTGGGGTATCGGGGCAGTAATAGGGACACATACGGCAGCAGCAGCGGCTCAGTATTGGGGTATCGGGGCAGTAATAGGGACACATACGGCAGCAGCGGCTCAGTATTGGGGTATCAGCAGGATGAGGAGTTTGTGCAGGTTGGGAATAGATGGTGATGGCTGGAATATGAGAAGTGAAACGTGTCTTTGTTGTATTCTCTCCAGACGAGTCGTGGCTGTAAGAAGTTGTCATGTCGGTCTGGGCCAGATGGAGAAGACGGGAAAAATGAATGATTCCATCAGAGAACGTCAGCGGTAAGACATTATCTGTAACTGTGCTGTGATCTCTTATATGTTCTGTAGGGCTGGTATCTACCGCTGACCATATGGCGGTAATATCAATGTTGGTCTTTATATAGAGATTACTTTCAGTAACAGCGCGGTCATCTGCTGAGGTTCTCCTCCACTATTAGGGTGCGTCACTGAATTGTAATCAAGGCTACCTGGTTAGGGGTCCACTCAGAAGCTTCGTCCCCCCCGAACCAAAATTCTAGCTATGCCTCTGGGTATAATACAGGATTTGTGGTCCCCTATGGCCGTCAAACCAAGGCCATCTTCACCTCTGTGGCCAGTATAATGGACGCCTCTGGCATGGACTAAGTTCAGTGGTATCTCGACCATGCCAATGATGCTGTTGTGAGGGCTGCCACAATGGACCAGACTGGACTGAACAATGGACAAACTATTGTGAATCTTTTTGCTCGGCTGTAATACACATATACATTTTTATATAGCGCTCTACATTAGAGCAACCTCTACAACTTTGATTTAAAGGAAAATATCCATGTAATTAGCATTAGAAAAATCTACATGCTACCATTTATATTCATTTCTTTCTACCCATTTGTATGAAATTGAATGAAAAAATGCAAAAAAATAAAATAAATAAATCAAACAAAATATTTTTTGTTAATCTTATTGTTTATTTATTTATTTTTTTTTATTTTAGACGGATGCGGTGCGGACACCTGGGACATTCTCATCCATTTGCTTAAATGCTCCACTTTCTACCAAATCTATATAGTTTCCAACAACAAGTGAATCCATTATAGGTAGTGGAGAAAAATGTTTGCTTTCTTGAAATAAATGCAATTATGTGCAATCTAAGCTCCCCGGAGCAGCCGCTATTTACGCCACAACACCCTTGTTTAGGGGGTGGACATGGCTTCATGACTGTTTATTGTAGCAGCTGAATAATACCAGCGCTGGCCTTTTGACTTTGAACCACTACCAAATTTCAGGCTGTGAGGAAATTGTTGTACATTTCCTGATAAATTGAGTTAAGCAGACATTAAGTGAGCTTTAAGAAAACAAATGGCCCATCTTTATCACAGGTGGACACTGATGACTTAATGGGGCCTGGGCTGATTGTATCAATTCTAATGGCTTGACGGGAAGCATTAGGAATTTTTTTTCTTGTGTGCATAAAAAAAAAAAAAATCCCTGGCATTGTGAATCCTGCTAACACAGACCTGTCAGGCGTTCTGTATCCCTCTGTGTAAGGAAGCAGATGTTTGTGTGTATACTATGAACTGGCATTGGAGCCAGCGACAGATGCCTGTATAAATGCCAGGTTTGTGAATTTTTACTGCCGGAGCATGTTCTGAGGAAGTGCAGCCCTGCCCTCTATCCTAGGTAGTTCCCGGAGGTACAGGCTCCGCCGCAGCCATGTTTACACATCTCCTAGTAACCGCCTGCGGACGCCGAATCCAGACTTGCACAGTAATCGATTTTAGAGCTAAGTATAGCTGAAATTTATGTTTCGCCGGGATTATGATGTCAGGAAGAAAATAAGGCAAGGGGGAGGGTATGTGGTCGGCCACGTTGCATAAGGATCTTCAAAAAAGGCCGTGGGAATCTGAATTGTTGCAAAACATCTTATGAAGGGAGGGAGAAATTAGGTTATGTGAACATGACGTCTTTTTCAGGTGGATTGGGACTGATATCACCTGAAGAAGCACTAAAAAAATGCCTAAAAGAAAAGAACATCTGCACTACAATTTCTAAACTATTTGCTGTGCACATGTTCTGACTTTTCTCAGGCTTCGAAAGAGGTGAAGCAGCTAAAAAAAATTAAAAAAAGAGTGACCCGTCCATATTTTTGGTGGCTTCCATTTGGAATTCAATATTGTGTTATTTGTGGAATAAGAAAGAAAAATACCGGCGGCACCACCACGAGGGACGTCATAAAAACATTTCAGGAAAAACACAACCTGCATTTTCTTGAAGTGCCTTCTGCCATGTGCACATACTCTTAGGCATGTGATTCTGGTGCATGCTTTGTATATAGAAGGTGAAAGGCAGGGGATATCATATATACAAGTCGTAGGTTCAGTGGCCAGGTCCGTATTCCATGGTTGCTTGGCAGGAGCTCTGCAAATCACCTCCTACTTCCTGGCATTCCCAGGACCTTTTTTAATTAGCAGGACCATCACTTTTATGTAGTAATAAACACACATTGTCACACCAGGTCGACTAGTCAAGGTTGAGCCGTGGATGTTGGGAAGTAGGAGGTGGTCTGCAGTGCTCCTGATTGGTAGCCAGGGACCCGGCTACTGGACCAGGGTATCGTGAATCATATGTATTATATTCTTTTACCTTGTATCCAAAGAAAACATCAATATCAAATGCCTAATCTCTTCATTGAAGCTTTTTGCAAAGAATATTTTTAATAAATTGGTGAACGAGAGACTGTCTCCTGCTTTTGTTTCTGTATTTTTCAGGTACCCATTTCTGGACTTTAGCGGATTCAGTGGATTATGTTGTACATGCATGGGTTGTAATTTTTTCCAGTAAATTGGTGAATGACAGATAGTGTGGGGGAGTCTTTATTCAAACAAAGTATTTTTTTGTGTGTTTTTATGTATTACTGGGTTAGTAATGGGGTTGTCTGATAGATCCTTCTCTACTACTAACCCCAGGGCTTGATGGCAGCTGTGATTTTTGACCATTCAGAGCTGACATCAACCCCAACAGCCATTACCCCGTTTGCCACAGCACTAGGGCAACCATGAAGAGCCAGGGAATGTGCCAGAATAGGCGACATCTCATGTGATGCACCACTTCTGGGGTGGCTGCTGGCTGGTATTTTTAGGCTGGGAAGGGCCCAATAACCAGGGACCTTCCCAGACTGATAATATCAAGGCGCAGCTGTCTGCTTTACATTGGCTGGTTGTTAAAAATAAGAGGGATCCCATTTTGTTTTCTAAAATTATTTATTTATTTAATAGCTTAAATGAGGTGAAACACCCTTTAATGACCTGTGAGAGGCACTAAAAGGTGAAAGTTTATAATATGTAGGGAGCTTGTGACATTATATATCTACAGAACATCTATCCTATTCTATCCCATAACTATCTATCCCATATCTATCTATCTCTCTTTCTCATATCTATTATCTATTACGATATCTATCATCTATCTATTATCTATCCATCCATCCATCCATCCATCTCATATTTATGCAAAGCTGCTTATATTAAGTGATATTATGGATGGGGGGGGCACTATATGATCCATTCATTGGCTCCCAACCCTCGAGATAAAGCTGCCAGCCGCTCAAGACAGCAAGTATGGATGCTGTAAAGAGTTTTATATTCCCAGCAATTATCCTGGATGCTGCCGGCGTGGAAACAGGTAGCTTGTAGTCTATTAAACAAACACAGTAGCCCCCTCACTTTTATTTGACATTTTATTTGGCTGTGACAAATGAGCAGCCGTTGGATTATAACATAATTCGTCTTGTCTTTATTACTAGCACAAAGGACACCATTCATTAATTATTCTGCCGTTGTAGCTTAACACTAACTGGAAAGGTCCCTCTTCGGACAGATGGTGGGGACGATGTTATTTATATCAATCAGCCAAAATCCTCAACAAGGATTACTGTTCCTCAGAATACAATGATTCATTTCTTTTTTTTACACGCCCCTCACCCCAATCCCGTCTGCTTTCTGATATCTCTCCACCAAAAAAAAAAAAAATGCTAAAAGCTAAGATGACCAAAACAAGGAATAAAAAAAAAATTAAAAAAATGGTTACAATTAAATCGATCAATTAGATCTGCCAACCGACCATTAACACTAATGATTTGTAAATGTATAACCGGCATTGAAGAGGGGAGGCGAAAACTGGACTTTTTGTCCCAAAAACAATAATAATCTCCTGGATATAAAAAGAAGCAATAAATAAATAAAAACAATGAAACAAATAAAACCATAAACAAACAAAAAAAGGACTTTTTCTTAACTCCAGATTTATTATGCCACTTAAAAGGCATCTTTAGTCTCCTACATAGATGGCAGATGCTGGATGACAACCATTAACGGCCACTATTAGAATGCCCAAGGGGGTTGTCACTCAGGTTTCAACAGAAATAAATCTGTGTTGTTATACAGACCTTTAATTTAATATGTCTCCGCTGGTGTGTCAGTCTTTACTGTAGTTTTAATGTTCTATTCATGAAGGTAATAATCAGAATTATAAATGAAGTGAGTTACACTTAGCAATTCAGTAACAAACATTAGCTCTTTATGGGAAGTCATTATCAGAAAATGACCTATAGTTAAAAATCAGGTTTTTGTATTACATTTTTGAAAAAGTTGGAAATTTTCCTATTTATAATCACAGTCCGTATTAAAAAATAAATAATAAAAATCTTGCAATTTTCAAACTGACCACTGGGGATTTTTTTAGACTTTAACTTTTTGTCGTTTCAGGAAACAACACATGTATATGGCCACAATGAACATGCTCCTGAACCCTATTTTTTTGTATTGAAGCATTTAATGGCCATGTGCAAAGGTCATTGTGAAGGGAGGGAAAATAGGTGAGCTGTGACATCGCTAACTTTTATTGGCGGGTCCTGTATTATCCGCTGTGCATAAACTTTCACTTGCCATTGTAATCCAGTCTCTCCAGTAATGAGCGTGCTGTAAACTTTTCCTATAAAAACAGTAAATATGAGTCTAAAATAGCTCCATTGTATTAATTGCAGAAAAATAATGTTGTTTTGCACAGTGTGCACTGTCAGAATTCTCCGGTGCTGGCGTCAGAGTATGCTCCGGCACTGTCATGTCGGACGCTATTCACACTAGGGCATCCGACAGACAGTGGTAATTTCACATTTGTCCACTACACGCTCAGTGGCGCCAGCTAGACTTTATCCAGGTTATCCGGGGTTAATCTAGCTGGTAATCGGGTTGGAGGTTGGGTCACGCCCATGGCCTTTAAATAGTCATTCTGGACTTTGGGCGTCGCCGATTATAGCTTGTGTCTTGTGCCTGGTGATCTCGGTCTGGAGTGGTGGTCTAGGAGAAGAAATATCGTATCTGGTGGTGTATTATCCTTTGTCATATTTCTCCTTCCTATATTTGTATTTGTTTTGCCCTGTGCACATTATAGTGTTTTCTTGTGTGTCTGCGGCGTGGTGCGTTTTTAGTTTTCCCTGTCTGTGCTTTCTGTAGGGGTTGGTGTGTGGTCTTATCACTGGGTGGCGTGTGGAGGTTTCAGCATAGGACTGAAACAGGAGTCAGGGTCAGGCCTGGCGGCCCAGACAAGCACACCATCAGTGTAAATTCTGGGAGAGGGACAGACAGGGTTTTCCCTAGTCTGAGGGATATCGCAGGGGCCCAGTTAATCAGCTGTAGTCTACCCAGTACCCGCGTGACAGGCACGCTCCAGTCACGCTCAGGCACCGGTGCCGAAGCGTGACCACAAGTATGCGATTTGTATACATGTGGTCACATGTCGACTGGACACGAAAGTCCTTGGTCAATTTAATTGGATTGGGTGAGGCCTTACACATCTAGTCAGAATGTGGCCGGAAGATTGCAAATCGCATACTTGCGGTCACATGACCATCAGCTCCCAGCACTGGCCCCGGGGAATCCTAACATTATGCACTGGGCATGCTGTCAGGATTCACAACTTTGCAGTCACATAGAGTGACTGCAGACTTCAGTCATAATACTTGACAACCCTTTGAAAAGCAGTCATGAAAACCATCAATCGCTATAATGAAACTCACTCATGAGGGCTGGCCAAAAAAGGAAAACAAAGAATTTTTATGCACTTTTAATAAATTTAATGTTTTTTTCCCGATAACTGAATAAACAACAATCTATATTTGCATGCTCATGTAAACACTGGCCACATCGTAAGACCAGGCAGGGAAGCACAACCACTAACAAGTGAGTGAATTGTTTTTGCAGACATTTTTTCTTCTTTTTTCTTACAAAGAAAGAGAATTATCTCTGCTGCAGAGGATAAGTTCATCAGTTACTAGCTTCTCCAAAGACGAAATGACAAATCAAATAACAGCCTGCATAAATTATCCACAGACACCAAGTATCAGACACATCACAACATCACCTGTCCAGAGGAGACAGCGAGAATCAGAACTTATAGTCAAATTGCTGCAAAGAAGCTGCTACTGAGGAGTGCAAAGAAGATGAGTAGTGATGAGCGAATATACTCGTTGCTTGGGTTTTCCAGAGCACGCTCGGGTGGTCTCCAAGTATTTGTTAGTGTTCGAAGATTTAGTTTCCTTGCTGCAGCTAGACCATTTGCGACTACTAGACAGCTTGATTACATGTGGGGATTCCCTAGCAACCAGGCAACTCCCACATGTACTCAGGCTGGCTAATAGCTGTGAATCTAGCAGCTGAATCAACAAAAACTAAATCTCTGAACACTAACAAATACTTGGAGACCACCCGAGCATGCTCGAGAAAACCCGAGCAATGAGTATATTCGCTCATCACTAAAGGTGAGATTTGTTTTGACCAAGCAATGCAAGGAGTGGACATTAGATTAGTGGAATCTGTACTGTGGCATGATTAGTCATAATTAAAGATTTTTGGTACCAACCGCCATATTTTTGTAGGGCGTAGAAAACCTGAGCACAGTTTCTACATGTCTGATGTCCACCGTGTAGCATGGAGTTGTAGATGTGATGGTGTTGGGGCAATTTGTTGGCAATTATGTTGGTGAATAATTCCAAAATTCAAGGCACGCTTATCCAGCATGGCGACCAAATTATTCTTCAATGACCATCATACCTTCTGGTTTTCACTTAATGGGTCCATTATTTGTGTTCAACACAGGACTATGACCGAAAACACCATCAGGCGATGCATGGGTAATGTGACCAATAAGGAAGTGATGGAGACTGCGTAAGATGAGATGGTCTCCACCATCATCCGACCTCAACTCAAGTCAGTTGGTTTGGGACGAGTGTTACACAAAGTGAAGGCAACATAACCAGAAAGGGCTCAGCACATCTGGAAACACCTTCAAGACTGTTGGAAGCCATTCCAAGTGATGATCTAATGCGTCTGATGAAGGAATGAGCTGTCAGAGTAATAGGGGTTACTTTTGGGGAATCTGAGGTTTAATGAATATTCTAGCTTGTTTCACATGAGTACTGTGTATAGATATAATCCTGAAATATTGCAGTATTTACTCTAAACTTCATAATAGGCTGACATTGCCTGGTTTGTTCAAATGACTTTTTAGCAGTCTTATCACAGGTAGTAATAATAATAATAATAATAATAATAATCTTTATTTATATAGCACCAACATATTCCACAGCGCTTTACAGTTTAACAGTTTCAAACACAACAGTCATAGGTAACCACTTTAACAATACAATAATAAAGCAAAATAAGAGGACCCTGCTCGTGAGAGCTTACAATCTACAATGAGGTGGGGGAGATACAGAGTCCAGGTGTGTATCTACAGTGATGTATTTACAATGATGGTCCAGCCATCTTCAGGGGGTGGGGGGTGGATGGAGATAGTGAATGGGCTACACACACACAAACATAAAATGACTTTGATTAGTTAACGTGGTAGGCCGCTCTGAACAAATGTGTTTTGAGCGAGCGCCTAAAACTATGCAAGTTGTGGACGGTCCTAATATCTTGCGGTAGAGCATTCCAGAGGTTTGGCGCAGCACCGGAGAAGTCTTGGAGTCGGGAGTGGGAAGTACGGATTAGTGCAGAGGTTAGTTGAAAGTCATTTGCAGAGCGCAGCGGTCGGCTAGGCCGATAGACAGAAATGAGGGAGGAGACGTAAGGGGGTGCCGCACTGTGGAGAGCTTTGTGGGTGAGAACAAGTACTTTGAATTGTATCCTGTAATGAATGGGCAGCCAGTGTAATGACTGGCGAAGAGCGGATGCATCTGAGTAACGATTAGCCAGATGGACGACCGTGGCTGCCACATTAAGGATGGACTGGAGAGGGGAAAGTCGAGTGAGGGGGAGGCCAATTAATAGAGCATTGCAGTAGTCCAGGCAGGAGTGGATTAGGGCCACAGTGAGGGTTTTTGTTGTTTCCATGGTGAGTATAATGGTAAAACATATGTACACTGTATAATAAATAGTACAGGATCCTCCATTCATGATAGGTGATGTCACAACTCACTTCCTCCTCCTGTATCATAACATCGTATACACAATTTACAATGATGGAGGTTTGGTACAGTCCACCTTTTCCTCTTCATGTTCAAAAACAGCTCCATTTAATACAGTATGCACCATTCACAATAGGTGATGTCACAGCTCACCTCCTCCTCCTGTACAATGACTGATAACACATCTATATACAGCAGATAACACAGGATCCACCATTCACAATATGTGATGTCACAGCTCACCTCCTCCTCCTGTACAATGACTGATAACACTTCTATATACAGCAGATAACACAGGATCCACCATTCACAATAGGTGATATCACAGTGCAGCGCCCCCACTGCCGCAGGGCCGAGGGGTACCCGGTACCGGGCCTCTGAGTCTCTGCTCTGGGATTGTCACGGTGGCTAGGCCCGGTCCGTGACCCTGCTGTGGGGCGTACAGTAAATAATAGATGTGGATGGTGGTAGTGGTGCGGTGTAGTGCCGGTCGCAGTAAATAACGAGGACACCAGGTTGCAGTCTCTTTACCTCTTTACTGAAGGTCTCTGGGTCCTCAGTCCGGAATCCGGATAACCAGGCTGCGCAAGTCCGGCCGGTCCAATGGCACCTCCAGAGTTCTCTTCGCAGGTGGAAATCTGTGCCTTCCTGCTAGCGCTATGTGTTGTGGTCCTCCCCTGCTGTGCTTACGGGATAGTCCCCACAACTGTTGTGTCTGTTTCTGATGTTCCCTCACAACTCGTTCGGATGATGTTCTTCTCCTCCGTCCCTCCCTGATGTTCTGGTTAGGACGGCACCCGTATGACGAGTAGGCTCGGAGCTCTTCCGGGACCCTAGAGTCGCCCCTCTCCTAGTGCGCCCCCCATGTCTTCATAGGTGATGTATGTGAGACAGCCCGCCTGAGACTGACTGTCCTGCCATTGGTTTGAAGTATTGCTTGGAGCTAGATATATAAATACTTCCTCGGCGTTCCGGCCGCCGGTTGTGCGCCTCAGTAGGATGTTGCCTCGGTCTTACAGCACGACTCCTACTGGTATTTCTCCTCTTGCTTTGATCTCGTTTCTCACCCAGCACAATATATCTCGCTTCTAACCCTTTCTTAGGGCACCGCCGCTATGCTGAGCAGGCACGGTCCCGTGACGTTCTTCCTTGTTGCCAGGCCTCTGTCAGGGTCCCAAACCTGACAGGGACCCTACCGAATCTTCCCCCACAACACCCCCTGCCACAAGGTGTTGCCTGGTTCCAACCCAGTCAGCTTTCTGATCTAACTTCCTGCCTGACCCCCAGTTTACCCACAGTGGTGAGGAGTGGCCTAATAAATAGCACCCTTAGCTCCCCCTAGAGGCCCGACTGTGAAATGCATTGGTGTATGTGATACCTAGTCAGATGAACTCCTTCAGTGCCATCGGACATACCATAGCTCCCCTTAGTGGCGGAGCCACAGTACTGCAACGACCAGGACTCTGGGGCGCTGCAACAGCTCACCTCCTCCTCCTGTACAATGACTGATAACCCCTCTATATACAGTAGATAACACAGGATCCACCATTCACAATATGTGATGTCACAGCTCACCTCCTCCTCCTCCTTTACAATGACTGATAACACTTCTATATACAGTAGATAACAGGATCCACCATTCACAATAGGTGATGTCACAGCTCACCTCCTCCTCCTGTACAATGACTGATCACACTTCTATATACAGTAGATAACACAGGATCCACCATTCACAATAGGTGATATCACAGCTCACCTCCTCCTCCTGTACAATGATTGATCACACCTCTATATACAGTAGATAACACAGGATCCACCATTCACAATAGGTGATATCACAGCTCACCTCCTCCTCCTGTACAATGACTGATAACACATCTATATACAGCAGATAACACAGGATCCACCATTCACAATAGGTGATATCACAGCTCACCTCCTCCTCCTGTACAATGACTGATAACACCTCTATATACAGCAGGTAACACAGAATCCATTATTCAGAATTACATAGTTACATAGTTACATAGTTATTAAGGTTGAAGGAAGACAGTAAGTCCATCTAGTTCAACCCATAGCCTAACCTAACATGCCCTAACATGTTGATCCAGGGGAAGGCAAAAAAACCCCATGTGGCAAAGAGTAACTCCACCATGGGGAAAAAAATTCCTTCCCGACTCCACATACGGCAATCAGACTAGTTCCCTGGATCAACGCCTTATCAAGGAATCTAATATATATACCCTGTAATATTATACTTTTCCAGAAAGGTATCCAGTCCCCTCTTAAATTGAAGCAATGAGTCACTCATTACAACATCATACGGCAGAGAGTTCCATAGTCTCACTGCTCTTACAGTAAAGAATCCGCGTCTGTTATTATGCTTAAACCTTCTTTCCTCCAGACGTAGAGGATGCCCCCTTGTCCCTGTCTCAGGTCTATGATTAAAAAGATCATCAGAAAGGTCTTTGTACTGTCCCCTCATATATTTATACATTAACATAAGATCACCCCTTAGCCTTCGTTTTTCCAAACTAAATAATCCCGAGTGTAATAACCTATCTTGGTATTGCAGACCCCCCAGTCCTCTAATAACCTTGGTCGCTCTTCTCTGCACCCGCTCCAGTTCAGCTATGTCTTTCTTATACGCCGGAGACCAGAACTGTGCACAGTATTCTAAGTGTGGTCGAACTAGTGACTTGTATAGAGGTAAAATTATGTTCTCCTCATGAGCATCTATGCCTCTTTTAATACATCCCATTATTTTATTTGCCTTTGTAGCAGCTGCCTGACACTGGCCACTGAATATGAGTTTGTCATCCACCCATACACCCAGGTCTTTTTCATTGACAGTTTTGCCCAGAGTTTTAGAATTAAGCACATAGTTATACATCTTATTACTTCTACCCAAGTGCATGACCTTACATTTATCCCCATTAAAGCTCATTTGCCATTTATCAGCCCAAGCTTCTAGTTTACATAAATCATCCTGTAATATAAAATTGTCCTCCCCTGTATTGATTACCCTGCAGAGTTTAGTGTCATCTGCAAATATTGAAATTCTACTCTGAATGCCCCCTACAAGGTCATTAATAAATATGTTAAAAAGAAGAGGGCCCAATACTGACCCCTGTGGTACCCCACTGCTAACCGTGACCCAGTCCGAGTGTGCTCCATTAATAACCACCCTTTGTTTCCTATCCCTGAGCCAGCTCTCAACCCACTTACACATATTTTCCCCTATCCCCATTACTCTCATTTTATGTAACAACCTTTTGTGTGGCACCGTATCAAAAGCTTTGGAAAAGTCCATATATACTACGTCCACTGGGTTCCCTTGGTCCAGTCCGGAACTTACCTCTTCATAGAAGCTGATCAAATTAGTTTGACATGATTGGTCCCTAGTAAACCCGTGCTGATACTGGGTCATGAGGTTATTCCTCTTCAGATACTCCAGCATAGCATCCCTTAGAATGCCCTCCAGGATTTTACCCACAGTAGAGGTTAAGCTTACTGGCCCATAATTACCGAGTTCAGTTTTTGCCCCTTTTTTGAATATTGGCACCACATTTGCTATACGCCAGTCCTGTGGTACAGACCCTGTTATTATGGGCTCTTTAAAGATTAAAAATAATGGTCTATCAATGACTGTACTTAGTTCCTGCAGTACTCGGGGGTGTATCCCATCCGGGCCCGGAGATTTGTCAATTTTAGTGATTTTTAGACGCCGCTGTACTTCCTGCTGGGTTAAGCAGGTGACATTTAATGGGGAATTTTTATCACTAGTCATATTGGCTGCCATGGGATTTTCTTTTGTAAATACTGATGAAAAAAAGTCATTTAGCATATTGGCTTTTTCCTCATCCTCATCCACCATTTCACCCAGACTATTTTTAAGGGGGCCAACACTCATTTTTTAGTTTCTTACTATTTATATAGTTAAAGAATATTTTGGGATTATTTTTACTCTCTCTGGCAATGAGTCTCTCTGTCTCAATCTTTGCTGCCTTGATTTGCTTTTTACAGAATTTATTTAATTTTCTGTATTTATTTAATGCCTCCTCACTACCTACTTCCTTTAATTCTCTAAATGCTTTCTTTTTGTCCCTTATTGCGCCCCTTACAGCTCTATTTAGCCATATTGGTTTCCTCCTATTTCTAGTATGTTTATTCCCATACGGTATATACTGAATGTCTGATGTCACAGCTCACCTCCTCCTCCCTTCACAATGACCACTATACAAGTCACTGAACATGTCCACAATTCTCCATGGAGTTATCTTCAGTAGGGTTGAGCGACTTTCATTTTTTTAAGATCGAGTAGGGTTTTGGGAAACCCGATTTTGTCCAGAGTCGAGTCGAGTGCAGTCGGCCGATTATCGCTAAAAGTCGGGGATCGACCGAAACACGAAACCCAATGCAAGTCAATGGGGAAGCATAGTCGGCAGTGAGTGGAGGCCAGGAAAACACCTACAGTGCCCATTTTAATGCCAAAAACATCCATTCTTGTTTCTGAAGCTTGCCAATCTTAATTAACTGTATAATAATAGTTGGGCATAGGGAATTGGGGGAAAGTTGTGGGGGGAGTAGGGCTGGCTCAAGTTTTTCGTGGGCCCAGGAAATGCGGACTACGTCACGGCGGTGTTGCAGGGAAAGGTAAGTATTTAAAAGTTGCAAGTGCTGTGATCCTGAGCAAGCAGGGGGGGGGCCCACTCGTTCGCATTGCCACTGGCACAGGGCCCCTCAAAGTACGGCGGTGTGTTTGCATGGCGGGGGCGCCTCCCACCAGCAGCGACACTTTTGCGTACTCTGAGGGGCCCTGTGCCAGTGACGTCGCCAACGAGTATGCCCCCCCACCTGATGAAGGAACCTGCACTTTCATCTGCACCTTCCTCTTTGTCCCTGTGTAAGGTGGTATAACATGCGGGAAGGGGAACCTTACTTTCAGCAGGGACAGATTCTGGCTGTGTAGAGTACAAGGGGAATGTAGTGGTCTAGGTCAATGTACCAGCAGACTCATTTAGCAGTGGCTGGGCAATGGGCAGGATGAGGAGGAAACAGATATAGGGCCAAAGAATAAAGTAGGCTACATGCAGTTCAAAATTGGTAACAGGACTAAACAGGCGGCATTGCTTTGTTCAGTGGAGTAGCAAACCCAAGAGCAGCAGACACTGTTTCAAGGGCCTAACCACACTAGTAGGCCAAATGCAGTTTAATATCTGATAGTATAGGGCGAAAGCCAGAATGTGGAAGCTCAGCTTTGTTCAGTTGAGGACAACACCAGGGAGGGGCAGACACCTTTAGTAGGCCGGAAAAGCCTATTGCATTTTTTAAAATGGTAATTTGGAGCAGAAGGTTGAAGCTCAGCTTTATTTAGTTGAGGGCAACACCAGGCAGGGGCACACAGACAGACACCTTTAGTAGGCCGGAAAAGCCTATTGCATTTTTCAAAATGGTAATTTGGAGCAGAAGGTTGAAGCTCAGCTTTATTTAGTTGAGGGCAACACCAGGGAGGGGCAGAAGCCGTTAGTAGGCCCTAACCACCATTTTTTTTTTTTAAAACCACTTAATGAGAGCCGGAAGGTTGAAGCTCAGCTTTATTTAGTTGAGGACAACACCAGGGAGGGGCAGAAGCCGTTAGTAGGCCCTAACCACCATTTTTTTTTTTAAAACCACATAATGAGAGCCGGAAGGTTGAAGCTCAGCTTTATTTAGTTGAGGACAACACCAGGGAGGGGCAGAAGCCGTTAGTAGGCCCTAACCACCATTTTTTTTTTTAAAACCACATAATGAGAGCCGGAAGGTTGAAGCTCAGCTTTATTTAGTTGAGGACAACACCAGGGAGGGGCACACAGACAGACACCTTTAGTAGGCCTGAAAAGCCTATTGCATTTTTCAAAATGGTAATTTGGAGCAGAAGGTTGAAGCTCAGCTTTATTTAGTTGAGGACAACACCAGGGAGGGGCAGAAGCCGTTAGTAGGCCCTAACCACCATTTTTTTTTTTAAAACCACATAATGAGAGCCGGAAGGTTGAAGCTCAGCTTTATTTAGTTGAGGACAACACCAGGGAGGGGCAGAAGCCGTTAGTAGGCCCTAACCACCATTTTTTTTTTTAAAACCACATAATGAGAGCCGGAAGGTTGAAGCTCAGCTTTATTTAGTTGAGGACAACACCAGGGAGGGGCACACAGACAGACACCTTTAGTAGGCCTGAAAAGCCTATTGCATTTTTCAAAATGGTAATTTGGAGCAGAAGGTTGAAGCTCAGCTTTATTTAGTTGAGGGCAACACCAGGGAGGGGCAGAAGCCGTTAGTAGGCCCTAACCACCATTTTTTTTTTTAAAACCACATAATGAGAGCCGGAAGGTTGAAGCTCAGCTTTATTTAGTTGAGGACAACACCAGGGAGGGGCACACAGACAGACACCTTTAGTAGGCCTGAAAAGCCTATTGCATTTTTCAAAATGGTAATTTGGAGCAGAAGGTTGAAGCTCAGCTTTATTTAGTTGAGGGCAACACCAGGGAGGGGCAGAAGCCGTTAGTAGGCCCTAACCACCATTTTTTTTTTTAAAACCACATAATGAGAGCCGGAAGGTTGAAGCTCAGCTTTATTTAGTTGAGGGCAACACCAGGGAGGGGCAGAAGCCGTTAGTAGGCCCTAACCACCATTTTTTTTTTTAAAACCACATAATGAGAGCCGGAAGGTTGAAGCTCAGCTTTATTTAGTTGAGGACAACACCAGGGAGGGGCACACAGACAGACACCTTTAGTAGGCCTGAAAAGCCTATTGCATTTTTCAAAATGGTAATTTGGAGCAGAAGGTTGAAGCTCAGCTTTATTTAGTTGAGGGCAACACCAGGGAGGGGCAGAAGCCGTTAGTAGGCCCTAACCACCATTTTTTTTTTTTAAAACCACTTAATGAGAGCCGGAAGGTTGAAGCTCAGCTTTATTTAGTTGAGGACAACACCAGGGAGGGGCAGAAGCCGTTAGTAGGCCCTAACCACCATTTTTTTTTTTAAAACCACATAATGAGAGCCGGAAGGTTGAAGCTCAGCTTTATTTAGTTGAGGACAACACCAGGGAGGGGCACACAGACAGACACCTTTAGTAGGCCTGAAAAGCCTATTGCATTTTTCAAAATGGTAATTTGGAGCAGAAGGTTGAAGCTCAGCTTTATTTAGTTGAGGGCAACACCAGGGAGGGGCAGAAGCCGTTAGTAGGCCCTAACCACCATTTTTTTTTTTAAAACCACATAATGAGAGCCGGAAGGTTGAAGCTCAGCTTTATTTAGTTGAGGACAACACCAGGGAGGGGCACACAGACAGACACCTTTAGTAGGCCTGAAAAGCCTATTGCATTTTTCAAAATGGTAATTTGGAGCAGAAGGTTGAAGCTCAGCTTTATTTAGTTGAGGGCAACACCAGGGAGGGGCAGAAGCCGTTAGTAGGCCCTAACCACCATTTTTTTTTTTAAAACCACATAATGAGAGCCGGAAGGTTGAAGCTCAGCTTTATTTAGTTGAGGACAACACCAGGCAGGGGCACACAGACAGACACCTTTAGTAGGCCTGAAAAGCCTATTGCATTTTTCAAAATGGTAATTTGGAGCAGAAGGTTGAAGCTCAGCTTTATTTAGTTGAGGGCAACACCAGGCAGGGGCAGAAGCCGTTAGTAGGCCCTAACCACCATTTTTTTTTTTTAAAACCACTTAATGAGAGCCGGAAGGTTGAAGCTCAGCTTTATTTAGTTGAGGACAACACCAGGGAGGGGCAGAAGCCGTTAGTAGGCCCTAACCACCATTTTTTTTTTTAAAACCACATAATGAGAGCCGGAAGGTTGAAGCTCAGCTTTATTTAGTTGAGGACAACACCAGGGAGGGGCACACAGACAGACACCTTTAGTAGGCCTGAAAAGCCTATTGCATTTTTCAAAATGGTAATTTGGAGCAGAAGGTTGAAGCTCAGCTTTATTTAGTTGAGGGCAACACCAGGGAGGGGCAGAAGCCGTTAGTAGGCCCTAACCACCATTTTTTTTTTTAAAACCACATAATGAGAGCCGGAAGGTTGAAGCTCAGCTTTATTTAGTTGAGGGCAACACCAGGGAGGGGCAGAAGCCGTTAGTAGGCCCTAACCACCATTTTTTTTTTTTAAAACCACATAATGAGAGCCGGAAGGTTGAAGCTCAGCTTTATTTAGTTGAGGACAACACCAGGGAGGGGCACACAGACAGACACCTTTAGTAGGCCTGAAAAGCCTATTGCATTTTTCAAAATGGTAATTTGGAGCAGAAGGTTGAAGCTCAGCTTTATTTAGTTGAGGGCAACACCAGGGAGGGGCAGAAGCCGTTAGTAGGCCCTAACCACCATTTTTTTTTTTTAAAACCACTTAATGAGAGCCGGAAGGTTGAAGCTCAGCTTTATTTAGTTGAGGACAACACCAGGCAGGGGCACACAGACAGACACCTTTAGTAGGCCTGAAAAGCCTATTGCATTTTTCAAAATGGTAATTTGGAGCAGAAGGTTGAAGCTCAGCTTTATTTAGTTGAGGGCAACACCAGGCAGGGGCAGAAGCCGTTAGTAGGCCCTAACCACCATTTTTTTTTTTTAAAACCACTTAATGAGAGCCGGAAGGTTGAAGCTCAGCTTTATTTAGTTGAGGACAACACCAGGGAGGGGCAGAAGCCGTTAGTAGGCCCTAACCACCATTTTTTTTTTTAAAACCACATAATGAGAGCCGGAAGGTTGAAGCTCAGCTTTATTTAGTTGAGGACAACACCAGGGAGGGGCACACAGACAGACACCTTTAGTAGGCCTGAAAAGCCTATTGCATTTTTCAAAATGGTAATTTGGAGCAGAAGGTTGAAGCTCAGCTTTATTTAGTTGAGGGCAACACCAGGGAGGGGCAGAAGCCGTTAGTAGGCCCTAACCACCATTTTTTTTTTTTAAAACCACTTAATGAGAGCCGGAAGGTTGAAGCTCAGCTTTATTTAGTTGAGGACAACACCAGGCAGGGGCACACAGACAGACACCTTTAGTAGGCCTGAAAAGCCTATTGCATTTTTCAAAATGGTAATTTGGAGCAGAAGGTTGAAGCTCAGCTTTATTTAGTTGAGGGCAACACCAGGGAGGGGCAGAAGCCGTTAGTAGGCCCTAACCAAAGTTGAAGGCCAAATGCAGTTTAATTTCTGATACTATAGGCCGAAAGCCAGAAGGTGGAAGTTCCGATTTAGACAGTGGAGGACAATTTGAATTAGGGACTGCAGACAGACTTAGTAGGCTGTCCCCTGTGGACCATGCATCCACCACATTAACCCATTGCGCCGTAATGGACACGTAATCTTCCGTGGCCATGCCTACAGGTCCATGCGTCTGTTGTCAGGTGCACCTTTGTACTCACAGATTGCCAGAGTGCATGGACAATGCGGTCTTCTACATGCTGGTGGAGGGTTGGGATGGCTTTTCTCGCAAAAGAAGTGTCGACTGGTTAGCTTGTAGCGTGGTACAGCGTAGTCCATCATGGCCTTATTAATAGTAAATAAAATATATAACTAGGCTCTATGAACTTTTAAATAGGTTCCAGGGGTACACGGGCAGCATTGGTGTGGTCAGTGGAGGAGTATTGCAAGTAGGGGCTGCAGACAGGCTATCAAAGGCCTAAAATAACAAACAGTAGGCAGTCATGGCAGTTTTACATCGGTTACATGGATACACAGGCAGGCACTCCAGGCAGCATTGTGGTCAGTGGAGGAGTATTGCAAGTAGGGGCCGCAGACAGGCTATCAAAGGCCTAAAATAACAAACAATAGGCTCATGGCAGTTTTACAGCGGTTACATGGATACACGGGCAGGCAGCTTGGTGGTCAGTGGAGGAGTATTTAAAGTAGGGACCGGAGACAGGCTATCAAAGGCCTAAAATAACAAACAATAGGCTCATGGCAGTTTTACAGCGGTTACATGGATACACGGGCAGGCAGCTTGGTGGTCAGTGGAGGAGTATTTAAAGTAGGGACCGCAGACAGGCTTCAAAGGCCTAACATAAGAAAATGGGCTGGCTGTAGGCACTTTATAATTGGTTCCAGGGGTACACGGGCAGCAGTGGTCTGGTCAGTGGAGGAGTATTTAAAGTAGGGACCGCAGACAGGCTTCAAAGGCCTAACATAAGAAAATGGGCTGGCTGTAGGCACTTTATAATTGGTTCCAGGGGTACACGGGCAGCAGTGGTCTGGTCAGTGGAGGAGTATTTAAAGTAGGGACCGCAGACAGGCTATCAAAGGCCTAACATAACAAACAATAGGCTCATGGCAGTTTCACAGCGGTTACATGGATACACGGGCAGGCAGCTTGGTGGTCAGTGGAGGAGTATTTAAAGTAGGGACCGCAGACAGGCTATCAAAGGCCTAAAATAACAAACAATAGGCTCATGGCAGTTTTACAGCGGTTACATGGATACACGGGCAGGCAGCTTGGTGGTCAGTGGAGGAGTATTGCAAGTAGGGGCCGCAGACAGGCTATCAAAGGCCTAAAATAACAAACAATAGGCTCATGGCAGTTTTACAGCGGTTACATGGATACACGGGCAGGCAGCTTGGTGGTCAGTGGAGGAGTATTTAAAGTAGGGACCGCAGACAGGCTATCAAAGGCCTAAAATAACAAACAATAGGCTCATGGCAGTTTTACAGCGGTTACATGGATACACAGGCAGCTTGGTGGTGAGTGGAGGAGTAGTGCAAGGAGTGTCTGTCCCAGTACTCCCAAAATATAAATAGATGTTAATGTCTCGCAAAACAACCAAAACAAAAAAAAAAGGTGGCATACTTAGGTACAGGGGTGGGCTCATCTACTGAGTTTCTGACATAGTAATTTGGCAGTAACTATTTAATGGTGCCAATATAGGACACAGACACAGACTACTTTAAGTTGCATCATAGATGTCTACAAATTTGTATTGTCAGTGCCAGACATTGAATGATGTCAGCGAATAGACTAAAGATTGGTGGAGCTGTGCGACATAATTTTGCACGTGGTAGAGCACATTTTGAGCTGGGGTAGGGGGGAACTCTCTTGAGGCCGGCGGGACCGCCCCAGGGCCCCTCATGTTACAACGGTGTGTCTGACGTTGGGTGCGCACCACCACCGCCAGAGACACTACATTGTACTATGAGGGACCCAGTAGCAATGCCGTCAACCAAAAGCGAGCACACCCACCTCTTCAGACAAACAGCAGTCTCACGGGTGCTTGCGCCAAGTCGCGATACCACGGCCCCGTGTGGGGAGTTTTGCCATTTAGGGAGGTGTAAACATGTCGTATGCTGTACAATCAGCTGCAGCAAATTAGACATTAGAAAAGTAATTCACAGGCAAGAGCTTTTCATAGGAAAGCTAGGTGTCGGCCGGGCAAGGTGGGGCAAAAGATTTCGAAATCCAGTTGTGGTTCATTTTAATGAATGTTAGATCGTCAACATTTTGGGTAGCCAGACGAGTCCTTTTTTCGGTTAATATTGAACCTGCAGCACTGAATACTCTTTCTGATAGGACACTTGCTGCCGGGCAAGCAAGCTCCTGCAATGCATATTCTGCCAATTCTGGCCAGGTGTCTAATTTGGAGGCCCAGTAATCAAATGGGAATGACGGTTGAGGGAGAACATCGATAAGGGATGAAAAATAGTTAGTAACCATACTGGACAAATGTTGTCTCCTGTCACTTTCAATTGATGCAGCAGTACCTGTCCTGTCTGCGGTCATAGCAAAATCACTCCACAACCTGGTCAGAAAACCCCTCTGTCCAACGCCACTTCTGATGTGTGCACCCCTAACACTCCTAGTCTGCTGCCCCCTGGAGCTCGTGTGAGAACGATCACGTGCGCTGTGTGCTGGGAATGCCTGAAGCAAACGGTCAACAAGAGTTGATTGTTTGGTTGCTAATATTAGTTCCAAGTTCTCATGTGGCATAATATTTTGCAATTTGCCTTTATAGCGTGGATCAAGGAGGCAGGCCAACCAGTAATCGTCATCGTTCATCATTTTCGTAATGCGTGTGTCCCTTTTTAGGATACGTAAGGCATAATCCGCCATGTGGGCCAAAGTTCCAGTTGTCAAATCTCCGGTTGTGATTGGTTGAGGGGCAGTTGCAGGCAAATCTACGTCACTTGTGTCCCTCAAAAAACCAGAACCCGGCCGTGACACGCAACCAAATTCCTGTGCCCCCGGGAAAGGTTCGGCATTAAAAATATACTCATCCCCATCATCCTCCTCGTCCTCCACCTCCTCTTCGCCCGCTACCTCGTCCTGTACACTGCCCTGACCAGACAATGGCTGACTGTCATCAAGGCTTTCCTCTTCCTCTGGTGCAGACGCCTGCTCCTTTATGTGCGTCAAACTTTGCATCAGCAGACGCATTAGGGGGATGCTCATGCTTATTACGGCGTTGTCTGCACTAACCAGCCGTGTGCATTCCTCAAAGCACTGAAGGACTTGACACATGTCTTGTATCTTAGACCACTGCACACCTGACAACTCCATGTCTGCCATCCTACTGCCTGCCCGTGTATCCTCCCACAAATAAATAACAGCACGCCTCTGTTCGCACAGTCTCTGAAGCATGTGCAGTGTTGAGTTCCACCTTGTTGCAACGTCTATGATTAGGCGATGCTGGGGAAGGTTCAAAGACCGCTGATAGGTCTGCATACGGCTGGCGTGTACAGGCGAACGTCGGATATGTGAGCAAAGTGCACGCACTTTGAGGAGCAGGTCGGAGAACCCAGGATAAGTTTTCAATAAGCACTGCACCACCAGGTTTAAGGTGTGAGCCAGGCAAGGAATGTGTTTCAGTTGGGAAAGGGAGATGGCAGCCATGAAATTCCTTCCGTTATCACTCACTACCTTGCCTGCCTCAAGATCTACTGTGCCCAGCCACGACTGCGTTTCTTGTTGCAAGAACTCGGACAGAACTTCCGCGGTGTGTCTATTGTCGCCCAAGCACTTCATAGCCAATACAGCCTGCTGACGCTTGGCAGTAGCTGGCCCATAATGGGACAACTGGTGTGCAACAGTGTCATCTGCCGATGGAGTGGTTGGCAGACTGCGTTCTGTGGAAGAGCTGTAGCTTCTGCAGGAGGACGAGGAGGAGGAGGAGGAGGGGGTGCGAACGCCTACAGCCAACTGTTTCCTAGACCGTGGGCTAGGCACAACTGTCCCTAAATTGATGTCGCCTGTGGACCCTGCATCCACCACATTCACCCAGTGTGCCGTGATGGACACATAACGTCCCTGGCCATGCCTACTGGTCCATGCATCTGTAGTCAGGTGCACCTTTGTACTCACAGATTGCCTGAGTGCATGGACGATGCGCTGTTTAACATGCTGGTGCAGGGCTGGGATGGCTTTTCTGGAAAAAAAGTGTCGACTGGGTAGCTCGTATCGTGGTTCAGCGTACTCCATCAGGGCTTTGAAAGCTTCGCTTTCAACTAACCGGTAGGGCATCATCTCTAACGAGATTAGTCTAGCTATGTGGGCGTTAAAACCCTGTGTACGCGGATGCGAGGATAAGTACTTCCTTTTTCTAACCAGAGTCTCATGTAGGGTGAGCTGGACTGGAGAGCTGGAGATCGTGGAACTTTCGGGTGTGCCGGTGTACATGGCAGACTGAGAGACGGTTGGAGACGGTATTGTTTCCGCCGGTGCCCTAGATGCAATATTTCCTCCTACAAAACTGGTGATTCCCTGACCCTGACTGCTTTTGGCTGGCAAAGAAACCTGCACAGATACTGCCGGTGGTGCGGAAAATGGTGGCCTTACAGTGACGGAAGGGATGTTGCGTTGCTGACTAGCTTCATTGGCCGAGGGTGCTACAACCTTGAGGGACGTTTGGTAGTTAGTCCAGGCTTGAAAATGCATGGTGGTTAAGTGTCTATGCATGCAACTAGTATTTAGACTTTTCAGATTCTGACCTCTGCTTAAGCTAGTTGAACATTTTTGACAGATGACTTTGCGCTGATCAGTTGGATGTTGTTTAAAAAAATGCCAGACTGCACTCTTCCTAGACTCGGATCCCTTTTCAGGGATTGCAGACTGAGCTTTAACCGGATGGCAACGCTGTGCTCCAACAGGTTTTGGCTTTGACACGCGTTTTGGTCCAGATACGGGCCCGGCAGATGGAACCTGTTGCGATGTTGATGCCTGCTGCGGCCCCTCCTCCACCTCCGCTTCTGAACTACTGCCGCCTGCACCCTGTTCCCCCAATGGCTGCCAATCGGGGTCAATAACTGGGTCATCTATTACCTCCTCTTCGAGCTCGTGTGCAACTTCGTCTGTGTCACTGTGTCGGTCGGTGGTATAGCGTTCGTGGCGGGGCAACATAGTCTCATCAGGGTCTGATTGTGGATCTGTACCCTGAGAGGGCAATGTGGTGGTCTGAGTCAAAGGAGCAGCATAGTACTCTGGCTGTGGCTGTGCATCAGTGCACTCCATGTCAGAATATACTTGTAATGGGCATGGCCTGTTAAATGTTTCACTTTCTAAGCCAGGGACGGTATGTGTAAAGAGCTCCATGGAGTGACCCGTTGTGTCGCCTGCTGCATCCTTCTCTCTTGTTGTAGTTTTTGCTGAGGAGGACAAGGAAGCGACTTGTCCCTGACCGTGAACATCCACAAGCGACGCGCTGCTTTTACATTTACCAGTTTCGGAAGAGGAGGCAAAAGAGCTAGAGGCTGAGTCTGCAATGTAAGCCAAAACTTGCTGTTGCTGCTCCGCCTTTAAAAGCGGTTTTCCTACTCCCAGAAAAGAGAGCGTTCGAGGCCTTGTGTAGCCTGACGACGAAACTGGCTCCACAGCTCCAGACTTAGGTGGAATATTTTTATCCCCACGACCACCTGATGCTCCACTACCACTACCATCATTACCAGCTGACAATGAACGCCCACGACGACCTCTTGCACCAGACTTCCTCATTGTTTTAAAATCTTAACCAAAGTAACTTTATTTGTTGCTGTCAAACAACTTACACGGTGAGCTATAACTTCAGTATGATTTCAATATCCCTTAACAGGTTGGTGAGACCACAAGGAAAATCAGGCACAATGTTACACACTCTGTTTTCTGTGGCACAAAATCACAGAGATGACACACACGCAGGACTGTCACTCAAGCACTAATGTCAATATTAATCTCCCACCTAATTTATTTTTTTTTTTTTTTCAGGGAGACTTTAGAAACCAAATAATATTAAAAAAAAAAAAAAAAAAAAAAATAGGCTTGCTATAGCCCACTGAATGAGAGATAGCACACACAGCAGTGGCACACAAGCCCTGACTGAGGCCAATATTTTTCTCCCACTGATTGATGTAGTGTTTTTGTGTTGAGGTAGAATTTAGAACACAAATCACGGAAAAAATAAATAGGCTTTCTATGGCCCACTGAATGAAAGGGAGAGAGGTGGCACACCCAGGAGTCAAGACTGGCACACAAGCTGAAAGGGCAATATTACTCTCCCACTGTTTTTTTATGTATTTTTTGTTTTTTCAGGGAGACTTTAGAAACCCAATAATATTTTAAAAAAAAAATAAATAGGCTTTCTATGGCCCACTGAATGAGAGGGAGAGAGGTGGCACACCCAGGAGTCAAGACTGGCACACAAGCTGAAAGGGCAATATTATTCTCCCACTGTTTTTTTAGGTTTTTTTTTTTTTTTCAGGGAGAATTAGAAACCAAATAATATTAAAAAAAAAAAATAAATAGGCTTTCTATGGCCCACTGAATGAGAGGGAGAGAGGTGGCACACCCAGGAGTCAAGACTGGCACACAAGCTGAAAGGGCAATATTACTCTCCCACTGTTTTTTTAGGTTTTTTTTTTTTTTTCAGGGAGACTTTAGAAACCAAATAATATTAAAAAAAAAAAAAAAAAAAAAAAAATAGGCTTGCTATAGCCCACTGAATGAGAGATAGCACACACAGCAGTGGCACACAAGCCCTGACTGAGGCCAATATTTTTCTCCCACTGATTGATGTAGTGTTTTTGTGTTGAGGTAGAATTTAGAACACAAATCACGGAAAAAATAAATAGGCTTTCTATGGCCCACTGAATGAAAGGGAGAGAGGTGGCACACCCAGGAGTCAAGACTGGCACACAAGCTGAAAGGGCAATATTACTCTCCCACTGTTTTTTTATGTATTTTTTGTTTCTTCAGGGAGACTTTAGAAACCCAATAACATTTAAAAAAAAAAATAAATAGGCTTTCTATGGCCCACTGAATGAGAGGGAGAGAGGTGGCACACCCAGGAGTCAAGACTGGCACACAAGCTGAAAGGGCAATATTATTCTCCCACTGTTTTTTTAGGTTTTTTTTTTTTTTTTCAGGGAGAATTAGAAACCAAATAATATTAAAAAAAATAAATAAATAGGCTTTCTATGGCCCACTGAATGAGAGGGAGAGAGGTGGCACACCCAGGAGTCAAGACTGGCACACAAGCTGAAAGGGCAATATTACTCTCCCACTGTTTTTTTAGGTTTTTTTTTTTTTTTCAGGGAGACTTTAGAAACCAAATAATATTAAAAAAAAAAAAAAAAAAAAAAATAGGCTTGCTATAGCCCACTGAATGAGAGATAGCACACACAGCAGTGGCACACAAGCCCTGACTGAGGCCAATATTTTTCTCCCACTGATTGATGTAGTGTTTTTGTGTTGAGGTAGAATTTAGAACACAAATCACGGAAAAAATAAATAGGCTTTCTATGGCCCACTGAATGAAAGGGAGAGAGGTGGCACACCCAGGAGTCAAGACTGGCACACAAGCTGAAAGGGCAATATTACTCTCCCACTGTTTTTTTATGTATTTTTTGTTTTTTCAGGGAGACTTTAGAAACCCAATAATATTTAAAAAAAAAAATAAATAGGCTTTCTATGGCCCACTGAATGAGAGGGAGAGAGGTGGCACACCCAGGAGTCAAGACTGGCACACAAGCTGAAAGGGCAATATTATTCTCCCACTGTTTTTTTAGGTTTTTCTTTTTTTTTTCAGGGAGAATTAGAAACCAAATAATATTAAAAAAAAAAAATAAATAGGCTTTCTATGGCCCACTGAATGAGAGGGAGAGAGGTGGCACACCCAGGAGTCAAGACTGGCACACAAGCTGAAAGGGCAATATTACTCTCCCACTGTTTTTTTAGGTTTTTTTTTTTTTTCAGGGAGACTTTAGAAACCAAATAATATTAAAAAAAAAAAAAAAAAATAGGCTTGCTATAGCCCACTGAATGAGAGATAGCACACACAGCAGTGGCACACAAGCCCTGACTGAGGCCAATATTTTTCTCCCACTGATTGATGTAGTGTTTTTGTGTTGAGGTAGAATTTAGAACACAAATCACGGAAAAAATAAATAGGCTTTCTATGGCCCACTGAATGAAAGGGAGAGAGGTGGCACACCCAGGAGTCAAGACTGGCACACAAGCTGAAAGGGCAATATTACTCTCCCACTGTTTTTTTATGTATTTTTTGTTTTTTCAGGGAGACTTTAGAAACCCAATAATATTTAAAAAAATAAATAAATAGGCTTTCTATGGCCCACTGAATGAGAGGGAGAGAGGTGGCACACCCAGGAGTCAAGACTGGCACACAAGCTGAAAGGGCAATATTATTCTCCCACTGTTTTTTTAGGTTTTTTTTTTTTTTTTCAGGGAGAATTAGAAACCAAATAATATTAAAAAAAATAAATAAATAGGCTTTCTATGGCCCACTGAATGAGAGGGAGAGAGGTGGCACACCCAGGAGTCAAGACTGGCACACAAGCTGAAAGGGCAATATTACTCTCCCACTGTTTTTTTAGGTTTTTTTTTTTTTTTCAGGGAGACTTTAGAAACCAAATAATATTAAAAAAAAAAAAAAAAATAGGCTTGCTATAGCCCACTGAATGAGAGATAGCACACACAGCAGTGGCACACAAGCCCTGACTGAGGCCAATATTTTTCTCCCACTGATTGATGTAGTGTTTTTGTGTTGAGGTAGAATTTAGAACACAAATCACGGAAAAAATAAATAGGCTTTCTATGGCCCACTGAATGAAAGGGAGAGAGGTGGCACACCCAGGAGTCAAGACTGGCACACAAGCTGAAAGGGCAATATTACTCTCCCACTGTTTTTTTATGTATTTTTTGTTTTTTCAGGGAGACTTTAGAAACCCAATAATATTTTTTAAAAAAAATAAATAGGCTTTCTATGGCCCACTGAATGAGAGGGAGAGAGGTGGCACACCCAGGAGTCAAGACTGGCACACAAGCTGAAAGGGCAATATTATTCTCCCACTGTTTTTTTAGGTTTTTTTTTTTTTTTTCAGGGAGAATTAGAAACCAAATAATATTAAAAAAAATAAATAAATAGGCTTTCTATGGCCCACTGAATGAGAGGGAGAGAGGTGGCACACCCAGGAGTCAAGACTGGCACACAAGCTGAAAGGGCAATATTACTCTCCCACTGTTTTTTTAGGTTTTTTTTTTTTTTCAGGGAGACTTTAGAAACCAAATAATATTAAAAAAAAAAAAAAAAAATAGGCTTGCTATAGCCCACTGAATGAGAGATAGCACACACAGCAGTGGCACACAAGCCCTGACTGAGGCCAATATTTTTCTCCCACTGATTGATGTAGTGTTTTTGTGTTGAGGTAGATTTTAGAACACAAATCACGGAAAAAATAAATAGGCTTTCTATGGCCCACTCAGTGAGAGATGGCACACACAGGGATGGCACTGTAGCAGAAATGCCAATCTTAATCTCCCACAAAAAAAAAACAAAAAAAAAAAAAAACTGTCCTACAATTACTATCTCCCTGCAGTAATGTAAGCCAGGTATGGCAGGCAGCAATAGGAGTGGACTGATGCACAAATTAAATAAAAAGTGTGGACAAACAAAAAAGATAGCTGTGCAGAAAGGAAGGAACAAGAGGATATGTGCTTTGAAAAAAGCAGTTGGTTTCCACAGTGGCGTACACACAGCAATACAGCTATCACGGAGCCTTCTAGGGCAGCCCAATGAGCTACAGCGCTGAGGGGAAAAAAAAAAAAAATAGCTTCCACAGTCCCTGCACACCGAAGGTGGTGTTGGACAGTGGAAATCGCTGCAGCACAAGCGGTTTGGTGGTTAGTGGACCCTGCCTAACGCTCTCCCTGCTTCTGACGAAGCGGCAGCAACCTGTCCCTAAGCTCAGATCAGCAGCAGTAAGATGGCGGTCGGCGGGAACGCCCCTTTATAGCCCCTGTGACGCCGCAGACAGCAAGCCAATCACTGCAATGCCCTTCTCTAAGATGGTGGGGACCAGGATCTATGTCATCACGCTGCCCACACTCTGCGTTCACCTTCATTGGCTGAGAAATGGCGCTTTTCGCGTCATTGAAACGCGACTTTGGCGCGAAAGTCGCGTACCGCATGGCCGACAAGCACAGGGGTCGGATCGGGTTTCATGAGACGCCGACTTAGCCAAAAGTCGGCGACTTTTGAAAATGATCGACCCGTTTCGCTCAACCCTAATCTTCAGTCTACAGGTTCCTTTGATACTTGTGGCCACTATAAAGCAGATATCTGAATGCTGTAATAACAGCCCAGACAAGATGACCGGTCCTATAATTATCTGCAGGACTCTGAATTTAAAAATGTACTATCAGAACATAAAAACAGATGAGAAATATGAAAAGTAGTTATTGATATCTGGCTTCAATTAGGAAAACATACAATTTATTGATACATTCTTTCATTTTCTCTCCTGCTTCCTTACTTCTAATGCTTTGTCAGTCTTAACTCCAGCTCTGATAATTTATTCCTGCGCAAGATGAGCAGTATTATAAACCTTGTTTAAAGTTTGGTCAAACATCTTAGAAAAGTGCAATACAAATATTTAAAATGGGAGTCGCAAGTGAAATATCTCTTTAAGGGGTATCAGAATTAGCGCCCCACCTTTCTGCATGGAGATTGCTGCTGGTGGCAGTGTAATAGTCTTCAATAAAAAAATAAATAAATAAATTAAAAAAAATTGCTATTCATACATGATGATAGCAGATGATCCAAAAGCACTGTTGATTCTTCATTCATTCATACCTCCAAGAAACATTCACAAAAGTTCCAAAACATATTAAAAAAATATATATATAAAAAAAGGGACCGACTGTCCGGGCCCAGGATGCACTGACTTCATTTTTTTCCATGTAAAATTCCTGTAATTCCTTGAGATTGACGGATTACATAATCTGTTTCTTTGACTGATCAAACAGCTGCTGGAGGATGAGTGAACTCTTCTGTATCACTGGCAGAGGGAGAAAACCAGGCGGAAAAAAAGTTAACTTCCCGTCTCAGTCCTTATCCGAACGCATCATTGTTCTAAAACCTCGTCGTACAAACTAGTTTGTCGGAACGTTTCCAGACCCGGGCCGTCACTACAAGTATCAGCAGCATGCAAATATCCCTTTTCAGGTTGTGATTAAGATTTTAAATGTATCCTTTTTGCTTTTAGTTAATGAAAAACAAAGTCTTGGAGGATCTAAGTTGTAATTTATTAAACATGAAAGGCTCCTTGATGAAATATAGAAATGAGATATATTTTGCATTTCAAAGATTTAAGCTGACAACTTACTTGCATGCAAATAAGGGCGAGAATGGTAAGAAAGAAAAAAAAAATATGTGGAGGGAAACGATTCTTGAGTGGACTTATTACAATAATGTGGCATGCAGATAAGACAAACACGGAGCGTTAAAAGACATTCATTTCACTAAAGTCTTAAAATTGGCTTTTTCATGCCATTGTGTATTAATGTTCCTCTTCCGGAATGCTGCATATTAAGCAAGTGAACAGAACCAGCCGTAAATTTCATAATTACGAATTTAAGGAACACGACTTCACTCTTTTTTCCCCGCAATATGTTCCTTCCCCCACCCCCCCATCCACCATCTCCTCGGCTTCGGTAACGCAGAACTGCTAATGCATTTTAATCATTTATGTGTAAACAGTTGAGGATAAAATATTCTTAAGTTTATCAATTCCAAGAGCTGTTTATTTGCTTGCAAAATAGCGCAGATTACATAATATATATCTTATCATTTCTGCTCATCAAATCCTCATTTGCCGAATGCAAATTCTTCCTGGCTAAGTGCTCCCGCACCTCAATTTGAATGAATAATAGGATCGACTCTATTAAAATCAGTTTAGGCCTTGCCATGGGTGACACATAAGCGGGGGTTAGAATGAAAATAAAAGGTCAATGCCGACTTCTTCCTGGATGTATAAACGTATTACTGATGGCATCTGTATCATGAGCCGGTGACACGTCGGGACTAAGTGGTTACGTTTTGGGGCTACTTGGGATGTTATTGTATTATAATCATCTGTGATCGTCTCACACACAGGAATATAGAAGGTTTATTAACACTGGATTATCTCTCCGGTATAATAAAACCATCTCCCGTGTACTTAGAGAATAGAGAAACAGAATATTGATGGCGGAGACCAAATGGCCCATCAAGGCTTGTGTATAATCGTGGTTATATGTATGAAGGGTAATCATAATATTTTGTATAAATAATTGGAGAATCAATAACAAATCATTCTTTTTCACCACTAGGGGGCGTTGCTATTTTGCCGTCTCTCTAGATTTTATTTATTTATTTAAATCAAGAAAATATGCAAATGCATGTCTACTACGAGGAATTACGAAGAGACACTAGACAGGACGAGAAAAGGGAGTTTAGTCCCATCCATTGGAAGTAGCGATAGTAATAGTCAATATTAACCATTTAAGGTGTGTCATGATGCACTGGTGACATCTTCCGACGAGGGGTGGATATATCGTTGATGCAGCCTGTGCGATCATACAGGAGCCCAAGAGGTAATGCGACCATACAGGAGGTATGGGGGCCATTTCCACCCCTAAAGCAGGTAGAATTGTGCATTATGAGGAGCTATTGGGCTAAAAAGGGCCCATATATTGTTCTTGAACAGGGGCCCACATTTATATGTGTCCACCAGCCATCAAATTAAATACTGCACTTGGGACGCCGGAAGTTAAGAGATTCGTGGGCCTCCCGTCTAGCCGTCAGGTACCACAAAGCTGCTGGAACAGAGTTTCTCAAATTGGTCCTCATATCTCTACCTGTATCGCCTATCAAGGAGAAGACGTTTCAGGGAAATGCCGGCAGTGTTTTTCCTAAAATGTCTTCTTTGATGTCTTTTCAGATCTCTTTTGCATTCGTTATTAAAATTCCATATACAACATAGTGGTGGATTCCAAGCAGAAGCCACCAGAACAGGTCTCTTCTTTTAGCCGTTTTGCAACTTTTGGAGCGGTTAGAAGTCACCAAAATGGAGCCTATGCACAGCAAGTCGCTTTGACATTACTGGGCATCTGATCACTCTTTTGGGTCTTTTTTGTTGCTTTTCCAGGTAGATTTTGGGCAGAATCTTCCTTAAAAGTACGTTATGTGCACATATCCCCAACACATGCCCTAAGCTATGAAGCCAAGGAATCTGGAACGAGGCCGATGGGAGATGTGGGCTCACTGGGTCGTGAACATTTTTTTTTTAAGCACTTTTATTTTTTGTCTTTATTTTTTGTACTGGCAGATGTTGCGCCAAATTCAAAATGTGGCAGGACGTCTGATTGATTTATAGCAATGCAAGGATGTTTATTTCCGCTGTTCTGCTTTATCTGCACCTTTAAATGTTGTCCAATTCTTATAATAACTTTTGAAATGTCACGTTATTTTTAAATTTTCGCAGAAAAAAGTTAGATTTTGTCTTGCAGAAAACAACTGCACACAAATTCCATAACGCTTACAAAGTTTGAAGAAGATAAATTTGCCGAATGCATCTAGGTAATGAAATCCATCCAAACAAAAGTATAGAGCAAGCCCAAAAGATGGCAAGGGTTAAAAAAAAATAGCCTTAAAATGCAACAAAGTCCATAAAACATTGCACAAAACATAAATGCTTAAAGTCCAAACATTTGCTTCAAAAAGGATGCACAAAGAACGATGAATTGGGGCATATGTCTTCACCTTTAATCCTCACAAAGGACTAGGACTTTTTTAAGCAACGGCGGGTGCGGGTAGGAGGACTGAAGACACCTAATTGTGGTACATGAGCAGCAGGCAGGACTTGTGGTCAGACGTTGCATGGATAGAGATCAGTGAAGTGTGGGTATAAGTGAGAGACGAGTAGAGGTCAGAGAGGGCAGCAGACAAAGGCAAGGAGTGACGAGAGAAGGGTCATTAATCAGCCTGGCACCCTTGGGAATTAGGAAAGGTCAAGGTGATTTCCGCATACCGTCCCTTTAAAATGCCAACCCATAGTCAGAGCTGGCATCACAAAAATAATAAGTGATGATCACATAAACCCTTTGTTTAAAGCTGGAAAATGAGAGGAAGTGGTGTTAGGTAAAAAGTAAGGAAATTAGAAATACATGCATTATTGGGATATGGCAAAAGTTGGCAAAAAACGTTACAAAACTTGCACTTTCTAGACTTTCTCCACCGCTCATGTCACTTTTCAGAAGGTGGGCATAGACGAGCTGAAAAGGGCAGGGCCACTCACACCACCACATTATAGTTTATGCCTGTGCCATCCGATTGTTAATAAATCAGGCGCTTCTTACACCAGAATACTTTTTATTAAAGCCAGAATAAATCTTCCCCACTGTCTCTAAGGTTTTATATCTTGGTTATGTGGAAGCTCCATTGACAACTCTTAAAGTTGCAGTAACTGAATAAGGCTTCTGAAGCATTTCGCACCATATTTCTGTACCCTAGATTTATGGTGCTCATTGAAAGCAAGGGGAAGACCCACGTCAGGCAGAAGAAGGTGGTTGGTTGTCATATCTAGACATCACATTTTTTTTCTCCAACACCCTTTGGCTCGATCTGGAGCCATGGCGACTTGATGGTAGGAAGATCAATCTTGTGCAAACTTAAATAGGTCCACCAGGGTCTTCTTTGTCATTATCTTCATAGTATCAAGTCATCGGGTTGCTGTTCTTCTTCACCTTGTCCTTTCTATTCTTCCGACCATCAGGTCCTTCTCCTGTGATTGCTCCCTATGTATGATGTGTCCAAAGTATGCAAGTCATAGCTTGGTGATCCTCGGCTGGCTTGTTTTATTCCAATATTCATTTGTTTGTTCTTCTTGCCATCCATCGTATCGATAACATCCTTTTCCAGCACCACATTTTGAAGGCCTTGATTCTTCTTCTGTCTTGTTTTTATCTCATCCAGGTTTCGTATCCATTTGTTACTACAGTCCAGACTATGTACCAGCCGTGTCTTCGATGCCAGTGAAATGTTCCTCAATTTGATGACCTTGTCCAGTGACTTCATTGTTGATTTGATACCACATTACCATGATGATTCTCACGCAGTTCCCATACTCTTGGCTGAGCAGTGACAAGGCTATTGTAATATCATTCAAGCCAAAGATGTCCACCCTCAACTAAGCTGCAATACAAATTACAACCACTAGTTGGCAACATTTAGATACACAGTTGCAGAATGGGCTATTCTTACACTGTTAAAACTACCATATATATGGCATCTGGATGGTAAATAGAGCACAGAGGGTCATCTTTGGGGGAAGGGGGGTGATTGGTGCAAAATGGGGCAGATTTAAAAATTGGTTATATTGGCACAAATGGCTAAATATATGTACAATATTATCAGACCACATTGTGATTTTGAATATAAATCTTTCATGGTGGGGAGATGCTCCTTTTGGACCATTATGAATTTGCTAGTTCAGGGACTATCTATGTCCAGAGGACCCAGACACCCATGCTTTACATAAATATGTAATTGTCTTTAGTCTCCACCAGGTGGAGCTTAGCATCTTAGTGCATACTATTTAATTAATTAGTTCCAGGCAGGAGTTGTATGCAGTAAGCTCCTCAGCTCCCTCTACTGGTGGTGAAAGGAGCAGAATTTTGTCATGTAGCTCAATACATGGGATTTGTGCTGTGATTTGACTTCTGACCCAATTATTTAATTAGAACAAAGAGTGTTGGACTTTAAAATATTATGCACGATTGATAGTAAAAAAAGGCATAACTTAAATCTCCATTGTATGCATAGTTGGCTTCCCTCACAGATTACTGCTGGTCCTGTAATCAGCTTATTTTTAAAGGGCCCCTTTAACAGAAAAGAAAACCCACCATAAACATTTCTTTAGCGTAGATCATTGGACTCTGATTTGTGGCTCTCTGGCTGTTAGGAAACTACAAATCCCAGCATGCTGTGACAGCCACATGTTGAGGACCAATGGTTGGATAAAGTATTCCGGAGCCTTGTAAATGTGGCAGATAAGACAACAAACTTTAGAAGACGAAGAACTAAGGAAGAGAGTAAGACGCCCAATGGCTCTCTGCACTTCTTCATTCCAGGTATATAGGTCGGCTGGATGGAAATTTCTTAGTTTTTCTCCAATTTCAAAAGAAAGAAAGAAAAAAAAAATAGCGAAGTATAAAAAAAACGGATCCTCCATTTCTAAGGTTACTGTGTTAGTTTAATTTTCACAGACGCAGAAGAATATTTTGAAGTGAGTAACATTTACCAAGTCATTAATTTTATGCAAACTAAGGAAGATGAAAGAAAAAAATATCAATTATTTATAGATTGTTAAAATGTATCTTAGTGCAGAGCTACTGTATAGAAATGACAATTAGCCAAACGTACCTTCTTTAATTAATAATGCATACATCATGCTCTTTGGGCATCTAATAAGCAGCTCCACAAATCTTACATTGTTTGGGACACCAAACAGAAAATGTCATAAAAAAACCAACCTACATCACGGATTAGGACAATTCTGCGTCTCGTGTGACATTAAGATGTCTGTTTCACAAAGTGAGCACAATGATGCCGCTCTGTACGGTCGCTGGGAGAGACTGCGGGAACTTGTTCTGGTGCCTGGGACACATTCAGTGCTCGGATCTGGCTTTGTAGTAAGTCCCCAGAGTTGTCCCTTACTGCCATCACCTCAATACCCCAATGGATACATCTAACTTGAGCACTAATGAGTCTTACGTTTATTGAATACCATTAACGAGTAGTTTTTAGGTCCAGCTTTCTGGGTTGATTCACTTCCTATTACTTATCGTAGTCCTGTTTTCTGATACACAGCTCCGAATTCCCTGCACAGACAACGTGCACATAAATAATAAAAATCTGTGCTCTCAGGGTAAGTTTAGGAGTTCAGATGTGTCCTCCCCATTGACTACACTTTCTAACTATTGATTGTAGCAAAACCTTTTGACAGGCTGCAACTCACCTGAAACTCCCCCCAGGAGGCCAAACAGCTGTGAGCTGGTAGTAGCCTGGGAGCCTTTTGGAAGATCGTCCCCTTTCCCAGATTATTAACATCAGTCCCCAGCTGTCAGCTTTCTCTCTGCTGGTTATCAAAAATTACACGGGAGCCAACACCATTTTATTTATTTCTTAATTTTACACATGAAGTACACAGCGAGTGCTGAATACAACTCCCATGATTGTTGCATGGTCCCACTGAGCTCAGGGAGACCATTCAACAATGATCAGAGCTGCCTTCAGCACCCAGCGCTTGGGTACAGTGCAAACTGTACTGCTTTTCCCAGGAACCACTCATGTCACATGGAAGACACACGGATGTCATCAGTGTGCAGTTGTTCCACTTTCATTTCGTCCATGTTGCTGCTAAAAAACTGACATGTCTGCGGGTATTTCACATGAACACACGGTCCATGTGAAAAACCTGATGTGCGTGCCACCATTGAATGCAATGGCTGTGTGTGTGTCTGTAATTATGGTTGTTAAAGGGAACCTGTCACCCCCCCAGGCGTTTTTAACTAAAAGAGCCACCTTGTGCTGCACTAATGCTGCATTCTGTCTAGGTGGCTCTTTTAGTTGTGGTCCCTTTCAATGCTAAAATAATCGTTTTTATAATTTGTCCCTGATACCTCAAATTCATCCTGGGGGCAGGTCTTTTCCCCCGGACAGAAACACCTCCCAGCCATCACTCAATGCTCTGCGTGCCGTGCTCCGCTTCCTCTGCCTTCATTAATGTCCCACTGGGGCTCCCGGATTTACTGCCTTGTCAGTGACCACCACGGTGCGTCCCCCGCTTCCCAGACGACCATCCACGGTCGAAGCAGCAGCCGCAACAGCGCCCACTTTGAGGAAGTCAACACGCAGCAGTCGCCCGTGTGTTCTGCTGTGGCCCCGGCACCTGCGCTGTGTAAGTTCAAAGGGCAGCACAAACTGCTCATGCCCGGAAAAAACTTACACAGCACAGGCGCCGGGGCCGCAGCAGAACACATGGGCGACTGCTGCGTGTTGACTTCCTCAAAGTGGTCGCTGTTGCGGCTCCGATTGCGGAAGATCATCTGGGAAGTGAGGGACGCACCACGGTGGTCACTGACAAGGCGGTAAATCCAGGAGCCCCAGTGGGACGTAAATGAAGGCAGAGGAGGCGGAGCCCGGCGCGCAGAGTATTGAGTGACGGCTGGGAGGCGTTTGTGTCCGGGGGAAAAGACCTGCCCCCAGGACGAATTCGAGGTATCGGGGACAAATTATAAAAATGATTATTTTAGTGTTGAAAGGGACCACAACTAAAAGAGCCACCTTAACAGAATGCAGCATTAGTGCTGCACAAGGTGGCTCTTTTAGTTAACAACGCCTGGGGGGGGTGACAGGTTCCCTTTAAAAAAAGGACCACATACAGACACAAAAACAGATGTGTGAAGGGGGCCTTACATAGCTGATTGTCCAGTTTCATTTTCTTGTACCAGATCAGTCAGTAAACTGTTCTTAAAAGTGTCACTTTTTCTTTTCTCCATTGCCTCATACAGTGTTAGATACTCCAGAAGGAAGGGAATTAACGGCAGATCAGAGTCTGGAGAGAGAGGAAATAGTGATCCAAGATATCAGGTAGGATAGATAGAGAGGAAAGTACATGAAACTCAGTTTGCAAAGGAAAGAGAGGGAGTTCATATAGGCTGTGTACAGGTGTAGAGAGAAAGTAGAACACCTAACACCTCATCAATGAGAAATCAATGCCTTTCAGCCCTGGGTTGATATGATCCCTTATGTGCTTTAGATTGGGAAATCCGTCCAGGAATACAGCTGTGCTGAATCATGATTGCTAGTGAAAACACTCATCCTTAACACATAGCCTCGGCAGAAGTAAAGTACACGCAGGTTGAAAACTGGATATTAGAGAGGCTGAAAATAAATGAATGGACATTCTGGAGTCTATAACTTAGTGCAATTCTTTTTTTTTTTTTTTTAACTCCGAATAATATACAGGAAGCAAAAATCATTTCTGCCATCTCAAAGGTATCCATTGCATTTAACGTGATCAATGTCTATACATTGGATTTGGAACTCTGATTCCCTAGAAAGATATACTAGGAAAATAATGCTTGAGCTTAATCTACACGGTATAGAAAAGTCGACCATCTTTAGTTTGTATACTTTGCTGCCAAGCATTGACAACCTTCGTGATGAATATATAAGTATATATACAGTATATTTTGGATGTAGACTGACCATTATGAAATAGATTAATTGCACATCTGATTATGTATAAATGGTCCAAATATTTATGCCCTGGATTGAGCTGCAAGATCAGAGCACACCATGCACACAGAATTGATCACGTGTGTGATATATAGTACTCAATAGTGACCCAAGGTGATCACACAAAATAATGATTGGCCAAAATGGCTCTTATTTTCCATGTTGCAGCATTAGACCGCCTGCACATAATTTCGCTTTTGAGGGCAGCAGTTTGTGCTTTTAAACATATTACAACCATAATCAATCTGTTAAGCCTTTTACCAGAGATGAGCAGCGATCGTGATGAATTCCGCTATCTAAAATGGCAGGCATTGTACACAGACAGACTCCCGTGTATGATTTGTCTCCGAAGGGTCGATGCATTAATTTGGTCAGATCTGGCAAATGTGCGAGTTCTCTTGCGTCTCCCCCAAAGCTCTCCCTAAAGAGGGGTTTCCACAACACTCCTAACACCTGTTATGAGTTACTAGTCACCAGATTACATTGTGCTCCAACATCTAGAAGGTCTTTACATTTTTGTATCCATTTCGGAATCGTTAAAATAGAAATAAAATGTCCCAGCGCAGGATCCCTCCATTTAAATGGAACAGAAGTGTCAAAATGTCCTTTGTTTGCCTCATTTCCATCTCCTATCTGTTTTTAAGCCTGAAAAAAAAGTTAGCATCACAATTTTTGTGTTGCACCTAAATAATTGGACAGAAGACAGTTCCACTTTTTAGCACTGAAGTCTGTGGAAAAAGGATCATAATGGAGATAATGGATCAAACACTTAGAAATGCCCAGAATACTAAAAGTGTTCGGAAACAAAAACCTTTACAATCATGAAAAAAATGAATGCAAAGTTGAAACCAAAGAGCCCACTATCAAATTGACACTTTTTTAAAGATAGATTCGCTGGAAAACAGGAACTTTTGTTTCCATTTTGCAACTTCTTTTCCTCTTTTTTATCCATTTTTATCTTAAATACCAGATGATTTACAAATGGATGATAGCTAGTGATGAGCGAGTATACTCATTGCTCGTGTTTTCCAGAGCACACTCGGGTGATCTCCGAGTATTTATGACTGCTCGGAGATTTAGTTTTCATTGCCTCAGCTGCATGATTTACAGCTATTAGACAGCTTGATTACATGTGAGAATTCCCTAGCAACCAGGCAACCCCCACATGTACTCAGCCTGGCTAACAGCTGTAAATCATTCAGCTGCCGTGATGAAACCTTAATCTCAGAACACTAACAAATACTCAGAGACCACACTCGCTCATCACGAATGATAGCCTTAGTCACCAACTACGTGCAGGAATGCTGAAGATACTGTAATATAGTGAGGAATGGAGCCTAGTGTCCTCACAAGGAAAATGGCGAGGAAGCAACTAGCCAGAGGATGAGATGGAGGCACAGTCCCAGGGGATGAGGCTCAGAACCAAGAAGCCAGGTGACCATTCCAAGGATAAAAACAAAAGCAGAATCCAGTAATTAAGTACTTTGCTCAAGTTTTTTATCTTCTTAATATATTACAATCATCATTATATAGCACTGTCTACTTACAATTGCTCATTTTGCCTTTCTACCCAACTAATTCTTCTATTTTCCATCAGGTCTATGACATCACACGATTAAAAATGGACTAGCTGAATCCTTCTAAGCTCTATGTAGAAACAGGAGGTCAATTTTCCCTGTATGAGTCATCACTGCAAAAGTTCCTGGCAGGGGGAAGAAGGAACAGCTGGGTCAGGAGTGAAAGATGGGAATGATTTCTGCAGGGACAAGAGACTTTCTGCTTCTACATAGAGAAAAGAGAGAGAGAGAGGAATTATCTGGGTAGAAAATCAAAATGAGCAATTGTAAGTACACAGTGCTATATAATATGATGACTGCAACATATTAAGAGGATAAAAACTTTGATTGGAGGAGAGGGCTTCTTTAAGGTCATTGCTAGGAACAAGGAACCAAATAAAGGATGACCCTTAAATTCTAAGCAAAGTAAGTCACCAGGGTCATCACCATCAAAGGCAGCCAGGTGCTAAGGTGCAGCAGCAGAAAAGAGGAGAAATGCATCCAGAATAATCAAGGTCGGCGCTGTCAGCATGAAGCATCACTGGAGCGAAAAGCAGTGGTCAGATTGCTTAGCTAGAACACATGGCATGGCCGGAACATCAGCTGGCAGTAATAATCCACCACTTCTGATCTCACCAATGGCATAGAAAGAGTTGCCAACTCCTGGAGCAAGACAAGTCTCTTGATTGCAACCTTGAAACAAATACCTACCCTTAAAAATCAATCAATGCACCCTTAAAAGTAGCATAAAAAGTAATAAGGTCCCAGCCCCCGTCCCCTGCATCTTTGGCCCTTGACGCCCTACTGATACTTTTTGGGGCTTTAAAATGTTGTGTCCAGTGCAAGAAGATTGAAGAATATATGAATTTGTTCCTGCCTCTACCAATTCTTCATGTTGGAATCGTGCCCCTGGGCCTTCTGCTCATCAGGAGATGGCACTGATACACTACAGGAGGAATGCGTCTGCAATGCAAAACTTATCACAGAAGTTTCAATGGAGTTAATAAAAAATCAATATTAATACAGTATCCTGAGAATGATCTCAAAGAAACTTTAAACAAACTACTGAAATTATGTTTTACATAGCTTAAATATTGCATCCGCCATTTTTTTTGTTTCATGTTCACGTTTAGAAAACTTTTAAAATGTTAGATAAAATAAAAAGAGAACCAAAAGATGTATAAATTCTAGAATTATAAATATTATTGGCATCTTCATTCCCTCATCGTACAAAAAAAAATACACATTGAACATAACCGCCGTTTGGAACATAGACGGCGTTAATCTTGTTGATTGTGATTGTTTACCTTTTGGGGGAGGGGATATAATCTTTTGAGAAAATAACAATATTTTTGGAATTTGTTTGTTGAAAAGTTAATCATTTCATTTCATTTCTGGAAGGTTTACAATTCCGATCACGGAGGTGCCAAATGTTACACCTAGCGCTCTACGGCAAATTAGATTTTTTTTTTTTAATAAAATCGTAGTATTTTTGTGTCTTTGTATGATTTTCTGCGCGGACCAGAATCGTTTGCTGCCTGGTGTCCCTGTGAAAATGTTCGTTAGCATCGCTCATAAAAACCCAATTCATCAATGTGAGCATAATTTGCTCTGAACGGAAAGCTCACAAAAGGGTGAATTTGTTAGATAGACAGGTGGCCTGAGATCTCTCTCTGATACTGAATGATATGAATAATAGATTCTGGTAAATGTATGCCAAGACTTGAGTTGTAAACACAGCTGCCTCCATTCCCGTCCAGAATAACAGCTTTGAGAATGAGAGCAGAGGAACTACATAGATCCACCTGAGGACTGAGCCTGGATTCACACAGAACAGAACACTAACACAGGCGCACTGTCACATACTTGGAAAAAACAAACCCATAAAATGCATTATGCTCAGTGGTCCATAGATTTCTTGGGTTTCTGAACTAAACCAATTAATAGTTTGACAGACATGTCTAAATGATGACCGCATCATTAAACTGCGGCAGAAGAGGGGCAATGAAGTCAACGTCTCATGTAAGAGGTGCTCATCGAATCACAAAAGCAAACAAATGCTGCGAAAAAAAAAGGTATAAAACATTCCTACTCCCACTTGGAGAGTTTAGACTAGAACTATTGAGTAGAATATTAACTCAACTCATTTTCAAATATCACAAATGTTAGCCAACAACACTGAAAAAAGACCCACCAACTATATACAAAACTTTATTAGCCAATTATATTAAAAAGTGGGGCTGTACAGCAGAGATAAGTCAGACGAATTGGTGGGAAGGGATATTGACCCTAGTAAAGGTCTCACGGTTTCCCTACCTAGCCACGAACTTGGCACCCCTGCTCAATGTCGGTTCACCCACAATGACTGTTAAACCCTGCAAATGTTCCAAGAATGGCTTCACAGGAGTTTGGGGCTCATTTTTTTCCTAAATGGAACCATGACTGTCTACTTTTCTCTGCTCATTTATGCTTCTCCTATCATAAAGTAGCGACTGGAACATTGTAAACTTTGCAACATTGATTGAGGGTGTACTTCTTTACATCCAAGATTCAAAAGTTCACAGCGTCCAAGACTCAAAAGCTCACAGTGAACATACGGACTGGTCAGTCGGCAGTACAATTTAGAGAAGGATGAGCTGAGTAGACATATGGGTTTTTGGGAAAGATTTGATATAATCATATCTTATGTTTTTGTATTTAATTCCTGATCATTCCATGCTTAGGAGTCCAGTTGTCGGCCCTAATCAGTGACTGAAAGCTATCTCTGTATATACAATTATACTAAAAATGCTGTCATTGTCAGATAGGACAGCCCAATGGTCCACAATGAGCAGGAATGTAAAAAATAAAAATAGCAAGATCTACTAAATCCTTTCCCACAAAGCTATAAGTCAATCTGCTCTGCTGCTCCAGTTCTACACATTGGACTGCATGTTCAAGATGACTAAAACCATCCTCTTCGCTCTCATTTTTTGCCAGATGAGCATGTGACTCCTGGGTCTGAGCATTCGGTTATGGGCTCACCAGGTGAAGTGGATTTGCTAAGCCATAGATCAGGTTGAGCAGAACAGACAAGAAGTAATGATGCACCAGAGTTGGACTTGCCGGAACAACGAGGACCAGTAGGGTTAGAGATGCAGGACAGCAGGTGGATCTTCAGAGCTAGAAGTATTAGGTGCTACAGAGCCAAAAGTGGGTATAGCACAGGAACAGCAGACTGGTGCAGACAATTTGATACCTTGTAGGCAGGGCTGCCACTAGGAAGTTTGGGCCCCATACTGGCAAAAATTTCGGGGCCCCCTTGAGAGTCTGCCCAGGCTCCACCCCCCCTCAAACCATCCACAGTCCCACTGCCGTCTCTTGGAAAAACTCTACTTCTGTACAACATCCTCACCAATGACACATTTACAGCTCCCATCACCACATTCATAGCTAGCAGCTTTTGCTTTGACCAAAAGATGTTTTAATCTGCCACCAAGACAACGTAGACTCTTTTGGCCGGGCCTTACTCTACTGTAATTTACTAAACATTTGTTAAAATATCCAATACAATTTAGGTATATTTTTATTTATTGTTCAATTTTTAAAATGACTAATAATGTCTCAAACAAAAAAAAAAATACCGCCGCAACATGACCATACCACATATCACCACCATATAGTGATCAAATAATACCACATACAAGGAGTAAACACAACCACACCAAGACCAGACTACGTATTATTAGTGATGAGCAAATATACTCGTTACTCGAGATTTCCCGAGCACGCTCGGGTATCCTCCGAGTATTTTTTAGTGCTCGGAGTTTTAGTTTTTATTGCCGCAGATGAATGATTTACATCTGTTAGCCAGCATAAGTATATGTGGGGATTTCCTAGCAACCAGGTAACCCCCACATGTACTTATGCTGGCTAACAGATGTAAATCATTCAGCTGCGGCAATAAAAACTAAAACTCCGAGCATTAAAAAATACTCAGAGGATACCCGAGCATGCTCGGGAAATCTCGAGTAACGAGTATATTCGCTCACCACTATGTATTACCACAGTGACCAAATAATAGCACATACAAGGAACAAATATCATCACACCATGACCAGATCACATATAACCCAACATAGTGACCGAATACTACAATACTGCCATTATACACAGGAAATCTGTACTTCGTATACAGTGTCCATGTACAAGTAATACAGTGTTCACCGGTGACATTATACACAGGAGCTCTATATATAGTGCCAGTGTACAGGTAATACAGTGATCACCAGTGACATACACAGAAGCTCTGTATATTGTCTCAGTGTACAGGTAATACAGTGATCACTGGTGACATTATATACAGGAGCTCTGTGTATAATATATAGTGTACATGTAAAACAGTGATCACCAGTGACATACACAGGACCTCTGTATATAGTATACAGTGTATAGTGTCAGTGTACAGGTAACACACTGCCTCATCAGTGACATCTCTAGTTGAAGTCCTTCATCTTTGCTTTTCATCTTCATCCAGCATGCACCGCCGTCACTTCTTCCAGCCAGGACTTGTCTTTGCAGAAAATAACAGTTATCTAGAGCTCATTCCCCAATTTTTCTACAATCTCAACACTATGCCAGATGAAGAGAAAAAGTGACCGTGTTGCCCTGCTTGGTAACAGGACCTTTCCTCCCCAACCGTATCCTCAAAAATAATAATTAGCCCCTACAGTAATAATGTCCCACATTCTGGACCCCACATATCCTCCCATTCTGCCTTGTGTCTCTCCATACTTCCCCCATGTCTCTCCATATTGTCCCCATAGTATAATGCAGCCCCATAGCTGTATAATGCAGCCCCATATCAGTATGATGCACCCTATAGTACTATGATGCACCTCCATGGTATAATGCACCCCCATAGGAGTATAATGCAACCCCTTTCCCTCCCCCATAGTAGTATAATGCACCCCCATACAGGTATAATATGTTCCATACCTCGGCTTTACAAAAACTAAAGTTTTTCCTTACCTAGCTGAACTTCAGCGGTGTCCTCCACTCCGACTCAGCTGAGGCGTGTAGTGTCATTCCTGCATATTATAGTGACATCATATGTCGGCGACGTGCGCGCTGATGTCAGCTGCCGGCCTGTGATTGGCTGGTGGCTGTTAAGTGTTGCCATGCGGGAGGAATCTCCTGCATGGCAACAGATTTTAACTGATCATTAGTGTTGAGCATTCCGATACTGCAAATATCGGGTATCGGCCGATATTCGCTGTATCGGAATTCCGATACCGAGTTCCGATATTTTTGTGATATCGGAAATCGGAATCGGAAGTTCCCAGTGTATCGTTCCCAGGGTCTGGAGGAGAGGAGACTCTCCTTCAGGCCCTGGGATCCATATTCATGTAAAAAATAAAGAATAAAAATTAAAAATATGGATATACTCACCCCTCCGGCGGACCCTGGACCTTAGCGGTGTAACCGGCAGCCTCCATTCCTAAGAATGCAGTGAGTGTAGGACCTGCGATGATGTCGCAGCTTGTGATTGGTCGTGTGAGCGGTCACATGAGCGGTCACGCGACCAATCACAAGCCGCAATGTCATCGAAGGTCCTTCACTCTGCATTCTTAGGAACGGAGGCTGCCGGTTACACCGCTAAGGTCCAGGCTCCGCCGGAGGGGTGAGTATATCCATATTTTTTATTCTTATTCTTTATTTTTTACATGAATATGGATCCCAGGGCCTGTAGGAGAGTTTCCTCTCCTTCAGACCCTGGGAACCATCCAGGATACCTTCCGATATTTGTGTCCCATTGACTTGTATTGGTCTTGGGTATCGGTATCGGCGAGATCCGATATTTTGCCGGTATCGGCCGATCCAATCCGATACCTATACTTTCGAATATCGGAAGGTATCCCTCAACACTACTGATCGTATATTGGAGGACGCGCTGTTTGTCATGATCTCCATGGCCAGAGAACTAGCATAAGCCTCTATAGGAACAAGCTCTTGGAAGATGTAACTATACTGACCATGAACTAAACCTACCGCATCATCTAGAAGTAGCCAGGTAGCATGTCCTACTTTTTATCCCTATATGCCCAGCGCCGGCCGGAGAACTAAATAATGCTAGCAGAGGGAAATATAAGACCTGACTCACCTCTAGAGAAATGCCCAAAAAAAGGAGACAGAGGCCCCCCACATATATTGGCGGTGATTTTAGAAGAAATAACAAACGCAGCAGGAAAATAGTTTTAGCAAATTTGAGGTCCGCTTTCTAGATAGCAGAAGACAGAAAGCATACTTTCATGGTCAGTAGAAAACCCTAACAAAACACATCCAGAAATTACTTTAGGACTCTGGCATTAACTCATAATACCAGAGTGGCAATTCCTGATCAACAAGAGCTTTCCAGACACAGTAACGAAACTGCAGCTGTGAACTGGAACCAAAATACAAAAACAAAACATGGACGAATGTCCAACTTATCTAGTAGATGTCTGGGAGCAGGAACAAGCACAGAGAGGCTTCTGATAACATTGTTGACCGGCAAGCATCTAACAGAGAAGCCAGGTTATATAGCGACACCCAGATCTAATCAGAACAGGTGAACAGGGAAGATGATGTCACAAGTTCAATTCCACCAGTAGCCACCGGGGGAGCCCAGAATCCAAATTCACAACAGTACCCCCCCCTCAAGGAGGGGGCACCGAACCCTCACCAGAACCACCAGGGCGATCAGGATGGGCCCTATGAAAGGCACGAACCAGATCAGAGGCATGAACATCAGATGCAGTGACCCAAGAATTATCCTCCTGGCCATATCCCTTCCACTTGACCAGATACTGGAGTCTCCGTCTGGAAACACGGGAGTCTAGGATTTTTTCCACAACGTACTCCAACTCACCCTCAACCAACACCGGAGCAGGAGGCTCAACGGAAGGCACAACCGGTGCCTCATACCTGCGCAATAACGACCGATGAAAAACGTTATGAATAGAAAAGGATGCAGGGAGGTCCAAACGGAAGGAAACAGGGTTAAGAATCTCCAATATTTTATACGGACCGATGAACCGAGGCTTAAACTTAGGAGATGAGACCCTCATAGGGACAAAACGAGAAGACAACCACACCAAATCTCCAACACAAAGCCGAGGACCAACACGACGGTGACGGTTGGCAAAAAGCTGAGTCTTCTCCTGGGACAACTTTAAATTGTCCATCACCTGCCCCCAGATATGATGCAATCTCTCCACCAACGCATCCACATTGCGCAACGCAGGATCCCCTGGTGCCAATGCAAAAGCCCAGTCTTGAGGGTCGCCCCGGAGCAAGGAAATCACAATCCCAACCTGCTGTGCAGGGTCTCCAGCAGAACGAGATTTCAGGGACAAAAATAGCTTACAATTATTTCTAAAATTCTGAAAGCTAGATCTATTCCCTGAGAAGAATTCCGGCAAAGGAATTCTCGGCTCAGATACCGGAGCATGAATAATAAAATCTTGCAAATTTTGTACTTTCGTGGTGAGATTATTCAAACCTGCAGTTACACTCTGAAGATCCATTATTAACAGGTGAACACAAAGCCATTCAAAGATTATAAGGAGAGAGAAAAAAAAGAAAGACTGCAGCATAGACAGACTGGCAAGTGATCCAATTAAGAGCACAGAGAAAAAAAAAAAAAAAAAAAAAAAACTCTCAGCAGACTTCTTATTTCTCTCCTTTCTCAGCCAAGGATTTTAACCCTTTAGTGGGCCGGTCAAACTGTCATGATCTCCATGGCCAGAGAACTAGCATAAGCCTCTATAGGAACAAGCTCTTGGAAGATGTAACTATACTGACCATGAACTAAACCTACCGCATCATCTAGAAGTAGCCAGGTAGCATGTCCTACTTTTTATCCCTATATGCCCAGCGCCGGCCGGAGAACTAAATAATGCTAGCAGAGGGAAATATAAGACCTGACTCACCTCTAGAGAAATGCCCAAAAAAAGGAGACAGAGGCCCCCCACATATATTGGCGGTGATTTTAGAAGAAATAACAAACGCAGCAGGAAAATAGTTTTAGCAAATTTGAGGTCCGCTTTCTAGATAGCAGAAGACAGAAAGCATACTTTCATGGTCAGTAGAAAACCCTAACAAAACACATCCAGAAATTACTTTAGGACTCTGGCATTAACTCATAATACCAGAGTGGCAATTCCTGATCAACAAGAGCTTTCCAGACACAGTAACGAAACTGCAGCTGTGAACTGGAACCAAAATACAAAAACAAAACATGGACGAATGTCCAACTTATCTAGTAGATGTCTGGGAGCAGGAACAAGCACAGAGAGGCTTCTGATAACATTGTTGACCGGCAAGCATCTAACAGAGAAGCCAGGTTATATAGCGACACCCAGATCTAATCAGAACAGGTGAACAGGGAAGATGATGTCACAAGTTCAATTCCACCAGTAGCCACCGGGGGAGCCCAGAATCCAAATTCACAACAGCTGTTGTGAATTTGGATTCTGGGCTCCCCCGGTGGCTACTGGTGGAATTGAACTGGTGTCTTCATCTTCTCTGTTCACCTGTTCCCATCAAGATGTGGGAGTTGCTATATAACCTTGCTGCTCTGTTAGTTGCTTGCCGGTCAACAATGTTATCAGAAGCCTCTCTGTGCTTGTTCCTGCTCCTAGACAACTACTAGATAAGTTGGACTCTTGTCCATGTTTGTTTTTGCATTTTTGTTCCAGTTCACAGCTGTAGTTTCGTTACTGTGTCTGGAAAGCTCTTGTGAACAGGAATTGCCACTCTGGTGTTATGAGTTAATGCCAGAGTTTTAAAGTAATTTCTGGATGGTGTTTTAATAGGGTTTTCAGCTGACCATGAAAGTGTCCTTTCTGTCTTCTGCTATGTAGTAAGTGGACCTCAAATTTGCTAAGCCTATTTTCATACTACGTTTGTTATTTCATCTTAATTCACCGCCAATACATGTGGGGGGCCTCTGTCTCCTTTCGGGGTATTTCTCTAGAGGTGAGCTAGGACTTATATTTTCCTCTGCTAGCATTATTTAGTCCTCCGGCTGGTGCTGGGCATCTAGAATCAACGTAGGCATGCTACCCGGCCACTGCTAGTTGTGCGTTAGGTTTAGTTCATGGTCAGCTCAGTTTCCATCTTCCAAGAGCTAGTTCCTATATATGCTGATGCTATGATCTCTTGCCATTGAGATCATGACAGTTTGACCGGCCTACTAAAGGGTTAAAATCCTTGGCTGAGAAAGGAGAGAAATAAGTAGTCTGCTGAAATTTTTTTTTTTCTCTCCTTTGAATGGCTCTGTGTCCACCTGTTTGTAATGGATCTTCAGAGTGTAACTGCAGGTTTGAATAATCTCGCCACGAAGGTACAAAATTTGCAAGATTTTGTTTGTCATGCACCTGTATCTGAGCCGAGAATTCCTTTGCCGGAATTTTTCTCGGGGAATAGATCTGGGTTTCAGAATTTTCGAAATAATTGCAAATTATTTTTGTCCCTGAAATCTCGCTCTGCCGGAGATCCTGCACAGCAGGTCAGGAATGTGATTTCCTTGCTCCGGGGCGACCCTCAAGACTGGGCTTTTTCATTGACACCAGGGGATCCTGCGTTGCTCAATGTGGATGCGTTTTTTCTGGCCTTGGGGTTGCTTTATGACGAACCTCATTTGGAGCTTCAGGCAGAAAAAACTTTGATGTCCCTATCTCAGGGGCAAGATGAAGCGGAAATTTACTGCCAAAGATTCCGTAAATGGTCTGTGCTTACTCAGTGGAATGAGTGCGCCCTGGCGGCGACTTTCAGAGAGGGTCTCTCTGATGCCATTAAGGATGTTATGGTGGGGTTCCCTGTGCCTGCGGGTCTGAATGAGTCCATGACAATGGCTATTCAGATCGATAGGCGTTTGCGGGAGCGCAAACCAGTGCACCATCTGGCGGTGTCCACTGAGAAATCGCCAGAGAGTATGCAGTGTGATAGAATTCTGTCCCGAAGCGAGCGGCAGAATTTTAGACGGAAAAATGGGTTGTGTTTCTATTGTGGTGATTCTACTCATGTTATATCAGCATGCTCTAAGCGCACTAAAAAGCTTGGTAAATCTGTTTCCATTTGCACCTTACCGTCTAAGTTTATTCTATCTGTGACCCTGATTTGCTCTTTGTCATCTATTACCACGGACGCCTATGTCGACTCTGGCGCCGCTTTGAGTCTTATGGATTGGTCCTTTGCCAAACGCTGTGGGTATGATTTAGAGCCTTTGGAGACTCCTATTCCTCTGAAGGGGATTGACTCCACCCCATTGGCTAATAATAAACCACAATACTGGACACAAGTAACTATGCGTATTAATCCGGATCACCAGGAGATTATTCGCTTTCTGGTGCTGTATAATCTACATGATGATTTGGTGCTAGGATTGCCTTGGCTGCAATCTCACAACCCAGTCCTCGACTGGAGAGCTATGTCTGTGTTGAGCTGGGGATGTAAGGGGGCTCATGGGGATGTACCTGTGGTTTCCATTTCATCATCTATTCCCTCTGAAATTCCTGAGTTCCTGTCTGACTATCGTGACGTCTTTGAAGAATCCAAGCTTGGTTCGTTACCTCCGCACCGAGAGTGCGATTGTGCCATAGATTTAATCCCGGGTAGTAAATACCCAAAGGGTCGTTTATTTAATCTGTCTGTGCCTGAACATGCTGCTATGCGTGAATATATAAAGGAGTCCTTGGAAAAGGGACATATTCGTCCATCGTCATCTCCCTTAGGAGCCGGTTTTTTCTTTGTGTCAAAAAAAGACGGCTCTTTGAGACCATGTATTGATTATCGGCTTTTGAATAAAATCACTGTTAAATATCAATACCCATTGCCGTTGCCGACTGATTTGTTTGCTCGCATAAAGGGGGCCAAGTGGTTCTCTAAGATTGACCTTCGTGGGGCGTATAATTTGGTGCGAATCAGGCAGGGGGATGAGTGGAAAACCGCATTTAATACGCCCGAGGGCCACTTTGAGTATTTAGTGATGCCTTTTGGTCTTTCAAATGCTCCGTCAGTTTTCCAGTCCTTTATGCATGATATTTTTCGCGATTATTTGGATAAATTTATGATTGTGTATCTGGATGATATTCTGATTTTTTCGGATGACTGGGACTCTCATGTCCAGCAAGTCAGGAGGGTTTTTCAGGTTTTGCGGTCTAATTCTTTGTGTGTGAAGGGTTCTAAGTGTGTTTTTGGGGTACAGAGGATTTCCTTTTTGGGATATATTTTTTCCCCCTCTTCCATTGAAATGGATCCTGTCAAGGTTCAAGCTATTTGTGATTGGACGCAGCCCTCTTCTCTTAAGAGTCTTCAGAAATTTTTGGGCTTTGCTAACTTTTATCGTCGATTTATTGCTGGTTTTTCGGATATTGCTAAGCCATTGACCGATTTGACTAAGAAGGGTGCTGATGTTGCTGATTGGTCCCCTGATGCTGTGGAGGCCTTTCGGGAGCTTAAGCGCCGTTTTTCCTCTGCCCCTGTGTTGCGTCAGCCTGATGTTGCTCTACCTTTTCAGGTTGAGGTCGACGCTTCTGAGATCGGAGCTGGGGCAGTGTTGTCGCAGAAAAGTTCTGACTGCTCCGTGATGAGGCCTTGTGCCTTCTTTTCCCGTAAATTTTCGCCCGCTGAGCGGAATTATGATGTTGGGAATCGGGAGCTTTTGGCCATGAAGTGGGCTTTTGAGGAGTGGCGCCATTGGCTTGAGGGGGCCAGACATCAGGTGGTGGTATTGACTGACCACAAAAATTTGATTTATCTTGAGACCGCCAGGCGCCTGAATCCTAGACAGGCGCGCTGGTCATTATTTTTCTCTCGGTTTAATTTTGTGGTGTCATACCTACCGGGTTCTAAGAATGTTAAGGCGGATGCCCTTTCTAGGAGTTTTGAGCCTGACTCGCCTGGTAACTCTGAGCCCACAGGTATCCTTAAGGATGGAGTGGTATTGTCAGCCGTTTCTCCAGACCTGCGGCGGGCCTTGCAGGAGTTTCAGGCGGATAGACCTGATCGTTGCCCACCTGATAAACTGTTTGTTCCTGATGATTGGACCAGTAGAGTCATCTCTGAGGTTCATTCTTCTGCGTTGGCAGGTCATCCTGGCATTTTTGGTACCAGGGATTTGGTGGCAAGGTCCTTCTGGTGGCCTTCCCTGTCACGAGATGTGCGAGGCTTTGTGCAGTCTTGTGACGTTTGTGCTCGGGCCAAGCCTTGTTGTTCTCGGGCTAGTGGATTGTTGTTGCCCTTGCCTATTCCTAAGAGGCCTTGGACGCACATCTCGATGGATTTTATTTCAGATCTGCCTGTTTCTCAGAAGATGTCTGTCATCTGGGTGGTGTGTGACCGTTTCTCTAAGATGGTCCATTTGGTTCCTCTGCCCAAGTTGCCTTCTTCTTCCGAGTTGGTTCCTCTGTTTTTTCAAAATGTTGTTCGTTTGCATGGTATTCCTGAGAATATCGTTTCTGACAGAGGGACCCAATTCGTGTCTAGATTTTGGCGGGCATTCTGTGCTAGGATGGGCATAGATTTATCTTTTTCGTCCGCTTTCCATCCTCAGACGAATGGCCAGACCGAGCGGATTAATCAGACCCTGGAGACATATCTGAGGTGTTTTGTGTCTGCTGACCAGGATGATTGGGTTGCTTTTTTGCCATTGGCGGAGTTCGCTCTCAATAATCGGGCCAGCTCTGCCACTTTGGTGTCCCCGTTTTTCTGTAATTCGGGGTTTCATCCTCGATTTTCCTCTGGTCAGGTGGAATCTTCGGATTGTCCTGGAGTGGATGCTGTGGTGGAGAGATTGCATCGGATCTGGGGGCAGGTGGTGGACAATTTGAGGTTGTCCCAGGAGAAGACTCAGCTTTTTGCCAACCGCCACCGTCGTGTTGGTCCTCGGCTTTGTGTTGGGGATTTGGTGTGGTTGTCTTCTCGTTTTGTCCCTATGAGGGTCTCTTCTCCTAAGTTTAAGCCTCGGTTTATCGGCCCATATAAGATATTGGAGATTCTTAACCCTGTTTCCTTCCGTTTGGACCTCCCTGCATCCTTTTCTATTCATAACGTTTTTCATCGGTCATTATTGCGCAGGTATGAGGTACCGGTTGTGCCTTCCGTTGAGCCTCCTGCTCCGGTGTTGGTTGAGGGTGAGTTGGAGTACGTTGTGGAGAAAATCTTAGACTCTCGTGTTTCCAGACGGAGACTCCAGTATCTGGTCAAGTGGAAGGGATACGGCCAGGAGGATAATTCTTGGGTGAATGCATCTGATGTTCATGCCTCTGATCTGGTTCGTGCCTTTCATAGGGCCCATCCTGATCGCCCTGGTGGTTCTGGTGAGGGTTCGGTGCCCCCTCCTTGAGGGGGGGGTACTGTTGTGAATTTGGATTCTGGGCTCCCCCGGTGGCTATTGGTGGAATTGAACTGGTGTCTTCATCTTCTCTGTTCACCTGTTCCCATCAAGATGTGGGAGTCGCTATATAACCTTGCTGCTCTGTTAGTTGCTTGCCGGTCAACAATGTTATCAGAAGCCTCTCTGTGCTTGTTCCTGCTCCTAGACAACTACTAGATAAGTTGGACTCTTGTCCATGTTTGTTTTTGCATTTTTGTTCCAGTTCACAGCTGTAGTTTCGTTACTGTGTCTGGAAAGCTCTTGTGAACAGGAATTGCCACTCTGGTGTTATGAGTTAATGCCAGAGTTTTAAAGTAATTTCTGGATGGTGTTTTAATAGGGTTTTCAGCTGACCATGAAAGTGTCCTTTCTGTCTTCTGCTATGTAGTAAGTGGACCTCAAATTTGCTAAGCCTATTTTCATACTACGTTTGTTATTTCATCTTAATTCACCGCCAATACATGTGGGGGGCCTCTGTCTCCTTTCGGGGTATTTCTCTAGAGGTGAGCTAGGACTTATATTTTCCTCTGCTAGCATTATTTAGTCCTCCGGCTGGTGCTGGGCATCTAGAATCAACGTAGGCATGCTACCCGGCCACTGCTAGTTGTGCGTTAGGTTTAGTTCATGGTCAGCTCAGTTTCCATCTTCCAAGAGCTAGTTCCTATATATGCTGATGCTATGATCTCTTGCCATTGAGATCATGACAACGCGCGATCAGTCACTAAAGCGGCAGGAGCCCGGTGATCCTGTCACATTGCAGCCTACAATCCAAGGCACAGGTATGCCGGACCTACCCAGGACCCAGGTGTCCTTTTGCAAGCAGGATATCCTTTACACCATTCAGTTATTTTGCCAACAGCGACTATATGAATAAGACCCTATGAGGGTCGAAACGTTATGTTCTTGTTGCCTCACCATTTTCTCTGTTATGACCCCAATGGCGAGGGTCTCAGAAATATCAGCAAGTCTGCGAAGTACAAAAATCCAGCTCATAGGGCAGTGGTAACTGGGTTGACCATATATCTACTCCTAACGCCAACCCTAGAAGTAGCCGGGGAACATGCCTACGTTGGTCGCTAGATGTCTCGCGCCAGCCGGAGAGCTAACTACCCCTAGAAGAGGAAAACAAAGACCTCTCTTGCCTCCAGAGAAAAGACCCCAAAAGTAGGATACAAGCCCCCCACAAATAATAACGGTGAGGTAAGAGGAAATGACAAACACAGAGATGAACTAGGTTTAGCAAAGAGAGGCCCACTTACTAATAGCAGAATATAGTAAGATAACTTATATGGTCAACAAAAACCCTATCAAAAATCCACGCTGGAGATTCAAGAACCCCCGAACCGTCTAACGGCCCGGGGGGAGAACACCAGCCGCCCTAGAGCTTCCAGCAAGGTCAGGATACAGATTATATACAAGCTGGACAAAAATAGCAAACAAAAACAAATTGCAAAAAGCAAAAAAGCAGACTTAGCTTAATGAAGCAGGAACCAGGATCAGTAGACAAGAGCACTACAGATTAGCTCTGATATCAACGTTGCCAGGCATTGAACTGAAGGTCCAGGGAGCTTATATAGCAACACCCCTGACCTAACGACCCAGGTGAGCATAAAAGGAATGACTGACATATCCAGAGTCAAATCACTAGTAGCCACTAGAGGGAGCCAAAAAGTAAATTCACAACAGTACCCCCCCCTTAGTGAGGGGTCACCGAACCCTCACCAAGACCACCAGGGCGATCAGGATGAGCGGCGTGAAAGGCACGAACTAAATCGGCCGCATGCACATCAGAGGCGACCACCCAGGAATTATCCTCCTGACCATAGCCCTTCCACTTGACCAGATACTGAAGCCTCCGCCTAGAGAGACGAGAATCCAAGATCTTCTCCACCACGTACTCCAACTCGCCCTCAACCAACACCGGAGCAGGAGGCTCAGCAGAAGGAACCACAGGCACAACGTACCGCCGCAACAAGGACCTATGAAATACGTTGTGAATGGCAAACGACACCGGAAGATCCAGGCGAAAGGATACAGGATTAAGGATCTCCAATATCTTGTAAGGACCAATGAATCGAGGTTTAAATTTGGGAGAGGAGACCTTCATAGGAACAAATCGAGAAGACAGCCATACCAAATCCCCAACGCGAAGTCGGGGACCCACACCGCGGCGGCGGTTGGCAAAATGCTGAGCCTTCTCCTGTGACAACTTCAAGTTGTCCACCACATGATTCCAGATCCGCTGCAACCTATCCACCACAGAATCCACCCCAGGACAGTCAGAAGGCTCGACATGTCCCGAGGAAAAACGAGGGTGGAAACCAGAGTTGCAGAAAAATGGCGAAACCAAGGTGGCAGAACTAGCCCGATTATTAAGGGCAAATTCAGCCAACAGCAAGAAGGTCACCCAATCGTCCTGATCAGCAGAGACAAAACACCTCAAATAAGCCTCCAAAGTCTGATTAGTTCGTTCCGTTTGTCCGTTAGTCTGTGGATGAAAAGTGGACGAAAACGACAAATCTATGCCCATCCTACCACAAAAGGATCGCCAGAACCTGGAAACAAACTGGGATCCTCTATCCGACACAATATTCTCAGGAATGCCGTGCAAACGAACCACGTTCTGGAAGAACACAGGAACCAGATCAGAAGAGGAAGGCAGTTTGGGCAAAGGAACCAGATGGACCATCTTGGAGAAACGATCACATATCACCCAGATGACAGACATGCCCTGAGACACCGGAAGATCCGAAATGAAATCCATAGAGATGTGTGTCCAAGGTCTCTTCGGGACAGGCAAGGGCAAGAGCAACCCGCTGGCACGAGAACAGCAAGGCTTAGCTCGAGCACAAATACCACAGGACTGCACAAATGACCGCACATCTCTTGACAAGGAAGGCCACCAAAAGGACCTGGCCACCAGATCTCTGGTGCCAAAAATTCCCGGGTGCCCTGCCAACACTGAGGAATGAACCTCGGAAATGACTCTGCTGGTCCATTTAGCAGGCACAAACAATCTGTCAGGTGGACAAGAGTCAGGCCTACCAGCCTGAAATCTCTGCAACACACGTCGCAGATCTGGAGAAATAGCTGACAGGATAACTCCTTCCTTAAGAATACCCACAGGTTCAGCGACTCCAGGAGCATCAGGCACAAAGCTCCTAGACAGAGCATCGGCCTTCACATTCTTAGAACCTGGTAAATACGAAACCACAAAGTCAAAACGGGAGAAAAACAATGACCAGCGGGCCTGTCTAGGATTCAGGCGTTTAGCAGACTCGAGGTACATCAGATTTTTGTGATCAGTCAAGACCACCACACAATGCTTAGCACCCTCGAGCCAATGACGCCACTCCTCAAATGCCCACTTCATGGCCAACAACTCCCAATTGCCCACATCATAATTTCGCTCTGCCGGCGAAAACTTCCTAGAGAAAAAGGCACAAGGTCTCATAGTAGAGCAACAAGGGCCTCTCTGCGACAAAACGGCCCCTGCCCCAATCTCCGAAGCATCCACTCCAACCTGAAAGGGAAGTGAGACATCAGGCTGGCACAAAACAGGCGCTGAAGTAAACCGGCGCTTCAACTCCTGGAAAGCCTCCACGGCAGCAGGAGCCCAGTTAGCCACATCAGAGCCTTTCTTGGTCATATCCGTCAACGGTTTAACAACGCTAGAAAAATTAGCGATAAAACGACGGTAGAAGTTAGCAAAACCCAAGAACTTCTGAAGACTCTTAACTGACGAGGGTTGAGTCCAATCATGAATAGCTCGAACCTTGACTGGGTCCATCTCCACAGCAGAAGGGGAAAAAATGAACCCTAAAAAGGGAACCTTCTGTACACCAAAAAGACACTTTGAGCCTTTAACAAACAAAGAATTTTCACGCAAAATCTTGAAAACCATCCTGACCTGCTCCACATGCGAGTCCCAATCATCAGAAAAAACCAGAATATCATCCAGATAAACGATCAAAAATTTATCCAGATACTTCCGGAAAATGTAATGCATAAAGGACTGAAAAACTGAAGGTGCATTAGAGAGCCCAAATGGCATCACCAAGTACTCAAAATGACCTTCGGGCGTATTGAATGCGGTTTTCCATTCATCTCCTTGCTTAATGCGCACAAGGTTGTACGCACCACGAAGGTGAACCACTTGGCACCTTTAATCCGGGCAAACAAGTCTGACAACAACGGCAAAGGATACTGAAATTTGACAGTGATCTTATTTAAAAGCCGATAGTCAATACAAGGCCTCAAAGATCCGTCCTTTTTAGCCACAAAAAAGAATCCCGCACCAAGAGGGGAAGAAGAAGGACGGATATGCCCCTTCTCCAGAGACTCCTTAATATATGAGCGCATCGCGGTATGTTCAGGTACCGACAGATTAAACAGTCTTCCCTTAGGAAACTTACTGCCTGGAATCAAATCTATAGCACAGTCACATTCCCTATGAGGAGGCAATGCACTTGACCTAGACTCGCTGAAGACATCCTGATAATCAGACAAATACGCCGGAACTTCCGAAGGCGTAGAAGTAGCAATAGACACGGGCAGGGAATCTCCATGAATTCCATGACAGCCCCAACTTGACACTGACATTGCCTTCCAGTCCAAGACTGGATTATGGGTCTGTAACCATGGCAAACCCAAAACAACCAAATCATGCATCTTATGCAGAACAAGAAAACGTATCACCTCCCGATGTTCAGGAGTCATGCACATGGTAACCTGTGTCCAAAACTGCGGTTTATTTTCTGCCAATGGCGTAGCGTCAATACCCCTAAGAGGGATAGGATTTTCTAATGGCTCAAGAACAAAACCGCAGCGCTTGGCGAATGACAGATCCATAAGACTCAGGGCAGCACCTGAATCCACAAACGCCACGACAGGATACGATGACAGTGAGCAAATCAAAGTTACAGATAGAATGAACTTAGGTTGCAAATTACCAATGGCGACAGGACTAACAACCTTAGTAAGACGCTTAGAGCATGCTGAGATAACATGTGCAGAATCACCACAGTAGTAACACAAGCCATTCTGGCGTCTATGAATTTTCCGCTCATTTCTAGTCAGGATTCTATCACATTGCATTAAATCAGGTGCCTGTTCAGATAACACCATGAGGGAATTTGCGGTTTTGCGCTCCCGCAACCGCCGGTCAATTTGAATTGCCAGGGCCATGGAATCATTCAGACCTGTGGGAATGGGAAAACCCACCATCACATTCTTAATGGCTTCAGAAAGGCCATTTCTAAAATTTGCAGCCAATGCACACTCGTTCCACTGGGTCAGCACGGACCATTTCCGAAATTTTTGGCAATACACCTCAGCCTCGTCCTGGCCCTGAGACATAGCCAGCAAGGCTTTTTCTGCCTGAATCTCAAGATTGGGTTCCTCATAAAGCAAACCGAGCGCCAGAAAAAACGCATCAATATCAGCCAATGCCGGATCTCCTGGCGCCAGCGAGAAAGCCCAATCCTGAGGGTCGCCCCGTAAAAAAGAAATAACAATTTTCACTTGCTGAGCGGAGTCTCCAGAGGAACAGGGTCTCAGGGACAAAAACAATTTACAATTATTCCTGAAATTTCTAAACTTAAATCGATCTCCGGAAAACAGTTCAGGAATCGGTATCTTAGGTTCTGACATAGGATTTCTGGTAACATAATCTTGTATGCCCTGCACACGAGCAGCAAGCTGGTCCACACTTGTAATCAAGGTCTGGACATTCATGTCTGCAGCAATCACAAGCCACTCAGAGGTAAAGGGGAAAAGAAAAAAAAATGAGAGAGAGAAAAAAAAACTCAGAACTTTCTTTCTTATAATCCCACTTCTGCAATGCATTAAACATTTAATACTGGCCTGGCAAACTGTTATGACCCCAATGGCGAGGGTCTCAGAGAAAAAAGTAAGTCTGCGACGTACAAAAATCCAGCTCATAGGGCAGTGGTAACTGGGTTGACCATATATCTACTCCTAACGCCAACCCTAGAAGTAGCCGGGGAACATGCCTACGTTGGTCGCTAGATGTCTCGCGCCAGCCGGAGAGCTAACTACCCCTAGAAGAGGAAAACAAAGACCTCTCTTGCCTCCAGAGAAAAGACCCCAAAAGTAGGATACAAGCCCCCCACAAATAATAACGGTGAGGTAAGAGGAAATGACAAACACAGAGATGAACTAGGTTTAGCAAAGAGAGGCCCACTTACTAATAGCAGAATATAGTAAGATAACTTATATGGTCAACAAAAACCCTATCAAAAATCCACGCTGGAGATTCAAGAACCCCCGAACCGTCTAACGGCCCGGGGGGAGAACACCAGCCGCCCTAGAGCTTCCAGCAAGGTCAGGATACAGATTATATACAAGCTGGACAAAAATAGCAAACAAAAACAAATTGCAAAAAGCAAAAAAGCAGACTTAGCTTAATGAAGCAGGAACCAGGATCAGTAGACAAGAGCACTACAGATTAGCTCTGATATCAACGTTGCCAGGCATTGAACTGAAGGTCCAGGGAGCTTATATAGCAACACCCCTGACCTAACGACCCAGGTGAGCATAAAAGGAATGACTGACATATCCAGAGTCAAATCACTAGTAGCCACTAGAGGGAGCCAAAAAGTAAATTCACAACATTTCTCTATCTCTGCACCAATTCCTTATTCATGAATTCATCTACATCAGTATAATAAAGTCTTCACAAGCAACTATCAAGAGTGTGCGGTGATTGAACATTACTCTATTACTGGGGCCAGGTGAGCAGAACAGAGTGGGCCCACTGTGGGTCCTCTATGCTCATCGGGCCCCATAAGCTGGTAAGGGCAGTAATTTCCTGATGCTGGCCCTGCTTGTAGTAGTAGTGCAGAACACATGAACAGCAGAGTTGTGAGTGCTGACAGCAACAGATTAACCAAGATAATTTTGTTCTTGTATAACTTGACATGGCCGAGTTGAGGGTGCGACAGAAACAGGATAGGTAGTACACATTGGTTATTGCATACCTTAATAGCAGAGAGAAAGGTGTGGTTGATGTCAAGAATAACTGAAAGGATTTGGATATCTGGTACCTTGATAGCGGAGATGAGGTTTGCACTACATCAATATTAGCTAGACTGACCTTGACAATAGTAGAAGGCTGCAGCTTAGTAGATAATCACATACCTGGCTTGAGCTGAACCAATTGGGAAGTGTTGCCAAACTTAAGCAAAATATGTGGTAGCAGCGTGCACGCCTACCTGAATACTCAGGTGGCAAGCAACAGCAGCCACCCGAGCTGACCTGCAAAGGTGTTGGGTGATCACAATGGAGGTGCCATGTATAATTCTAATGTTCTAACTTTGCTGCTTTTTAACATTATTGACTTTTTTCAGTAAGAAAAGCTACAAAAAGCACAAAAACACTACAGAACACAGCCATAAAGTAACTACATAAAACAAATGCACTGACCACACTTTCTACAATTCACTCCCAGAACATAATCACAAAATGTAATATTATGTTAGCGTTGAACAAAAAAAAGGAACACAATCTGTCTGCAGCTTTCACTGGGTTTTAATACAGCGCAAAGATCCTGACGAGATCATAAAAGCAATTTTCAGAACTCACTTGATGATATTTGGAGGGGAATTTGTCAATGTTACAGACAATAATTGCTGCACGCCAGCATCATTCAACTCACAGCAACCACCGGAAATATCTTCACTCCCGCGCAGGTTATTTAAGAGAGAAGGCAACAAAGGAATAGAGAAAAAAGGAGGAAAATATGACACAAAATTCTAGAAGACCTAACTGTGCATGTGACAGATCTTATCTAGTCTTGATTTTTAAAGGGCTACTAGCTCAATCTTAGTGCTGGTCACTGTGTAAACCACTGGTTATAATTCAGGGTATAATTTTAAACCTGATTTCTAATGCTACAGAATATGACATCACTGACTTGGTCCATTCAATTATTGTGCAGAACTTACATATATGAAAAGGTTTATACTGCTTCCCTTTATTCCCCAGGTCACAAAACTCATTGGCCCTCCCTATAATTGTTCTCCTATATGTACATAGGGGCAGTATTATAGTAGTTATATTCTTGTACATAGGGCAAGTATTATAGTAGTTATATTCTTGTACATAGGGGCAGTATTATAGTAGTTATTCTTGCACATAGGAGCAGTATTATAGTAGTTATATTCTTGTACATAGGGGCAGTATTATAGTAGTTATATTCTTGTACATAGGAGCAGTATTATAGTAGTTATATTCTTGTACATAGGAGCAGTATTATAGTAGTTATATTCTTGTACATAGGGGCAGTATTATAGTAGTTATATTCTTGTACATAGGGGCAGTATTATAGTAGTTATATTCTTGTACATAGGGGCAGTATTATAGGAGTTATATTCTTGTGCATAGGGGCAGTATTATAGTAGTTATATTCTTGTACAAAGGGGCAGTATTATAGTAGTTATATTCTTGTACATAGGGCAAGTATTATAGTAGTTATATTCTTGTATATAGGGGCAGTATTATAGTAGCTATTCTTGCACATAGGAGCAGTATTATAGTAGTTATATTCTTGTACATAGGAGCAGTATTATAGTTATATTCTTGTACATAGGGGAAGTATTATAGTAGTTATATTCTTGTACATAAGGGCAGTATTATAGTAGTTATATTCTTGTACATAGGGGCAGTATTATAGTAGTTATATTCTTGTACATAGGAGCAGTATTGTAGTAGTTATATTCTTGCACATAGGGGCAGTATTATAATAGTTATATTCTTGTACATAGGGGCAGTATTATAGTAGTTATATTCTTGTACATAGGAGCAGTATTATAGTAGTTATATTCTTGTACATAGGGGAAGTATTATAGTAGTTATATTCTTGTACATAAGGGCAGTATTATAGTAGTTATATTCTTGTACATAGGGGCAGTATTATAGTAGTTATATTCTTGTACATAGGGGGCAGTATTATAGTAGTTATATTCTTGTACATAGGAGCAGTATTATAGTAGTTATATTCTTGTACATTGGGGCAGTATTATAGTAGTTATATTCTTGTACATAGGGGCAGTATTATACTAGTTATAATCTTGTACATAGGGGCAGTATTATAGGAGTTATATTCTTGTACATAGGGGCAGTATTATAGTAGTTATATTCTTGTACATAGGGACAGTATTATAGTAGTTATATTCCTGTACATAGGGGCAGTATTATAGTAGTTATAGTCTTGTACATGGGGGCAGTATTATAGTAGTTATATTCTTGTACATAGGGGCAGTATTATAGGAGTTATATTCTTGTACATAGGGGGCAGTATAATAGTAGTTATATTCTTGTGCATAGGGGCAGTATTATATTAATTACATTCTTGTACATAGAAGCAGTATTACAGTAGATATATTATTGTACTTAGGGGCACTATTATAGTAGTTATATTCTTGTACATAGAGGGCAGTATTATAGTAATTATATTCTTGTACATAGGAGCAGTATTATAGTAGTTATATTCTTGTACATAGGGAGCAGTATTATATTTGTTATATTCTTGAACATAGGAGCAGTATTATAGTAGTTATATTCTTGTACACAGGAGCAGTGTTATAGTAGTTATATTCATGTACATGGGGCAGTATTACATTAGTTATATTCTTGTACATAGGGACAGTATTATAGCAGTTATATTCTTGTACATAAGGGCAGTATTATAGTAGTTATATTCTTGTTCATTGGGCAGTATTATATTAGTTTTATTCTTGTACATAGGAGCAGTATTACAGTAGTTATATTCTTGTACATAGGGACAGTATTATATTAGTTATATTCTTGCACATAGGAGCAGTATTATAGTAGTTATACTCTTGTACAAAGGGGCAGTATTATAGTAGTTATATTCTTGTACAATGGGGTAGTATAGTAGTTATACTCTTGTACATAGCGACAGTATTATAGTAGTTATATTCTTGTATATAGGAGCAGTATTATAGTAGTTATACTCTTGTACATAGGGGCAGTATTATAGTATTTATATTATTTTACATAAAGGCAGAATTATATTAGTTTTATTTATGACCATAGGCGGTATCTTTATAGTACTTTTTTGTTTATAGGATCCTGTTCTTGTCCGCATTGGTTGGTTATATGTGACGTATAATTTGCTTCATTGGGTGCTGTATCATAGTAGCTTCTATACGGAATATACTTATCAATGTGAGCTATGCGAAAGTGCACCTATAATTTTGTTTCTGCCTTTGTATTTGCTAGACTTTGAACAAATACATCATCTTTGTGTAGAACAAAATATTAAGATAAAACACATTATTAGTTTATTAGTTATGGCAGAGCTTTTCCAAACTTCAGAAACGATGCCTTTCGCTAAAATAATTTTAAGGCCTGTAGGTGACGCTGTGATGAGAAATCGAGACACTGACCATATGTCTCTGCAACACTGACATCTGCTGATTAAAACATCGAACTACTCTCAACCTCAACCCAACCTGGGGGAAAAAAAAGGTAGTAGATGTAATAAATTGTAGGCTGACTTTTTGCAACAAAATGCATTGCAGAGGTGACTGTTTAACACGTACTTGTATAGGAAAACAGCCTCCTAGCCTGGAGAATACGGTACATAGGGATATGTGACCTTCTATTTAAGCTGCCTGATGTTGCGTTATGGAAGATAACAGTGAGATGGAACTATAAAAAATAAAAAAAATAAAAAATCTCGCGATCATGAATATTAAGGGAGATGAATAAAATCAACATGACTTTGAACAGGACTGTGATTTATTAGCGCTGATTTGCTTGTAAATTATGACACAAAGTCTTCATTTTCGCTGCTCAGGAACATGTGCACATTTCAGCTTGCTGGACACATCCTGCAGAACTTGACATCTGCTACTGAATTCATGCTAGTATTCCTGGCGCCAGCTCCCTTATGCATGGCTATTGAGGTTACACTCTTGTTAGGGGGGCTTGCTCCATCCCTTGACTTTCATTTTCCTTAATGCCGTTCACATACTTTATTCTTTTAACTCTTACAAATGTTTTTTTTTCCTTTTTTTTTTCTTTCTTCCAAAGGTTAGTTTTGATTTATCTTTAATAAAGCAGAGGACATCCAGCTGCCGCTCCTCTAAATACTTTCATCTGATAAATAGTGTTCCGTGAGTCAAGAGGTTTCATTAATATATGGATGAAGTTCTTGGCGCAGAGAGTTCGGATTTCCCCGGTGCTAAGTGTTAATGTTTTTCCTATCAGTATTCACCGCCGTCATCTACATGGTCAACCACAATGTGTTAATCAGAATTGATTTCTCGGCCGTGTTTGGATATGAATGGGCAATACGTCCTGCGTCTATTGACATCGTCACCTTTGTGTTAGTACATTGTCTTTGTAAATTATGGCGCGGCGGACGGGAGAACAAGTGCGGCATTCGCAGGAACGAAAAAAAAACCGTTAACTTTCTGAATCAAGATTATTCCCAGAAATGCTCAAAACGTAGTCTTACCATGATGTGGAAATATACACTATTTTGAGAGCAGTGTTGTGTCATAATGATTGAATTCAGGTTCTTTATTCAGTTTCATTGTATAATCTCAGACTCCTCACCCCTGGTGTATAATATCCGGCCCCATTGCCCCCAGTGTATAACATCCAGCCCCATTGCCCCCAGTGTATAACATCCAGCCCCATTGCTCCAAGTGTATAACATCCAGCCCTATTGCCCCCAGTGTATAACATCCGACCCCATTGCCCCCAGTGTATAACATCCAGCCCCATTGCCCCCAGTGTATAACATCCAGCCCCATTGCCCCCAGTGTATAACATCCAGCCCCATTGCTCCAAGTGTATAACATCCAGCCCTATTGCCCCCAGTGTATAACATCCGACCCCATTGCCCCCAGTGTATAACATCCAGCCCCATTGCCCCCAGTGTATAACATCCAGTCCCAGTGCCCCCAGTGTATAACATCCAGTCCTATTGCACCCAGGGTATAACATCTGACCTTATTGCTCCAAGTGTACAACATCCAGCCCCTTTGCCCCCGATGTATAACATCAGGCTCCATTGCCCCGGAGTATAAAATCTGACCTCATTGCCCCTATTTTACAACATCCAGCCCCATTGCCCCAGCGTATAACATCTGACTCCATTGCCCCGAGTGTATAACATCAGGCCCCTTTGCCCCCGGTGTATAACATCTGACCTTATTGCCCCCATTGTATAACATTCAGCCCCCATCCCCAGTGTATAATATCTAACCCCATTGTCTGGGGTATATAACATTCAGCCCCCCCACCTCCAGTGTATAATATCTGACAACATCATCCTATGTGTATAACATTCAGCCGCCCACTCCCAGTTTATAATATCTGACCCCATTGCCCCCCAGTCTATAACATTCAGCCCACCGCCCCCAATGTATAATATCTAACCCCATTGTCCTGGGTATATAACATTCAGCCCCCCCACCTCCAGTGTATAATATCTGACCGCATTGTCCTATGTGTATAACAATCAGCCCACCGCTCCCAGTTTATAATATCTGACCCCATTGCCCCCAGTGTATAACATTCAGCCCCCACCTCCAGTGTATAATATCTGACTGAATCGTCCTATGTGTATAACATTCAGCCCCCGACTCCCAGTGTATAATATTCAGCCCACCGCCCCAATGTATAATATCTGACCCCATTGCCCCCCAAGTGTCTAACATTCAGCCCCCCACCTCCAGTGTATAATATCTGACCGCATTGTCCTATGTGTATAACATTCAGCCCCCGATTCCCAGTTTATAATATCTGACCCCATTGCCCCCCAGTGTATAGCATTCAGCCCCCCGCCCCCAGCTTCAACAGTGTCCAAGGATGGTGTTAATGTAAAAAATATTTGACACACTTGGAGACTGCTGCACATGAGCCGCGTGCTCTACCCAAGCAATGGAATGATATTCACCTTAAGGCCCCGTCTCACATAGCGAGATCGCTAGCGAGATCGCTGCTGAGTCACAAGTTTTGTGACGCAACAGCGACCTCAGTAGCGATCTCGCTATGTGTGACACGTACCAGCGACCCGGCCCCTGCTGTGAGATCGCTGGTCGTGTCGGAATGGCCTGGACCTTTTTTTGGTCGTTGAGGTCCCGCTGACATCGCTGAATCGGTGTGTGTGACACCGATCCAGCGATGTCTTCACTGGTAACCAGGGTAAACATCGGGTTACTAAGCGCAGGGCCGCGCTTAGTAACCCGATGTTTACCCTGGTTACCAGCGTAAATGTAAAAAAAAACAAACAGTACATACTCACCATCTGATGTCCGTCAGGTCCCTTGCCGTCTGCTTCCTGCTCTGACTGAGTGCCGCCGTACAGCGAGAGCACAGCACAGCAGTGATGTCACCGCTGCGCTCTGCTCTCACTGTACGGTGGCACTGTCAGAGCAGGAAGCAGACGGCAAGGGACCTGACGGACATCAGACGGTGAGTATGTACTGTTTGTTTTTTTTGGTAACCAGGGTAAACATCGGGTTACTAAGCACGGCCCTGCGCTTAGTAACCCGATGTTTACCCTGGTTACCCGGGTGCTGCAGGGGGACTTCGGCATCGTTGAAGACAGTTTCAACGATGCCGAAGTCGTTCCCCTGATCGTTGGTCGCTGGAGAGAGCTGTCTGTGTGACAGCTCCCCAGCGACCACACAACGACTTACCAACGATCACGGCCAGGTCGTATCGCTGGTCGTGATCATTGGTAAATCGCTATGTGAGACGGGGCCTTTAGTTTTATGTAGCGTAAATGCCATAGTGATACAACCAGTAATTTAAAAAATTAATTAGGACTTATAAAACTTTATAAAAAACTTAGCATTTGGTTTCTTCACCAGTTGCTGTCAGTCAATCATTTCTGCCTTACTTTTGGTTGTCTGCTGAGGGTTTGTTACAGAATGCTAGAGCAATAATATGACAGCTTTGTTTAATTCTTTGGCACATGTGATGCTATCTAGGCAGGGAGCTTTGGGGTTAATTCTGGCCTTATTTTAATGTTTACTCTCTTGTGTCAGCCCTGGATGGAGAAGATCACTGTATTATTCCTGAACCACTGTTTCCCACTGCCAGTTATAAGTTCTGCCTTACCTGGTCCACCCCCCTGTTCTCAGCTTCTCTTCTTCCAGTGAATATTCCAGTTTCAGACCACTGCTCATTTTTTTTCATTTTGGGACTATTCTTTTGCGTGACAATTTTGTCCTTTATCCAGATTCTCTCTCTAGATGTGAACCAATTATCTGACCATTCCTGCCAGACTGCTTCACTGGTCAACAGCTACTCTGTGGACTCAAAGCAGGGCTTTTGTTTAGGTCCATGTCTCTGTACTTGGATTAAAGGTGAAGGCCAGAGTTCCACTGAGACTTGAGGGATAAAGTTTAACCGAAAAAAATAGGAGCATGTACACACTGACAGAAAAAACCTAAGACAGAAACAAAATTAACATATACCCTGTTGTATGTAAGTAAATAAGTAAAAAAAGCTGGCCTTGTTCTAATGACTATTGAACCAATGCACTTAGAGCCGAGTCCACGGATCTAAGGGATGCAGACTTTTTCCAGCATGGATCACTGGTTATATTAATCTTATTGTTGTGTTTTACTGGAGATTTGCTTGCTGTGTTTCATTAGAGATTTCCTCGCTCGTCAGTTCAGCCTCAGGAATCAATGTTTCCATTCAATGACAGTTAGCCGAGGAAGACTTGCAGGCTGATCTTTGGCATGCATAAAGGTACCTTCACACGAAACGACATTATAACGATATCGCTAGCAATCCGTGACGTTGCAGCGTCCTGGCTAGCGATATCGTTTCGTTTGACACGCAGCAGCGATCAGGATCCTGCTGTGATGTCGCTGGTCGCTGAATAAAGTCCAGAACTTTATTTGGTCGTCCGATCGCTGTGTATCGTTGTGTTTGAAAGCAAAAGCAACGATACCAGCGATATTTTACACTGGTAACCAGGGTAAACATCGGGTTACTAAGCGCAGGGCCGCGCTTAGTTACCCGATGTTTACCCTGGTTACTAGCGTAAAATGTAAAAAAAACAAACAGCACATACTCACATTGCGTCCCCTGCAGTCTGCTTCCTCCTCTGACTCAGCGCCGCAAAGTGAAAGTGAAAGCAGCACAGCGGTGACGTCACCGCTCTGCTCTCACTGTACGGCGCTCAGTCAGTCAGGAAGTGGACGCAGGGGGACGTGAATGTAAGTATGTGCTGTTTGTTTTTTTTAGATTTTACGCTGGTAACCAGGGTAAACATCGGGTTACTAAGCGCGGCCCTGCGCTTAGTTACCCGATGTTTACCCTGGTTACCAGGGGACCTCGGCATAGTTGATCGCTGGAGAGCGGTCTGTGTGACAGCTCTCCAGCGACCAAACAGCGACGCTGCAGCGATCGACATCGTTGTCGCTATCGCTGCAGCGTCGCTTCGTGTGAAGGTACCTTAAGGCCAGACCCAAGATCGGTAATCTGGTAAGGCAATCATTTTTTATTACTCTCCTCTCAGGGGCATCAAGCCATTGTTCTCCCAGTCACTAGTCCCATTGTGTGGATGGTGATAGTGGACCCAGTGGAGCTGTCACCACAGGGGGTCTCACATGTAGTCTTGGGTGATGAGGCTTGGTCTGAGGAAAACACCTCAACCAAAGCAGATACCTTTGGGGGTGTGTGAACACTTCTTTCATTCACGGTGCTGTCCCTAATGAGGGAGGACGATAAACCACATGTTTAGTGAGTTGTTGGTGCAGTGACGCCAAGGAGCGAGGATCTGTCAGTGAGGTCTTGGTGCCCCTGTATGGCTGGCCTATGGATTTTGGAGATCGGTTTCTGGCTGGAGCCTCATACATGTTTGCGATATCTATTGCCTAGATGCGTGGAACTATCTTAATGATTATTATTGCCAGCTGGAGCGGGAGACATGTGCTATGGTCGTGGTATGGAGCATGGACTGTGACTACAGACTATACTGGAAGGAGATACAAAAGCTATGGGCCAACCAAAAGTTGGGAGACAGCGAGTATCGCCTGGTACAGGGGCAGTGAACTATTGGCCCCAGGATGGGATCTTGTGGACTGTGACATTGCTTTGTGACCATCTACCCAGAATTGTTGTAAAATCATGGACTAAAAAATAGTTGCATCGTTTACCTAACTAGGTGATAATTACAACCAACCACCTCAGATCTTCACAAGGACTTCCCCTAAGCATCAAAATGTATCCAAATTGGGTTGGTGCTAACTTCTAGAATTAAAACCTTTCAATGTGTCAAAGTGATGTCTATGTGAATAAGGGCTGACTAGGATCGGATCCCGAATATGGATACCAAGCAAATTGGAATCTATATGAACGTAATGTCCAGCTCAAAGAATGGGAGGCAACACCCTTACTTGAACTTATGGTTTCTGCATTCTGTGCAGTAAAGGGTCTTGCCTCCCTTTCTTTGAGCTGGACACTACAGTTATAAAGCTTCCCATGGCTGGGTATCCATATTCAGGACTTGGTTGTGCTTGGCAGTTATTCACATTGATATCACTGACACATAGTAATGTTTTAATACTAGAGGTTAGGACCATCCCGATTTGGGTACACCTTGACGCTGGTGGCATGGCTTTTATTCTTTTTTTTTTTAATAAAGAATGTTCACTAAGTGTCCTATGTCATTTATATGTACTGTTGCTTTAACTTAGATCAGGATATATGTTCATTTAGTTTCTGTCTTAAGTTTTGTCTGATAGATGGAGTGACTGGTGCAAAGCCTGTCCATAGAAGCAATATCTAGAGAGACCATAACAGAGCCATTCTACAGAGTCATTGCAGAATCATCCTCCCCCTCCCCCCTGTTCCAAATCTTCTGGATTATTTTAATACATTTACAGGCACTACTAATTGTGGCAATAGGTACATTTCCTATATGGAAGCATGGTCCTATTATAAATCATACTTTTCGTTGTTTTATGTCCTTGTTGTATGATCTGCTAATGACGGGCTTTCTGCCCACTTGGTATTGCCGAGACACCATTTTCGTTAGTTTTTTTTTTTTTTTTTTTACAAAACTAAAAAAGCAAAAAAGTCTAATTTTCATTAGTTGATATTCAGTTAATTTTATTTGAAAATGACTTATCAGCTTCACGTTATTTCAGTGACCAGTGTGGGTTTTTCTTACTTTAACAGAAGGGTACCAACAATTTTGTCCATGTTTGTATCTCTGCCCCCTTTCTCCTTCATTGATAGGATTGGCTTTACAGGAGACCTTACAAATGCATTGATAGTTTGAGCACTTGCATATGTGCAGAAGTTATACCAGCCAAGCTAGAGCATAGGCGCATGCTAAGAAAAAGCTTTCTTGTCTGCTACTTTCATGTCATTCTGTTCATGCACCGGCTCGCAACCTATTAGCGCATGATTTCAATGGAGACAGTGCTCGCGCCTGTAAGGCCAGTGCTGTCCATCAAGAAGGAGGGCGATATATGTCTAGCAAATGGGGGGAAGGTGGACAAAACTCTTGGCCACATAAAGAATGCATTGATCAGCTCATTGATTAAAACACTAGAGGCTCAATTCGTCAAAGCTTTCACTCCAGAATTCTGATGTAAAAGTTTTGAAAAGATGCAAAATTTAGGCACAACTCGAAGTTGTGCTAAATTTTAGCGACTTTTAGTGTTTTCACGCCGGTTTCTCCCAGTTTCGACAAAATGGATGGAGCTGGGGTGGGACTGTTGCCTATTAAATCCATGATGAGTGGGGGCATTGGTGGTAGGATTTGTGGTGAGCCACACACAGAAGTGCACACCACTAGCGTCAAATGGCTGTTTATGAATCAGGAGTGTCAGACTCCAGCGCACCCCCTCATCAAGACCGGCATGAACAATGCCAGTCTTGATGAATCAGGCCCTAAAAGGGTAATTTTTAATTAGGGCTGATACCCCTATAAAGGTGTTGCGCTTGTTTTGAGCACTTATAAGAAAACAGCTCTACTTTAGCCGAAAGCGATGGTTTTCCATTACCGGACTCCCAGTTTGATCACATGACCTTTAGAACAGCAGAATGTCACATTGTATCTATAGCACAGTGGCTACAACGTTGCAAATTGTTACAATCACACAGTTCATCCAATCATCCCAGCTTCCTCTTTATTCATCCATTTCTTTCTCCCTAAGTTCTGTACAATGTATTTGTCTCTCAAACCCGGGCTTTCACCTTCAGTGACTCCTTTGTAAGGGTCCATTGGGGTACAAAGATTTATTGTATATGCAGTAAGCCATTCATACACAAAGACACCTGTGCAAGCCAGTTGGCTTCAGTCAAATCTTGTTTAACATTTAATTATGAATATAATTAGCATGAGTTAGGAGACAGGCCAAGCATCTGCAAGAAAATTTAGGATAGGGAAAAAAAAATGAAATCACACGAGAAATTGCAGGTTTAGCTTTTTGCTATTTTTTTATTTTAGTTCTTTTTTTTTGCATTATTCTACATATTTTCTATAAATATGTAGTTCTGTGAGTGATCTTTATTTAAGTAACAAGCTGGGGGAAATTTCTGTCATCATTTTTAGTTAATTAGTGAAAATCCGTCTGCGATTATGCTGAAAAATTCAGTGTTACCAGCCTGGCTTGGTATATCAGTGAATATTATAAAGTTTCTCAAAAAATATTTATCGATACTTTATTCAAATGCTTTTTTTGTATCATGGGCTCAGTTAATTCTAAGCAAATCTATATATATATATATATATATATATATATATATATATATATATATATATATATATAATTTTTTTTTCAAAATAATTTAGAATGTGTTAAAAATAACAAGGGTTTCTATTTATATGCGATAATCTGTCCTTATAAATTCATCAAATATGGGATTATCTCTGCATTTTCATATGAATAATGACACTATGCACATGTCAGGGGATAAAGACATTTACAAAGTGGAAGTAAAAAGGCCCATATGGCAATTAATTATGTACAAATCTGCCTATTTCTCTGCATTGAGCATCCATATGTGTATGTGCATCCATTCTGCTCGATTCCAGGTAATAATGGCTGTGGGAAGATGTGCCTGGTACATAAAATTAAAGCTGCTGTCACTTTAAAGAGCACCCATTTGCCCTGCAGACATGTCTGTTCTATAATCCGCTTGTATTTCCCATAATATTAGCAATATTGGAACATTTTTTTTTTATAAACTCTGATTTAGGCTGTTCGCTTGTCGTTATACTCTAGGAAATTTTTGAAAAAAAATTGTCAATTTGATGTCACTCTAAAATGCGGAAACATGAAAAGAATGGCAGCACTCACCATCCCTTGAAAGATTCTTTATTCAGCAAACATAAAAACATTGATGTACGAGAGTTATGAAGACATAATGAAAGACGGACTTTTCACTTCTAGGACACGTTGAAGAGCAGGAATGAGCGAAACGGCCGTCGTCCGATATGTGTTCATAATTTCCTTGCATCCGTGTTTTAATTTTTGCTGAAAAAAGGATCTTTCAAGGGATGGTAAGTGCCACCTTTCTTTTCCATGTTTGCACATTTTTGGATTCACTCTATTGTGGTGTTGCACCCCAGGTTCCTTCTGTCTGGTGGAATAATACATCCATAAGTAACAGGAAATTGAGGCGGACTTTTGGTATATGGTGCTGGTATCTTTGCCATTTTCTCAATTTGAGGTCACTATTTACGTTTGTCAAATCAGCCTTGATAGCATCTAATAATGCTAACTTGTGTAGGTGTTGCTGTGGTGGAGTGTGAAAATTGGGGTAAGAGATGATCTCCATATTGTCAAGGACTTATGTACAGTATCAGTCAAATGTTTGGACCCCCTGTTCATGCAACGGTTTTCCTCCCTCTTATTGGAATGTCCACATTATAAATTCAGACTGAAGGCAGCAAAATCATGAAGTAATACATATAGAGAAATGTGAATGAAGAAAACCATAATATGTATTAAACCTTAGTGTTCCAATGAGTGCTTTATAGCCCCTTGGCATTCTCTCAAGCAGTTTCATTAGGTTGTCAACTGAAATTACTTTCCAACAGTCTTGAATGAGTTCCCGAGGTGTTGAGAACTTGTTGGCTGTTTTGCATTCACTCTGCACCCAATTCATCTCAGTTGGATTGAGGTCAGGTGATTATGTAGGCCAGGTCATCTGATGTAGTCTCCATCCCTTCTTCTTGGTCACATAGCCCTTGTATGACCTTAAGGTGTTTTTGGTCATTGTCCTGTTGCGAGAGAAATGTTGGTTCCACTAAGTTCAAACCAAATGGGATGATGGTCATTGGAGAATACTGTAGTTACCATGCTGGGTAAATGTGCCTTAACTTTGGAATAAACTACCAACCCCACCACCAGCAAAGGACCCGGACGCCATCCTACCTCCCCCTCCATTCTTCAAGTTGGACACCATATATGTAGAAACCATTCGCTCAACTTGGTGGTTGGTACCAAAAATCTTTCATTTTGACTAATCAGACCACAGTAAAGATTTCCATTGATCTAATGTCCTTTCCTTGTTTTGATTGGTCCAAACATGCCTCTTTTTCTTTTTTGTTTTCTTCAAATGTTTTCTTTTCACAGCAATTTGACTATAAAGTCCTGATTCTCTCAGTGTCCTTTGGAAAATGGATGTTGAGATGTTTCTGCTATTTGAAGTCGGTGCATCATTTATTAGGGCTGTTTTCTGATGTGCTGCCAATTTGCATTTTTTCGATGAACTTATCCTCTTCAGCAGATCAATATCTTGGTTTTCCTTTCCTGACACTGACCTCAAGAGAGCTAGTTTCACCATAGTGATTGATGGTTTTCAACATTGCATTTGAGGATACCTTCAAGGTTCTAGCATTTTTTTTTTTTGATTGATTGAGTTTCATGTCTTTAAGTAACGATGGACTCTCATTTCTCCTCACTTAGTTGATTGGTTGTTGCTATTTTCTGGCTAAGAACAGTTGTGGAATACGGTTCAGCATTGTATTTAGCTGGGTACCAACTCTGTCCATGCAAAACACAAATGATGGGTGCAAACACTTTTTGAATTCATGATGTCTCATTGAAAGCCATTCCCGATGAAGACCTGATGAAGCTTGAAAGAATGCCATGGAGGTGTAAACTGGTCATCGGAGTATCTGGGGGGTATATGTGAGGAATCTAATTTAACACATGTTCTGGTTTATTTCAAAAGTTTTCTCTATTCCTTTTCAAATATGTGTGTTCCTTTGCAGTTTTGCAGCCTTCAGTCTGACTCTATAATGTGCACATTTCAATAAGTAAATTCATTGCCTGAACAGTTGTGTTCAAACTTGCGACTGGTAATGTATCTATATATGTGTACAATTAAGGTTGAGATTTCCCTTTTAGAAAAAACTGTTGCAAACAATTCAAACCAATGTAAAGTTTACTTTTCTCTCTTCAGCAGGGACAGAAAGCGCAGAAGCCACAGAACAACCTGGGTGGCGTTAACACGTAAAGGAAGCCTAACATCAGAAAATCTCCTATTAACCTAACCCCATGCGCCGGCAGGCAATGACTTGAAAATTACAATGATATTTTTAGCTAAGCTATATGTTTTGTGGTTTAGTTATAGATCAAAAACTTGCCTCTGTGTGTGTAAAACCGTTAGCCCGAGTCATCGGAAGGGTACAAATTTTGGCTAATTTACCAAGCCATCTTCTGCAAAATGACATTTCCCTTTGATTGCTCCAGTCTGGTGAAGTTCAGCGCAAACACTTGCAGGATCCAGACTCCGAACACCTCCGTCATGCGCAGTGGACAAGAGGAGGCTAATCAGTAAAGAAACTGGCTCACTGCACATGACGGAGGCGCGATGAATATTCATCATTGTTATACCGGCAGCCTCCATTTATTGAAATGTCAGCGCTAGTAAATTCAGCAAAGAACTTATCTAGTTTTTGAAAATGAAGCAAGGAACACGTTCATACGATCAGTATTTGGTCAGTATTTTACGTCAGTATTTGTAAACCAAAATCAGGAGTGGAACAATCAGAGGAAAAGTCTAATAGAAACTCGTCACCACTTCTGCATTTATCACCCACTCCTGGTTTGGCTTACAAATACTGATGTAAAATACAGACCAAATACTGAACGTGTGAACGTGGCCTTAGACCTGCATCATGTACAGTACAGTGGTGCTTCAAATCTGAGAGATAAAGAAAAAGAAAGAGATATAAAGATAGACAGGAAGAGAGATAGCGAGATAGAGTGAGAGAACGATAGAGATAAAGAGATAGAAAGAGAGCGCTAAAGAGGTAGATTGATAAAGAAAAAGATTGCGAGAGGTGAACAGAGAAAGGTAAAGAAATGAATAGAGAGGGATAAGTATAAAATAGCGAAAAAGATACAGAAATAGAAAGATAAACAGAAGGATAAAATATAGAGATAAACAGAGAGATTAAGAGTTAGAAAAAAGAGGTAGATATAGAGAAAGATAAAGAGATACATAAAGTAATTGAGAGGGAGATAAAGATAAATATGGAGAAAGATATATAGACTGTGCGAGAGAGAGAAGGAGAGAGATAGATAGCGAAAAGAGAGAAAAAAAAAGAGATAAAGATAAAATGCAAGAGATAGATAAAAAGAGAGAGTTAGGGTACCGTCACACAGTGCCATTTTCATCGCTACGACGGCACGATCCGTGACGTTCTAGCGATATCGTTACGATATCGTTGTGTCTGACACGCTACTGCGATCCGGATCCCCGCTGAGAATCGTACGTCGTAGCAGATCGTTTGAAACTTTTTTTCGTCGTCTAGTGTCCCGCTGTGGCAGCATGACTGCATCGTGTGACACAGGTTGTATACGATGTGCGCACAGTAACCAACGGCTTCTACATCGCAAATACATCATGAAATTATCGCTCCAGCGCCGTGTATTGCAACGTGTGACCGCAGTCTACGACGCTGGAGCGATAATCATACGACGCTGCAACGTCACGAATCGTGCCGTCGTAGCGATGAAAATGGCACTGTGTGACGGTACCCTTACAGAGATAGAAAAAGATCAGTAGAAAGTGAGAGATAGGCCGGAGTCACACTAGCGTAGAATACGGACGAGTGTTATGCGAGAAAACATCGGATAGCACTCGGACCAGCGATAATCTATGGGGCAGCTCACATCACACGAATGGCCATACGTAGAACACTTGTTCGACTCTTGGCAAAGAGACTCGGACTGATTTTTCATGTTAAGTGTGACCCCAGCCATAAAGAGAGAGACGCAGATAGGTAGCGAGAGATCATAGAATCCTAGAATGTTACAGTTGGAGGGGACCTCCAGGGTGGTCGTGTCCAACCCCTGCTCAATGTCCAACCCCCTGCTCAATATCAATGAGATATCTGATCATCTTTCATCTCCAAGCCCTATTTAGCCACACAATATGTTAGGGTACCGTCACACAGTGCCATTTTCATCGCTACGACGGCACGATTCGTGACGTTCTAGCGATATCGTTACGATATCGCTGTGTCTGACACGCTACTGCGATCAGACATCACGCTGAGAATCGTACGTCGTAGCAGGTCGTTTGGAACTTTCTTTCGTCGCTTGATCACCCGCTGACATCGCTGGATCGTTGTGTGTGACAGCGATCCAGCGATGTGTTTGCTTGTAACCAGGGTAAACATCGGGTAACTAAGCGCAGGGCCGCGCTTAGTAACCCGATGTTTACCCTGGTTACCAGCGTAAACGTAAAAAAAACAAACACTACATACTCACATTCCGGTGTCTGTCCTCCGGCGTCTCAGCTTCTCTGCACTGTGAGCGCCTGCCGGCCGGAAAGCGAGCACAGCGGTGACGTCACCGCTCTGCTTTCCGGCTATGGTGCTTACACAGTGCAGAGAAGCAGAATGCCAGGGGACAGACACCGGAATGTGAGTATGTACTGTTTGTTTTTTTTATGTTTACGCTGGTAACCAGGGTAAACATCAGGTTACTAAGCGCGGCCCTGCGCTTAGTAACCCGATGTTTACCCTGGTTACCCGGGGACTTCGGCATCGCTCCAGCGCCGTGATTGCAACGTGTGACCGCAGTCTACGACGCTGGAGCGATAATCATACGACGCTGCGACGTCACGGATCGTGCCGTCGTAGCGATGAAAATGGCACTGTGTGACGGTACCCTTATAGGTGTGTCCCGCAATTGACACATTGTAAAACAAAGAAAGGAAAACACTAAAATGGATGAAAATAAAAAAAATATATATAAAAACAAATATACCACATAGCTAGATGGAACCAATGGTAATATTCCATGTTCCTGTATATATTTTAACCTCATAAAACTGCTGAAAAAAAGACGGTATCCTATTCCAGAGTACCATAACCTTCAGCCTATCCAGAAGACATCAAACAAAAAATGGGGAACTTATTGAAATTACAAGGCGTGAAACCTATCGGAGAAAACAGCGGGTGCGATCTTAGTTACTCAGAGCCGAAATTGCCGTTATTAAAGTCATTATTGTATTCTGACTATTGATTTACCTCATCCATTTAGGACACATCGCAGCCAAAATCTGAAAAAGTGAGCTCCTAGCTGACATAGCCAAACCCCAACTGTGCTGGCAGTGCTCAGGCCGAGAGGTATAGGTTACATAGGCATTTGTCATCTGGCACAGCCACGCACATTAAAAGCATAAAGAATAATATTTCAGGGCGAACAACAAGTATTTGTATGAAAGCACAAACAATGGTGCACAATAAAATGGCCAATGTAAAATGGACACTTATCTCTAGAGGCAAGGATCACATGAAATCACGTGATCCGGGCACTGGTCCCATCGGTATCTCACATCTCAAGTCATGTTCTCCGTCGTCTCCATGGACCTAACTTTTACGCAGTATGTAACCTATAACTTTGACACTTCAATTGCCGAACAAGACAAAAACCACAAATATTTTTTTCATAAATAAGTATTGGAGCGTTTTCTGCCAAAGCAGGAAAATAAAACATTTAGAAATGTATGTCAGATGTGGGATGTTTGGAAAATATGTCGAAAGAAAGGTAAAGTGCTGAAATGGACCGGAATGACCTTAACCCAACTTTTGTGAGGTTTCCAAAAAAGTGTTTCATACACGATAAAACAACACGAGACACATCAGTGGGGACGTTTTACAATCATTTCTATTGAAATTGTATCTTCTTATAATAATACAGTGGCCGTAATAAGTAATCAGTGGTGACTTTTTATAGAAATTTTACTACACTGCCTAACTTGCCAACATATTCAGTTTTGACACCTTTTCATCTTTGGCAATTTACTATACTTGGTAATAAGAGCTCCAAAAAGTTTAGGTTGGGTATTTGTAACTGTCTTATACTTTAAAGGGGTTGTCTGTCGAAAAGAAGTAATCCGCTATTTACAGTAAAGGTGATAACTAGTAGATCGTAGAGGTCCGTCCACTGAAGCCTGCACTGATCGGCAGAACAGGGCACTTTTCTCCCCATTAGAATGGATGACCACTGATCCATTTATTCCCTATGAGGCTGCCAAGCTCTGCACTAGGCTTTTTATGGCAGCCCCATAAAGAATGAATGAAGCAGCGGCCGGGCGACTTGCCACACCATTTTATTATGGAGGGATAAAAACTCCATTTGAGTTAAAAAATTCACTGTTCTGATGATCGGTGCAGGTCCCAGCGGTTAGTCTCCCAAGATCAGCAAGTTAACATCCATCCAGTTGAGAGGTAATAACTGGACAACCCCTTTAAAAAGAGTTGCAATGAGGTCAGGAATAATTTCCAATCCAAAAACTCATCTACAGACAGCCTATTTTGAGGTATTGCCCCTCATCAGTGTCGATCAGAGTCTGGCTTTAGTTTCTTTTCTTCAACGAGAAAGCCAGTCTGCATACTTTTCTCCTATGGGGCTTTGACTGTAAAACTCCATACTCAGCTGGTCACTTCATGGAGAAACACCACTTCACCCATATTAGTAATCATAACTTTTTATTTTCAAGATCTCCGATTACTATCTATCAATGAATGAAAACACTCTTATTGAAGGATGAAAAACTGTTCTAGATTTGTCCTACTAAGTTAGGTGAGGAATCGATGTAATGTGTCAGTCTATGTCATCTAATGAGACTTAGACGGGTTGTCCACTACTTAAACATTGAAGAAGACCTATTCTGAGAATAAGTCATCAAAGTCTGTTCAGTGCGGGTCTGACACCTGGCATGTTCTCAGTGTCGGACAGAACAGACCAGTTGCGGAGCTGCACGGCGCAGGTTGGTCTCCTGCATAGTGGCCATTCACAGTTGCTGCACATCCGCCACCTCTTCAAATCAATAGTGGGCAGATATGCATTACCTGTCCACCGCCACTATTCCGTAGTCTGAGCTGTGCCATGCCACTCAGTAAATGAGCAGTTCTGTCCATCGCTGACACTGAGAACAGCAGATCGGTAGAGGTGCCGGATGTCCCACTGCAACTGACCAGACATTAATGACCTATCCTAAGGACTGGCCATCAATGTTAAAGTAGTGGACAACCTCTTTATGCAAATCTGGTGCACACCATGTTCCTGTCCTGAAGTCCAGCTTTACAGCCCTTAAAAATGGTATATGTGACAGGTGCCTAACTTTTCATTATATAGTCATTAAGCTTTAGCAAAATTACTCTTGTTATTTCTAGAGCTTTCGGATGACAACCCGGTTGGGACGATTAGCAACGAGGAAAGCCACTTATCCCTCTTTCCTCATTATCTGCTCCTCACACACCAGCCTCTATCTTTACTGATTGCAATTCACTACCCATTAAAATGTACCCCCTTTGCTTATTTTGTTAGAGGTACAACTGAGGTGACTTAAAAGTTACAATTGATTTATGAGTTACAAATTTTCTATGAGTAGTTGTCAGTTCCCTTCCCCCACTCCTTCTAAAAGCATATGCAAAAATTAGGTTGAGAACTATACCTTGTACTGCTGAACTATTGCCATCTTTGTCCACATTTTACCTTTTAGAGAAGCAGGTTGTAGCCCAGAGCTGCTCGTGTAATTGGAAGTTGCAATAAAAGTCAGTTGTTTTGGCTCCTGTGACCTCTGTATGGGGTCACCACCACCATGAGTACTAGTATACACATCCAGTTAGTTCAGATATTCTCTTTCTCCTCTCTTCTTTTTTGTCACGTTTATGTTTTCTACTCTCATACTCATTTCTAGCTATAGATGTGTCCTTTTACATATCATCTTGACTCAACATATCTTGAGATGAGTTGCACGGGAAGACCAACTTAAAAAGACACAAAACATGAATTTTGGATATTTTATTGGGAGATGTTTATGCTATATGGGTCTATATGTGGCCTCCGAGTGGTTTTGATATGGGTTGCATCCGGTCAAGGGTTTTGCTAGCACGTCATGATAAGGTGATGAATTTATATTGTGAAAAAATTGGATTCACTAAAGGTACCTTCACACTAAGCGACTTTACAACTATAGCGATCCGTGACGTTGCAGCGTCCTGGCTAGCGATATCGTTGTGTTTGACACGCAGCAGCGATCAGGATCCCGCAGTGAGATCGCTGGTCCTTGCTGAAAGTCCAGAACTTTATTTCGTCGCTGGATCTCCCGCTGACATCGCTGAATCGGTGTGTGTGACACCGATCCAGCGATGTCTTCCCTGGTAACCAGGGTAAACATCGGGTTACTAAGCACAGGGCCGCGCTTAGTAACCCGACGTTTACCCTGGTTACCATTGTAAATGTAAAAAAAAAAAAACACATACTCACATTCCGGTGCCCGGCGTCCGCTTCCCTGCACTCCTCCTGCATCCTGTGTAAGTGCCGGCCGTAAAGCAGAGAGGTGACGTCACCGCTCTGCTCTGTGGGAGATGCCGGAGATGTTCAGTGCTGACACAGGATGCAGGAGGAGTGCAGGGAAGCGGACGCCGGGCACCGGAATGTGAGTATGTGTTTTTTTTTTAACTTTTACAATGGTAACCAGGGTAAACATCGGGTTACTAAGCTCGGCCCTGCGCTTAGTAACCTGATGTTTACCCTGGTTACCCGGGGACTTTGGCATAGTTGGTCGCTGGAGAGCCGTCTGTGTGACAGCTCTCCAGCGACCACACAACGACGAAACAGAGACGCTGCAGCGATCGGCATCGTTGTCTGTATCGCTGCAGCGTCGCTTAGTGTGAAGGTACATTAACAAAATGTTAAGGGTGAACATATTTGTACAATAAATCTGTTGTCTTATGAAATAAAGCATCTTTATTCAGTAAACTGCTTGACAAACAGCTGATTTTGGTAGCTACAGGGGAACTTTAGAATTAATGAAGTTGTCCGGAACTTTAACATTGATGGCCTTTTCTCAGGCTAGGATAGGGGGTACAACATCCGGCACCCGCGTATGATCAGCTGTTCCTAATGTCAATGGCTGCTGGAAATGCTCAGCACAGCTCTATCCACTGTATAGTGGCCATGGTCAGGCTCTGCACTTCCACCCCTGATTCAATATAATAGGGGACGGACGTTCAGTAACCGGCCACGGTCATTATTCTGCCAACAGAACGCTGGAAGCACTTGATCAGCAGAGTTGCCTGGTGTCACAACCTCACCGATCAGACATCTATGACCTATCCTAAGTATCGGCCATCAATGTTAAAGCCCTGGACAACGCCTTTAAATATCACCATTCCATTAAATAACTGTCTGTGAAGTATGTAGACCTGACAACCCTCATCTATCCTTCCACTGCACCTGCCATTCGGTACTCCGATCCTCACAACTTCTTCCAGCCTCAGGTCTTCTCTTTAGGTGTTCAGATGCTGAATAAGCCTCACGCACTTATGTGTTTGCCATTCATCACATCCCACGAGACCACATGAAGCTTAGTAAGCACCAGAAGACCCAAAGAGAAGACCAAAGATTGGGGGCCAGAGGAAGATCCAAAGTGAAGACTGGAGAATCGGTCCGGAAGCTGCAGTTATGCTACGTTCACATTTGCGTTGTGCGTCGCAGCGTCGGACGCTGCAGCGTCGCCGCATGCGTCATGCGCCCCTATATTTAACATGGGGGCGCATGGATATGCGTTGCGTTTTGGGATGCATGTATCCTTTTTGGCGCAAGCGGCATGGCGCAGAGGACGCAGCATGATGCATTTTTTTTGCATTCAAAAATAGAACGCATGCGTCGCAAAATGCAGCGTTGTGCATGCGTTGTGCATGCATTGTTCCTGCGTTGTGCGTTGCGTCGCCGATGCTGTGGCACACAACGCAAATGTGAACGTAGCGTTAGAAGACAGGTGAGTATATCATTTTGTAACCCATTCTCTTCCCTCCACTAATTATGTTTTTGTGTCTGGAGACACTTCAGAGCATAATAAATGTGTTTCGGAGGCACTTTTGATTCCAACTAAATCGAACCCAAAACAAATTTTAAGGAATTCGCTCAACTCTAAAAACAATAAGGTAAGAGGAACACTCCTCTTCTTTGGGTTTCCATTCATTTCAAAAGTAGCAGACAGAAGAGAAACTACAGAATTAGCTAAAATATAACATTTTAACTTAAAAAGGTGAAAATTAAAATAAAAATAAAGTAAAAAAAAAATTAACAAAATATCTGTAATACCCTAAAGTCGCATTAGACAGTAAATAACTTGCGACTGCGCCCTATTCTTGTCGTCTCCGGTAAATTTTACTTCCTATATCTCACCGAAGCAGGCAAAACTAAAATTTGGCGACTGCTTTAAATCCGTAATCCTGAATAGAATGGTTCTAAAAAGGAACCGAGGAAAGTAATTATTAGCGTGAAATCATGTGATGTCACATTCCGCTCGTTTATTCGTTTTTGTAAAAAAAAAAAATAAATAAAAAGACCGCTTTTACAATTGGAAAAATAATCTCTTGAAAGTAATAATAAAATAAAAAGTAGCAGAAGAATTCTTTATTATTTTTTTTGCACTTTCAAAAAAATTAAAAAAAATTGCACTTACTTATTGCTTCCACAAACTGCTCAAAGAAGCTATGTGGGAACAGAGGATCCGGCAGCTCTCGGAAAAACATCTTGAGTGCTCCAGTGACAACGTGTATGTCCTCCCACTGGCTGTCGTCCAAATTCAGCTTCTCTTCTGGGAAAACACGAGGAGAAATGGAACAACTGGTTTTAATGAAACAATTACAAGACACTAATTATTATGTTAATGTTTCCCTACTATCATCAGCAACCGTTAACAGCCTTCTGCACCTAGAGGTTTGGTGCGGTGCTTGTTTTTTTTTTTTTTTCCAACGCTAGAAAAGGAACGTATTCAATGAAATACCATCTGTAGGAATGCAGCTAACGAAAAAAAAAAATTACAGGAGATACAAAGAGACATGGCATTGACATAACATGTCAGATACATTTATTCCCATAATGCATCGGCATAGAAATTAGAATTACAGCTCGACATGATTCAAAGCCATTTGCTTTTTATTCGGGAGGTCGAGGGGCTCAGTTGCCAAAGCTGAGCAACTCAAGGGACCGACCTAAGGCCTAACGGAGCCAACATGAGACATATGCTAAGTGCGGCAATAGAAAATAAGCTATTACGTTACATATGCTGGCCGTGCAATGTGCTGGGGAATTATAGGTAAAGGCATTGTCACATTTGTTTGTGGCTGACAGCAACATCAACTAGGAAAATGCACAAGAGGGGAAGGCGGAGGAGGAGGAGGGGGTGCAAATCCTCTTTTTAATGATTTCAATAATGTTTCCGTTTTCAACTCAGCAAGGTAGACGGCGGGAGCAACAATGCTAGGCGGACCCCTGTTGGTCTACCTAGGCTGTGTAAATCTGTCAGGAACGATAACGTGCCAGACACACAAAAAAAACGAGTCTTCTTCCAGCCGTCGCCGGTTACACACAGGAGAACGTTTTGTTTGAAGCTAACCTGAACCGAGAATCTTTTTGCGAAATTAGAAAAGAGAGAACCTAAATACAATATTTAATTAGGAAGAATGAAATAATTATCCTCCATTGCTCGGCGTTATCAGGTTGTATTTGTTAAAACATCAAACGTGCAGTAATTATATGATGGCGCACGCACCTCGCTACTCAGTGACAACTTTTTGTAATTGTTACGTTGGGAAATTAATACTTATATTTAATTAGGTTAGGTGGAAGTGCCGGTAACGCTGCAATACAAAGCTTAGAAAAAAAAAAAAGTTCAGGTAGAGCAGAAGACTGGAGACGAGACAATCTATCCAATTTGCTTTAAATTTTCATTTGAAAAATTTAAAAATAGATTGGACCTAATTTTTTTGCTGGCTTCAAGTTTGCTTGATTGTTTTTAGAGCTGAAAAGGAGTTTTTTTTTTAAAAAAAAATCATTATGCGCACCTCACCCTACTCCTGCTCTGGTGCTGAAGCTTCCCACCTCCGCTGGCTCCCGTCAAAAGAGGCCAACGCATTAATGTCATGTGACCTCTATTGAGCACCACAAGTTCCAAAGAGTGCAGAAAACTCAAGACAGATGAGAAAAATGAAGCTGGAGGGAGGTAGTGAACCAACGAAGGATCGGGCATATTGCTCCAGTGCCTGGACAAGTGATGGGCAAGTTGAGTATAATTTTTTTTATTTTTAAATCATTCCATTTATTGTCAAAAAAAAATCCAGCTAACTCCCCAGCAGGTGCATGGATCACATGGTCTGTGTGCAGCAATGGTAAAGAGGTGAATTTCCTTGCTCTTCCATTTATTGTGTTTTAGCGAGACCTCATAACACAATAATCAGTGTTGAATAGCAATTTGACTCACGTTGAATGCATTCACTGTGAATTGAATTTCCTGACCAAATTCGAGCAAGTCCGGGGAATTAAATTTCACCAGGTTCGATCATATTTGTAGACCGTTATTAAGTCTCCTCTTAGCCTTCTTTTTGCAAAAAGACAATCGCATACAAGACAAGACTTCTCCCGTGCTTCCCCCCTACTCTGGAACTCTCTACCTCAAAATATCAGACTCTCGCCTACCGTGGAAACCTTAAAAATGAACCTGAAGACCTACCTCTTCCGACAAACCTGCAACCTGTAGTAATCACCAATCCTCCAAACCGCTGTATCCTCACCCATCCCTTGTAGATTGTGAGCCCTCGCGGGCAGGGTCCTCTCTCCTCCTGTACCAGTCGTTACTTTTATTCTGTAAGATTACTGTTCACTTTTATGTATACCCCTTTTCACATGTAAAGCGCAATGCAATAAATGGTGCAATAATAACAAATAATAATAAGAGGAGAATAAATAGCTGTCTACAAATATCTGAAGGACTTTCACATTGTAGAGGGATCATCCTTATTCTCATTTGCACATGGAAACACGAGAAGCAATGGAATGAAACTGAAAAGCAGAAGATACAGATGAAATACTAGAAAAAACTTTTTTACAGTGAGGGAGAACAATGAGTGGAACAGGTGGCCACGAGAAGTGGTGAGTTCTCCTTCAATGGAAGTCTTCAAACAGAGTCTGGTCAGACATCTGTCTCGGATGGTTTAGTGAATCCTGCATTGAGTAGAGGGTGGGACACGATGACCCTGGAGGTCCCTTCCAACTCCAACCTTCTAGCATTCTATCCCCAACAGTAGACTGTGATAGGATAAGCTAGAGACAGATTAGCACTTGAAGACTAGAGTCTTCAAGGTTTACAAAATATTGATGTAAAGAATTCCCCTTTATTTGCAATGTTAAAATCCATTTACAAATTGCTAAAAGTTATATGTACACTACATTTAAAATTATGGGACCCAGGCGTGACTGCTACTTCTGCATTCTCTATTGCAAACTCCCAAATTAAGAGAACATATAAACTCAAAGAAGATGTTCCACTGCTCCTAGTTCTTAGAGGGATTGTCCCAAAGGGTAATATAATGAACTATCTGCAGGAAATGATGTAAAATAACAAACCAATTATTACTTACCAGTCAGATTTAGTGCTCAGATGGTCCTGGACGGTTATTTCTGGTCATGCAGTGATGATGTATCCAATGTACCATGGCTGCTGAAGCCAATCACTGGCCTCAGTGGTCACATGACGCACATCACATTATCACTGTTGAGGCCAGTGATTGGTTGCAGAAAATGTACACGAATACCCTTGCAGATCGGATGATGCTGTATCGGTGCTGGATTTGATAGCTAAGTAATGGATGGTTTATCATTTTATAATAATTCTTGCAAGAAATTTAATGTGCCATACTCCTAATTTAACATACTTTTTAACATCAACTTTAAGATGCTACAAATATTGCATGTTTAGATCAATTTGCAGTTATGGGACCTTTTCTTAACTTATTAAAGAGTCTGAATGATTGCCCTGAATTAAAAAAAGGGCTTATAAATATTCTTTTGAGGAACCAGAGACTGTTAATCCTGGGGACTGGACTGTAGAGGACGTTTATTTATGCCACCTCCAAATGGACAAAGTTACTAACCAGGTCTAACAATGGATTTGTACAGAGGTAGTATAATGCTCTCATCATGTGTATTAAAAGAGGTTTGGATACACATGATGAGAGCATTATACTACCTCTGTACAAAACCCTGGTTAGACCGCACATGGAGTACTGTGTACCATTTTGGGCACCGGTGCTCAGGAAGGATATAATAGAACTAGAGCGAGCACAAAGGAGGGCAACAACATTAATAAAGGGGAAGGGGGAACTACAATACCCAGAGAGATTAACAAAATAAGGATTATTTAGTCTAAAAAAAAAGACGACTGAGGGGTGGTCTAATAACCATGTATAAGTATATAAGGGGAAAATACAAATATCTCTCCGAGGATCTGTTTATACCAAGGAAAGTGATGGTCACAAGGGGGCATTCTCTGCGTCTGGAGGAGAGAAGGTTTTTCCACCAACATAGAAGAGGATTCTTTACTGCTAGGGCAGTGAGAATCTGGAATTCCTTGCCTAAGGAAGTGGTGATGGCGAACTCAGTCAAGGGGTTCAAGAGAGGCTTGGATGTCTTCCTGGAGCATAACAATATTGTATCTTACAGCTATTAGGTTCTTTAGAAGGACGTAGATCTGTGGATTTATTCTGATGGAATATAGGCTGAATTGGATGGACAAATGTCTTTTTTCAGCCTTGCTAACTATGTTACTAATCCTGCTCCAAATTTATTAAGTGCAAACTTAGATTAGTTAGCAGTAAATGGCGCTAAAGTTATTATTGTAGCTCATGCTACAAAATTTCCCACCACTTTATTGCTTCTAAAATTTTGTGCTTAAAGTTACAATTTAATCCACACCCCTTTAGTCTAAGCCACACCAAATTTTTATCCAAGACAATACCCCTTGCCAACTGAGCATCTTAAGTGCATGATAAATAGGACTACAACCAGGTGCAAAAGTATAGATCAAAATTTTTTCCAAAATTTAACTCATTTTCCATCAAAATTGAAGTGCACTTGCAATGGTTAATGTGACAAAATGTATTCAATTCAAAAACTAGCCTTACCGAAAGAATCGCGCATTCACCTGCATTCATAGGCCTAGAGAGTCAGTATGAGGACATCTGGCGGTCTTGTTCATTAGGTTGCCCGATCTGCCCTTTTAAGTCGAATTTGTGTCCTCTCTTTACAAAACCTGCTGGCAGAGGCATATAGAAAGTACAACCCAGAATACAAAGTTCCTGTCCCGCTGCACACACCACTTTTTTTATTCAGCATGCAAGAACTTAAACATCTGGCCGATAGAACAATGGTCACGACTGGGCAGTCATCAAAAAAAAAAGTAATAACTGAATGTAACAAAACTTCTTAGGACAAATACCTAAGCCTGTCAGGGCAAAATCAAATCCAATTTTCTTTTGTTGGGGTTTGAATTGGAGAATATCCCATCAAAACTGCTTTAAAGCCACTTCTTCTCATTGATCATCAGCTGCATTGTGTGTAAAATTCCGCAACTGACGTCAATAAAGACTTTGACTTAGATGTTGACGGAGGGGGCCAAACTTCCCACAGTAGCATCTCCATAAACTTCATGTGCGTGTCAGCACGAGCGGTGGTCATCAAGTGACCTCCCTTTACATGCAATCAAGTTGATTGTTTAGACATGATCAATTACCAGCTCCCTTCTGCTCCCCCCTCGTTCTTTTTAACACTCTCCGAACACAAGACACAAGCGTACAAGAACGTACCAGTCACCAAGAAACAATGATAAGAATAGACAAAGAACCCGTTGGCTTTACTGTCACTTTAAAGAACGAGGGCTTTGCATTGTTAAAATGTGTCAGATATTTGGAAATGTCCCTCTCGCTGTGGCGCCACACCCCCTGCGTGCCCCTATAATAAAATTGGTTTTACTCCTGATTAAATCATTTTCTCCTCTCCCACTACCATACTTTTCATAATGGACCTGTGTACTCTACAGCTGGCGTTCTTCCCATGACACCAATTCTTACTTTATCTTTTAAGCACTTTGCAGCTAGGATCTCATGCAGAGGGCTTATGTTTTGTTAAGAGCTTCGTTCCTACAGAAATAGCTGAACACATGTTCTAAAAAATCTTGTACAATTTATTGCTTGAAACACATTTAGAAAATGTAAAAGTAGCTATGTCGTAATGGGGGAAAGCGCACAACGATGTGCGACGTGATCAATGGGTTTATTGGGTTAGGGATGAATACGATCTGTCACTCATGTGATAACTGCAGTCAGATACACATCTTTATGTAAAGAAAAACAGCTAAATCATAGAGTCTGGAATCCTGTGAACCAAGCTGTAACTCGAAGCTTTGGGGCCATCAGTTATTATGTGTCATACATAGAACTAGTTTCCTTATATTGGACACTCTCATGGGCTATCGTTAGTTTTATCCTACAGAGTAGCAAATTTTTAAATTTTCCAATTTTTTTTACATTTGCTTTAGGTTCGATATGTCCCAATCTGGCAAAAGATTTGAACCAAACAAAATTGTCACTACACTGGATGGGGAGGGGTGAGATAAGGCTTGATATAGGAGCATAGCAAGGTATTTGAACCCGGCATCTCCACCTTCAGGAGTTATCCGGGGAGCAGGGATAGACTAGGGAACCCCTAGTTCTAGGGACCTGGTTAGCATCCAATGTCCCAACACCATTGTGATAGTAACTCCTTGATATAGGAGCATAGCAAGGTATGTGAACCCGGCATCTCCACCTTCAGGAGTTATCCGGGGAGCAGGGATAGACTAGGGAACCCCTAGTTCTAGGGACCTGGTTAGCATTCAAAGTCCCAACACCATCGTGACAGTAACTCCTTGATATAGGAGCATTCCAAGGTATGTGAACCCGGCATCTCCACCTTCAGGAGTTATCCGGAGGAGCAGGGATAGACTAGGGAACCCCTAGTTCTAGGGACCTGAATAGCGTCCAAAGTCCCAACGCCATCGTGACAGTAACTTCTTGATATAGGAGCATAGCAAGGTACGTGAACCCGGCATCTCCACATTCAGGAGTAATCCACTGGACAGGGATAGACTAGGGCACCCCTAGTTCTACGGACCTGGATAGTGCCCAAAGTCCCAACACCATCAGGACAGTACCTCTCTTACGCAAAACTAATCACTATCACAACATCCTATGCAGCTCCAAAAATATCATCTATAATGAATACAGGTAAAAAGCTTCAAACGTATACAGACAGTCCTGGAATTTATGGTCTCTTGGTATGGTTTCATGTCACTGGAACCCAACATATTGGTACAACCGGCCCCATTCCCGGTTTGTACTCTTCTCTTCTTTCGCTTTTTAGGACTAAAGGGGAAGTTGTGTGTCTTCACTTTTTCTCTGGGTATAGAGAAACGGGGAAATTGGGCAGCCTATGTGATGGGGCTCAACAATAGCCTCATGGCCAGCCTCTGTGACTTGGACACCCTATTATTTTTTAAACTGTCTGTAGTAATTCAAAACTTTTTTTCATAGTTTTCTTTTTTCCTTTGTGATAATCCATTCACACTATGATTCCATCAATCAATGTAGGGAACACCCTGAGCTATCCATATCCCATTACTTGTAGCTAATGCTTTACTTGCTGCTTCAAACTCTATCCTAAAATCCGGCGTGATCCTACATTTGGTAGCGGCTGACCGTTCCCCACTTTAGAAGGATTTCCAGAGTCAATAGGGGTCTCATTTGTGGTTTATTAAGTCTTCAAATGCACTTCTATACTTATATAACGATTAACATATGAGAACTGTTGGGACTGTGGTGGATATTGGCATGAATTTTGGAAAACTTCCGTAGATATACTGTATGTAAAATGCTTGAACAGAAGGTTAAGACACAAAACAAATGATAACTTAAAGTATCACAACATATTAACACATTAGCACAAGGCATCAATGTAGGGATTTGCTAGTATCTGACCATGTTGTCTTTTCCCATCCACCATGAAAGGTTCTCATTAGTCTTTGTGTGACCGTCATTACTCAAAAAGACCAAAGTGATGTTTGTGATGCAGCTGAATTTGCAAAAAATGTGCAAGTAATTTTGTTTGAAAGGGTTTTTTTTTCTTTATCACATGGGAAAACACTTATCACTCTGTTGGATCAAATGGTACATGAAGAACTTCCTCCTGATTTTGTCTGAGACAGGAGGATAATCAAGGTAAACACATGGCGGAGAAAGAAAGATTAGATATAATCCTGTCATTTCCTTTCCTTTTTATCCAGAAAATGACCCATATAAATGGAAAAAAAGTTTTTAAAATTTTAGAATTTCGAAAAAAATATTTGCTTTAATTGGTAAATAGGGAAAATCGGATCTTGAGAAGTGGATATTTACTTTCTTTCTTACAAGAATTGGGGCCACCTTGTGATCATCAGGCCCATGGGCCTACAGGGCAGAACATAATGTAGCAAACTTCATATCCCATTCACCAGATGAATGCCTTTATTTCCCTGGTGCAGAGGTATGGTTTCAAAAATGGAAAGAAATGTTATTCAGATATCTCTCATGATTTCTTGGGGAGAAAATTAAATTTCTCTTGCAGATAATTAGGAGTTTAGGCGTGTCAAGCAGTCTCTGATCTGGACCCATCTTAACTCCTCTGAAGGCCCATGTAGGTGCTTCAGGGAACTATATGGACAGCATGGACTTGGTTGCAGCAATTGGTGGAATATCTAAATGAATCTTAGAGAATGATGCAAATGTAAAGTGACTGCGGGCGGTAGCCATGGCGGAGCTCCTGCTCCATAACGCTTCGGCACTTTACAGGAAAACCGTGTCCCAGTGTGCTGTCAGGGGTGGGGTGCACCACACTCACTTGTATGCTACAGGCATCCACTGTCTCCAGGCCTCCATCTTTAGGAGCCGCCGCATACAACACAACTCAAGGGTCACCAAGTTCATCAGACTGTAACATGTGGGATAGGGCACAGCACTTCTTGTTCCTTATTTCCTTAGTACAACACATCTTCAGCTCTACCATTCATTCCTCCTGTACGATCCCAAAGCCCACAGCCCCAGTCAGATCCAGGGATTTACTGCCCAGTTCACTCGTGGTCCATCACCTTCCTTTAACATGCTTCTGTGTCACTCTTCCCCTGTAATGTGCCCTTTAGCCCCTATGTTGGGTCTCTCTTGAGCTCCTGATGTTGCCGGAATGTCCGCATGGGATTCTAGCATGGTCTCCCACTGCCTTAAACGATAGGTACATGCTGACCCTAGAAACCTACTGTACTTGAACTTTACCTTGTTACGGTACTTCTTTTTCTGAGCCCCAGGAAGTGCCAACCCATCGGCGCCCCTCGATCATGTGAAAGAGGCGCCGATGGGTGGAGTTTGTGATGGGATTCTGGTGTCCATGCTAAATGCCACTGTTAGAGATTTACAGCGGCATTTAACATGTTAACAGCCGAGGGTGGATGGAGACTCAACTCATTCCCATCAGATGAGCTGTCACGTTGCCTGAAAAGATGTGGGCTCAGAGCCAGAACCCACATTAAAGACGGGGAGGTGACCTATGATGTACCTATACTTCATAGGTCGTAAAGGGGTTAGTGTTTTATTTTTTGGGAGAATTAACAAGAAGCAAGAAAGGAGATTGAATAAAAGGAACTGAAGTATATTACTAAGTTTATTTATATATATTTGCAGAAATAAAGAACATTTTCTTTTTCTGGACAACCCCTAAATATTAAAATTTTAACTGCAGGTAGCCAACACTAGAGGGAGCTCCCTGCATACAGAGATACATGATTTGATTTTGCCTGCAGCCACCACTAGGGGGAGCTCCCTGTATACAGATTTTTGTATACAGTGATCGCCTCCTAGTGGTAACCAAAGAGAAATACTATGGCTGGGAAAAGAAGAAGGTGGAACAGCTTATCGCTGACCCCGAAGTAACCATGAAGCCAATTGAAGTTTTAAAGTCTGTCTGAAGGGTAGATACATGATTGTAGATTTAGCAGCGCTAAAGTGGCAAAACGTATGACATGCAGAAACATAACTATAGATGGTGGAGGGGTTGCAGCCGCACTAGGGCTGTGAAGCTATGGGTGGCCCAAAAGGTCCTTTGACCAACAAGAAGAGACGAACTCTATCAAAGACCTGTTAGAGTTGGGGACATTGTTGGAGAATTTGCAATGGATCCCAAAAGATTCAAGTTGTACCCCTGATCATATACTTTTTTTTTGGGACTATACAATCGCAAAAAGTTAAGAAAAACTCGTCTATGCTACATCTGTACAAGGATTTCAAACGCCTTTGATACAACCACGTATTGAAAGCTTTTAAGCGGCACATAACTAAGTAGCCAGCAGCAGTCGGAGAATCTGTTTTTTCGTGTCCTCGCGTTGAAGTTTTCCATTGAAAGGCTGATAAATATTTCTTTGGTTTTAATATAATTAACTTAAAAAAAAATCCAGAGAAAGTGCGATGTAAGAGACAGATAGAAAATCAAAGATTGCAGCGAGTACTGCGGGGGGATTAACATTTCTAACACACCAATAAAAATATTAATTAAAAGTATCTCTCTTAAATATAAAATACAGTTATGGAATTAGTACTTAGCTAATGAATTAGTTTGTCTGCTTTCTCGGAATGTACATAAACTTCAGACGAGCGGGGAGGGGAAAAAAATAACTTATGATTTAATGTAGAAGAAGGCACTAAATAGAAAACACGTATTAAAATTCCATTTATTCACACATGTTCCAGTAATAAATATAAAATATACAGAATTATAATGGTTATATCATTTTACCCATTGCAGAAGTGTGGATGCTGACGAGACGGGATTATATACGGTAGTTTTTATACCGTGATTTTATGTTATTTTTGTTGCAATTTCTTTTATAAAAGTTAAAGGGGTTGTCTGGTTAAAACAAATTATCCGAATGTTAGGTGATACCTTATTGATTGATGTCCTCTTTCTGCAACTTCTTTCTGCGCAATCTCTGCCTGTAGCGCCATGTCTTTCAAATTACCAGGGCATTTCCTGTGTATAGCGCCCTCTTAAGGTCACCTGTAGATAAAAGCAATTAGGTGTGGGCTTTGGCTGAGCCATTCCACATCTTTCTTTGTATGGTGATACCATTATTTTATTGATTTTTAGGTTGTTGTGCTGAATGGTTAAATTCTTTTTCATCTTCTGTTTTTTTTTATCATAGGCCTGAAGGTTTAATTGCAAAATTGACTGATATTTGAAACTGTTCCTAATTCTCTCCACCTTGACTAAAGCCACAGTTCTTGCTGTCAAAAAACAGCCCCAAAATATAATGCTGCCTCTATCATGCTTCACTGTGGGTATGGTGATCTTCATGTGGTGTGCAGTGTTCGCTTTCCACCAAGCATACATTTTAGAATTATGGCCTAAAAGTTCAACCATGGTCTTTTCAGAATAGAACACACTTTACCACATGCTTTTGATAGACTTGATGTAAGTTTTGACAAGAAAATACTTCTGTCTCACCACCCTACCCCAAAGCCCAGAAATATGGGACAATGTTGTCACATGCAGTACACAACAAGTACTTTCCAGAAATTCCTGGAGCTCCTTTAATGTTACTATTAGCCCCTTGGCAGTATACCCGACCAATTTTTTTGTTGTCGTTTATATCAATTTTTGAGTGACATCCAGTACTAGGTAGTGTCATTGTTGTGACAAACTTAAGCTATTTCTTGATGATGTCTTCACCGTGCTCCATGGTTTATTTATTACTTTGGCTATGGTTCTGTACCCTTCTCCTAACTGATAACTTTGACCATTGAGATACCTTGGCTGTGTTGTCAGCTGTTTATGGACTGTGGCTTTTGCTGTAAAATGCAACTAAGAAAATGTCAGGAAAATCCAAGTAGAAGAGCTAAAACTTTCTAAGAGTTTAATCAGACTGTAAATGATGACGGCCACTATTTAACATGAGTTTTTATAAGATTGGCTTAATTTGAACACATCCACATCCCCAGTTATTAGAGGGTGTTCAGACTTATACAACCACATTATATTAGTTTTATTTTTAATTTTCCAGCTCAAAATGACCTGTTTATACAGATTTTGTAAGACATTAAAGGTGCAAAAAGTTCTGAAATGATTCTTCTTGGTATGACTTTTTTTTCTCTCATGACAAAAGCCTTTCATTTTAACAGAGGTGTGTAGACCTTTTACATACACTATATATATATATTGCAGTGCTCCTAGTGCACCTAATAAATTATTCCCTGAGTAAAACAGAACTGCTGTGACAAGCGAGGAGAGATAAGACATAACAGTTCACATGTTTACATGCTCTGAACTTGAAAGACAAGATTATAGGAGGAGCAGACTCCGAGGGGATTTTATGCTTTGAATGTCACAATGAAGATACAGGAGCGTTATATGACACATGCATACAATATTAAACACACAAATTGTTCTCTGTATACACCACACATTGCAAGAGATAAGAGGGGGCCATCACCAGGCACACATGCAATATGTAACCATGATCCTGTGCTGGAACCACTTCTGAAAAATGGTAGTTGAAAAAAACAAAACATTTATCTGTCTTTTGTATGTATATAAGTTTTTTATGGACACTTAAAGAGTTAGTCTACTGATAATTGATAGTAACAGCAATAATACAGTAAACAATTCAAGAATGATGATGATAATAATAATGTCTTTATGGGCAAAAATAAAACTTCTATGAAACTGCCCCATGTGTAAAACAATATAACTACTATAATACTGCCCCTATGTACAAGAATATAACTACTTTAATACTGCTCCTATGTACAAGAATATAACTACTATAATACTGCTCCTATGTACAAGAATATAACTACTATAATACTGCTCCTATGTACAAGAATATAACTACTATAATACTGCCCCTATGTACAAGAATATAACTACTTTAATACTGCTCCTATGTACAAGAATATAACTACTATAATACTGCCCCTATGTACAGGAATATAACTACTATAATATTGCTCCTATACACAAGAATATAACTGCTATAGTACTGCCCCTATGTACAAGAATATAACTACTATAATACTGCCCCCTATGTGCAAGAATATAACTACTATAATACTGCTCCCTATGTACAAGAATATAACTACTATAATACTGCCCCCTATGTACAAGAATATAACCACTATAATACTACCCCTATGTACAAGAATATAACTACTATAATACTGCTCCTATGTACAGGAATATAACTATGAATAATAATGCCCCTATGTACAAGAATATAACTACTATAATACTGCTCCTATGTACAAGAATATAACTACTATAATACTGCCCCTATGTACAAGAATTTAACTACTATAATACTGCCCCTATATACAATAATATAAATACTATAATACTGCTCCCTATGTACAAGAATATAGCTACTATAATACTGCTCCCTATGTACAAGATTACAACTACTATAATACTGCCCCCTATGTACAAGAATATAACTACTATAATACTGCTCCTATGTACAAGAATATAACTACTATAATACTGCCCCTATGTACAAGAATATAACTACTATAATACTGCCCCATATGTACAAGAATATAACTACTATGATACTGCTCCCTATGTACAAGAATATAGCTACTATAATACTGCTCCTTATGTACAAGAATATAACTACTATAGTACTGCCCCTATGTAAAAGAATATAACTACTATAATTCTGCTCCTATGTACAAGAATATAACTACTATAATACTGCCCATATGTACAAGAATATAGCTACTATAATACTGCTCCTATGTACAAGAATTTAACTATTATAATGCTGCCCCTATGTGTTATGATCTGGTGGCCTAAGAGCAGCAAGAGACGTACTCTGGAGAAGGTGGTACCTGTACTGACCGCAGACCCTGAACTTAACACCGCAACTAGAAATAGCCGTGGAATGTACCTAGCGCTCCCTGGACTTCTCGACACAGCCAGAGGACTAATTAACCCTAGAGATAGAAAAGGGAAAACTATCTTGCCTCAGAGAAAATTCCCTAAGGATAGGCAGCCCCCCACAAATATTGACTGTGAGAGGAGAGGGAAAAAACATACACAGACTGAAATCAGAATTTAGCAAAGGAGGCCACTTCTAGCTAAATAGAAAGGATAGGACAGAGTACTATCCGGGCAGTATTAAAACACTAGAAAATATCCACCACAGAAAATACAAAAACTCCACAGCTAACTAAAGATATGGAGGGTATATCTGCATCTCCAGAGATACCAGCTTGGCTAAACAAATCCTTATACAGACCAAGCTGGACAAGACAAAAAAACATGGAAAAGAACTGAACAATAAGGCCACAGCATGTGGACAGCAAAAAATCAAGGCCAGAACTTATCTTTGTTGAAAAGAACTGCAAAGCAGGAGAGACCAGGCAGAGATGTGAATCCTCCAGGAACAATGGACAACTGGCACTGGCTAAAGGGTGAAGCAAGACTAAATAGCCCAGTCAGATTTGCAGAAAGTGAACACACCTGATAAATGCTGCAATTCAGAGACTGCAGCGCTACCACTTACAACCACCGGAGAGCCCAAGAGCAGAATTCACAACAGTACCCCCCCTTGAGGAGGGGTCACCGAACCCTCACCAGAGCCCCCAGGCCGATCCGGACGAGCCAAATGAAAGGCACGAACCAAATCATCAGCATGAACATCGGAGGCAACAACCCAAGAATTATCCTCCTGGCCATAACCCTTCCTTTTGACAAGATACTGAAGCTTCCGCCTCGAAAAACGAGAATCCAAAATCTTCTCAACCACATACTCCAACTCCCCATCAATCAACACCGGGGCAGGAGGATCAACAGAGGGAACAACGGGCACCACATATTTCCGCAACAAAGATCTATGAAAAACATTATGGATGGAAAAAGAGGCTGGAAGGGCCAAACAAAAAGACACTGGATTGATAATCTCAGAAATCCTATAAGGGCCAATAAACCGAGGCTTAAACTTAGGGGAAGAAACCTTCATAGGGACATGATGGGAAGACAACCAGACCAAATCCCCAACCCGAAGCCGGGAACCAACACACCGACGACGGTTAGCAAAACGCTGAGCCCCCTCCTGAGACAACACCAAATTGTCAACAACATGAGCCCAAATTTGCTGCAACCTGTCAACCACAGAGTCCACCCCAGGACAATCCGAAGGCTCAACCTGCCCCGAAGAAAAAAAAGGATGAAAACCAGAGTTACAAAAGAAGGGTGAAACCAAGGTAGCAGAACTAGCCCGATTATTAAGGGCAAACTCGGCCAATGGCAAGAAAGCCACCCAATCATCCTGATCAGCAGACACAAAGCATCTCAAATAAGTTTACAAAGTCTGATTAGTTCGCTCGGTTTGGCTATTTGTCTGAGGATGAAATGCGGAAGAAAAAGACAAATCTATGCCCAGCCTAGCACAAAAGGCCCGCCAAAACCTAGAAACAAACTGGGAACCTCTATCGGACACAATATTCTCCGGAATGCCATGCAAACGAACCACATGCTGAAAAAACAACGGAACCAAATCAGAAGAGGAAGGCAACTTAGGCAAAGGTACCAAATGAACCATCTTAGAAAACCGGTCACAAACCACCCAGATAACTGACATCCTCTGGGAAACCGGAAGATCCGAAATAAAATCCATAGAAATATGTGTCCAAGGCCTCTCAGGGACCGGCAAAGGCAAAAGCAACCCACTAGCGCGGGAACAGCAAGGCTTGGCCCGCGCACAAGTCCCACAGGACTGCACAAAAGAACGCACATCCCGTGACAAAGAAGGCCACCAAAAGGACCTACCAACCAAATCTCTGGTGCCAAAAATCCCCGGATGACCAGCTAAGACAGAACAATGAACCTCCGAAATCACTTTACTAGTCCATCTGTCAGGAACAAACAATTTCCCCACTGGACAGCGGTCAGGTTTATCAGCCTGAAATTCCTGAAGAACCCGTCGTAAATCAGGGGAGATGGCAGAAAGAATCACCCCCTTCCTTCAGAATACCGACTGGCTCAAGGACCCCAGGAGAATCAGGCAAAAAGCTCCTAGAGAGGGCATCAGCCTTAACATTCTTAGAACCCGGAAGATACGAGACCACAAAATCAAAACGGGAGAAAAACAGGGACCATCGGGCCTGTCTAGGATTCAGCCGTTTGGCAGACTCGAGATAAATCAGATTCTTATGATCGGTCAAGACCACAATACGGTGCTTGGCCCCCTCAAGCCAATGTCGCCACTTCTCAAATGCCCACTTCATAGCCAACAACTCACGATTGCCAACATCATAATTGCGTTCCGCAGGCGAAAACTTTCGAGAAAAGAAGGCACACGGTTTCATCAAGGAACCATCAGAATTTCTCTGAGACAAAACGGCCCCTGCCCCAATCTCAGAAGTGTCAACCTCAACCTGAAAAGGAAAAGAAACATCTGGCTGATGCAACACAGGGGCAGAAGTAAATCGGCGTTTAAGCTCCTGAAAGGCAGAAACAGCCGCAGAGGACCAATTCGTCACATCAGCGCCTTTCTTCGTCAAATCGGTCAAGGGTTTAACCACACTGGAGAAGTTGGCAATGAAACGGCGATAAAAATTAGCAAAGCCCAAAAATTTCTGAAGGCTCCTCACGGATGTGGGCTGGATCCAATTATGAATGGCCTGAACCTTAACCGGATCCATTTCTATAGATGAGGGAGAAAAAATGAAGCCCAAAAAAGAAATCTTCTGTACTCCAAAGAGGCACTTAGACCCCTTCACAAATAGGGCATTATCACGAAGGATCTGAAATACCATCCTGACTTGTTTCACATGAGACTCCCAATCATCTGAAAAAATCAAAATATCATCCAAATATACAATCATGAATTTATCAAGATAATTCCGAAATATATCATGCATGAAGGACTGAAACACAGATGGAGCATTAGAGAGTCCAATGGCATCACAAGGTATTCAAAATGGCCTTCGGGCGTATTAAATGCAGTTTTCCATTCGTCACCCTGTTTAATACGAACAAGATTATATGCCCCTCGAAGGTCAATCTTAGTAAACCAACTAGCCCCCTTAATCCTATCAAACAGATCAGAAAGCAAAGGCAAAGGGTATTGGAATTTGACCGTGATCTTATTCAAGAGGCGATAATCAATACAGGGTCTCAAGGAGCCATCTTTTTTGGCAACAAACAAAAAACTGCTCCCAATGGTGAAGAAGATGGCCGAATATGCCCCTTCTCCAAGGACTCCTTAACATAGCTCCGCATGGCGGTATGTTCTGGCACAGACAGGTTGAAAAGTCGGCCCTTAGGGAACTTACAGCCTGGAATCAAGTCAATAGCACAATCACAGTCCCTATGCGGTGGAAGGGAACTGGACTTGGGCTCATTGAATACATCCTGGAAATCTGACAAAAACTCAGGAATTTCAGAAGAGGGGGAGGAGGCAATTGACATCAAAGGAACGTCACCATGAACCCCCTGACAACCCCAACTAGTCACAGACATAGATTTCCAATCTAATACCGGATTATGCACCTGCAACCATGGGAAACCCAGCACAATAGCATCATGCAAATTATGCAACACCAGAAAACGACAATCTTCCTGATGGGCTGGCGCCATGCACATGGTCAGCTGTGTCCAAAACTGAGGTTTATTTTTAGCCAACGGTGTAGCATCAATGCCCCTCAAAGGAATAGGACTCTTCAAAGGCTGCAAGGGGAAACCACAACGTCTGGCAAATTCTAAGTCCATTAAGTTTAGAGCGGCGCCTGAATCCACAAATGCCATGACAGAAAATGACGATAATGAGCAGATCAGGGTCACAGATAACAGAAATTTAGGTTGTACAGTACTGATGGTAACAGAACTAGCGATTCTCTTGGTACGCTTAGGGCAATCAGAAATAACATGAGCAGAATTGCCGCAGTAAAAACACAACCTATTCTGACATCTGAATCCTTGTTGTTCAGCTCTAGACACAATCCTATCACACTGCATAGGCTCAGGACTCCGCTCGGAAGACAATGCCATAGTGTGCATAACTCTGCGCTCACGCAAGCGCCGATCAATCTGAATGGCCAGAGACATAGAATCACTCAGACCAGCAGGCGTGGGGAACCCCACCATAACATCTTTAACGGATTCAGAAAGACCCTTTCTGAAGATTGCCGCCAAGGCATCCTCATTCCATTTAGTCAGTACAGACCATTTTCTAAACTTCTGGCAATATGATTCTGCCGCTTTGTGACCCTGAGACAGGGCCAACAAGGTCTTCTCAGCATGATCCACTGAATTAGGTTCGTCATGCAATAACCCAAGCGCCTGAAAAAAGGTGTCTACATTAAGCAACGCCGGATTCCCAGGTTCCAGGGCAAATGCCCAATCCTGAGGGTCACCACGCAGCAGAGATATAACAATTTTAACCTGCTGGATGGGATCACCAGAGGAACGGGGTTTCAGAGCAAAAAACAGTTTACAGTTATTTTTAAAGCTCAGAAATTTGGACCTATCCCCAAAAAACAAATCAGGAGTTGGAATTCTAGGCTCTAAAACCGGAGTCTGAACGATATAATCGGAAATACACTGTACTCTAGCAGCAAGTTGATCCACTCGAGAAGCCAATCCCTGAACATCCATACCAGCGCCGAACTCCTGAGCCACCCAGAGGTAAAGAGGGAAGAAAAAAAAACACAACAGACTACAGAAAAAAAAATGGCTCAGCACTTTCCTTCCCTTCTTCTGAGATGTGGTTAACTCATTGTTGGCCAGTTGTACTGTTATGATCTGGTGGCCTAAGAGCAGCAAGAGACGTACTCTGGAGAAGGTGGTACCTGTACTGACCGCAGACCCTGAACTTAACACCGCAACTAGAAGTAGCCGTGGAATGTACCTAGCGCTCCCTGGACATCTTGACACAGCCGGAGGACTAATTACCCCTAGAGATAGAAAAGGGAAAACTATCTTGCCTCAGAGAAAATTCCCAAAGGATATGCAGCCCCCCACAAATATTGACTGTGAGAGGAGAGGGAAAAAACATACACAGACTGAAATCAGAATTTAGCAAAGGAGGCCACTTCTAGCTAAATAGAAAGGATAGGACAGAGTACTATGCGGTCAGTATTAAAACACTAGAAAATATCCACCACAGAAAATACAAAAACTCCACAGCTAACTAAAGATATGGAGGGTATATCTGCATCTCCAGAGATACCAGCTTGGCTAAACAAATCCTTATACAGACCAAGCTGGACAAGACAAAAAAACATGGAAAAGAACTGAACAATAAGGCCACAGCATGTGGACAGCAAAAAATCAAGGCCAGAACTTATCTTTGTTGAAAAGAACTGCAAAGCAGGAGAGACCAGGCAGAGATGTGAATCCTCCAGGAACAATGGACAACTGGCACTGGCTAAAGGGTGAAGCAAGACTAAATAGCCCAGTCAGATTTGCAGAAAGTGAACACACCTGATAAATGCTGCGATTCAGAGACTGCAGCGCTACCACTTACAACCACCGGAGAGCCCAAGAGCAGAATTCACAACACCTATGTACAAGAATATAACTACTATAATACTGCTGCTATGTACAAAAATATAACTACTATAATACTGCCCCTATGTACAAGAATATAACTACTATAATACTGCCCCCTATGTACAAGAATATAACTACTATAATACTGCTCCTATATACAAGAATATAACTACTTTAATACTGCCCCCTATGTACAAGAATATAATACTATAATACTGCCCTTATGTACAAGAATATAACTACTATAATACTGCCCCTATGTACAAGAATATAACTACTATAATACTGCTCCTATATACAAGAATATAACTACTATAATATTGCCCCTATGTACAAGAATATAATACTATAATACTGCCCTTATGTACAAGAATATAACTACTATAATACTGCCCCTATTTACAAGAATATAACTACTATAATACTGCCTCCTACATAAAGGAATATAACTACTCTAATACTGCCCCTATGTACATTTTTTATTTATAATGCAATTGATGGATCAATTCTTATAACTTTTCCTGGTGTCTGACCCTAATTTGAGCAGATTTGACAGCTTTTGGGCCCTGTGAAGGTGTTATGTATGCATTTGGTTTTCTCTCCCATTGAATTCAATGCTGTTCGGGAACTGTTCGGTAAACATCAGGAAGTTTGACGAACATAGCCAAACCGAACCTTAAAAGGTTCGCTCATCTCTACTTAGGAGTAGCCAATATTGACTCTAGTCCCTTAGTTGTAAATATAAAGCAGAGTGTGTGTATATATATATATATATATATATATATATATATATTACATATATATGTATCTCGCTGTATATAGATATCCTGTTTAATTGCTTTACTGTATTTTGTTGCGCCATAGTTTAGTGTACTATCGTTGTTCCTTGTTACCATTGACAACATGCCTACATATACAAACATATACATACACACACACTTTTGTTACAAAAATAGTTATTTGTTAATGCACTGTTGCATCCGCGTACTTGTTTACACGTGGTCATAAGATGTCATGTGGTCCCTCAAAGATTCTTAAGTCCATGAGCATCACCAACTGGCACTACTGTTCTGCTTATTGTATATAAGGTCCTTTACAATTTTCTATGCAGAACAGATTCTATAACTTTCAGGGTAAGTCAGAGGGTACAATCCATCCATCATCATCTAATGTGGTATTTCCCGCCTTTGGTCCTTCACATGGAAACAAAAAGGTATTATTTCTGAAGTGTACGGGATGGGTCGCAATTTAGCTCCCACACACCGGGAATGAAGAAGGTGGTAAAGCGCCTAATTGCTGATGATGTCATCTTTCCATAACCTCCTTAGTCACAAGGCAGAAATATGACTGATAAGATGTGACCGTGCTGAATGCTAATGAATGGATTCACTGTTACCGCGAGTCCAAATTATGATTTATATCCATAGACTAGCTTGCTGTTTTTTATTGCTGTGCCTTATTGTTAACAAGGCATCACTTGTTCTAATGGCACCTCAAGGCATAACAGTTTCTGGGAAGCTAAATAAGATCTATTCTAAAACTGCAAGACGACATTCCAAGGTTTTCAAACGCAACTTGTTGTCCAGATTTGACCATTGAAGGAACTGAAAGGACCTTGTCAGAACTTTTTTCCCCAAGACTTTTTTTTTTTTTTTAAATAGACCAGAAACTTTTAGGATCAAAATAAGAATATAAATATGAAAAAAGTACATTTTGGAAGAAGTGAATCTATTTCAATGAGACTTTGAATGAAGATAGTAGTTTTTTCTAGATTGGTAAAAAAATATATATTTTTTTTTATTATATAAAATAAAATAAAACATATTTGGACCATACATCAGTAAACATTACATTAAAATTCCAAAATGTCACAGATCGGTATTGCACTATTTCTCCTAGTTATGGAGATTATGGGGATTATAGTTCACATATTATATGTGACTTCGTAAAACTGATGGACAGTAAGGCTGCGATAAGATATTCGAGATTTGCTATTGTTTCTTCCACGTTCTTTAATATTTGATTGTTATGAGGATCAAAAATTAAACTTTTATTTAACTATTGTCCATCAGATTTTAAGATTTCTGAGGATGTGAAATGATAAAATAATATTTGATGGTGTGGTTCAGGGGATTAAGGGTTGCAGATAAAGGCCAGGGTCACACTTGCGTGTGCAATGAGAGAAGCTTGCATGAGTCTCTCACATCAATTCCCGGAACTGCCGCCGGCACTTGGACTGGAGTGTGCGGCTACATAGAAATACCTGCAACTGAACGCTCCGGTCCCGAGTGCCGGTGGTGTGCCGGGTATTGACTCATGTGAGTTTCTCCCATTGCACATGCAAGTGTGACCCCGGCCAAATGGTGATGGTCATTTTGTGTTGTTTGTACACTTTTTCTAGCCTCTGTCAAAGCCTGGAGGAAGCGTTATACAATATGAAATATCCATATATTTGCACCTCCTGTCTTGCAGAACTTAAAAAAGTCTTAACATATTGTACATCACTTGCTCCTTTAGATTCTGACAGCTTCCACTCCTTCACCCGGACGCCTAGAGAAAAAAAGTTTTGACATGCTGAAATTCTGGTAAGTGCCACTTCTTCGTTAGCGTCTTTAATTCTAAGTATGAGCTACATGATTATCAAGGACGTCTGCTCTATGAGGGCTCGTGTAGAAGACTGTATTTTTAGTCCGAGTGCGATTCGACAAACCATTGGATCGCACCCGGATCAATATTATTCTCTGGGGCCGTGCACATTTGTACAGAGTCTGTCCAAGGAAAAGAAAATGCTGTATGCACGATTTTCATCCAATATTCTGATTGCACTCCGCCATGCAAGTCAATGAGTACGTGAAAAAAATTAAAAATCGGACCACACTCGGATGAAAATTTGGTGACATCAGATTTTTATGGATTGACAGAATGGAGAAGATGGAGACATTTTATTTCCATCTTTTCCTCATCTGAGAAAATCCGATCACAGTGTAATTAGCATAATTGACCCAATTATTTTGGTTCAATACGGTTGTCTGACCCTTAAGCTGAGCTGGCAGTGGTAGTGCAGATCTGTTTTTGGACTTTCTATTACAAATAGAGATTCTGTCTTTTACTTTTATCCTAAGTCATGTGGCACGACTCGCTAAAGGGTCGACAGTGACTTTTAGGATCGTTACTTCCTATAGGTAGCACTAGAATTCTAGTCCTCTTCCTTTCCGAAGAGACAATTTGGACTTTCTACTGAAACTTTTAATAAAATGTGTGCAATCTCCATTCTACGAGAGAATGTAGCAAAACGGAGTATAATTTGTGCAATATAAAATCTTTTTAAGACAATATTTTATTTTCTCCTGTAGCTCAATCGTTAGTCCGAGAAAAAAAGTGTGTGGTCAGCTTGGTTGTACGCTCTTTGGAGATTGCACAGATGATGGAGTGAATGAACATAAAAGAAATCCCTTTACAGATATAAGGAAGATAGCCGTCCATTTAGATGTAGTCATATCATCTTCAAGGGTAAATTAGAAAACAAAATACAACATAAACACACAAAAACAATGGATACTAAAGATACCTAATGAATCCTAATTTTCCATAAATAGCAAAGTAGGATTTGAAATTTAGATAAACTTTTTTTTTGTAATTTGATGCTGAATCAGATAATTTAGCCATGACCAATATTCAGGTTAGTGAGCCAGCTCTGTGAGTTTTCGCATTTGACACCTGCTTTGTGGGTGCAGTTCACAGCTACAAGTCAGGTCCAAGTCTGTCAGATTTTTTTTTCCCCACACTGTGCCAGATGCTCCACTAGACTGCGTTCCTGGCAACCCTCTACCCGGCAGTATCTGATCTCAAACACAGGAGAGACTCAGAGGAAGCAAGATCAATAGAGCAGTAAGGCAGAATATCTGGCAGGATACACTCCCATATGTCCATTATTTCAGGAGACTGTTCTATTTCATTTTACACCTGATGTCCGATTTCACGGAAAACAAAAAAAGAAAAATGCAGATCAAATGACAAAAACTTGATCAAACACATGTGCAACCTGCACCTTTTACCTCCGTCTTCAGAAATATTTATTTCATCATAATTTGCTTCTTGGAACTCTACAGACTTGGAAGTATTTGAGATATGTCAATGTAAGGAGCAATGCTAAACCGGAGCTGTGCCGGGAGCCTTGTGGCTTTATGGTAGGAAGTCATAGGCAGTCTATGTGCCTCATGTGATACCTCTATATTACATGCCACAATTGCGTGGAACATTCAAATAAAATCTGTAATATCGTAAGTGTGGAGAGATGTAGACTGGCCTCAAACATCTACAGTATGAGCACTGAATCGAAACTGCAAGGTTCTATGGAGCCATATTGCAGTAATGTGAATGAAGCCTAAGTAAAGAATGAATGGCATATTGACCATAAATATTGTAAAAATGAGTTGATTGGAGATCAAATCACTCACAAAAAGAATAATGACCCCATGGAATAACCAGTGCTTTACAGCTTTACCTAGACTTCAAGGAAGACCACTTGGTAAGACTGTTTTTCGAGCCAACTTTTCAGTTGCATCTGATATTTTTACAGACCTAGTCCTACTCCAACTATTCTAATAAACTGGTATATTAGTGGTCCTTATACAGTAAAAAAAATACATGATTCTAAAAGAAATCTGCATATTTACAGACTTTAATGTTTGTCTTCTGGCAGACCATGGTGAAAAGCTCCAAGCGGTAACGTAAGGACACTCATTGGCTTTCCATCATTAGAAAGAAAATCTGTTTTTCTCCATGGATTGTGTATTTTATGCAGCTCATTTTTTTTATTCCCGTAGAGGTGTTTCCATTAAATATTTCCATTATCTGTCCACAGGTAAGCTTGTAAATGATCGGTGGGGTCACAATTGCTTGGAACCCCACTGTCCCCAAGAAAGTCTCCTTTGTAAATGGAGCAGTGGAGCACGTGCTTGACAACTTATTCACTGCTACAGGATTGTGATACCGGTCTGTCCAGTCTCATAGAAGGAATCGGAGTGGTGGTTGAGCATGTGTACCACCCTTTCAGTCACACAGAAGACTTTGGGAACCATCATTGTTGGGATTGGTGAAGGACTTCGCAGTTAGATGCCCAGCAATCATATCACACTCTACCACATTTCCATTTACTCATTTGGGATGGACTGAATGGCTATCTCCATTAGTGTCACACGAGGGAATGGAATGGTGGAGGAGCATGGGTATCACCATTAACATAGGGGACTTTGGCATCCCTGTATTTTGCATAGGTTGGGATTCTAGTGGTCAGATCCCCACCAATCTTATATTTATCAGGTGAATAAATGGTAAGTACATTTAATGAGAAAACAGTTTCTAGTGGACTGACCTGTAATACCACCTACAGTCCACAGAATAGTGCCGTTTACGGAAAGAAAAATTGAGATCCTTTTTTCAACCTCATATGTTTCAATGTGTCCCAGTAAGGCAGTCTTCATACCATGCTTTTGTGAGGAACTTTTTTTTCTGCCTTAATGTTCCCAAAGTACAAAAAACCCAAATCTCTGTTGTGTCAGCATGGCCCAAGTCAGAATCAGAAGCAACACTGAAATGTAATCAAAATTCTTTTTCGATAATCAGAAGTTTGGATTTTTACCACAGCATTGATACAGTTACTAATGAACCCTGAACCGAGAGATACTTCCAGTTAGTGCTCTATGGACTGAACGACTAGAACAAAGTTTTGCACTTGTATATATTTGCTGTACAAACTATTAAGGGAAATGTTCGAAGACCCTTTAAACTGCGAGGAAGCAGCAGGATCCCTTCCTAATTTGCTGTTTTTAGCTACAGGTGGCCTGCAGCCTCGTGTAAACAGGTTATACGTTACTTCAGATTCCCAGGAGCTGAAGCACAAAGTCCTATCTGTATTCAGGGAAGTGTATTTAGTATTCCAGACCCATTGTTCCCATCGCCTGAGGTATGTCCCCGAGCCACGGACAACACAGAAGCCCTCTTGTCTCAGTAGTTGAACATGAACACAAATGGTATCAAAAAGCCCACTTCACATGACTCCTGCAGGCCGGGCGCCAGCCTGTAGCTATTATAACCTACTTACACAAAACATGGATTTTATGGACGGTAGCAGAAGGTTACACAAAAAAAAGCAAAAAAATATCCCATCTGATAAAGATTGCGAGATGCATCAGAACAATGGATCATCACAGAAAGGGAGATATGTTTATGAACATGGCTTAATATTCTCACCAGCGGATACATCACACTGGGAATGTTACATTGTAACTGGGTGCTAGAGCCAAGTGCCCAAATTAAAGAATCAGAAGTGAATCTTTGTGTGGGATTTTAATGTGTTTTTGCTTCTAAACCAATGAAGTTCAAAATCCCCAAAACAGTACTCTGTACAGATGGGTTATATCATGCTTTTACCGCAACAGAGAGGAGCCAGAAGACCGCAGCATCTGATTTCTCCTACTCCTGCACTGATTACAAGCACTTCACCTTCAAATTAAATGGTGTAAATTTATTTTAGCAAACCAGGGGTTAATCTGCTAAGTTGAGAGCTCCTGGAACCTTTCCAGCATTAAGGTTCTCAGCTGTGCACTGTAAGCCACTCCCATTTCCTATATAATCTGGGTCCTGGCTAGCATTCATTGTCAGAGTTAGCTTATGCTGCATGGCTGGAGGTTGTTGTTGATTATTATTGGAGAAGGTGTTTTGTGGATTTGTCTGCAACTGTTGCTAGTTTTCAAGTGTGTGATAATTCCCCTTCTTTTCCTACTTTGTTTTTTCCCCTTCCTCCACTCCCCGGTGTATACCTCTATTGTTTATGTGAGTATATTTGGTATTTTCCTTTATCTCTGTTCCTATTACCTTGTTAGTCTGGTTGGAGTATTACAGTACACTACTGCTCCCCTCTTCCCTGGGTGGGGGAACGGTACAGACTGAGGGTGGATTCAGGAGCTAAGGCAAGGTATGTGGCCCTGGTGTTTTCACCATCAGAAGTAATCCGGAGAACAGGGCAAGCTAGGGTGCCCCTAGCCTTAGGAACAGACACACTAACCTTTCACCGTTCCTCAACTTTTTTGGGGGGGGCGAAATTCGAAGCAAACTCACTTCTATACTATTATTTTTTTGCACAAGAACAAACAGATCTTCTACCAAAGTGATTTGAAAAGTTGTATAACTTTCGATGCTGGACAAAATTATATGAAATTATATGAAAAAATAAAGGTTAGGTGGCCTTTAATTGAATGGAGGTGAGCTGCAATATCATGGACAACCTGGTAAACAAGGAAGAGCGTGAACGCTCGCCAGAGGGAGACTGCCATGTTGCTGGGTAGAGGTGCCAGGAGACAAACCTTTACTAAGCTGATGTTGAAGGTCAATCCAAAGAATAGGCAATCAATACCATAGATCCAGGGGCAGTTAAATAATCTGAGCATTTCGATTTCCAATAAGGCTTCTTTCATACTACATGGACATTGTATTGGTACAAAAACCATGCTAGTCCTTAAAGAGTAACAGTCATTTTAATTTTTATCTTCTAAATCAACAGTAAATGTGAAATTAAGAAACTTTGTAATATGTCTTATCAGAGAAATATGCTTCTTTCTCCTCCTTGACTGATTCTTCATTTTCAAAATTCTCAATTCCTCAGTAAAATCTGTCTGCAGTGAAGACAAAATATTACATTATTGAGATAGAAGATGCCAGTTGGTTTTTATAAGATTCCGTGTAAAAGGGAGGAGGGAGGAGCTCAGCCTGTAGCTCCTCCTTTTTCCTTACCCCTCTGCATAGAATGTTATGAGCACCAACTGCCATCTAGTATCCGAGTAATGTAAAAACCTTTGTTCACTTAAGACAGATTTTACCCAATAATTAAGAATTTTGAAATTGAAAGATCAGTCCATTAGGAGAAAAAAACTGATTTCTCTGAGAAGATACATTACAAAGTTTCTTATTTTCATGTGTATTGTTGAATTAGGAAATAAAAATTAAAACGATGGCTGCTCTTTAACCCCTTCACCCCCAAGGGTGGTTTGCACGTTAATGACCGGGCCAATTTTTACAATTCTGACCACTGTCCCTTTATGAGGTTATAACTCTGGAACGCTTCAACGGATCTTGGCGATTCTGACATTGTTTTCTCGAGACATATTGTACTTCATGATAGTGGTAAAATTTCTTCGATATAACTTGCGTTTATTTGTGAAAAAAATGAATATTTGGCGAAAATTTTGAAAATTTTGCAATTTTCCAACTTTGAATTTTTATGCCCTTAAATCACAGACATATGTCACGCAAAATACTTAATAAGTAACATTTCCCACATGTCTACTTTACATCAGCACAATTTTGGAACCAAAATTTTTTTTTGTGACGGAGTTATAAGGGTTAAAAGTTGACCAGCAATTTCTCATTTTTACAACACCATTTTTTTTTAGGGACCACATCTCATTTGAAGTCATTTTGAGGGGTCTATATGATAGAAAATACCCAAGTGTGACACCATTCTAAAAACTGCACCCCTCAAGGTACTCAAAACCACTTTCAAGAAGTTTATTAACCCTTCAGGTGTTTCACAGGAATTTTTGGAATGTTTAAATAAAAATAAACATTTAACTTTTTTTCACACAAAATTTATTTCAGCTCCAATTTGTTTTATTTTACCAAGGGTAACAGGAGAAAATAGACCCCAAAATTTGTTGTACAATTTGTCCTGAGTACGCTGATACCCCAAATGTGGGGGTAAACCACTGTTTGGGCGCATGGCAGAGCTCGGAAGGAAAGGAGCGCCATTTGACTTTTCAATGCAAAATTGACTGGAATTGAGATGGGACGCCATGTTGCATTTGGAGAGCCCCTGATGTGCCTAAACATTGAAACCCCCACAAGTGACACCATTTTGGAAAGTAGACCCCCTAAGGATCTTATCTAGATGTGTGGTGAGCACTTTGACCCAACAAGTGCTTCACAGAAGTTTATAATGCAGAGCCGTAAAAATAAAAAATCATATTTTTTCACAAAAATGATCTTTTCGCCCCCAATTTTTTATTTTCCCAAGGGTAAGAGAAGAAATTGGACCGCAAAAATTGTTGTGCAATTTGTCCTGAGTACGCTGATACCCCATATGTGGGTGTAAACCATTGTTTGGGCGCAGGGCAGAGCTCGGAAGGGAAGGAGCGCCATTTGACTTTTCAATGCAAAATTGACTGGAATTGAGATGGGACGCCATGTTGCGTTTGGAGAGCCCCTGATGTGCCTAAACATTGAAACCCCCCACAAGTGACACCATTTTGGAAAGTAGACCCCTTAAGGAACTTATCTAGATGTGTGTTGAGCACTTTGACCCAACAAGTGCTTCACAGAAGTTTATAATGCAGAGCCGTAAAAATAAAAAATCATATTTTTTCACAAAAATGATTTTTCGCCCCCAATTTTTTATTTTCCCAAGGGTAAGAGAAGAAATTAGACCACAAAAGTTGTTGTGCAATTTGTCCTGAGTACGACGATACCCCATATGTGGGGGTAAACCACTGTTTGGGTGCATAGCAGAGCTCGGAAGGGAAGGAGCGCTATTTTACTTTTCAATGCAAAATTGACTGGAATTAAGATGGGATGCCATGTTGCATTTGGAGAGCCCCTGATGTGCCTAAACATTAAAAACCCCCACAAGTGACACCATTTTGGAAAGTAGACCCCCTAAGGAACTTATCTAGATGTGTTTTGATAGCTTTGAACCCCCAAGTGTTTCACTACAGTTTATAACGCAGAGCCGTGAAAATAAAAATTCTTTTTTTTTTTCACAAAAATGATTTTTAGCCCCCAGTTTTGTATTTTCACAAGGGTATCAGGATAAATTGGACCCCAAACGTTGTTTTCCAATTTGTCCTGAGTACGCTGATACCCCATATGTGGGGGGGAACCACTGTTTGGGCGCATGACAGAGCTCGGAAGGGAAGGAGCGCCATTTGGAATGCAGACTTAAATGGATTGGTCTGCAGGCGTCACGTTGCATTTGCAGAGGCCCTGATGTACCCAAACAGTACAAACCCCCCACAAGTGACCCCATATTGGAAACTAGACCCCCCAAGGAACTTATCTAGATGTGTTGTGAGAACTTTGAACCCCCAAGTGTTTCACTACAGTTTATAACGCAGAGCCGTGAAAATAAAATTTCTTTTTTTTTTTCACAAAAATGATTTTTTAGCCCCCAGTTTTGTATTTTCACAAGGGTATCAGGATAAATTGGACCCCAAAAGTTGTTGTTCAATTTGTCCTGAGTACGCTGATACCCCATATGTGGGGGGGAATCACTGTTTGGGCGCATGACAGAGCTCGGAAGGGAAGGAGCGCCATTTGGAATGCAGACTTAAATGGATTGGTCTGCAGGCGTCACGTTGCATTTGCAGAGCCCCTGATGTACCCAAACACTACAAACCCCCCACAAGTGACCCCATATTGGAAACTAGACCCCCCAAGGAACTTATCTAGATGTGTTGTGAGAAATTTGAACCCCCAAGTGTTTCACTACAGTTTACAACGCAGAGCCGTGAAAATAAAAAATCTTTTTTTTCCCATAAAACTTATTTTTTGGCCCCCAGTTTTGTATTTTCCCAAGGGTAGCAGGATAAATTGGACCCCAAAAGATGATGTCCAATTTGTCCTGAGTACGCTGATACCCCATATGTTGGGGTAAACCCCTGTTTGGGCACAGCGGAGAGCTCTGAAGGGAAGGAGCACTGTTTTCCTTTTTCAACGCAGAATTGGCTGGAATTCAGATCGGATGCCATGTCCCGTTTGGAGAGCCCCTGATGTGCCTAAACAGTGGAAACCCCCCAATTATAACTGAAACCCTAATCCAAACACACCCCTTACCCTAATCCCAACAGTAACCCTAACCACACCTCTAACCCAGACACACCCAACCCTATTCCCAACCGTAAATGTAATCCAAACCCTAACCCTATCTTTAGCCCCAACCCTAACTGTAGCCCCAACCCTAGCCCTAACCCTAGCAATAACCCTAGCCCTAACTCTAGTCCTAACTCTAGCCCTAACCCTAACCCTAATGGGAAAATGGAAATAAATACATTTTTTAATTTTTTTATTTTTCCCTAACTAAGGGGGTGATAAAGGGGGGTTTGATTTACTTTTATAGCGGGTTTTGTAGCGGATTTTTATGATTGGCAGCCGTCACACACTGAAAGACGCTTTTCATTGCAAAAAATATTTTTTGCGTTACCACATTTTGAGAGCTGTAATTTTTCCATATTTGAGTCCACAGAGTCATGTGAGATCTTGTTTTTTGCGGGATGTGTTGACGTTTTTATTGGTAACATTTTCGGACACGTGACATTTTTTGATCGCTTTTTATTCCGATTTTTGTGAGGCAGAGTGATCAAAAACCAGCTATTCATGAATTTCTTTTGGGGGAGGCGTTTTTACCATTCCGCGTTTGGTAAAATTGATAAAGCAGTTTTATTCGTCGGGCCAGTACGATTACAGCGATATCTCATTTATATCATTTTTTTTATGTTTTGGCGCTTTTATACGATAAAAACTATTTTATAGAAAAAATAATTATTTTGGTATTGCTTTATTCTCAGGACTATAACTTTTTTATTTTTTTGCTGATGATGCTGTATAGCAGCTCGTTTTTTGCGGGACAAGATGACGTTTTCAGCGGTACCATGGTTATTTATATCAGTCTTTTTGATCGCGTGTTATTCCACTTTTTGTTTGGCGGTATGATAATAAAGCGTTGTTTTTTGCCTCGTTTTTTTTTTTTTTTTCTTACGGTGTTTACTGAAGGGGTTAACTAGTGGGGCAGTTTTATAGGTTGGGTCGTTACGGACGCGGCGATGCTAAATATGTGTACTTTTATTGTTTTTTTTATTTTATTTAGCTAAAGAAATGTATTTATGGGAATAATATATATATATTTTTTTCTTTATTTAGGATATTTTTATTATTTTTTTTTTACACACATGTGGGGAATTTTTTTTTACTTTTTTACTTTGTCCCGGGGGGGACATCACAGATCATTGATCTGGCAGTGTGCACAGCACTCTGCCAGATCTGCGATCTGCTGTGCAGGGCTGCAGGCTTACCAAGTGTCTGCTCTGAGCAGACACTCGGTAAGCCACCTCCCTCCCTGCAGGACCCGGATGCCGCGGCCATCTTGGATCCGGGACCTGCGGCGAGGAGGGAGGTAGGAGACCCTCAGAGCAACGCGATCACATCGCGTTGCTCCGGGGGTCTCAGGGAAGCCCGCAGGGAGCCCCCTCCCTGCGCGATGCTTCCCTATACCGCCGGTACACCGCGATCATGTTTGATCGCGGTGTGCCGGGGGTTAATGTGCAGGGGGCGGTCCGTGACCGCTCCTGGCACATAGTGCCGGATGTCAGCTGCGATATGCAGCTGACACCCGGCCGCGATCGGCCGCGCTCCCCCCGTGAGCGCCGCTGATCGGTGATGACGTACTATCCCGTCGGCGGTCATACGGGCCCACCCCACCTCGACGGGATAGTACGTCAAATGTCGGGAAGGGGTTAAACCCTATAAAATCACTCAAAAACGTTTGGAAGATTCTTCCTCTCCGTTTCTATTGTAAAACCACTTTGTTGTCCATACTTTCAGTCTTTTCAGCGTTTTCATCCTCTTTCAGTTTTGAAAAATGTCTTTGTGGGAGAAGAGAAAGCACATGACACTTTTTTTTTTTTTTTTTAAGAGGATCCTGATTGAATCCGCTGATACCTAACCAATTGGAGGAATGCAAAAAATGTTTATGGAAAAAAAACTCTTTAAAAATCTTTCAAAAACTATTGAAAATTGAATCAGGAAAAGAAAATGTCCTCCAAAATCTCCTTAAGAAAAAACATTTCCTGAAGTAGTATCCAATAGAAAACTTGTCATTTTTAACCGCTTCCAAAAACTGTGTGTGTACAGAGACTTAGGGTTTGTGCACACGGTGAGTATTTGCAGCAGAATTTTTTTACAGCTTTTTCTGCATCTCTTGGCAGGAAAAATACGTGGATTTTTAACACGTTTTTGTAGCATTTTTTAGACTCCAGAGAAGGTTGTCAAATCTCCCAAAATTAGTACAGACAGTCCTACTTGGATTTTTTTAATTAAAAGTTCTTATTCACTGTGTAACACTTATCCTGAGTCTGTAGACTTCTGCTTGCTGTCAATGAGTGGAAACCTCCAGCAAGCAGAGATATTGAAAAGGAAGAAGACATGCAATACAGGATACATTAGAAACTTGCAGAACTTGTGGTCACAGAATGATGAAGCTTCAGTGACACGTAAGTGGAGAACGGTCTTTTTCCCCCCGTGTTTTCACAAAGGTGGCGTCACAGCGTGACTTGGGTTGTCAGGTTCCGTCAGACCCCTATAAATCCTGAGTGAAGCCCCTCAGTCGGCATCTTGGGAGAACGGCTTAAGCAATTTACAGGCTGTATAAACCAATGATGAAGTGACAGCAGTATTTTACAGTATTTTCGATGACAGTGATGAGCGTGGACATTAGTCATCGTGCGGAGGACTCCTGTGGCAGCCGGTCTGAGCTCAGCGGACAATGGGCCTCATTGTAGGAAAATCACTTTATGGCTTCAATCTATTAGACAGATAATGGCAGACGCATATGGACACGTAAGGTCAGCGCCAGACTGGGGCGTGACGGCACAAAGTGTTATGGGTTCCAGAGCCCCGATGTTCACCTCGCCTCCAACCCATTACCTGTAATCAAACCCATGCATGACAAATAATATTGAGAGCTGTTTTTTTACTGGACTGAGACAAAATTAACTCTGGCATCTAACAGGAAACCTGTTTGTGGTGTTTTGTTTTACTTTTTCAACAATACAAGTCAATGTGCCGCTAATGTGTACAGAGGGTGTCTTCATGTTATGTGTATGTCTTATTGGATGGGGCGATAGTTGAATTATTTACACTACAACGATGGATAAGCATCTAATATCTATTTTCTATCATCTATCTATTATCTATTATCTATCTATTATCTATCTATCTATCTATCTATCTATCTATCATCTATCTATCATCTATCTATCTATTATCTATCATCTAGCTATTATCTATCTATTAGCTATCATCTATATATATATTATCTATTATCTATCTATTATCTATCTATCTATCTATTATCTATCTATCTATCATCTATCTATCTCCTATCTATTATCTATCACCTATCTATATATCATGTATTATCTACCATCTATCGATCATCTATATTATCTATGGATTATCTATCTATTATCTACTATCTATCTGTTATCTATTATCTATTATCTGGGGCAGCACGGTGGCACAGTGGTTAGCACAGCAGCCTTGCAGCAGTGGAGTCCTGGGTTCAAATCCCACCAAGGACAACATCTGCAAGGAGTTTGTATGTTTTCTCCGTGTTTGCGTGGGTTTCCTCCGGGCACTTCGGTTTCCTCCCACATTCCAAAGACATACTGATAGGAAATTTAGATTGTGAGCCCCATCGGGGACAGTGATGATAATGTGTGCAAACTGTAAAGCGCTGCGGAATATGTTAGCGCTATATAAAAAAATAAATAAAATAAAAATAAAGATCTATCTATCTATTCTCTATCATCTATATACTGTATCTAACTATCTATTATCTATCTATTATCTATCATCTATCTGTATCTCATAGCTATCTATTTATCGATCATATATCTAAATCTATTTAATACACAACAGCAACACTCCAAAATTCCATTACCAAAATGTGGCTTGAAATAGTAGAAACAACACATTATGAGTTAATAAAGTTCTAACTTTTTTCAATCAGAATTTTAGAGCATTACATTCCTGGTCGGTATGTAGGAAAGACAAGGCAAAAACTAAGAACAAGAATGAATTCTCATCGCCATACAATAAGAGAAAAAAGAATGGATCTACCTGTGGCAAAACATTTTTGTCTCCCAGATCACAGCATCATGAACATGAAATTATTTGTATTAAAGGGTAATTTCAAATCTCAGAAAGACAGAAGAGTCTGGGAATATAAACTGATGATGACATCTGACACTCTCAGTGCAGGAATGAATGTGTCGCATGGATTTATGTCTTTTTACATCAATTAAGGAATTTGCTTCTCAGTCCTTGTGGGGGCATCATAACGCAGAACCAAACCCCAATCAGAGGACAATAAAACATTCACACTCCTTATCTATGAACTGTTCCAATATTTATGGATACAACTGTTTATCCCTCTCCCATACTGGTAGTTTTGATTCACGTCACCTGTCTTATCTATGGCATTATTTCTGTGCTGTGTTGTGCATAAATATGTGATTCTTCAGAATTTCTATTAGTCTTTGCCTGATGAAGGGACCTGAGTAGTCTCAAAAGCTTGCAATGTGTTACCATCTTTTCAGTTAGGCATTAAAAGGTATCAACCACTGAGGACTCTGAATTCTAAATATTTTTTGTGTGGATTTATCAAGTAAGGATTGTTTACCTGAATCCTGAAGTTTGCACCCATCTTTAGTTATACTACCTATCTATCTCTACATCTCTTGTCTATATCGAACATGCATCCAATATTTATTCATCTATTATCTATCTATCTATCTATCTATCTATCTATCTATCTATCATCTATTTATCTAATATATATCTATCATCTATTTATTATCTATCATCTATCTATTTTCTATCTATCTAATCTATCTACTGTATATGTCATGCTTCAGCAAGAATTTAACACAACCACATTGCACTCTTTTAGCATTGGAATTGCTGCATTACACAATTTTTACTTGCTGTTATTGAAGCCCTTTTGATCCATCTATCTATATATCTATCTATCCATCTATCATAGTAAAACCATAAAGCAAAGTTTTAACTCCACAATTTCCTTTGCTTCCCATTAGATAAGTGCCCCTGGCGGTCAGAATAAGCACAGGACCTCTCGTCTCGCGTACCTGACTTGTATATGTATTATTACTAAATACTTCATCTATATTCTTATATTCTTATTCAGGATACTGTTCCCCTTTTGTCATTTTCCAATAAAAGCCGCCATACCAAATAGGCCGAGCACATCGTAATTAGCAGCTGGCAGAAAGAGCTGTAAATCTGTATCGGTTCTGAACGATTTGCTTACATTGTTTCTTTGTTGACAAATGATGCTGTACATGTTAATGTTTCTGCCATGTCCCCGCTGCACCTGACGTGCCAATAAATGGCAGCCAGCTGTATGAATTATGGAAATAAGATTTTTGTTTATGAAGGTGCCCCAGACATTTATTTTACAGCTTGCCTCTTGACACATTTAATGTCTACAGTTACACTGGAAGGATATTTCCTACTTGACACAATGAGTAATCAAAAGTTTACTTATATTTTCCGTATAAAAATTAAAATAAGATGGAGAAAGGTGATCAGATCAGGATTCTGGCCAATTCTCTGCTGAGTCTGCATTTCTCATGTTGAAATAGGAAACATACAGGTAAAGCGGTCCATCCACAAGGTTTATAAAATGTAAAAGAATATAAGCAAGATTTTTTTTTTCATTTTGGACTGGGATTTTATTTCGAGATCTGATTAATTTATAGGATCTAGTTCGGGGTCTGATAATTAAAGGGGTTTCCTGTGGAGCCTGATTAATTTAAGGGGTCTAGCCAAAGGTATAGTTGGGGTTCGAATAACCTTATGGGGTCTGGTATGGCATATGACTATTTGTAGGGTCCAATCTGAGGTCTGATTAATTGTGAGATCCTGTCCTCAAGGTATGGTCCAGGGTCTGATTAATTTATAAGGTTGAATCTGGACTCCAATTATATATAAGATCTGGCTTGAGGTCTGATTAATTTAAAGGAGTTGTCCATCACTCAGACACCCCCTTCTGAATCCCTATTTTTCTCCCCAGTAAAATAATAACACTTATACCAACCTCCGGTGCTGACGCTGCTCCAGCGGTGTCATCATCACTGACTCTCCTGAGGATCTCATGACTAGAGATGAGAGAATATTTCATTGTTTGGTTTACGATTGCCGAATTTGCAATATTCACCGATTTATTCATCAAATATTTGGCGAACATAGCCGTATGCCGTTCAAGGCAATGGGAGGCTAAACAAACGCATGCACAACACCTTATAATGGCCCCAGAAGCTGCCAAAACACATCAAATTATGGGGAGCCACCAGGAAAGTGGCCTCAATTCATTCACAGTACAAATTGTAGCATGGGACTGTAGCAATCAGCCAGTCATGAGATATTGAGGTCTGGGACAGCATTTACAGCTTTCAATTGAACGTCACAGTAAGACGAGGTGGGTGAGGGATCGGTGCAGGCCTCCTTTGTTGTGAGCTCTGACACCACATACAACACCTCTACCTGCTTTCATGCTCAACCACACTCAGGTGGCACAAATATCATATAGCCAGAAAAATCTAAGGATAACACGGGTAGTTGACTCCAAGGAAGTGGAGGCCTGACTGCCTTGGACCCTACTGCTACAGGCAACACTGTTATGACCCCAATGGCGAGGGTCTCAGAGGAACGTGGAAGTCTGCAGAATACAAAAATCCAGCTCATAGGGGCAGTGGTAACTGGGTTGACCATATATCTACTCCTAACGCCAACACTAGAAGTAGCCGGGGATCATTCCTACGTTGATTCTAGATGACACGCGCCAGCCGGAGAATCTAGCTACCCCTAGTAGAGGAAAACAAAGACCTTTCTTGCCTCCAGAGAAGGGGACCCCAAAGCTGGATAGAAGCCCCCCACAAATAATGACGGTGAGGTAAGAGGAAATGACAAACACAGAAATGAACCAGGTTTAGCACAGAGAGGCCCGCTTACTGATAGCAGAATAAAGAAAGGTAACTTATATGGTCAACAAAAACCCTATCAAAATCCACACTGGAAATTCAAGAACCCCCGAACCGTCTAACGGTCCGGGGGGAGAACACCAACCCCCTAGAGCTTCCAGCAAAGGTCAGGATATAGATTTGGAACAAGCTGGACAAAAATACAAAACCAAAACAAATAGCAAAAAGCAAAAGGCAGACTTAGCTGATATAACTGGAACCAGGATCAGTAGACAAGAGCACAGCAGACTAGCTCTGATAACTACGTTGCCAGGCATAGAACTGAAGGTCCAGGGAGCTAATATAGCAACACCCCTAACTAACGACCCAGGTGCGGATAAAAGGAATGACAGAAAAACCAGAGTCAAAAAACTAGTAACCACTAGAGGGAGCAAAAAGCAAATTCACAACAGTACCCCCCCCTTAGTGAGGGGTCACCGAACCCTCCCACGACCACCAGGGCGATCAGGATGAGCGGCATGAAAGGCACGAACTAAATCGGCCGCATGAACATCAGAGGCGACCACCCAGGAATTATCCTCCTGACCATAGCCCTTCCACTTGACCAGGTACTGAAGCCTCCGCCTGGAGAGGCGAGAATCCAAGATCTTCTCCACCACGTACTCCAACTCGCCCTCAACCAACACCGGAGCAGGAGGCTCAGCAGAAGGAACTACAGGCACAATGTACCGCCGCAACAAGGACCTATGAAATACATTGTGAATAGCAAACGACACAGGAAGATCCAGACGAAAAGATACAGGATTAAGGATTTCCAATATCTTGTAAGGCCCAATAAAACGAGGTTTAAATTTGGGAGAGGAGACCTTCATAGGAACAAAGCGGGAAGAAAGCCATACCAAATCCCCAACGCGTAGTCGGGGACCCACACCGCGGCGGCGGTTGGCAAAGCGCTGAGCCTTCTCCTGTGACAACTTCAAGTTGTCCACCACATGATTCCAGATCTGCTGCAACCTATCCACCACAGAATCCACCCCAGGACAGTCAGAAGGCTCCACATGACCCGAAGAAAAGCGAGGATGGAAACCAGAGTTGCAGAAAAAAGGCGAAACCAAGGTGGCGGAACTAGCCCGATTATTAAGGGCAAACTCAGCCAACGGCAAGAATGTCACCCAATCGTCCTGATCAGCAGAGACAAAACACCTCAAATAAGCCTCCAAAGTCTGATTGGTTCGCTCCGTCTGTCCATTAGTCTGAGGATGGAAAGCAGACGAAAACGACAAATCAATGCCCATCCTACTACAAAAGGATCGCCAGAACCTGGAAACGAACTGGGATCCTCTGTCTGACACAATATTCTCAGGGATGCCGTGCAAACGAACCACGTTCTGGAAAAACACAGGAACCAGATCGGAAGAGGAAGGCAGCTTAGGCAAAGGAACCAAATGGACCATCTTGGAGAAGCGATCACATATCACCCAGATAACGGACATGCCCTGAGATAGCGGAAGATCAGAAATGAAATCCATGGAGATATGTGTCCAAGGTCTCTTCGGGACAGGCAAGGGCAAGAGCAAACCGCTGGCACGAGAACAGCAAGGCTTAGCTCGAGCACAAGTCCCACAGGACTGCACAAATGACCGCACATCCCTTGACAAGGAAGGCCACCAAAAGGACCTGGCCACCAGATCTCTGGTGCCAAAAATTCCCGGGTGACCTGCCAACACCGAGGAATGAACCTCGGAAATGACTCTGCTGGTCCACTTATCCGGGACAAACAGTCTGTCAGGTGGACAAGACTCAGGCCTATCAGCCTGAAATCTCTGCAACACACGTCGCAGATCCGGAGAAATAGCTGCCAAGATAACTCCATCTTTAAGAATACCAACAGGATCCGCGACTCCAGGAGCATCAGGCACAAAGCTCCTAGAAAGAGCATCGGCCTTCACATTCTTTGAACCTGGTAAATACGAGACAACAAAATCAAAGCGGGAGAAAAACAATGACCAGCGGGCCTGTCTCGGATTAAGGCGTTTAGCAGACTCGAGATACATCAGATTTTTGTGATCAGTCAAGACCACCACACGATGCTTAGCACCCTCGAGCCAATGACGCCACTCCTCAAATGCCCATTTCATGGCCAACAACTCCCGATTGCCCACATCATAATTTCGCTCGGCAGGCGAAAACTTCCTAGAGAAAAAGGCACAAGGTTTCATAACAGAGCAACCAGGGCCTCTCTGCGACAAAACGGCCCCGGCCCCAATCTCCGAAGCATCCACCTCAACCTGAAAGGGAAGTGAGACGTCAGGCTGGCACAAAACAGGCGCCGAAGTAAACCGGCGTTTCAACTCCTGGAAAGCCTCCACGGCAGCAGGAGCCCAGTTAGCTACATCGGAGCCCTTCTTGGTCATATCCGTCAAAGGTTTCACAATGCTAGAAAAATTAGCGATAAAACGACGGTAGAAGTTAGCGAAGCCCAAGAACTTCTGAAGACTCTTAACTGACGAGGGCTGAGTCCAATCAAGAATAGCTCGGACCTTGACTGGGTCCATCTCCACAGCAGAAGGGGAAAAAATGAACCCCAAAAAGGGAACCTTCTGTACACCAAAGAGACACTTTGAGCCCTTGACAAACAAAGAATTTTCACGCAAAATTTTAAAGACCAACCTGACCTGCTCCACATGCGAATCCCAATTATCAGAAAAAACCAAAATATCATCCAGATAAACAATCAAAAATTTATCCAGATACTTCCGGAAAATGTCATGCATAAAGGACTGAAAAACTGAAGGCGCATTGGAGAGCCCAAAAGGCATCACCAAGTACTCAAAGTGACCTTCGGGCGTATTGAATGCGGTTTTCCATTCATCACCTTGCTTAATGCGCACAAGGTTGTACGCACCACGAAGGTCTATCTTGGTGAACCACTTGGCACCCTTAATCCGGGCAAACAAGTCAGACAACAGCGGTAAAGGATACTGAAATTTGACAGTGATCTTATTTAAAAGCCGATAATCAATACAAGGTCTCAAAGATCCGTCCTTTTTTGCCACAAAAAAGAATCCCGCACCAAGAGGGGAAGAAGACGGACGAATATGTCCTTTCTCCAGAGACTCCTTGATATATGAACGCATAGCGGTATGTTCAGGTACCGACAGATTAAACAGTCTTCCCTTAGGAAATTTACTGCCTGGGATCAAATCTATAGCACAGTCACAGTCCCTATGAGGAGGCAGTGCACTGGACTCAGACTCACTGAAGACATCCTGATAATCAGACAAATACTCCGGAACTTCCGAAGGCGTAGAAGAAGCAATAGACACAGGCAGGGAATCCCCATGAATACCACGACAGCCCCAACTTGAGACTGACATAGCCTTCCAGTCCAGGACTGGATTATGGGTCTGTAACCATGGCAGCCCTAAAACAACCAAATCATGCATTTTATGTAAAACCAGGAAACGTATCACCTCGCGGTGTTCAGGAGTCATGCACATGGTAACCTGTGTCCAATACTGCGGTTTATTTGCTGCCAATGGTGTAGCATCAATACCCCTAAGAGGAATAGGATTTTCTAATGGTTCAAGAGTAAAACCACAGCGCTTAGCAAATGAGAGATCCATGAGACTCAGGGCAGCACCTGAATCTACAAACGCCATGACAGGATAAGATGACAGTGAGCAAATCAAAGTTACAGACAGAATAAATTTAGGTTGCAAATTACCAACGGTGACAGGACTAACAACCTTAGCTATACGTTTAGAGCATGCTGAGATAACATGTGTAGAATCACCACAGTAGTAGCACAAGCCATTCCGGCGTCTATGAATTTTCCGCTCATTTCTAGTCAGGATTCTATCACATTGCATTAAATCAGGTGTCTGTTCAGACAACACCATGAGGGAATTTGCGGTTTTTCTATCACATTGCACCGAATTAGGTGTCTGTTCAGACAACACCATGAGGGAATTTGCGGTTTTGCGCTCCCGCAACCGCCGGTCAATTTGAATAGCCAGTGCCATAGTATCATTCAGACCTGTGGGAATGGGAAAACCCACCATAACATTCTTAATGGCTTCAGAAAGGCCATTTCTAAAATTAGCGGCCAGTGCAAACTCGTTCCAATGTGTCAGCACGGACCATTTCCGAAATTTTTGGCAATACACTTCAGCCTCGTCCTGCCCCTGAGACATAGCCAGCAAGGCCTTTTCTGCCTGAATCTCAAGATTGGGTTCCTCATAAAGTAAACCGAGCGCCAGAAAAAACGCATCAAGATCAGCCAATGCCGGATCTCCTGGCGCCAGCGAAAAAGCCCAATCCTGAGGGTCGCCCCGTAAGAACGAAATAACAATTTTTACTTGCTGAGCAGAATCTCCAGATGAACAGGGTCTCAGGGACAAAAACAATTTACAATTATTCACGAAATTCCTAAACTTAAACCTGTCTCCGGAAAACAGTTCAGGAATCGGTATTTTAGGTTCTGACCTAGGATTTCTGATAACATAGTCTTGTATGCCCTGCACACGAGTAGCCAGCTGGTCCACACTTGTAATCAAGGTCTGGACATTCATGTCTGCAGCAAGCATAGCCACTCTGAGGTAAAGGGGAAGAGGAAAAAAAAAAAAAAAAACTCAGAATCTTCTTTCTTATAATCCCTCTTCTGCAATGCATTAAACATTTAATACTGGCCTGGCAAACTGTTATGACCCCAATGGCGAGGGTCTCAGAGGAACGTGGAAGTCTGCAGAATACAAAAATCCAGCTCATAGGGGCAGTGGTAACTGGGTTGACCATATATCTACTCCTAACGCCAACACTAGAAGTAGCCGGGGATCATTCCTACGTTGATTCTAGATGACACGCGCCAGCCGGAGAATCTAGCTACCCCTAGTAGAGGAAAACAAAGACCTTTCTTGCCTCCAGAGAAGGGGACCCCAAAGCTGGATAGAAGCCCCCCACAAATAATGACGGTGAGGTAAGAGGAAATGACAAACACAGAAATGAACCAGGTTTAGCACAGAGAGGCCCGCTTACTGATAGCAGAATAAAGAAAGGTAACTTATATGGTCAACAAAAACCCTATCAAAATCCACACTGGAAATTCAAGAACCCCCGAACCGTCTAACGGTCCGGGGGGAGAACACCAACCCCCTAGAGCTTCCAGCAAAGGTCAGGATATAGATTTGGAACAAGCTGGACAAAAATACAAAACCAAAACAAATAGCAAAAAGCAAAAGGCAGACTTAGCTGATATAACTGGAACCAGGATCAGTAGACAAGAGCACAGCAGACTAGCTCTGATAACTACGTTGCCAGGCATAGAACTGAAGGTCCAGGGAGCTAATATAGCAACACCCCTAACTAACGACCCAGGTGCGGATAAAAGGAATGACAGAAAAACCAGAGTCAAAAAACTAGTAACCACTAGAGGGAGCAAAAAGCAAATTCACAACACAACACGCATGAAGGAGACCCAACTAGGAGTGTTAACATTTCCAAAAATTAGTGGCATCACCACAGAAGAAATAGTAATACAGGGACCGACAGGTCTTCCACTACACCCAACCCAGCAGATAGACACCTAACCAGGAATGTTCTCATTTCTAAAAATTATTGGCATACATCACAAAAGTGGCATAAATTTCACCACAGTAGAAATCGTAGAATAGGGACAGACAGATCTTTCACTACATCCAAAACAGCAGATGGACAACCAACCAGGAGTGCTCACATTTAATGAAATGACGGCCTTATACCACCAAAGTGGCGTCAATTTCACGAGAGTAGAAATGCTATAATTGGAACCGACGCGTCTTCCACTACAGCTAACCCAGCAGATGTAGACCAACCATGACTGTTCACATTTCCACCAATTTGTGTTAACATCAGCAGCAGCAGCCACAGCAGGCACTGAAGCCACACTAAAGACATCACAGAGTGCAGCTACGTGACATTAATGCATCACACTAAAAAAATGCGATATCGCTTAGTCTGTTCAGTCAGCGATTGGGGCGCAAAAGTCCTTGCAGATCCATGACTTGTTCATCTTGATGAAAGGTTAGGCTGCCAACACTTTCAGGGGACAGCCGGCTGCGCTTATCCATTAGGACACCACCAGCAGAACTGAAGACATGTTCTGAGAGAACACTGGCTGCCGGTCATGATAAAACCTCCAAGGCGTGTGAAACGAGCTCAGGCCACTCATCCATTTTGGAAGACCAAAATGTGAAATGGTCCAAACCAACCATGACAGTATTGATATTCAGTTCTAGAAACTCCTGCACCTTCCTCTCCATTCGTTCACAACATGTAAGACTTGGACTCTATTGTGCTGGTGCACGAGCTGGTCTAAAAAAAAAAGTGTCAAAGGACTCACAGAAATTGCTTCAGTCCTGCAAGCCTTGGGGATTCCAAGCAGTGGCTGCTGCCACAGCCACCAGAGTCACCCAGTGCACAATCAGCGAGATGTAACGCCCTTGTCCATGCTTACTCATCCAAGTGTCTGTGGTGAAATGCACCCTGGCATTATGATATGGGGTCTTATTAATTTAGGAGCCTGATCTGGGATCTCATCTGTTTAGAGTTTCAAGGGGTTGAATGTAGAGCTTGATAAATGTTGAGTATGGTCTGAGGTCTGTTTAATTTAGACCATTTTATCTGCAGGTTTATAGAAATTTTCAGTTCCTTTCTGGGGTCTGCTAAATTTAAGAGACTAAAAGTTTGCTATTGGGGCCATCACTTTATATCTATACACCTGCGTTAATTTGCATATGTCTCCTCAGACAGTATAATTTAGATAGTGTAGCAATGTTGAAGAATAGAAGTTTGTGTTGTTTTAATGACAAGGACGGGCTGCAATAGAGAGGGGTCAAACATGTCTTCGCAAATTCTAATGTCATCAAGAGACATCATTATAGCGGTCAGGGCCAGGTGGCAAACAAAAGTGAGGGACTAAAATCAGGGAAAACTTCATCTGTGAATTACTAAATATTATTGGTGTCCTACACCTGTGTTTTGTCAATGCTGTGTTCATGTTTATGATCCACATTTTTGTCTGTTATCTGCAATCTGATATTTTTAAAACTACGGTTTTATCATTGGTTTTCATATTGAATTTTATCGACGACTTTTGCTAGTATTATACAGTCACTATATGGTGATAATTTTTGCTCATACGATCACTTGGCTGCCAACAATAATTCAGGAAGCAAGAGGAAATGCCCATTACTGACCGCATCGCATTATTGACAAATCAATAGAATTACATGGAAATACATTTTGTTTTTTAGATACAAAGTATTGTTGGATAAATCTGCCCAATGAAACACAGATATAGTTCAGTCCACATGAATTCACCCACAAAAAATAGGTCAGATCTGGAATTTCAAGCGAGTTCTAGCGATACAAAAGGCACAGCCCCCACCTTCCGCCCCGGTGTGACAATCAGGAGGAATGAAAATTATAAAGAAAATTCCCTTTACAAAATGTAATTTTAGCAAATATATGAAGCACCGATATGGTATACAGCATGCATACATATATGACCCGCACGCTAGGCTTTCCCTCAGCTATCAGAAGCAAATTGAACGCTACAACAGAAAGCTTAAGGCTACAAAGATCCAAAATAAATACAATATTTTTTATTCCTCGTACTGTTGAAAGAAAATGAGATTTAACACTTCCACTTTTTTTTTTAGATTTCCGTCTTTGATCTTTCTTTACTCTTTTTAAAGATGCATGAAATTGTTTGGTTAGAGTTTGTTGAAGCCCAATATTAAATTATTTATTTATTTAATGAATTTGGTAAAAAAAAAAAAAAAAAAAAAGTCATCCTCTGAAATTATTTTCCACCCAATGAGGAGGATACATGCATGAGGAATGAACGCCTCGAGATACGGGACAATTCTGGTACTTTTACATTTCCGTCTATTGTGCAGAAGAGCTAGATATTTATGTTTAGTCTATTTACACAATATTGTGTAAATAGTTATATTATATAATTGATCAATAACCTTACAAAAAAGACGATGAGGGATGTAACTGGGGAAAGGGGAGGAACGGCAGTGCACCTACCCCAAGGTCAATAAAAAAAAAAAAAGGCGGCAGTATCAGTACACAGACTGCTCTGCAATATCGGATTTTCAGTCCAGTACATTTTCCAAATGTCGGAAACAAAATTATATACACATATAGGAGTACAAGTCAAATTTTAAAAATTATTATCTTTATTAAACAGTTATCAAACAAATAATAAAAAAATAATTTGGTTTGAAGGGTAAGCATCAGACATAAGCAACAGCCACAGCATAAAAAAACCCCTTCCGTCATGATCAAAAAAGTTCATAATACATTGGTGGTAAAAACCACATCAAAAAGATATTTTTTTTAGAAAGACCATATTTCCCACAGGCATGTATCATAGAAATAGAAAACACAATGGAACAGAATCCTGCCAAGTGCAAAAATGCTGCATCAAACTAAGCATACTTTTGTTTTCAAGAATGATATATTAGTAAATAGGGATGGGCGAACCCGAACTGTAAAATTCGGGACAGTACTGAACACATAGTGTTTGGTCACAAGGTTCCGAACATGGGTTTCCATGGGAAACCCGTGTTACAGTTCAGGTCCAGGGCAGCTGTAAAAGAAAACATAAAATTAATAAAAAGCGTTATAAATATTATACTTACCTGTCCAGCGACGCGTCCTCCCGTCCCGTTGTCTCCCGGCAGCATCTGCTTCCGGGGCTGCTCGCTACCTTCTGGCCGTTTTCATGTACAGCTTCCTCCAAGGGGTTGGATCCTAAACCTAAGTGTTGGAGCCTAAATTATATAGTGTTCCTTTCTTGTGATGGCTCTGGTGTTTTCAGGTCTCCTATAGAAGTAGATAAAGATAAATGCACATGCCCAACCATCTCTCCACTTGCAATGGCTAAGGCACCAGTTAAAATGGAGGATCAAGGGACCTTGTTTTTTTTTTGGTGACACATGTGAATTCCATCCATTGGACTTGGATCTAGCAAACAAATTATGGCATGTCCTGTGGTTATGTCATACATTTCTGTGATAAGACAGCTCTTTTAAATCGAATCAGTCACCAGGTCTTTGCGAAGTAATCTGAGAGCAGCCTGATGTAGGAGCAGAGACCCTGACATGAGTGATGTGTCACTTACTAGGCGGTGTTTCGCTGTTTCAAAAAAATCAACAGGAGATTATCACTAAAAGGACTAGGTGTCTGGTGCCTCCTAGTCCAACCCCACCTCCACCACTTATTAGTAGCTTTTTGTCAATATAGAAAGTACACAGAAAGCCACCCGTGTTGTGAGTGGGGTTATACACAGCTCAACATTTCACTCTCTGTTAGATCTGCTGCAGAGAAAACTGTGTGATTCGATACATTATTGCACCATTCTAGCAAAATTATTCCGATACTTAAAGCACAAACCTCTCCCAAAATATTGTTTTTGAAAGCTAATCATCTTGCACCATTCTTCATCTTAGGATATGAAAACCCAAATAGAAAAGTAAGGAAGGAAACAATGCCAAGGCTGCTGTAATCACAGAACTTTACTAACATATTGTCCTTTTAGACAGACAGCTTGTAAGTCTGTTTGGAAACATAGTCAAGTTATTTAATCTACAGTAGAGATGAGCTAAAAAATAATTAGCAGGACTCCCCTGGTCCAGTGGCTACATTAGTATTCCGTAGCTGCCAAACAAGAGACCTGCGAATCGCCTCCAACCTCCCGGCATCCCGAGCTACTCTTGATTGGCTAGCCTCATCATCATCATTGTAGAGTGACGAATACATGACGTTGCTTTGTTAATTTCTAATCTACACCCTCCTCTTTCCTTACCCCTTTATCTACAGTATCTAGTTCTGTGACTCGCATCTGCAACTATCAGCAGGGAGGAAGTAAAGGTCACTTACATTTCCTTCTAATTTGCCTCGTATTTAAATGAATGGACTGTGCCTATGGTCTACGAGTGCATGGGGCAGGCCAACAGCATAGAAGAGCACTCAATCTTTACAATCTAGAATTTTATATATATTATATATATTTTTTATTTACAGACTGGAGTACGAAGATCATATAAAGGGTTTTTCAGAACATTACTTCAGTCTACAGTGGAGTTTTCATTACAGATAGACATATTAGGTCAAACTTATCCCACACGAAATATCCCGTTTCCACTACAGCGTGTGAGAGCCCATCCTGAACTATTTCAGCCGCAGAGCATTATTAATGATGTATGTGGCTTTTCTCTGCAGCCATAATTGTTTTGTAAACCACCTGAGGTTGACCATACCATTTACCAGCATTGATTACTCTTCAACATGCTGCAGTCTTTCGTATCAAAACACAACTAAGCTACTTGATGGCCATCGTAGGAAGAATGTAAAAGCTTGTTACTTTGTTGCTTAAATAACTTCTCTAGGATTATTGTGGCTTCCAGCTTTTGTATTTGTTCTCGGTTAAGTCCCTTTACTTCCTGTATCAGTATAATGGTCAATGTATCAGAAATAAATCTTATTAGGCTTCATCGCCTTAAAATATGATGTGCAAATAGCCTCTTCAGGAGACAGCAATCCTAAAAGACAACATCCGCCCTTTTAACGAGCCTTGCCACATGACAGAATAATAAGCCAAACCAGAAACTCCATTTTCAGACACATGTTTTGGGGTTTTTGCTTCTCTTCAGTGCAAAGCGTGAAATCTGATTTGGCTGAGCGAGAGACCTCTGAATGTAGGTGTAAGGGAGGATGTTTCTCCTATAGGAGAGTGCCAATCCAGCGTAAGATAAGAAGCCAAGCTAGAAACTCCATTTGCAAACACATGTTTGGGGTTTTTTGTCCCTCCTCCGTGCAAAGCAGGAGATCTGATTAAGCTGGGTGAGAGGCCACTTACTGCCTGTCTAAGGGGGAAGGTTGCTCTTAGCAGAGAGTGCCAAGCGAGTGTAAGGAGACTTATAGGCCATGCAGTGCTCCTCTGGGAATTTAAATATGCAAATAGCCTCTTCAGAAGGAAGAGGACCTGATCTCTGTGCCATCCATTAGATGTAGCAATCCTGAAAATATGATGGCGGTATTATGAAATATATAACCGATGAGGGATGGTGAACAATTTGGGAACCATATAGTTGTCAAACCCCCCCCCAAAAAAAAATACTCCACAAGCTAAATAAAATATATTTACAAGCCCTAGTTATTAAAGTGCAAAATCTCTTACGAACTAAGAATGTCAGAACTTAGGGCAGCTTGCCTTGAGAACCAAAATATGTGGTCCCAGAAAAGACCTTTTACCTGATATGTTGAATAGATGCCCAATGCATCGTAAACTCTTCTCTTAGTTGCTCTGACCACCCAGCTACTGCCCCATACACTAAATGATATCTATGACCTCATCTGGGCCTACTTTGGAGTTTTGTCATCTGCTCCATCCGTACATTCATCAGAAGTGATCCTATCAGCACATGCACTGGGTTTCAGGCCAGACCGTACTGGCCCAACTGAAGCCAGCAATATCAACTGCTGAAGGGGTAGGGTGGTTGGCTGAGCAGGTAGAATTGCTAAGACTGCCCATGCAGCATTAAACACCTAATTAGCATATCAATTAAAGAAATGTTTTCTGGAAAAGTAGACCATGTATTTTGAGAATACTGGTATGAATATTCTCAAGCTGCCCTACATATTGATGTGCTTGGATCACAATTGATTTTTGCCCTAACAGACTCCATGTAAATGACTGAATACTTTTGTTGCCTTTTTTGTCTCTTTTTTTACCCTTTTAATTCCAATCTCAGTTTTGAAAAAAAAATATTAGATGCAAATACCCTATTGCATATAGCAAGGCGGGGATCAAGGTCCAAATGAGAGAATTAAGGAATTGATATCGGCCAACAGAAAACAGCAACAAAGATCTCATGGCAATTTAATTTTCACTGACACGTTCCTCCTATATGGCAGAATAATGTATGGAATAATTAGATTAATATACTTAACTGGCTATCTTCCAGCACTGGTATGACAACAGCGATAGCATATTACCTCCTATTGTATTTCAAGCTTCACTTCGAGTGCACTCTCTTTGTGATACAATTTTTCTTCATCTTTAGCCATTCTGGTTTCAAACTTACTCATTTTTTGTTCATTGTCCTTTGAGTTCTTCCTAAATCTCAGTCAACTGGGCATTTCCAGATTACCCATTAATTTGGTACCTCATTGTCTGGCTACTGATGACTATTGGTCAACATTCCATCTTCCTATCAGATCACACAATTCCAGCCATGTAACCGTCACTTCTTCCCTTGATGGCCCAAATTGTATGATAACAAAACGTACCTATTGGTAGAGGTAACCATTTTTACAGTCAATTTTGGCCAGCAGCCATAAATGGAGATGATAAAATCTGCAAAAAGTAAAATTCAGCAAATCGGGCAAATTTAACAGGAGAATTATGGTAGATTTGCAAGTTACTTACTGCAAATTGAATGTTCTGAAATATTCTATGGGTTCTTGAAAGACCCATCGCATAATAAATGTAGAATGTAGGATACATAAATAATTGTCACCCAACCGCTTATCCCACCACCCCAGCAGCACAGTTACGGACCACAATGTGGTTTTTTTTTTGCTTTCCCCCGCCATCCCTTTTTGGCTGCTTGACTCTACGCTAGTGATGAGTGAGTGTGCCCGCTACTCAAGATTTCCGAGGATACTCGGGTGTTCTCCGAGTATCTTGGGCATGCTCGTATATTATGTTTAAGTCCCTGCAGCTGTATGATTTGCAGCTGCTAAACAGCCTGAATACATGTGGGGGTTCCCTAACAAATAGGCAATCTCTGCATGTGTTCAGGTTGCCTAACAGCCGCAAATCATGCAACTATGGGGATTCAAACATAATCTATGAGCATGCCCAAGATACTCGGAGAACACCCGAGCATGCTCGGGAAATTTTAGTAACGAGCACACTCGCTCATCACTAGTAAATACCATACGCTCACTGCGAAATCCCCACTAACGGGCCTAGTAGGGGAAACAGCTGCTGGGGCTCCCATGCCCACTAGATCTTTTGATGACACTGCACACCATGATGTGCTATGATGTGCGTCCCATGATGCATAGACTAGATCTCAAGCAACGCTCTTCAGAACGTCATGATGACATGGCAGCATTGTGTGCGTTAACATCAGAGGCTTAGTCAGCATTGGAATCCTGGGCATTGTGTCAAGAAGGCAGCAAAGGAGGCACAAGATGGGGAAGTCTATGGGGGTGACGAGAACAGTGAGTGATTAGGTGAGTTCATTTAGGGGTTTCTTTTTCAACCTTTTGATGGCACTCTACACTTTGGAGAAATGATGGCTGAATCTTGCGGAATTTGAGTGGAGTGTTTTGAGTAGAATTCAATTCTGCTTCAAATAAATTCACTCATCACTAGGCATAACATAGTAAAAAATAATCTTATGGGAAAGTCTTGGCGAAGTTTCTTCTGAACAGCTGTACCTTCGGAGAAGTTTATAGCAACATGGGACTGTTAAGAAGCAAATATTCTTTTGGAACCTAAATATTTTATTGCTGCAAAATGTATCTAAAATCTATAACTATCTCCTGTCTACAGAGTCACTGTAGATTCTATGTGTCTCTATGGTTACAGACTACAAACAAACTATGTAGTCTGACCTTGCAATCATACTTTTCCACAAGCATCTTCTAAACTGCCAAATGTATGTAAGAAAGAAGTAATAGACAGATAGAATAGAGGTTATCACTGTGGAAATAGGTTTTTATTGGGTAACAGAAAATTAGTTTACGTTTTAGGAATTCTTGAGCTCATTTTAGATTTTGGATACATGTGAAAGAAGAGATCAGGAATGTTGTGGGAATATGAGGGGTGCCTGGTTCTAGAGAAAGTTCCTTGTCAGTTGGCTCAGACTACAGAGAATTTGTTTGTAGTCTTACCATCGACACACATAGATCTGCATAGGAGCTGTAGACACGAAATGGGTATGCTGGGCTTCTTCTCTGATTTGGAAAAGTAAAAATGGCCTGGCACTGTAAACACAAGTTGGTTCTGACTACATAAGATTTATCTGTAGTCTGTGACCAAAGAAACTCATAAGTTTGCACAGAAGCTGTAGACACAAAGCGGTAGCAAGAGTATTTATCCCTAATTCTGTAGATGAGGTTGCCCGGCTTTTTGGATGATTTATTTGTAATTTCTGTGGATATTGCCTAATTAGACCTTCTTTAATTGGATCCACCAAAGAGGCAGTCATTCTCTTAAATTAGGGAAAAAGCAAACATTTTGTGTCCTTCGCTTCTGCTTGGGACAATGTCCGGACAAGATTGTGTTGACTAAATAAAATATATATTTTATCATCTGTTACCAAGTCGTTGAAAATAAAAACAATTTTTTTTTTTTCAGATCGAATCCATAAATATTCCAATTAAAACCCTGTAATTTATGATGCACATATGGAAAATAATACACGGTAAAGTAGAAAGGGATTTTGCCTGGTGCTGTCAATACTTTGAAGGATGGGGTGATTATAAAGCAAATTAACAATACTTTTAAATGTGCATTCACTTATCTTTTCAATTAAATTCTTGTTAAACAACCGCACAGACAGTAATACAGCGTCGCTGAGGAACCCATCAAGACAGGTTTATTGTAAATTTTACTCTGCAACAATTAATCAAGCCGCGTTCTCTCTATTATTAAATTATTTCAATGTGTAATTTAGTTAATACATATCTTGAGATTGTTCATATATTTGCTGCATGTAGCTCTACTAAAAATAACCAGAATTGCGCTGCGTTTTTTTTTCTTTTGCTACAAAATGAATTAACCGAATATTTCTGATATTCCACGGTTATTGATGTTTGTAGTATTAGATCATAACTTGATTTAGATTTGGAACTCTTCCCTTTCCCAACAAGCTTTACAATAAAAACCCACAAAATAAATACTTTATTAATATACAGTACAGACCAAAAGTTTGGACACACCTTCTCATTTAAAGATTTTTCTGTATTTTCATGACTATGAAAATTGTACATTCACACTGAAGGCATCAAAACTATGAATTAACACATGTGGAATTATATACTTAACAAAAAAGTGTGAAACAACTGAACATATGTCTTATATTCTCGGTTCTTCAAAGTAGCCACCTTTTGCTTTGATGACTGCTTTGCACACTCTTGGCATTCTCTTGATGAGCTTCAAGAGGTAGTCACCGGGAATGGTTTTCCCTTCACAGGTGTGCCCTGTCAGGTTTAATAAGTGGGATTTCTTGCCTTATAAATGGGGTTGGGACCATCAGTTGTGTTGTGCAGAAGTCTGGTGGATACACAGCTGATAGTCCTACTGAATAGACTGTTAGAATTTGTATTATGGCAAGAAAAAAGGCAGCTAAGTAAAGAAAAACGAATGGCCATCATTACTTTAAGAAATGAAGGTCAGTCAGTCCAAAAAATTGGGAATACTTTGAAAGTGACCCCAAGTGCAGTGGCAAAAACCATCAAGCGCTACAAAGAAACTGGCTCACATGAAGACCGTCCCAGGAAAGGAAGACCAAGAGTCACCTCTGCTTCTGAGGATAAGTTTATCCGAGTCACCAGCCTCAGAAATCGCAGGTTAACAGCAGCTCAGATTAGAGACCAGGTCAATGTCACACAGAGTTCTATCAGCTGACACATCTCTACAACAAGTCTTAAGAGGAGACTTTGTGCAGCAGGCCTTTATGATAAAATAGCTGCTAGGAAACCACTGCTAAGGACAGGCAACAAGCAGAAGAGACTTGTTTGGGCTAAAGAACACAAGGAATGGACATTAGACAAGTGGAAATCTGTGCTTTGGTCTGATGAGTCCAAATTTGAGATCTTTGGTTCCCACCACCGTGTCTTTGTGCGACACAGAAAAGGTGAACGGATGGACTCTACATTCCTGGTTCCCACTGTGAAGCATGGAGGAGGAGGTGTGATGGTGTGGGGGTGCTTTGCTGGTGACACTGTTGGGGATTTATTCAAAATTGAAGGCATACTGAACCAGCATGGCTACCACAGCATCTTGCAGCGGCATGCTATTCCATCTGGTTTGCGTTTAGTTGTACCATCATTTTTCAACAGGACAATGACCCCAAACACACCTCCAGGCTGTGTAAGGGCTATTTGACCAAGAAGGAGAGTGATGGGGTGCTACGCAAGATGACCTCCATAGTCACCAGACCTGAACCCAATCAAGATGGTTTGGGGTGAGCTGGACCGCAGAGTGAAGGCAAAAGGGCAAACAAGTGCTAAGCATCTCTGGGAACTCCTTCAAGATTGTTGGAAGACCATTCCCGGTGACTACCTCTTGAAGCTCCTCAAGAAAATGCCAAGAGTGTGCAAAGCAGTCATCAAAGCAAAAGGTGGCTACTTTGAAGAACCTAGAATATAAGACATAGTTTCAGTTGTTTCACACTTTTTTGTTAAGTATATAATTCCACATGTGTTAATTCATAGTTTTGATGCCTTCAGTGTGAATGTACAATTTTCAGAGTCATGAAAATACAGAAAAATCTTTAAATGAGAAGGTGTGTCCAAACTTTTGGTCTGTACTGTAGATTAAAAAAAGGTTTAAATAAATATCAAAGGAAGCGACTATAACAGAACAAACCAAGTACTCCGGTAAAATGAGGCCAAAGCACATATGTAGTATATACCTATATACAAGCATCAGAGAACAAGAGCAAAAAATGTGCAAACAAAATGTAAGGAATAAAGACCCTACCCTAAATGCCCTTAATCATAGAGACATGATGCTGTGACTAATCCTTCTCCAATCACCAGCAGCGCACAACATCCACAATGTATGCATCTGATCTGATGATTTGTGGACCTGCGAAAGCCGAAATTCTATACTTTAACTTTGTTGTGCGAGAACAACCAAACCAGCTTTTTTGTAACCTTTTTTATTCTATAAATTTATACCGGATAAAACCCTATTGCACTTTTTCTCTGCTCCCTAGCCCTTTATTATTGAAAATCTTCCATGACAGCCCACATACGAACTACTGCACCATTGCAATTATTACTTTAAGTTTCCAAACTGAAATCTTACCTTTGGCTCCACATTGCAAAATAATGCATAACATGCAAAAAATAAAATAAAATACAAATACGGCTCGCTAAGGAGTAGGATCTGGCCTCCAGCCTCCTGGGTTCATCTAGGGCAGCGTTATCCTGACTATTTTTTTCACTATGCATGCGACTTTAGAATGCATGACATTCCATTGTTGTGTTTGCTATATATCACCTATATAAATCATCAGACATACCTAGTTTTTGTAGACAAAAACTGAATTTAAGCAATTTCCCCAAATCCCCAGTAACGTGAATGAATCTTACTCATGGAATGTTGTAATACACAAAGGCTCACTCAATCAAGGCAAAGACACGATAAAAGTTCGGAGTAACTGGAGCCACTACTTTTACTTTTGGTCATGTGATTTCAGACCTTTAATAGAAAATATAAATCATTGCGGTAAGATAATCTTATCTCACATAAGCCATATAGTTTATTATTATAAATGGCTTCTAGTGCAGAAAAACCCTGCAGAAAAGAAGAAAACATTAAACCAGAACACTAGTCTGAAAGATCGAAATCCAGTCGAAATCATCAGCTGCAAATAATAAGACTATAAAATAAATATATACAGTTGAAGCGACTCCCTTTTTAGTCCGAATTATTCAAAAATGTAATAAAATAATGTTTATTAATTACTACTACATTTAAAAAACATGCTCGAAATATCCACAGCTTTCTATGTATCTGTGTGTGCCTATTCATCTAGAAATAATATATGGATAACATGAATTTTGCTTTTCCAATAATAATATTTGATGCTCCCTTTAAATTTGTTGTATACTTACCATATAAAACTGTTGTTCCCTTATTCAATAAGGCGCTTATGTTTTAGTGATATACAGCGCATGTGCCAGTTACTCTTACTATACTAGTCTATTGATTCCCTTGTTAAGATAGCGCTCACAATTAGTGTTGAGCATTCCGATACCGCAAGTATCGGGTGTCGACCGATATTTGCGGTATCGGAATTCCGATACCGAGATCCGATACTTTTGTGGTATCGGGAATCGGTATCGGATCCATATTACTGTGTAAAATAAAGAATTAAAATAAAAAATATTGATATACTCACCTCTCCGGAGGCCCCTGGACATCACCGCTGGTAACCGGCAGCCTTCTTTGCTTAAAATGAGCGCGTTTAGGGCCTTCCATGACGTCACGGCTTCTGATTGGTCGCGTGCCGCTCATGTGACCGCCACGCGACCAATCACAAGCCGTGACGTCATTCTCAGGCCCTAAACTCCTCATTCTAGGAATTTAGGACCTGAGAATGATGTCGCGGCTTGTGATTGGTCGCGTGGCGGTCACATGAGCGGCACGCGACCAATCAGAAGCCGTGACGTCATGGAAGGCCCTAAACGTGCTCATTTTAAGCAAAGAAGGCTGCCGGTTACCAGCGATGATGTCCAGGGGCCTCCGGAGAGGTGAGTATATCAATATTTTTTATTTTAATTCTTTATTTTACACAGTAATATGGATCCCAGGGCCTGAAGGAGAGTTTCCTTTCCTTCAGACCATGGGAACCATCAGGATACCTTCCGATACTTGGTGTCCCATTGACTTGTATTGGTATCGGGTATCGGTATCGGTGATATCCGATACTTTTCGGGTATCGGCCGATACTATCCGATACCGATACTTTCAAGTATCGGACGGTATCGCTCAACACTACTCACAATTCTAATGCTGATTGGCCCACGAACCCGGGAATCTCATGATGTAGGCTTCATCTTTTCCTAGCACAATAGTGAAAATTAATCTAGACATGCAAAAAGTAAGTTCCCTAAAATTGAGAGTTTGGCACTTTGAACATAATGTATGAGTTTTATATTCTACTATAGTGTGAGGATATTGCTAGAGGTTATTCATGTACTTTGAAATATTACTACATTATATACTGTACAAACAATAGTAGTGTTGAGACAGCATCAAACTTCCATATCAGATAAATGTACGAATGCCAAGCGTTGGGATGATACCTTTTTTCCCCAAGCAAAATCCAAGTAAAAGAAAGTGGCCTCACATTTAATGATTGTCGTATAGAAAAGTTGTAAAATCCATCAAGACACCTCCGGAAAGGGGACAAATCACCCTTGAATATATGGGATTATAATTATAACTGGGGAAATGAGAAAGAGCTGACACTTCGAACTTCCATTGAAGTAGGACCTCCTGTTGTGAACAGGTAATTACAGCAGATATCTCTGGGAATCGGCCTCCAAGTCTAGGATCCATATATTCAGAAGTATAGAAGCACAGGGGCTTTCTCTGTTCTAAAGAATTATCTCAGACTCTCTGGAGACAGTGGTTAGTGATGAATATTAGGGTTTGCATAGATCTGATATTTATCGAAGATCTATTTTCAGCGTCACAGCAAAGGGCCAAACATAATGCATTCACTAACATCATCGTAAGGCCAGATGAACACCTCCAACTTAATATGGATGGATGATGCTATCCATGCCATATTTCAGCTCTATAGAAAGGTAAAATCATGATAGGAAACATAATATCTCCCGCCTGGGACCTACAGGGGTAAAGATATCCTGAAAGTTGGGGATCTCATAAACTTCTAAAAGACCCAGCACATTCAACAACCAGTCCCCCTTATGAGCTCGCGAAGGGGACGTATTTGGGAGCAACCTTGATGTAATAAAAGCAGAGTTTGGGTTTTTGTCATTTTTCAGTCCTAGAAGGTACAGCTTATTGTGGTTCTGTCAGTTTCCTAAAGTAGTACCTCCCTCCGCTAAGCTCGGAGTCATTTCCATGACACAGGTTTAGTACATTTTCTTTTCTTATCCCTTTTGTTGCATGTGATTGTATATACCGTATTGTTTTGTTCCCATTTTGTATTATCTTTGTATATTTTTATAAACACTGCTTACTTTTCTGGATTAAACATACAATTTAATAGCTCTGTTTCTTTTGCTTTGTAAATTGCACCCCTCAAGCCATACGCTACCTGTAATAGGTGTCCAATTTAGGGTTGAGCGAAACGGGTCGATCATTTTCAAAAGTCGCCGACTTTTGGCTAAGTCGGCGTCTCATGAAACCCGATCCGACCCCTGTGCTTGTCGGCCATGCGGTACGCGACTTTCGCGCCAAAGTCGCGTTTCAATGACGCGAAAAGCGCCATTTCTCAGCCAATGAAGGTGAACGCAGAGTGTGGGCAGCGTGATGACATAGATCCTGGTCCCCACCATCTTAGAGAAGGGCATTGCAGTGATTGGCTTGCTGTCTGCGGCGTCACAGGGGCTATAAAGGGGCGTTCCCGCCGACCGCCATCTTACTGCTGCTGATCTGAGCTTAGGGACAGGTTGCTGCCGCTTCGTCAGAAGCAGGGAGAGCGTTAGGCAGGGTCCACTAAACACCAAACCGCTTGTGCTGCAGCGATTTCCACTGTCCAACACCACCTTCGGTGTGCAGGGACTGTGGAAGCTATTTTTTTTTTTTTTTCCCCTCAGCGCTGTAGCTCATTGGGCTGCCCTAGAAGGCTCCGTGATAGCTGTATTGCTGTGTGTACGCCACTGTGGAAACCAACTGCTTTTTTCAAAGCACATATCCTCTTGTTCCTTCCTTTCTGCACAGCTATCTTTTTTGTTTGTCCACACTTTTTATTTAATTTGTGCATCAGTCCACTCCTATTGCTGCCTGCCATACCTGGCTTACATTACTGCAGGGAGATAGTAATTGTAGGACAGTTTTTTTTTTTTTTTTGTTTTTTTTTTGTGGGAGATTAAGATTGGCATTTCTGCTACAGTGCCATCCCTGTGTGTGCCATCTCTCACTGAGTGGGCCATAGAAAGCCTATTTATTTTTTCCGTGATTTGTGTTCTAAAATCTACCTCAACACAAAAACACTACATCAATCAGTGGGAGAAAAATATTGGCCTCAGTCAGGGCTTGTGTGCCACTGCTGTGTGTGCTATCTCTCATTCAGTGGGCTATAGCAAGCCTATTTTTTTTTTTTTTTTTTTAATATTATTTGGTTTCTAAAGTCTCCCTGAAAAAAAAAAAAAAACCTAAAAAAACAGTGGGAGAGTAATATTGCCCTTTCAGCTTGTGTGCCAGTCTTGACTCCTGGGTGTGCCACCTCTCTCCCTCTCATTCAGTGGGCCATAGAAAGCCTATTTATTTATTTTTTTAAATATTATTGGGTTTCTAAAGTCTCCCTTAAAAAACAAAAAATACATAAAAAAACAGTGGGAGAGTAATATTGCCCTTTCAGCTTGTGTGCCAGTCTTGACTCCTGGGTGTGCCACCTCTCTCCCTCTCATTCAGTGGGCCATAGAAAGCCTATTTATTTTTTCCGTGATTTGTGTTCTAAATTCTACCTCAACACAAAAACACTACATCAATCAGTGGGAGAAAAATATTGGCCTCAGTCAGGGCTTGTGTGCCACTGCTGTGTGTGCTATCTCTCATTCAGTGGGCTATAGCAAGCCTATTTTTTTTTTTTTTTTTTTAATATTATTTGGTTTCTAAAGTCTCCCGGAAAAAACAAAAAAAACCTAAAAAAACAGTGGGAGAGTAATATTGCCCTTTCAGCTTGTGTGCCAGTCTTGACTCCTGGGTGTGCCACCTCTCTCCCTCTCATTCAGTGGGCCATAGAAAGCCTATTTATTTTTTTTTTAAAATATTATTGGGTTTCTAAAGTCTCCCTTAAAAAACAAAAAATACATAAAAAAACAGTGGGAGAGTAATATTGCCCTTTCAGCTTGTGTGCCAGTCTTGACTCCTGGGTGTGCCACCTCTCTCTCTCATTCAGTGGGCCATAGAAAGGCTATTTTTTTTTTGGTTTTTTTAATATTATTTGGTTTCTAAAGTCTCCCTGAAAAAAAAAAAAAAACATAAAAAAACAGTGGGAGAGTAATATTGCCCTTTCAGCTTGTGTGCCAGTCTTGACTCCTGGGTGTGCCACCTCTCTCCCTTTCATTCAGTGGGCCATAGAAAGCCTATTTATTTTTTCCGTGATTTGTGTTCTAAATTCTACCTCAACACAAAAACACTACATCAATCAGTGGGAGAAAAATATTGGCCTCAGTCAGGGCTTGTGTGCCACTGCTGTGTGTGCTATCTCTCATTCAGTGGGCTATAGCAAGCCTATTTTTTTTTTTTTTTTTTTAATATTATTTGGTTTCTAAAGTCTCCCTGAAAAAAAAAAAAAAACCTAAAAAAACAGTGGGAGAGTAATATTGCCCTTTCAGCTTGTGTGCCAGTCTTGACTCCTGGGTGTGCCACCTCTCTCCCTCTCATTCAGTGGGCCATAGAAAGCCTATTTATTTTTTTTTTTAAATATTATTGGGTTTCTAAAGTCTCCCTTAAAAAACAAAAAATACATAAAAAAACAGTGGGAGAGTAATATTGCCCTTTCAGCTTGTGTGCCAGTCTTGACTCCTGGGTGTGCCACCTCTCTCTCTCATTCAGTGGGCCATAGAAAGGCTATTTTTTTTTTGGTTTTTTTAATATTATTTGGTTTCTAAAGTCTCCCTGAAAAAAAAAAAAAAACATACAAAAAACAGTGGGAGAGTAATATTGCCCTTTCAGCTTGTGTGCCAGTCTTGACTCCTGGGTGTGCCACCTCTCTCCCTTTCATTCAGTGGGCCATAGAAAGCCTATTTATTTTTTTTTTTAAATATTATTGGGTTTCTAAAGTCTCCCTTAAAAAACAAAAAATACATAAAAAAACAGTGGGAGAGTAATATTGCCCTTTCAGCTTGTGTGCCAGTCTTGACTCCTGGGTGTGCCACCTCTCTCTCTCATTCAGTGGGCCATAGAAAGGCTATTTTTTTTTTGGTTTTTTTAATATTATTTGGTTTCTAAAGTCTCCCTGAAAAAAAAAAAAAAACATACAAAAAACAGTGGGAGAGTAATATTGCCCTTTCAGCTTGTGTGCCAGTCTTGACTCCTGGGTGTGCCACCTCTCTCCCTTTCATTCAGTGGGCCATAGAAAGCCTATTTATTTTTTTTTTTAATATTATTGGGTTTCTAAAGTCTCCCTTAAAAAACAAAAAATACATAAAAAAACAGTGGGAGAGTAATATTGCCCTTTCAGCTTGTGTGCCAGTCTTGACTCCTGGGTGTGCCACCTCTCTCTCTCATTCAGTGGGCCATAGAAAGGCTATTTTTTTTTTGGTTTTTTTAATATTATTTGGTTTCTAAAGTCTCCCTGAAAAAAAAAAAAATACATAAAAAAACAGTGGGAGAGTAATATTGCCCTTTCAGCTTGTGTGCCAGTCTTGACTCCTGGGTGTGCCACCTCTCTCTCTCATTCAGTGGGCCATAGAAAGGCTATTTTTTTTTTGGTTTTTTTAATATTATTTGGTTTCTAAAGTCTCCCTGAAAAAAAAAAAAAAACATACAAAAAACAGTGGGAGAGTAATATTGCCCTTTCAGCTTGTGTGCCAGTCTTGACTCCTGGGTGTGCCACCTCTCTCCCTTTCATTCAGTGGGCCATAGAAAGCCTATTTATTTATTTTTTTTAAATATTATTGGGTTTCTAAAGTCTCCCTTAAAAAAACAAAAAATACATAAAAAACAGTGGGAGAGTAATATTGCCCTTTCAGCTTGTGTGCCAGTCTTGACTCCTGGGTGTGCCACCTCTCTCTCTCATTCAGTGGGCCATAGAAAGGCTATTTTTTTTTTGTTTTTTTTAATATTATTTGGTTTCTAAAGTCTCCCTGAAAAAAAAAAAAAAACATACAAAAAACAGTGGGAGAGTAATATTGCCCTTTCAGCTTGTGTGCCAGTCTTGACTCCTGGGTGTGCCACCTCTCTCATTCAGTGGGCCATAGAAAGCTTTTTTTTTTTTTTTCCTTGATTTGTGTTCTAAAATCTACCTCAGTACAAAAACACTACATCAATCAGTGGGAGAAAAATATTGGCCTCAGTCAGGGCTTGTGTGCCACTGCTGTGTGTGCTATCTCTCATTCAGTGGGCTATAGAAAGCCTATTTATTTATTTATTTTTTTTCTTATTATTTGGTTTCTAAAGTCTCCCTGAAAAAAAAAAAATACATAAATTAGGTGGGAGATTAATATTGACATTAGTGCTTGAGTGACAGTCCTGCGTGTGTGTCATCTCTGTGATTTTGTGCCACAGAAAACAGAGTGTGTAACATTGTGCCTGATTTTCCTTGTGGTCTCACCAACCTGTTAAGGGATATTGAAATCATACTGAAGTTATAGCTCACCGTGTAAGTTGTTTGACAGCAACAAATAAAGTTACTTTGGTTAAGATTTTAAAACAATGAGGAAGTCTGGTGCAAGAGGTCGTCGTGGGCGTTCATTGTCAGCTGGTAATGATGGTAGTGGTAGTGGAGCATCAGGTGGTCGTGGGGATAAAAATATTCCACCTAAGTCTGGAGCTGTGGAGCCAGTTTCGTCTTCAGGCTACACAAGGCCTCGAACGCTCTCTTTTCTGGGAGTAGGAAAACCGCTTTTAAAGGCGGAGCAGCAACAGCAAGTTTTGGCTTACATTGCAGACTCAGCCTCTAGCTCTTTTGCCTCCTCTTCCGAAACTGGTAAATGTAAAAGCAGCGCGTCGCTTGTGGATGTTCACGGTCAGGGACAAGTCGCTTCCTTGTCCTCCTCAGCAAAAACTACAACAAGAGAGAAGGATGCAGCAGGCGACACAACGGGTCACTCCATGGAGCTCTTTACACATACCGTCCCTGGCTTAGAAAGTGAAACATTTAACAGGCCATGCCCATTACAAGTATATTCTGACATGGAGTGCACTGATGCACAGCCACAGCCAGAGTACTATGCTGCTCCTTTGACTCAGACCACCACATTGCCCTCTCAGGGTACAGATCCACAATCAGACCCTGATGAGACTATGTTGCCCCGCCACGAACGCTATACCACCGACCGACACAGTGACACAGACGAAGTTGCACACGAGCTTGAAGAGGAGGTAATAGATGACCCAGTTATTGACCCCGATTGGCAGCCATTGGGGGAACAGGGTGCAGGCGGCAGTAGTTCAGAAGCGGAGGTGGAGGAGGGGCCGCAGCAGGCATCAACATCGCAACAGGTTCCATCTGCCGGGCCCGTATCTGGCCCAAAACGCGTGTCAAAGCCAAAACCTGTTGGAGTACAGCGTTGCCATCCGGTTAAAGCTCAGTCTGCAATCCCTGAAAAGGGATCCGAGTCTAGGAAGAGTGCAGTCTGGCATTTTTTTAAACAACATCCAACTGATCAGCGCAAAGTCATCTGTCAAAAATGTTCAACTAGCTTAAGCAGAGGTCAGAATCTGAAAAGTCTAAATACTAGTTGCATGCATAGACACTTAACCACCATGCATTTTCAAGCCTGGACTAACTACCAAACGTCCCTCAAGGTTGTAGCACCCTCGGCCAATGAAGCTAGTCAGCAACGCAACATCCCTTCCGTCACTGTAAGGCCACCATTTTCCGCACCACCGGCAGTATCTGTGCAGGTTTCTTTGCCAGCCAAAAGCAGTCAGGGTCAGGGAATCACCAGTTTTGTAGGAGGAAATATTGCATCTAGGGCACCGGCGGAAACAATACCGTCTCCAACCGTCTCTCAGTCTGCCATGTACACCGGCACACCCGAAAGTTCCACGATCTCCAGCTCTCCAGTCCAGCTCACCCTACATGAGACTCTGGTTAGAAAAAGGAAGTACTTATCCTCGCATCCGCGTACACAGGGTTTTAACGCCCACATAGCTAGACTAATCTCGTTAGAGATGATGCCCTACCGGTTAGTTGAAAGCGAAGCTTTCAAAGCCCTGATGGAGTACGCTGAACCACGATACGAGCTACCCAGTCGACACTTTTTTTCCAGAAAAGCCATCCCAGCCCTGCACCAGCATGTTAAACAGCGCATCGTCCATGCACTCAGGCAATCTGTGAGTACAAAGGTGCACCTGACTACAGATGCATGGACCAGTAGGCATGGCCAGGGACGTTATGTGTCCATCACGGCACACTGGGTGAATGTGGTGGATGCAGGGTCCACAGGCGACATCAATTTAGGGACAGTTGTGCCTAGCCCACGGTCTAGGAAACAGTTGGCTGTAGGCGTTCGCACCCCCTCCTCCTCCTCCTCCTCGTCCTCCTGCAGAAGCTACAGCTCTTCCACAGAACGCAGTCTGCCAACCACTCCATCGGCAGATGACACTGTTGCACACCAGTTGTCCCATTATGGGCCAGCTACTGCCAAGCGTCAGCAGGCTGTATTGGCTATGAAGTGCTTGGGCGACAACAGGCACACCGCGGAAGTTCTGTCCGAGTTCTTGCAACAAGAAACACAGTCGTGGCTGGGCACAGTAGATCTTGAGGCAGGCAAGGTAGTGAGTGATAACGGAAGGAATTTCATGGCTGCCATCTCCCTTTCCCAACTGAAACACATTCCTTGCCTGGCTCACACCTTAAACCTGGTGGTGCAGTGCTTATTGAAAACTTATCCTGGGTTCTCCGACCTGCTCCTCAAAGTGCGTGCACTTTGCTCACATATCCGACGTTCGCCTGTACACGCCAGCCGTATGCAGACCTATCAGCGGTCTTTGAACCTTCCCCAGCATCGCCTAATCATAGACGTTGCAACAAGGTGGAACTCAACACTGCACATGCTTCAGAGACTGTGCGAACAGAGGCGTGCTGTTATTTATTTGTGGGAGGATACACGGGCAGGCAGTAGGATGGCAGACATGGAGTTGTCAGGTGTGCAGTGGTCTAAGATACAAGACATGTGTCAAGTCCTTCATTGTTTTGAGGAATGCACATGGCTGGTTAGTGCAGACAACGCCGTAATAAGCATGAGCATCCCCCTAATGCGTCTGCTGATGCAAAGTTTGACGCACATAAAGGAGCAGGCGTCTGCACCAGAGGAAGAGGAAAGCCTTGATGACAGTCAGCCATTGTCTGGTCAGGGCTGTGTACAGGACGAGGTAGCGGGCGAAGAGGAGGTGGAGGACGAGGAGGATGATGGGGATGAGTATATTTTTAATGCCGAACCTTTCCCGGGGGCACAGGAAATTGGTTGCGTGTCACGGCCGGGTTCTGGTTTTTTGAGGGACACAAGTGACGTAGATTTGCCTGCAACTGCCCCTCAACCAATCACAACCGGAGATTTGACAACTGGAACTTTGGCCCACATGGCGGATTATGCCTTACGTATCCTAAAAAGGGACACACGCATTACGAAAATGATGAACGATGACGATTACTGGTTGGCCTGCCTCCTTGATCCACGCTATAAAGGCAAATTGCAAAATATTATGCCACATGAGAACTTGGAACTAATATTAGCAACCAAACAATCAACTCTTGTTGACCGTTTGCTTCAGGCATTCCCAGCACACAGCGCACGTGATCGTTCTCACACGAGCTCCAGGGGGCAGCAGACTAGGAGTGTTAGGGGTGCACACATCAGAAGTGGCGTTGGACAGAGGGGTTTTCTGACCAGGTTGTGGAGTGATTTTGCTATGACCGCAGACAGGACAGGTACTGCTGCATCAATTGAAAGTGACAGGAGACAACATTTGTCCAGTATGGTTACTAACTATTTTTCATCCCTTATCGATGTTCTCCCTCAACCGTCATTCCCATTTGATTACTGGGCCTCCAAATTAGACACCTGGCCAGAATTGGCAGAATATGCATTGCAGGAGCTTGCTTGCCCGGCAGCAAGTGTCCTATCAGAAAGAGTATTCAGTGCTGCAGGTTCAATATTAACCGAAAAAAGGACTCGTCTGGCTACCCAAAATGTTGACGATCTAACATTCATTAAAATGAACCACAACTGGATTTCTAAATCTTTTGCCCCACCTTGCCCGGCCGACACCTAGCTTTCCTATGAAAAGCTCTTGCCTGTGAATTACTTTTCTAATGTCTAATTTGCTGCAGCTGATTGTACAGCATACGACATGTTTACACCTCCCTAAATGGCAAAACTCCCCACACGGGGCCGTGGTATCGCGACTTGGCGCAAGCACCCGTGAGACTGCTGTTTGTCTGAAGAGGTGGGTGTGCTCGCTTTTGGTTGACGGCATTGCTACTGGGTCCCTCATAGTACAATGTAGTGTCTCTGGCGGTGGTGGTGCGCACCCAACGTCAGACACACCGTTGTAACATGAGGGGCCCTGGGGCGGTCCCGCCGGCCTCAAGAGAGTTCCCCCCTACCCCAGCTCAAAATGTGCTCTACCACGTCCAAAATTATGTCGCACAGCTCCACCAATCTTTAGTCTATTCGCTGACATCATTCAATGTCTGGCACTGACAATACAAATTTGTAGACATCTATGATGCAACTTAAAGTAGTCTGTGTCTGTGTCCTATATTGGCACCATTAAATAGTTACTGCCAAATTACTATGTCAGAAACTCAGTAGATGAGCCCACCCCTGTACCTAAGTATGCCACCTTTTTTTTTGTTGTGGTTGTTTTGCGAGACATTAACATCTATTTATATTTTGGGAGTACTGGGACAGACACTCCTTGCACTACTCCTCCACTCACCACCAAGCTGCCCGTGTATCCATGTAACCGCTGTAAAGCTGCCATGAGCCTATTGTTTGTTATTTTAGGCCTTTGATAGCCTGTCTGCGGTCCCTACTTTAAATACTCCTCCACTCACCACCACCAAGTTGCCTGCCCGTGTATCCATGTAACCGCTGTAAAACTGCCATGAGCCTATTGTTTGTTATGTTAGGCCTTTGATAGCCTGTCTGCGGTCCCTACTTTAAATACTCCTCCACTCACCACCAAGCTGCCTGCCCGTCTATCCATGTAACCGCTGTAAAACTGCAATGAGCCTATTGTTTGTTATTTTAGGCCTTTGATAGCCTGTCTGCGGCCCCTACTTGCAATACTCCTCCACTGACCACAATGCTGCCTGGAGTGCCTGTCTGTGTATCCATGTAACCGCTGTAAAACTGCCATGAGCCTATTGTTTGTTATTTTAGGCCTTTGAAGCCTGTCTGCGGTCCCTCCTTCCACTAGTCCTCCACTGACCAGACCACTGCTGCCCGTGTACCCCTGGAACCAATTATAAAGTGCCTACAGCCAGCCCATTTTCTTATGTTAGGCCTTTGAAGCCTGTCTGCGGTCCCTACTTTAAATACTCCTCCACTGACCACCAAGCTGCCTGCCCGTGTATCCATGTAACCGCTGTAAAACTGCCATGAGCCTATTGTTTGTTATTTTAGGCCTTTGATAGCCTGTCTGCGGTCCCTACTTTAAATACTCCTCCACTCACCACCAAGCTGCCTGCCCGTGTATCCATGTAACCGCTGTAAAACTGCCATGAGCCTATTGTTTGTTATTTTAGGCCTTTGATAGCCTGTCTGCGGTCCCTACTTTAAATACTCCTCCACTCACCACCACCAAGCTGCCTGCCCGTGTATCCATGTAACCGCTGTAAAACTGCCATGAGCCTATTGTTTGTTATGTTAGGCCTTTGATAGCCTGTCTGCGGTCCCTACTTTAAATACTCCTCCACTGACCACCAAGCTGCCTGCCCGTGTATCCATGTAACCGCTGTAAAACTGCCATAAGCCTATTGTTTGTTATTTTAGGCCTTTGATAGCCTGTCTGCGGTCCCTACTTTAAATACTCCTCCACTCACCACCAAGCTGCCTGCCCGTGTATCCATGTAACCGCTGTAAAACTGCCATAAGCCTATTGTTTGTTATTTTAGGCCTTTGATAGCCTGTCTGCGGTCCCTACTTTAAATACTCCTCCACTCACCACCACCAAGCTGCCTGCCCGTGTATCCATGTAACCGCTGTAAAACTGCCATGAGCCTATTGTTTGTTATTTTAAGCCTTTGATAGCCTGTCTGCGGTCCCTACTTTAAATACTCCTCCACTCACCACCACCAAGTTGCCTGCCCGTGTATCCATGTAACCGCTGTAAAACTGCCATGAGCCTATTGTTTGTTATTTTAGGCCTTTGAAGCCTGTCTGCGGTCCCTCCTTCCACTAGTCCTCCACTGACCAGACCACTGCTGCCCGTGTACCCCTGGAACCAATTATAAAGTGCCTACAGCCAGCCCATTTTCTTATGTTAGGCCTTTGAAGCCTGTCTGCGGTCCCTACTTTAAATACTCCTCCACTGACCACCAAGCTGCCTGCCCGTGTATCCATGTAACCGCTGTAAAACTGCCATGAGCCTATTGTTTGTTATGTTAGGCCTTTGATAGCCTGTCTGCGGTCCCTACTTTAAATACTCCTCCACTCACCACCAAGCTGCCTGCCCGTCTATCCATGCAACCGCTGTAAAACTGCAATGAGCCTATTGTTTGTTATTTTAGGCCTTTGATAGCCTGTCTGCGGCCCCTACTTGCAATACTCCTCCACTGACCACAATGCTGCCTGGAGTGCCTGCCTGTGTATCCATGTAACCGATGTAAAACTGCCATGACTGCCTACTGTTTGTTATTTTAGGCCTTTGATAGCCTGTCTGCAGCCCCTACTTGCAATACTCCTCCACTGACCACACCAATGCTGCCCGTGTACCCCTGGAACCTATTTAAAAGTTCATAGAGCCTAGTTATATATTTTATTTACTATTAATAAGGCCATGATGGACTACGCTGTACCACGCTACAAGCTAACCAGTCGACACTTCCTTTGCGAGAAAAGCCATCCCAACCCTCCACCAGCATGTAGAAGACCGCATTGTCCATGCACTCTGGCAATCTGTGAGTACAAAGGTGCACCTGACAACAGACGCATGGACCTGTAGGCATGGCCACGGAAGATTACGTGTCCATTACGGCGCAATGGGTTAATGTGGTGGATGCATGGTCCACAGGGGACAGCCTACTAAGTCTGTCTGCAGTCCCTAATTCAAATTGTCCTCCACTGTCTAAATCGGAGCTTCCACCTTCTGGCTTTCGGCCTATAGTATCAGAAATTAAACTGCATTTGGCCTTCAACTTTGGTTAGGGCCTACTAACGGCTTCTGCCCCTCCCTGGTGTTGCCCTCAACTAAATAAAGCTGAGCTTCAACCTTCTGCTCCAAATTACCATTTTGAAAAATGCAATAGGCTTTTCCGGCCTACTAAAGGTGTCTGTCTGTGTGCCCCTGCCTGGTGTTGTCCTCAACTAAATAAAGCTGAGCTTCAACCTTCCGGCTCTCATTAAGTGGTTTTAAAAAAAAAAATGGTGGTTAGGGCCTACTAACGGCTTCTGCCCCTCCCTGGTGTTGCCCTCAACTAAATAAAGCTGAGCTTCAACCTTCTGCTCCAAATTACCATTTTGAAAAATGCAATAGGCTTTTCCGGCCTACTAAAGGTGTCTGTCTGTGTGCCCCTGCCTGGTGTTGTCCTCAACTAAATAAAGCTGAGCTTCAACCTTCCGGCTCTCATTAAGTGGTTTTAAAAAAAAAAATGGTGGTTAGGGCCTACTAACGGCTTCTGCCCCTCCCTGGTGTTGTCCTCAACTAAATAAAGCTGAGCTTCAACCTTCCGGCTCTCATTAAGTGGTTTTAAAAAAAAAAAATGGTGGTTAGGGCCTACTAACGGCTTCTGCCCCTCCCTGGTGTTGCCCTCAACTAAATAAAGCTGAGCTTCAACCTTCTGCTCCAAATTACCATTTTGAAAAATGCAATAGGCTTTTCCGGCCTACTAAAGGTGTCTGTCTGTGTGCCCCTGCCTGGTGTTGCCCTCAACTAAATAAAGCTGAGCTTCAACCTTCTGCTCCAAATTACCATTTTGAAAAATGCAATAGGCTTTTCCGGCCTACTAAAGGTGTCTGTCTGTGTGCCCCTGCCTGGTGTTGCCCTCAACTAAATAAAGCTGAGCTTCAACCTTCTGCTCCAAATTACCATTTTGAAAAATGCAATAGGCTTTTCCGGCCTACTAAAGGTGTCTGTCTGTGTGCCCCTGCCTGGTGTTGTCCTCAACTAAATAAAGCTGAGCTTCAACCTTCCGGCTCTCATTAAGTGGTTTTAAAAAAAAAAATGGTGGTTAGGGCCTACTAACGGCTTCTGCCCCTCCCTGGTGTTGTCCTCAACTAAATAAAGCTGAGCTTCAACCTTCCGGCTCTCATTAAGTGGTTTTAAAAAAAAAAAATGGTGGTTAAGGCCTACTAACGGCTTCTGCCCCTCCCTGGTGTTGCCCTCAACTAAATAAAGCTGAGCTTCAACCTTCTGCTCCAAATTACCATTTTGAAAAATGCAATAGGCTTTTCCGGCCTACTAAAGGTGTCTGTCTGTGTGCCCCTGCCTGGTGTTGCCCTCAACTAAATAAAGCTGAGCTTCAACCTTCTGCTCCAAATTACCATTTTGAAAAATGCAATAGGCTTTTCCGGCCTACTAAAGGTGTCTGTCTGTGTGCCCCTGCCTGGTGTTGCCCTCAACTAAATAAAGCTGAGCTTCAACCTTCTGCTCCAAATTACCATTTTGAAAAATGCAATAGGCTTTTCCGGCCTACTAAAGGTGTCTGTCTGTGTGCCCCTGCCTGGTGTTGTCCTCAACTAAATAAAGCTGAGCTTCAACCTTCCGGCTCTCATTAAGTGGTTTTAAAAAAAAAAATGGTGGTTAGGGCCTACTAACGGCTTCTGCCCCTCCCTGGTGTTGTCCTCAACTAAATAAAGCTGAGCTTCAACCTTCCGGCTCTCATTAAGTGGTTTTAAAAAAAAAAATGGTGGTTAGGGCCTACTAACGGCTTCTGCCCCTCCCTGGTGTTGCCCTCAACTAAATAAAGCTGAGCTTCAACCTTCTGCTCCAAATTACCATTTTGAAAAATGCAATAGGCTTTTCCGGCCTACTAAAGGTGTCTGTCTGTGTGCCCCTGCCTGGTGTTGCCCTCAACTAAATAAAGCTGAGCTTCAACCTTCTGCTCCAAATTACCATTTTGAAAAATGCAATAGGCTTTTCCGGCCTACTAAAGGTGTCTGTCTGTGTGCCCCTGCCTGGTGTTGTCCTCAACTAAATAAAGCTGAGCTTCAACCTTCCGGCTCTCATTAAGTGGTTTTAAAAAAAAAATGGTGGTTAGGGCCTACTAACGGCTTCTGCCCCTCCCTGGTGTTGTCCTCAACTAAATAAAGCTGAGCTTCAACCTTCCGGCTCTCATTAAGTGGTTTTAAAAAAAAAAATGGTGGTTAGGGCCTACTAACGGCTTCTGCCCCTCCCTGGTGTTGTCCTCAACTAAATAAAGCTGAGCTTCAACCTTCCGGCTCTCATTAAGTGGTTTTAAAAAAAAAAAATGGTGGTTAGGGCCTACTAACGCCTTCTGCCCCTCCCTGGTGTTGCCCTCAACTAAATAAAGCTGAGCTTCAACCTTCTGCTCCAAATTACCATTTTGAAAAATGCAATAGGCTTTTCCGGCCTACTAAAGGTGTCTGTCTGTGTGCCCCTGCCTGGTGTTGTCCTCAACTAAATAAAGCTGAGCTTCAACCTTCCGGCTCTCATTAAGTGGTTTTAAAAAAAAAAAATGGTGGTTAGGGCCTACTAACGGCTTCTGCCCCTCCCTGGTGTTGCCCTCAACTAAATAAAGCTGAGCTTCAACCTTCTGCTCCAAATTACCATTTTGAAAAATGCAATAGGCTTTTCCGGCCTACTAAAGGTGTCTGTCTGTGTGCCCCTGCCTGGTGTTGCCCTCAACTAAATAAAGCTGAGCTTCAACCTTCTGCTCCAAATTACCATTTTGAAAAATGCAATAGGCTTTTCCGGCCTACTAAAGGTGTCTGTCTGTGTGCCCCTGCCTGGTGTTGTCCTCAACTAAATAAAGCTGAGCTTCAACCTTCCGGCTCTCATTAAGTGGTTTTAAAAAAAAAAATGGTGGTTAGGGCCTACTAACGGCTTCTGCCCCTCCCTGGTGTTGTCCTCAACTAAATAAAGCTGAGCTTCAACCTTCCGGCTCTCATTAAGTGGTTTTAAAAAAAAAAAATGGTGGTTAGGGCCTACTAACGGCTTCTGCCCCTCCCTGGTGTTGCCCTCAACTAAATAAAGCTGAGCTTCAACCTTCTGCTCCAAATTACCATTTTGAAAAATGCAATAGGCTTTTCCGGCCTACTAAAGGTGTCTGTCTGTGTGCCCCTGCCTGGTGTTGTCCTCAACTAAATAAAGCTGAGCTTCAACCTTCCGGCTCTCATTAAGTGGTTTTAAAAAAAAAAATGGTGGTTAGGGCCTACTAACGGCTTCTGCCCCTCCCTGGTGTTGTCCTCAACTAAATAAAGCTGAGCTTCAACCTTCCGGCTCTCATTAAGTGGTTTTAAAAAAAAAAAATGGTGGTTAGGGCCTACTAACGGCTTCTGCCCCTCCCTGGTGTTGCCCTCAACTAAATAAAGCTGAGCTTCAACCTTCTGCTCCAAATTACCATTTTGAAAAATGCAATAGGCTTTTCCGGCCTACTAAAGGTGTCTGTCTGTGTGCCCCTGCCTGGTGTTGTCCTCAACTAAATAAAGCTGAGCTTCAACCTTCTGCTCCAAATTACCATTTTAAAAAATGCAATAGGCTTTTCCGGCCTACTAAAGGTGTCTGTCTGTGTGCCCCTGCCTGGTGTTGCCCTCAACTAAATAAAGCTGAGCTTCAACCTTCTGCTCCAAATTACCATTTTGAAAAATGCAATAGGCTTTTCCGGCCTACTAAAGGTGTCTGTCTGTGTGCCCCTGCCTGGTGTTGTCCTCAACTAAATAAAGCTGAGCTTCAACCTTCCGGCTCTCATTAAGTGGTTTTAAAAAAAAAAATGGTGGTTAGGGCCTACTAACGGCTTCTGCCCCTCCCTGGTGTTGCCCTCAACTAAATAAAGCTGAGCTTCAACCTTCTGCTCCAAATTACCATTTTGAAAAATGCAATAGGCTTTTCCGGCCTACTAAAGGTGTCTGTCTGTGTGCCCCTGCCTGGTGTTGTCCTCAACTAAATAAAGCTGAGCTTCAACCTTCCGGCTCTCATTAAGTGGTTTTAAAAAAAAAAATGGTGGTTAGGGCCTACTAACGGCTTCTGCCCCTCCCTGGTGTTGCCCTCAACTAAATAAAGCTGAGCTTCAACCTTCTGCTCCAAATTACCATTTTGAAAAATGCAATAGGCTTTTCCGGCCTACTAAAGGTGTCTGTCTGTGTGCCCCTGCCTGGTGTTGTCCTCAACTAAATAAAGCTGAGCTTCAACCTTCTGCTCCAAATTACCATTTTAAAAAATGCAATAGGCTTTTCCGGCCTACTAAAGGTGTCTGTCTGTGTGCCCCTGCCTGGTGTTGCCCTCAACTAAATAAAGCTGAGCTTCAACCTTCTGCTCCAAATTACCATTTTGAAAAATGCAATAGGCTTTTCCGGCCTACTAAAGGTGTCTGTCTGTGTGCCCCTGCCTGGTGTTGTCCTCAACTAAATAAAGCTGAGCTTCAACCTTCCGGCTCTCATTAAGTGGTTTTAAAAAAAAAAATGGTGGTTAGGGCCTACTAACGGCTTCTGCCCCTCCCTGGTGTTGCCCTCAACTAAATAAAGCTGAGCTTCAACCTTCTGCTCCAAATTACCATTTTGAAAAATGCAATAGGCTTTTCCGGCCTACTAAAGGTGTCTGTCTGTGTGCCCCTGCCTGGTGTTGTCCTCAACTAAATAAAGCTGAGCTTCAACCTTCTGCTCCAAATTACCATTTTAAAAAATGCAATAGGCTTTTCCGGCCTACTAAAGGTGTCTGTCTGTGTGCCCCTGCCTGGTGTTGCCCTCAACTAAATAAAGCTGAGCTTCAACCTTCTGCTCCAAATTACCATTTTGAAAAATGCAATAGGCTTTTCCGGCCTACTAAAGGTGTCTGTCTGTGTGCCCCTGCCTGGTGTTGTCCTCAACTAAATAAAGCTGAGCTTCAACCTTCCGGCTCTCATTAAGTGGTTTTTTAAAAAAAAATGGTGGTTAGGGCCTACTAACGGCTTCTGCCCCTCCCTGGTGTTGCCCTCAACTAAATAAAGCTGAGCTTCAACCTTCTGCTCCAAATTACCATTTTAAAAAATGCAATAGGCTTTTCCGGCCTACTAAAGGTGTCTGCCCCTCCCTGGTGTTGTCCTCAACTGAACAAAGCTGAGCTTCCACATTCTGGCTTTCGCCCTATACTATCAGATATTAAACTGCATTTGGCCTACTAGTGTGGTTAGGCCCTTGAAACAGTGTCTGCTGCTCTTGGGTTTGCTACTCCACTGAACAAAGCAATGCCGCCTGTTTAGTCCTGTTACCAATTTTGAACTGCATGTAGCCTACTTTATTCTTTGGCCCTATATCTGTTTCCTCCTCATCCTGCCCATTGCCCAGCCACTGCTAAATGAGTCTGCTGGTACATTGACCTAGACCACTACATTCCCCTTGTACTCTACACAGCCAGAATCTGTCCCTGCTGAAAGTAAGGTTCCCCTTCCCGCATGTTATACCACCTTACACAGGGACAAAGAGGAAGGTGCAGATGAAAGTGCAGGTTCCTTCATCAGGTGGGGGGGCATACTCGTTGGCGACGTCACTGGCACAGGGCCCCTCAGAGTACGCAAAAGTGTCGCTGCTGGTGGGAGGCGCCCCCGCCATGCAAACACACCGCCGTACTTTGAGGGGCCCTGTGCCAGTGGCAATGCGAACGAGTGGCCCCCCCCCTGCTTGCTCAGGATCACAGCACTTGCAACTTTTAAATACTTACCTTTCCCTGCAACACCGCCGTGACGTAGTCCGCATTTCCTGGGCCCACGAAAAACTTGAGCCAGCCCTACTCCCCCCACAACTTTCCCCCAATTCCCTATGCCCAACTATTATTATACAGTTAATTAAGATTGGCAAGCTTCAGAAACAAGAATGGATGTTTTTGGCATTAAAATGGGCACTGTAGGTGTTTTCCTGGCCTCCACTCACTGCCGACTATGCTTCCCCATTGACTTGCATTGGGTTTCGTGTTTCGGTCGATCCCCGACATTTAGCGATAATCGGCCGACTGCACTCGACTCGACTCTGGACAAAATCGGGTTTCCCAAAACCCTACTCGATCTTAAAAAAATGAAAGTCGCTCAACCCTAGTCCAATTGGCCTGTATGAACAATTGATGGTGGCAGTTTGTTATTATGGAGCTGGCAGTGACTATACAGGGGTATATATGCACATTCCATGAGTTGGAATCGGTGGTGTACATACTAGTGATGAGCGAGTATGCTCAGTGCTCAGGTTTCTCCGAGCATGCTCGAGCGGTCTCCGAGTATTTCAGTGTGTTCGCAGATTTAGTTTATGTCGATGCAGCTGCATGATTTGTGGCTGCTAGACAGCCTGAATACATGTGGGGATTCCCTGTTTGCTAAGCAACCCAAACATGTATTCAACCTGTCTAGCAGCCAAAAATCATGCAGCTACGTCGACATAAACTAAATCTCCAAGCACACCGAAATACTCAGAGACCACCCGAGCAATGAGCACACTCGCTCACCACTAGTAAATACCATACGCTCACTGCGAAATCCCCACTAATGGGCCTAGTAGGGGAAATAGCTGCTGCCTCGTCCATCATTCATCAGTCAATTGTGTAATTGTCTGACAAATTGGTGGCAGCCGGTGGGATCAGCGTAATCTCGCCTATGTTCTTCCTGACAACGATGATCAACATGCTTTGAAACGTTGCCACTGTTTCTGTATTGCCGATGCCATAATACCGCATGTTGATCATCAATGGATGTGATGCCACGTTCTTTAAGTTACATTATATATATATTCACTTACTCTTTGATTTGTATGTTTGGTTTATGAATTTTTTGCATTTTAATGCAAATGGATTTGTAATTCTGAACTTGATTTATGCTCAAATATATTTTTATTGCATACTTGTTTGTTGCTTGAGAAAGGTTCTGTAATGGGACCGACATGTTGCCTCATGGGCCAATAAACAATTCACTTTTTAACATCAAAATATTTGATTGCTGCCTTTACATTCATATATCTATAGATCTCATATCTAATTTTGATGTATAATTTGTATGTCTACCTACCAATTAGTAATTCTTGAAAGTTGGACCAAAGTCTTAAACTTATTGCATCATTAGAGAACGGTCGACAGAATTTGCCTATTTTGGTGGAAACCAACCGGCTATCTACTGTACTATATGTTTCTAGGAGCCTCCTGATTCTTTCCATCATCATTGAAGGATAGAGGATTTTGGATTACAAAAACTGATAATTTTGTTCTTCTAGGAGATAAGCTTTATTAAAAAGTGGGATGTAAATTTGATGGCCGAATGAGCATACATCTAGAGCAACCAATTCATGGGCACACGTTTCTATTTGTATCGGTCTTTTAAGGAAATGGAGTATTTCCTTCAATTAGGCAACAAACCACAGTAGTAATAATAATGGCCACTACACGACCTTGTCACAAATCGACATAAGACAACTTTATTATACATCTATGCTACTTGAGTAAATATGAAAAAACACATGTAATCACAGTCATAGAAAAATTGGGACTACTAGTAGGTCACGAAAGTCCACCATCGGAAGTCATTATTGAAAACATTACATATTTAGAAGTGTTAAGTGGCCAAAATGTCAATAGGAACTACAAAAAAGCAAAAACCACAAAACCGAATAACATTCTTCACTCAACCATTCAATAAAGTTTGTAAAGAATGGCCAAAAAAGGCATAACGTGTATAATTGACAGAAAATTATCTCAAAAGCTGGACAGACCTTTAGGATGGGCATTTCCTGAACTTAATGACAGAGCGGACCCAGCCATGGGCTTTTTGTTCTCTCTACAAGACAATCATCAATTTCCAGGAAATGTCTTCCCCTGTGGCCATTATTCCTTAGAAAAGTTCAAACGCTCACCAATAAACTTTTTTCTCCTTTCATTTCAAGATAAGCTGCGCACATTATCATCAAAGGCTTAATGCAAGAATCCAAACATTGATCAAAATTGCAATGCAAAAAAAAAAAAGAAAAAAGTCAGAACAAGAGAATGAGAGTCTATATTCCAGGAATAACAAGGCTACATCATGGAAAAGTCAAAACATGTCTGCATACATGAGGATTAACTCACCCTGATTCACAACAAATCGCAACTTCTGTATCGTTGACAGGTTCCCGCTGACTCTGTACAAGCCATCTGCATCTAAACCTGGAAGGGAAAAAAGAATTGTGTTACTAGTAAACAATAGGGAAGGAACAGGTCCTTGTAAAGTGGTGTGGGATACATATTATATGGTCACTGCCGCCTAAACAAACTTCGCGAAAATCAATAGGATACAATTGAGGAAACTTTGTAGCGTAACTTATGAAAGAAATCCAGTTATGAGCCACTTCTACTCCTGAACTTATTATTCACTCTGAAAAAGCTGCCAACATTTTTCCTGGTCAACACAATATGTACTACCAACACACTGAGGGATCACATTACAGCTGTATAGTGAGAAGATGTGGTTGGAGGACGGAGGAGCAGACTAAGAGCCTGACAAATGGTTCTGTGCTATCAAGTAAGTGTTCAAGGTCACTAGTTCTAAAGTCACCAGTTTTTTTATTTTTGTCCATGATCATCTGATGATTCCACTCGTTTTAATTTATTTTTTAAATTGGACTTTTTTATTTAGCACTACTTTTTATGGTCCTCAGGATTCTCTGGAGGCGTGCATTTAGGCTACTCTGAACTACGCCATGCCCCTTTGAATAGACCATGAAAATCGATACTAAACAAAAAGAACCATATCTCTGGAACCATGCGGCAGATTTTAACAATATAAAAAAAACCCATAATACTCAGAGGAGCAGAGGGAAAGAAAATCCCTCATGTCTGTGTGTGCTCTGCGTGGGAGATGATTATTTAGCTAGCTGATCCACTAGCTCAGAGACAACTGGCAATTAGAAACAATGGTTGCATAGGGTAAAACTAGTGAAAAATTTTACCAGTCATATAATAGGCAGAAGTAGGGTTGTTCCTCATACACACTTGCAGGACAGATTATTCAAACAACTTTATGAGTTTTGTCACTATGTAATATTCAGTTCTTTTACTTTCTTTTAGATCAGGTAAAACAAAATGCTTAAACTGAAATTATTTAGAAATCATCCTGTGTCTAGAGATTACTTTTACATGATTGCTGTGAAGCTCCCCAGTATTTATATACTATTGTTTCCAGTTTTGGTGGTCTCACATGCTCAGTAGCTTAGTTCCACTGATCTAATTCTCTTAAAATAAGCAAAAAAGTATAGTAAAGACAAAGAAAAGAAAAAAAAAATGATACCAGGAATTCATTCCTGAATATTACTAAAATGCTTTCCTCTAACTTTATTTTGACTTGACTATTTTTGATTTTGACTATATTTACAGCTTATAAATTACTAAATACTGTGTTTTTCGGACTATAAGATGCACTTGTTTCCTCCAAAAATGTGGAGGAAAATGGTGGTGCGTCTTATAGTCCAGATGTACGGTGGGGTATGGTGTATAGCAGTGTTCCCCAACTCCGGTCCTCAAGAGCCACCTTAGTATTGCACAGGTGATAATTGCATCACCTGGACAGGCAAGCATTCATTCACCTGTGCAATACTAAGGAAACCCGTAAAACATGACCTGTTGGTAGCTCTTGAGGACCGGAGTTGGGGAACACTGGTGTATAGTCTAGTTATGGTGGGGAGGTGGGGGAATGGCATCGGCGAAGCAGTGGGTTACAAGAGGCTGGAACCGGTGGCTGCAGCTAACTCCTGTTCCTGATGCTAAAGAGAAATGAATATTCACTGCATTCCATGTCCATGGGCATGGAGATCAATGAATATTCATTTCTCTTTAATAATAGTATCTTGGTATTATTTTCCCCCAACCCCGGTCCTGGTATGCATTTCCCCATCCTTATAATTGGCCCCCATACCCATCCTGGTATGCATGGTCCCATCAGAAAACATAAAAAAACCCATTACACTTACCTACCTGGCGCTCCCTCGCAGCGTCCTGCTCCGGTGCCAGCAACTGCTTTATGCTTGTAAGCAGCGCATGGCAGGGACGTCATGCGCTGCTCACAAGCAGAACACAGCTGCCGGAATACTCCCTGGGACCTTGTGCGCAAAGAGCAGTGACTATTCATTGCTCTTCAGTAATAGCTCGCAGTATCAGCCACTGGCTTCCTGCTGCTACCGGTGGTCATGTGTGCCGCTACTTAAGAGAAATGAATAGTCAGCTCTGGAGTACAATACAAGATTTAACTCTAGATCAGTTGTGTATAACTAATCTAATGTATGTGTAAAGGTGCTTATCTTCCTATGTATATTGAATTAAAATTTTCAGCAAGAAATTAAGCTTCTTGCCACTTTTTGGAGGTTCTGTCAGCAGAATATAGCTGCTGTGTTTGGCAGCCTGTATTCTGCCAATAGCATAAGTAAGTACATTCACTAAGCAGCTGTTGCCAATGTCTGTTAGCATTTCTAAATAGTCAGTAGAATAACAAATTGTTCAATGATGGTGCGATTATCAAACCTTTTCTTATCGTAAGAGGGTTCTTTGCAGAACGCAGTTATATTCTTATAAAAATGGAGAGTGACACTACAAATTAACTCAACTATTAGAAAAGTTTTGATCAGTTGTAGTCTAAGTTTATTAGTTTTAATTGGTGGCATAAGGGATTCTGATTTGGCTTTTATCCTATGTCGTATTGAAAGGATTATTAAAGAGTCGACATTGACTTGTAGAATTGCGACTTCCAATGGCTGGCAAAAGAGTTCCTCTTCCTCTCTGAAGAGACAATTTGCATATTTAATTGGTGGCATGGACATCCACCTATCCCTCAAATGCAAGGGCCTAAGCAAGCAGTGGACCTCAAGCACAAGCTGAATGGTGTACAGACCAAAATCTTTCTCGGATAGGTTGGTTTATTTGTTCCTTTCAGTTGAGTGATTTGTGGTTCCTTAGCTCTTGGACCTCCACTGATCAAAATTTCAAACTAGTGACTACAACGTATCAAAACAAAGAGTAATGTGTAGAAGCTGATATCGCTCTTGTTTTTCACACTCTCCTGACTGATTATCATCTCACCATGGTTCATATACAATCTCTAAAGCCTCAGAAATATTAATTATAATGCTCACGAGCCACAGTTCTCCTCTCCAAGAACTTTTCAAGCTCAGCCAAGCCAAAGCAACGTAAATTGAAGGGATTGGGCATCAGCTTTGTGACCGCATTCCCCTTGCTGGAACTCAGATATATTATTTTAGAAACACAATTAGGCCAAGCGTAACTTTGAAGAGAGAAAGTTCTTTAAAGTTCCAAACTTGCAATTCTGTGAACATTTTTCAATCAAAACAACTTTAAAGGCACCTTTCGTCTAAAAACAGCAAAAAGCATGAAACACAAGGACGCTGACATTCAATGAAGACAAATGACATCAAGAAATTAAATCTATGGTACTTGTAACCACTTCTGTCCAAGGCTGTTACACAGGAAATAGTGGTTGGTAGAAACTATACAATTCTCCTCTGCATGGTCTGGTACCAGCTTGGCAATAGCAGAATGTTCTTATTAAATTGTGTAAGGTGGATAATGTTCAAAGTACTCAATAATAACAACCATGGACTCCAAGGAAGGAGGGAAACTTAGCCAAACCAAACTTTTAATCCTTTATTACAAGGTAATAAGCAGCTGAAAACTGTGGAAAAGAATTTATGGAGAATATTATATAATATTTAGGATATGTGCAAGCTAATACCATATGATCAGGCCAGTGGACAGGAGCATCAAGACAATATTCGATATGTGTCAATATTCCATATAATCTGGTGGTACAGACTTTGTATTGAGTATCTCCAGGTTGTGCCTTCAATCTCGAATATCAACCATTGGCGACTTTCTATGTAAAAGTCATACAAATCTGTGTCCAAAGTCATGCAACATAATAGACAGGTCAATAGACACAGGTCAGAACGAGCCTCCGCTGATACCTAATATCGTGTGGGCATTTATCCCTTTGTTATGATGGCCATCACTGTTTAGTGCGATTGCGCTGTGCGCTTCTGTATGCCGATGCAGTGGGTGGCTCAGCTGAACTCACTGAGTGTTCACCTGTGTGTTCTCCCCTCCATCTCATCACTCCCTGAAGAAGCATTGCGAAACGTGCGTTGAAGGGTGAGGTGGAGGACAAGCAATGCATTCAACTCTATGGGTTTGTAATTCCTTTCATTATTCTTACATTGATGGACCCCTCATCTATGCACTTCAAATACCTTTAGGTAACCTATTTTCGGTATTCCATCTTTCATTATGATTTGAATTCTACGTGCTTACGAATTAAGTGCTGCATGATTTATTTATGTACTGGCGCTTTATTTGTTGTATTTATACATTCATATTTTTACTTTCTTTGACTACTATGTTTATAGATAGGGATATCAAGAACCAATCACTTTTTGATCATTATCAAGATCTATAGGATGTTCTATCTGATTAATAATTTTGTCTGTGTCACTCTTTACTGTACATTTACATCATAATTTTTGCACTCTTTTCCTCTGCTTTCATTTATCTTGTCTGTTTAGTTGTATATGGTTTTAATTCATGTGTCTTTTCCACTTTGTTTTCAATGAAGATTGTTTTAATACTTCATTATTGGTCTTGTGCTCGATTTTTGTATGTGCCATTATGTTTCTTTATATTTCTAGCTGACCTATGTACTAGTCCATAATTTATGCCATTACTCTCTTTAGTAGTTGTTGATATGAGACCCGTTATTGCCTGTAATGATCACATGGGTCGAGGACATGTGAGCGCTACAGGATATAAACCTACACTGTTGGGTAGCTTCAAAACAACAGCAACACTGGTATTTGATCGGGTAAGTAATGGCTCTTTTGTTATGACTTTGCCATTTACTGACTTTATGACTCTTTCAGATGTCCTTGATAATCGGTCTGATGTTGGATCGCAATGCACAGACTGATCGCACAATCTCCTGACCTGTGCATGATAGCTTCATATATTTCTATGAGGCTTGGGTCAAGAGATGTGCGGTCAGTCCGTACACTGCGATCCGACCTTAGACCGATTATCAAGGACATCTGAAAATGCCCTTAGGGTAATTGTTCTTCATACTGGCAGCATGGTGGCTCAGTAATCGGCACTGTTGCTTTGTAATGCTGGGGTCTTGGGTTAAATCCCATCAAGGACAACATCTCCCAGGCGTTATGTTCTTCCAGTGTTTACATGGATTTCCCCCTGGTTCTCTTGTTTCCTCACACACTTCAAAGTATCTACTCATAGGGAATTAAAATTTTGAGCGCCAATTGGGACAGTGATAACGATGTCTGTGAAACACTGTGGAAAATGATGGAACTATATAAGTGAAATAAATAAATATTTTCAAATAACTTGTCCCAGATAATCTGTCCTGTGTGTACATGAGAAAAAAACACTATTCCTGGCCATTATTTGACTTGCATCCTGCATTTTTATCACTTTTCCAACTACAGGCTTTCCGTTTTTTGGTGACAGTAGACTAGGTGTTATAATAGCTCTAAAGTAGAGCACACAGATGGGGGGATTCTTGTTCTTCATTCCCTAGTAAGCACGTTCTCAACTATGTAGATGTGAATCCAGTTCTGGTGTGAGGTAAAAGACTTGTTGGAACGCTCACCATCATGTTTGTGTCATCCTCTGCCGGTCTTTTACATTCATACTCATTAGAGAAAGAGGAATGAGAATCAAAGTGTAAACTCAACATGGTTGCAGACTATCTTCTCTTGAGCAAGCTGTTCTTCACAGTGCATGACAGTCAGGAGGGGAGCAAGTAGCTCATAAGTTGAGAAAATAAAAAAAAGAAGCAGAATATCCTTATAAGATATATTACAGTTTTTTTAAATATTTGCATATACTATTGATTTCTGCAAAATTTGTTGAAAGTACAATTCCTTTTAGCCTATTTTTGTTTATTAATCCAGGGAAGCCTCCTTAATGCCTTCACAGGAACTTGTTTCTCATGTATGATTTCCAGATCCCTACCCATCGTGAAAATGGGAACGGCAAGGAAGATCTTTTCTTTACAATTTTATACTTTATTTAAGAGAGCCATGCACATGGCCAGCTTCCTTTGCAGAATGTGAGACAGGGGAGATCCCTAGTCCTCCAAGTAGGTGGGCTTCACAGAGGTGGAATTGAGTGTTTATGAAATATCCTCTGAATATGAAGGCCTGAAGTAGTATGACGCCTATAAGTGCTGTGCAAAAAATGTTGGAATATTGGAGCATGTGCTCAATTACAGATCTAATATAGGTCCCCAACTTCAGGGTAAATTTATATATTTAAGAACTTGTTCAACCTATTGCTCCCACTGGCCAGTTCATTCCGGTGTTTAGAAAAAAAAATGACCGTACATACACTTTTGTCATCTATAGATAAATTAGTTTCCTGATAAATGTGCCAACTCTACTAGAATAAGGGGACAGCTCCCGAACTCTTGGAAGAGTTTGAAAAGATGCTGGGTTCTGCAGCCACCCCCTAAAATATAACACTCCTTGAACATTTGACATAGTTGACATAGATGGACCTAACAGCCAAAAATAAAGAAATGTGGCTATTAAATAAAATATATCAAATCTTCCAGAAAATAATTTTAAAAAGTTGTCAAGTTTGGTTTCTGCTAATGAAACTCGGGTTGCTTTGAATTAGTTCTAAACATTTTAAATGGCCTTTAGGGAGATATTTGGGCACTGAAAAAAACAAACTAAGGTAGCGCTCCAAAATGATTCCAATAGCAAAAAGTTAAGACTTTATTGGCCGACTGCAACGTTTCTGTCCATAAAATTTGGACTTTTTTCAATTGTAACTGATTCCAAATACACTTTAGATGTCATTAGAGGGTACCAAAAAAGGCACGACCAAAGCTAAGAAGCTCCTGTTAAACATACTATCGTGTAAATGTCAGATCTGTGATCAATCATCCAGTAAGTTGATCTATAACTTTATAAACCAGCATTCCAAGTGTGCATTAACAATTTGTGTAAGGTTGCAATTTACCAATTTGACCCTATTTTTCTGTCCCCATTACAACAGTTAATCTTGTAGTTGAAAATTGGATACACAGAAAATAAAGCTTTTTCTCTTTAAATCAGAATGACGTTTTTTGGCTTGACATGAATCACAATCGTCATTTTTCAGTCACATCATATAACATGAGGCTTCGGAAATATTTCTTCCATTCATGGATATATTTAGCGGTGCAGTACTTCACTTTCTCGTTAAATGCCCATTATCATGAACAAATGTTTAAGGATTTTTTTTAATGTATGGCATAATGCCAATGTCATTACATAGTATTTCCGTAGAACTTGTTTCTCTGTCATTTTTTATTTTTTTGGTGGAGAAGGGGAGGAAGGTCACATTGCTTTCACGACCACTCTGGAAACGACTGAAGCCACAGAGGGTACATCACATATAAGGACAGGGAACATTTGACACTTGGCCAGAAAGGGTAAATGGAGGTGGCATACAGTCAGAATCATATCTTGTAGGATTCTTGGGAGTCTTTAAGCATCATGGCTGTAGTGTGGCTGCTATGACAGTATGATCCCCGAAAGGTCTACCCCATAACGTAAACCAATTTATCACAGATATCAACTTTCTGGGATGTGAAGACCAATAATGGCTGAAATCTGATGGATCTTCAGAAGTTACTTCCCTTGAGGGCTTCTGCCTGCCGATAGGGGAACTGCAATGCGCGGTGATCAGGAGCGATATAATCTAATATATATGGGAGTATTTCAACTCTGCTCCAATAACAGATGTCAAGTTGGTCACAAGAATCATCATGTTGGATTTTTTGGTAGGTCCTTCGTTCTGATGTGAGATAAGCTGCCGTCCGAGGCACTGGCTTCCTTCCTTCATCCTACTGAGAACAACAGTATACTTGGCCAAATATGCTTGTATATGGATGTGGTTGGTAAGAATAGTTGTCTATTCATCTGTTTGTGATGCCCTAATATCTACCTGGTTTATAAAACCCATTTTCAGATACTCTACTAGGAAATTTTGACTTAGTAATAAAACAAAACCAGTGGAAAGACAAAAAGGGACTATACCCATCATTTTCTGTCTGGTGGACCCTCCATGTCCAGGAATTGGATAGACAGCCATTTGATTCCATTGATAACTGTGTAATGCCCCATTTCTCCTGTGGAGGCACTGCAGGGAATCTGTACACTTGCAGCCAGCTCCTAATTGGTTGATCGCAGTGTGGTCATGTTTTAGTCCCTCTTGCAGCCATATTAATCATATTTCTTAAAAAGTATTGATATTTAGAGTAAAACTTCTTTAAGGCTGGATTTCTTTTATTGCAATTAAACCGTATTTAGGAAAGTTAGTAAAACCTCAGTGTTTACTGTAAGGATAAAAAATGTTGGAGTCCTGCGGATGAAATTCACTTACTTTATTGTTTGTTATGTTTTCTTGTTCTGTTGTTCTTGTCATGTTAAAATAAAGGCCTCTTGGGATCTACGCGGCTCATAATGAATTGATGAGAATGTGTTTACAGAGAAACACAGCAAAATAAACCTTTTTTTCTATGTTGTAATAGACTAATGCAATTTAGTCTGGAGTTGTTGCATAACATTGTTTTTTAAAGGCAAGGAAGATAGCATCATTTCTAGGTGTCATTTAAGTTTACAAGATTATCTGCAGTTGTTTTTTTTTTAAGTTTTACTCATTTATTCAAATCCTTTTATAAATAATTTAATTTTCGCATAAGGCCAACGTATTGTGTACAAATCTATCCAGCCTTAAATATTCTTAAATTTGGTAAAGGACTCTAATATCTAATTAAGCAAATTCAGTACATTATCGTAACACGACAGAAAAACTCACAACAGGCTTCAAACCAGATCATAACCACTGGATGGCCACATATAAACACATCTACTATATAATTGTCTAAGGGGTACTTCCGTCTTTCTGTCTGCAACTTCCGTCATGGAAATCCTGCATCGCTGATTGGTCTCGCCAGCTGCCTGTCCTGGCTGCCGCGACCAATCAACGACGGGCACAGTCCGGTCGAGAATTAGTCCCTCCCTACTCCCGTCCAGTCAGTGCCCGGCGCCCGCTCCATACTCCCCTCCAGTCAGCACTCACACAGGGTTAATGACAGCGTTAACGGACTGCGTTGTGCCGCAGTGTAATGCACTCCGTTAACGCTGCTATTTACCCTGTGTGACCAACTTTTTACTATTGATGCTGCCTATGCAGCATCAATAGTAAAAAGATCTGATGTTAAAAATAATAAAAAACAAAAAACCTGCTATTCTCACCATCCGTCGTTCGCCGAGGCACGAGCGGCTGATGCCAGCTTCTGTTTCCAGAGATGCATTGTGAAATTACCCAGAAGACTTAGTGGTCTCGCAAGACATCTGGGTAATGCATCCTGGGAACGGAAGCTGGTGGCAGCCACGCGCGCATCGACAGAGCTTCGCTGGACGATGGAGGGTGAGTATATAACTATTTTTTATTTTAATTATTTTTTTAACAGGGATATGGTGCCCACGCTGCTAAATACTACGTGGGCTGTGTTATATACTACATGGCTGCTATATACTACATGGTCAGTGTTATATACTATGTGTGCAATGTTATATACTGCGTGGGCTGTGTTATATACTCTTTGGGCTGTGTTATATACTATGTGGGCTGTGTTATATACTACATGTCTGCTATATACTACATGGGCAGTGTTATATACTACATGGGCTGTGTTATATACTGCATGGGCTGCGCTATATACTACATGGCTGCTATATACTACGTGGGCAGTGTTATATACTATGTGGGCTGTGTTATATACTGCATGGGCTGTGTTATATACTACATGGCTGCTATATACTACATGGCCAGTGTTAGATACTATGTGTGCAATGTTATATACTGCGTGGGCTGTGTTATATACTCTTTGGGCTGTGTTATATACTGCATGGGCTGTGTTATATACTGCATGGGCTGCGTTATACACTACATGGCTGCTATATACTACGTGGGCAGTGTTATATACTATGTGGGCTGTGTTATATACTGCATGGGCTGTGTTATATACTGCATGGGCTGTGTTATATACTACATGGCTGCTATATACTACGTGGGCAGTGTTATATACTATGTGGGCTGTGTTATATACTGCATGGGCTGTGTTATATACTACATGGCTGCTATATACTACATGGCCAGTGTAATATGCTATGTGGGCTGTGTTATATACTGCATGGGCTGTGTTATATACTACATGGCTGCTATATACTACATGGCCAGTGTTATATACTATGTGGGCAATGTTATATACTGTGTGGGCTGTGTTATATACTATTTGGGCTGTGTTATATACTACGTGGGCTGTGTTATATACTGCGTGGCTGCTATATACTACGTGGGAAATGTTATATACTACGTGGGCAGTGTTATACACTATGTCGAAAATGTTATATACTGTTTGGGCTGTGTTATATACTGCGTGGCCACTGTTATATACTGCGTGGCCTGTATTAACGCATCGGGTATTCTACAATATGTCGTGGCCTGTGATATATACTATGTGGCTGCTATATACATACATACATATTCTAGAATACCCGATGCATTAGAATCGGGCCACCATCTAGTATAGCATAAATACCTCCCAACAGGGTATTGGAAAATCATATCTCCATAGTTGAATCAGGAAATTTTGAGTCAAGAATGTAATGCTCCACTTACACGATCGCTTGACAGCTATCTTCCCCAGAGAGCTCTGCTGAACATTTCAGTGTTCTCTAAGCGAGAAATACAAAGCTGCTGCCTGTCTCCTGTGATGCCTGACTACAAAAACTTGGATAATTGTAAACGCAACATTTTCATCCTGTAATATATTGCAGTCATCATATTATATAGCACTGTGTACTTACAATTGCTCATTTTGCTTTTCTACCCAGTTCATTCTTCTTTCTTCCATTAGGTCTATTACATCACGTGATTAAAAACTGACAAGCTAAATCCTTCTAAGCAGGGTCAGGAGTTGAGGTGGGGGATGGCTCATGCAGTGAAAAGAGATTTCGTAGGGCTGAGAGAAAAGAGAATTATCTGGGTAGAAAGGCAAAATGAGCAATTGTAAGTGCATAGTGCTATATAATATGACGATTGCACTATATTGAGAGGAAATAACTTTGATTAGAGTAGGAGGAGGAGGGCTTCTTCATTCTTAACTTATACCCTCTCAATCTATTATCCCGATTTAACAAACCCATAATTTGCAAAACCGCATTTGTAGGAATGCTCATTCACAACTGTTGGCCTGTCTAGCAGGCCAGCAACCACCCAAAGAATGAGCAAAATTCTTGCCTATCCTAGATCAGCTCATGCAAGAGGGCAACGAGCAATTATTTCCATTTCATCTACTCGTGTTCCATCCTTTATTGTGAGTCAGTGTATATTGTATGGGGTGTATTTTTTGTACCAGAGCTCTGGGCAGTGAGCTATGGCAGCAGTACAGCAGTAAAGGTGAGTATAACCTGTCGTCAACATTTTGCTGGATTTGTGGAAATGAAATCGTCAAAAATTTGGATATTGGCAAATATGTAATTTTTTTAATAAATTCATAAGGAATTTAATTAAAAATTGATTCACTCATTTCTTTGCCCAATAAATGTTGAATGCTAATGCCCAATCCTATTGTTTTTAGGTAAGATAAGTAATCACTGGAGGTGTCAAGTAGTGGCTAACGTCCCTCTCCCTACTGAACATATCTGCATGCTCGGGTGAATTAAGTGTGTGTGTATAGGTGGGTCCATGCAATATCCGTTTGGTGGACAATCTATTGCAGGTATACAGACACTCTATGCTGTAATTTTCTAAGCCTCTGTCACTCATCTGTCCCGGCACAAGCACCAGGCTATTTTCTCATATGACCATCTCAGATTAACCCCACATGAGTCTCTTAGGTAATCCGGTGAACTCCCAGGACATCAGCACCCTAGGCCTTGTAAGGTTTGCTTTGGCAGAAGTAAGGTGCTTGGATATTAAGACGCATTGTTTCAATTGCCGCAAGTTTGTCAGGAGTTTGCTGCTGCTTCTCAAGGCAGAGTTCCAACCAGATGTCTGTCATCTCATCTTCCCCTAACTTCCATGCTACAGCCATAGATATTTCCAAGCTCACTCCAGTTTACTTATGGGGTCATCCACACCACCCTTTCTGAAAAATACCAAATTTATGTAATTGGTTACACTTAGCCTATGCAATCAAGGTAACACATCTGTTCAAATGAATCCCTAGTTTGTTTATACTTCATTGAATTCCTGTTTTCATTAATGTTTTTAAAACTAATGTGTGTTTTTTCAATAAAGTATATTTTTTATCTGTAGATATTTATACACTTTCTACTTTCATTTTTCTGGTTGGGTTGGTAAATCTCTAGTTTGTCTATACATCATTGAATTCCTGCTATTAACCATTGCCTTTCTGAAACTGCATTTACTTCTTGCGTACTGCTGTGTTTAACCATTGCCCACTCTGCATTTCTGTGATAATCGGCTTCACTGCCTAACAATACTAATTTCTATATTGCTACTGTTCCTGTGTATGCCCACACACCTATCTATGCTTCATCTGTGCTACCTTCTCTGCTGTCCTGGTCCTCACTAATCCATGTCATTCATCAAGAACTGCACTGCTGCATTGTCACCTCTGATCCATGCTGCCCACTCAGACCTATGACTTAGAGAAACCACCTCACAGGCAAGCCATAACCTCCAGTGCAAGCCCTTTCATTATGCCATGATAATAACCCTCAAATATTGACCCCCCAAAACAGATAAATAACCCTCTATTAAATAATAATGCGGTCAATATAAATTGGTGTCCAACAATGGCAGACTTTATAGATATGCCTCAAAGCCTTTTGCAACTTTGCATTTTCTTTAATAAACTTTTACAGTTAATTGGAGGGGTATCCCCTATACCTTTCTAAATGGAACTTTACAGTAAGTAATGCAGAATCGCTACGTACAATAGAAAATACCCAAACCGCAGAGACTAAGTACATGACAGAGAAGAAGGATGGAGCAATGTGTACGAATACAAGGCAAGCTCCCCCGGCTTCCTGTGAATAGCACGGCTGAAACACAACATCATAACAAAGTAGTTAAGGTAATAATTTTAGTAATTTGCTTTTTTCAGGTCACTGTAATCTAACCAAAGATAACTAATTGCTGAAAGTAAACATTCCACTGCGACCACAAAAGGAATCCATTACATAAACATATAATTCACAGTCATTTTCGTGGGCTGTAAACAGTTTGGAATGAGCATGAAAATGGAACAAAAATCAAAGTGAGCATTTAGAAATGAAAAAGTGTTTGCTACAAAAGGTCAGTCCCTTTGCTTGGCAAACCCTGCGCAAAACCCTGGGAACAAGCTGATCACACAAGCAGAGAGCGACTTTTCAAGCCAACAACCGCTTTGTTTCTTTAAACAGACATCGGAACCTATAACTGGATCCTGTCAAACAAACGACAGTAAAAAATACATAACAGCTGCTAAGAATTACATTTGAGAGATAAAGGAATAAGTGCAGAGACCCTTCTCAGGGAAGGGACCAATGGCCTCTTTCATTCCTGGAGCACAGACATAGGCTCCGGGCTGACATTTTGGGCATGGAATCAAGTTTGCACTATTATGTGCATCCCACGACTTTGACATTTGTTTGAGTTATTAAATAATGTAACATTTTAATACAAGAATATGAATGCTAAAACCTGCACTAAGACCGAAATATAGTTATTTTATTGTTCTCCACAAACATGCGCAAAAAAAGACTGTAAACAACGAATCATTTACCAAAAAAGCTAAATAAATATTTTGCACAAATAAGTTTTATAGACTGTTTTGTGATGGATACGCACCTATTATTACAAGACACGAGCACATCTTTTAAAATTTAAATTAGTCAGATTCGCCAAATTTCCTCAGATAATCAAATTTACAGTGAATTGATTTGCCTAGAATTAAAAATACTTAGAAAGCCTACACTATTCTCTTTTCCCACACACTCATTGTTGAGCTGTCACATACTATCTTTACAGTTACTTTAGTGTTTTATGGCTTCCTCTATCTATCTATATGGCTAAATTGTGAGTTGTGACGTCCTCTCACTATTCAGATTCACCACAAAATGGCTGATGCATTCCCTGCTTCTGCTTTTATACAGGCTATGCTATATGTGATATGATAGCTGAAAGACATTATAGGGAAGCCCGCCTGAAGGTCTTTTGGTACTTCTCTGGGTGATGTAATATTCTGCTACACGTAAGGCCGTTATAGGCATTTTTTGTGAACCAAATTACAAACGGTTTGAATTCACCGGGTTCAGCTAATTCCTAAAAATTCAACTTGCATCAAATTGATTCACTCATCTCTAATTATTACATTTGCCTTTTATGGATGGACGTTACTGGTCTAGGTCCAGCGCCTCCTTCTTGCGCTTGCCATCCTCCTACGCTTTATGTGCATGACGTGTCCTACATCATCCACAGAGTTTTCCAAATCACGCTCCTGCGCAGATGCACTTCTCTCTGTCCTGCTGACACTGTAGTATGCATGCACGGGTAATGCTAAAGAGTGCCGGCGCATGCGCACTACAGTTCTAGAATGAATGAGCATGATTTGGAACACTGTGTGGATGACGTAGAATGTGTCATCCACATGATAATAATAATAATAATCTACTATATAATTGTCTAAGGGTCACTTCCCTCTGTCCTTCGGTCTGTCTGTCTGTCACGGATATTCATTGGTCGTGGCCTCTGTCTGTCATGGAATCCAAGTCGCTGATTGGTCGTGGCAAAATGCCCACGACCATTGCAACGACCAATCAGCGATGGACACAGTCCTGTGGCAAAATGGCCGCTCTTTCCTCCCCGCAGTCAGTGCCCGCTCCATACTCCTCTCCAGTCAGCTCTCACACAGGGTTAATGCCAGCGTTACCGGAGCGCGGTGTAACACACTCTGGTTACGCAGCTATTAACCCTGTGTGACCAACTTTTAACTATTGATGCTGCGTATGCAGCATCAATAGTAAAAAGATCTAATGTTACAAATTAGAATAATAAAAAAAGGTTATTTTCATCCTTCGACGTCGCCCGCTGTCCTCGGCAGTGCAAGCGGCAGGTTCTGGTGCCAAAGATGCTATGCAAGAAGGACCTTCCATGACATCATGGTCATGTGACCGCGACATCATCACAGGTCCTTCACTCATACCAACCCTGAGACTGGAAGCTGCCGCGTGCACCGCACACAGGCACCAGGACTTCAAGGGGCCTTCGGAAGGTGAGTATATGTTTATTTTTTATTTTAAGTCTTTTTTAACCACGCATATAGTGCCCACATTGCTATATACTTATGTGGGCTGTGTTACATACTGCATGGGCTCTGTTATATACTACATCTCTGTGCTATATACTAACGTGGCTATGTTATATGTTATATACTGCGTGGCTGCTATATAATGCGTGGGCTGTGTTATATATTACATGGCCAGTGTTATATACTGCAGGGGCTGTGCTATATACAGCGTGGCTGCTATGTACTGCATGGGCTGTGCTATATATTACGTGGCCAGTGTTATATACTGCTTGGCTGCTATATACTGCGTGGGCTGTGTTATATAGTATGTGGGTTGTGTTATATACTATGTGGCCACTGCTATATACTGCGTGGCCTGTATTAACGCAGTGGGTATTCTACAATATGTATGTATGTATATAGCAGCCACATAGTATATAGCACAGGCCACGTAGTATTTGCCTGCTATATACTACATGGCTCCTATATACTACGTGGCCTGTGCTATATACTATGTGGCTGCTATATACATACATACATATTCTAGAATAGCCAATGAGTTAGAATCGGGCCACCATCTAGTAATAATAATAATCTTTATTTTTATATAGCGCTAACATATTCCGCAGCACTTTACAGTTTGCACATATTATCATCGCTGTCCCCGATGGGGCTCACAATCTAAATTCCCTATCAGTATGTCTTTGGAATGTGGGAGGAAACTGGAGTGCCCGGAGGAAACCCCTGCAAACACGGGGAGAACATACAAACTCCTTGCAGATGTTGTCCAAGGTGGGATTAGAACCCAGGACTCCAGTGCTGCAAGGCTGCAGTGCTATCCACTGAGCCACCGTGGAGGATGGCATCTCAAGGAGTGTGGAGTGCTGGACCTAAACCAATGCCGCACATTGGACTGGACCGCCCTGTAGATGAGTATAATAAAAGGTCTTTTTTTGTTATACAGGGCAGCTTGGAGACTTGTATACAGCATTCCAGAATGCTGTAACACAGGGCTGAAAGGTGATGGCTATAGGTTAAATGTGAAAAACCTGGTGACAGGTTCCCTTTAATGCCATAGTATTATTGGTTACACTATGCTCATTCCTGACCATTTCACAATGCAGTCCTTCATATCCTATTATACCCTAACTCTATATTAATAATTAGGAAATAGTCATTACCTCCACTAGGATCAATGTACTCTTCTGCTGGTACTGTTATCAATCCCATTACCAGATTGTATGTCCGGTGCTCTATTCCTGTGGCGGTCAGGTTCACACTAGTTTTTCTGATTTCTCATCATTACTTGACAGTCACTGACTTCCAGAAAATAAACATACTGTACTCAACTCAGGTTATTGTGCTCAGTGAAATTACATTATATGGTTGGTCACAGTGTGTTTGTACTCGACCACTTTACTAGGAAATCCACTGCACCTTATTCGTACTAATATACATAATTGTCACCAGTCATTGTCTCCAACAAGATCAACACATTCTCCTCCTACAGATTTTACTAGTCTGAATGCAATAAAGTGTCCTGTGTCTGGTCACTTCATAGTGCGGCATCATACAAGGCAATCGTATTCTCATTAATTAAAGGAGTAGATGAATCAGTGAGTTCTACAAAATCAACATGCTCCTCCACTGCTGCTGTTATTAGTCTCATTTACTGATTGGTATAGGGTTTCCTATTCCTTGTCTCTTCATAGCATTGCCACATGCCAAGCAAACCTATTCTGAGTGCGGTAATCATAGAAGTAGATGGGTCACTAAAGGAGATGAAAAGATCTTTGGAAATTTCTGTTCATCAACAAGAATTTTCCCCCCAAAATTAGGTTTGCAGCAAAAACATTTCCACTAATCTCAATACTGAGAAAAAGAGTAAGGCCAGGGTCACACTTGCGAGAAACTCGCACAGGCCTCGCACCTCAGTACCCGACACTGTCGCCGTCACTCTGACCAGAGTGTTCAACTGCATAGAAATACATGCAGCCGCACGCTCCAGTCCCGAGTGCCGGTGGCAGTGCCGGGTACTGAGGTGCGAGGCCCGTGCGAGTTTCTCGCAAGTGTGACCCCAGTCTAAGAGAGAAAGAAAGAAGAAGAAAGAGTAAAAGAGAGAGAACAAGAGATAAAGAGAATCTCATTGACCATAAGAGCTTACACTCTACAAGAGAGAGAGAGACTTACCCAGCGACCCTGGAGATGGAATATGACTCTGCTGTCCAATCTGTGCTGCCTGGGAACCACCGATCTGTGATCTCTCTCGTACTGACCACCACTGTACAACGTATGATAATCCACTAGATTTTATAGCTGCAGGACATTATGGGGAAAACAGCAACTGATCCATCTCAAGTCACTGACGTCTACAGAATCAATATGCTCTGACTCTAATCAATTCCGCAAATTTATTTCTATTTGCAGGTTTCATGCTGGTGACACACGATCAATTCCACAAATTTGTATTGGGAGGTTTCATGTTGGAGTGTCCTCCAACCCTTGGAATCCGGCTCTTTAATATTAAAGTCACCTAAGATTGAACTGGTCACTTTCTCCAACATAATCAGCAAACTCATCTCTTGTTGTTTATTGGTGATGGAATGTTTGCTTCCTGCAGAGCTGTAGCTGGATGCTAGACTTTCTTTCGCAATTAGACAGATCACTGTTGTAGTGCTTGGTCAAGGCAAAGTGGTTTCGTTGGGGTTTTTCTTGACACGTAGCACCCAAAGCATATACCCCGATTTATCTTCCATAGCTACCACCCTGACAGTGGACCAATATCTAATGCTGTCTTGTAATTATATTTCCCCTTTAATTGTATAAATGAACAAAAAGTATATGTAACCAAACATATGCTCATACAGATACAAACCTATACAATAACAAGCCGTCAATCTGTGACCGTTTCCCCTTTTTCCATTTTACTTTGCATTTCATGCTTAATGGCCCTTTAAGGAAGGTGAATATTTATTGCAACCTTCAAGCTAATTTAAACATCCATGCAAATTAGACCAGTCTCAAATTGAATATGCCAAGATGCAAATGCATTTTATTCACACTTTATCACAATTTGTTGTATCCATAGACAATTGTGTCAAAACCAGTGTACAGTATAATTTACATATATAACACATTCTGGTATTTGATGCAAATGTCCCTGAATAATGTGAACTGAGTGTTAGGAGTTGAGTTCCCGCCGCTGCACAGCGGGAATCTCTAGCCTTGTCTGCTGCGGTCTCCCATTCTACATCGACCACAGTGGAGCCTGCTCAGCGGAGACGTCGGTCCCAGCATCTCGCTCAGTCTGATACTGTGCAAAGGGTAACTGCTGCCTTTCCAGGCTCTCCTGTTGTAGCCTGCACTGGTCAGCGGCAAGCAGGCTTTTCTGGGACTAAGTCCTGCCTTGCACACACTGAGCATGCCCAAGGTAAAACCTCTCATTGGAGGTCAGGGGTCACGTGCTCAGGTACTGCAGCAGCTATCAATGGTCCTCTAGGAAGGTCCTGAAGTTGCTCAGGTACTGTAGCATCTTCCATTGGTTCCCTAGGAAGGTCCTGAAGCTTCTGCAGCTATAAAAGGTTTGAATGGCCGCACTGCCATGCCCTAGTATTATGTTAGGGTTGGCGGAACGCACCTATTTATACATATATATACTCGGTGTGTTCCACCAACCCTAACACTGAGCATATTATATTTAGACTAAATTCCAATGTGATCCTGTTCAATTTAGAGCATTGTCCAAAACAGGAATGATGGAAATGTTTGTTAATTTTTACTGCAGTACATATTTGATGTATACATTATTTTACTAGCCCTGTTCAGCATAACACTTTATGTGACACTTATAATTAATGTCATGTGACAGTCTACAATCTAGATCCAAGGGTTAACGTTTCTTCTTGCGGAGAGTGACATGTCAAGCCTGAAATGCCAAGCTTAGGCTTTGCAATGCTCCTCTGGGAAATATGCAAATTGTCTCTTCAGAGAGGAAGAGGGCAAGAACTCTAGTGCTACCTATAGGAAGTTGCAATCCCAAAAGTCAATATTGCCCCTATAACAAGCCTTGCCACATTACATGAGTTAAAAGCCAAAACCTTAATCTCAATTTGCAGACACTGTGTTTCGGGGTACTGCCCCTTATCAATGCAATGTATGAGATCTGGATCGGCTGATTAAGACGAGTCTGACTGGAATCCAAAGTATAACGTTTCCTGGCATGTCAGATTTGACATGTCACCCTCTGCAAGGAGAAAGGTTACCCTTGGATGCCAGTTAGACGCCTCTCACCCTGCCAAATCAGATGTCACACTCCGCACTGATGAGGGAAAGTACCCTGAAACACAGTGTCTGTAAATTGAGGTTAAGGTTTTTCTTTTTATCTCAGGCCATAGGGCAAGTCTTTTAAGAGTGTCAACATTGACTTTTAGGATTGCTACTTCCAATAGGTAGCACGAGAGTTCTTGTCCTCTTCCTCTTTGCAGTCTACAATCTAGAAACACATGACCATTAAACAAGCTGTAAAGGGCTGTTGACCTGGATATTGTGCTGGATCTTTTTTGTTCTTGACATATTAAGGGTTATAGAGATACACAGATGGGTCAGCAGAAAATTACCGTTCAAATCAAGCACAGGCTTTCAGTGCACCCTTGACATGGCCAAACAGATCAGTACAACCTTCTACCCACCACATTTCCATCTAACAACACCTTCATCTGGCTCCTGTATATGTATAGCTGTCAATTAAGAAAGAAGAGGCTGGAGATAGATGCAAAACTTACTGAACTGTTTGGCCAAACCAAGAGTACACCTTGTACCAATGTTCGTCTGATCTGACCAGATCTCCATCACTTATCATTATTGTTATGAAAGTGGTGTAAATTACATTATATCAGCAATTCATGATATATCCATAATAACAGAATTCATTTTATACACGGAAGCTTTGTCCATGCGGAAATAAATTTACTCATTGACGTTAATACGTTTTTGCATGTAAGAACAATAGTAGAGTTCCCTTACTAGCAACCAAGACAAATTTAGATAGATTTGACCAATGGAACAAATTTACATTGGCTGGAACTTTACACAACTTCATAAATGGATTTTAGGATGAGCTCCAACACGTCAAGAACAATTTTTAAGAGAGACTCCGTATCCAAAGTGTGCAGACTTTCTTGGGATCTCACATAATGACCACAAAGCAGAAGCTGTAATGGAGCTCAAAATTAAATCCAAATTTTAAAGTTACGCTATTCAGACTTTCTTTGAATGCATTATATATGACAAAGCATGAGTATCAAGTCAACGACCAGTTCCGGTTGAATAAACATGTCCATAGTTGTACAATGAATGATTGGGAAGTACAGCATGTTACCGGCATACAGTAAAGCTATGATATTCACAAAAGATTTTCTCAACTCAACCAAAATGTTTCAAATGACCTTTAGCATGAATAGAAAAGAGAACATTAGCATCTGGCCAATTGTCCATTCTAAATAAACTTATTTCATGAATTAATGTTTCCATTGGATAAGTTCAATAGCTGAGAGATACAAAACCAACTTTCCTCCACTTCTACTTGATCCTCAAGATGTTGACAACCGAGTGAAAAATGTAACTTCATTATGGGAAATGTTAACAAGTCTGTAAAATTGAACCAGTGAAGCCTAATGTTCCATTTCATTTTACCAGATCAATATATCATGCTTTCTTTAGAAAAAAAAACTTAATTTTTTTCACATCAAATCATCTAACTAGCGCATCAGATATTATTTTTAAACAAAGATGATTCCCATAGTTGAAAAATAACTGTTTCCCATGACATTGTAGTGTCAGACACTTTGGTAGAGCGAGGTCCATAACCAGGAAAATGTTAGTTCTCCCGAACCCTAACCTTCCTCAGGCATTTCTGGCACCTCTACACGCTTTCTCTTCAGCATGAAATGTCATCAGGAGCGTGCATAAATATTAAAGTCACTCTTCACATGCTCTATGTCTGATCCAAAAATCAATGCCAAGTCTTAGCAACATTGTTTTAACTAAACATCATAATAAGTAAATGAACGCAATCGGGAAAAAAAATTGAGTTCCTTGGAAAATCGTAAGAAACTAGAGAAATGTAAGTCTATAAATAAAATCTAGAACTCTATGATCAAACAATGATCCAACACTCCCAGAAACAACTGTTACTTTAAGGAGTTTTTTTGGCTTGTATTTTGAATATCATCATGCTTTTAATATACATGCATCTGGAATCAGAAATCTATTATGAGAAAGTGAAACAGCTATTTAGGTCAGACGGCAATGTTATATTAGAAACTAACTCCGCAGAAAATAAAGCCCTCATACAGCTCCTTCAGTAAAGATACCCATGATGCCGACAGTTAAACATGGCCCATTCCACCAGTCATGATAGTGGTTTGTGGCCACTGGACTGGAGAAGGAGTACCGCTTCTTATCTGCTAGTGCCCCTGGCTCTTCTTTTGATTAGCCAGCCTGGCTCTACATCATCATGGCATCATGATGCACATGTGATGTCATGCCAGTACGGCTAACCAAAAAAAAGAAGCCCTGACACTGCCAAGTTAGAAGCGGTACTCCCTGCTCTGTCCAGGTGTCACAAATCATTGTCCTGGCTGATGCAATGGTACGCGTAAATAAATCTGCATCAATTCCATTGCTGGCGATTGAATGCGCAGTTTCTATTTCCTTGTTGAAACTATAAAAAATGTAGAAAAAAGAAAAAAAAAAACCCTGAAAACATAAAACTTTTTTTCATTTGTTACATAAAATAATACAAATGATAATATCAAACATGTTTATTCTAGTTAGCACCTGAATATAGGCAATATATTAAAATATGTGGAATAAATAAATAAATAAAAATGCCAGAATTGCTGTTTTTTCGGTCACCTAGCCTCGCAGAAAAGGAATAAAAAATGTGCATGTACCATAGTTGCATGTACATTATGCTGTAAGGTTACACTCTTAAAAAGACAATTATTCATTACTATAGGTGTAATGATGCATTCAAATTGCCTTCTTAAAGGAGGCATTATGCCTTTAAAACATATTGAAGTGTTGCGCCAGATAGGGAGGTGCAACGCCTCCAAGTGCTTCAGTTTATTAATTGCTCCTTGTGGCGAGAACATGGAGTGTGACGATTTCCACTGATAATATGACAGTTATCTCGTATGATGCCACTTACCTCTGTTTTCTACAGCTTCTATGCACATCCGTACAAAGTGAGGGACTGTACAGTTTTCTCGCTTGCAGAGAGTCTCAAGGTGACAACCGAATACTTGATCTGATTGGAAAAGAGACAACATTCAAGATAAAGATAAGTTTATCTATGATGATGAGAATTCAAGATCATTTTGGGTAAATTCTCATATAGCCACCAAAGTGTGGATTTTCAAATTGATTGTAAATGGCCACTTGATTTTTGGGGAAAATTTCCCTGTAAAATCATGCAATTATTAACCCCTTCCCGACCTTTGACGCCACGTAGGCGTCATGAAAACCGGTGCCAATCCGACCCATGACGCCTATGTGGCATCATGGAATGATCGCGTCCCTGCAGATCGGGTGAAGGGGTTAACTCCTATTTTACCCGATCTGCAGGGAGAGGGGGAGTGGTACTTCAGCCCAGGGGGGGTGGCTTCACCCCCCCGTGGCTACGATCGCTCTGATTGGCTGTTGAAAGTGAAACTGCCAATCAGAGCGATTTGTAATATTTCACCTAAAAAACTGGTGAAATATTACAATCCAGCCATGGCCGATGCTGCAATACCATCGGCCATGGCTGGAAAACCTGAAGTGACCCCCCCCACCCCACCGATCGCCCCCCCAGTGCTCCGTTATGGGGTCCGGTCCCCTCCGTCCTGTGCTCCGCTCCCCCGTCCTCCTGCCCGCTCCCCCCCTGCTCCTATGTCACCCCCCGGTGCTCCGACGCCCCCCCCCGTGCCCCGATCTCCCCCCCCTTATACTTACCTAGGCTCCCGGTGTCGGTCCGTCTCCTCGCTGGGCGCCGCCATCTTCCAAAATGGCGGGCGCATGCTCAGTGCGCCCGCCGAATTAGCCGGCTGGCTGATTCATTACAGGTATATTTTGATCGCTGTGGTAGGTTCTAACACAGCGATCAAAATAAAAAAATAATAAATAAACCCCCCCCTTTATCACCCCCATAGGTAGGGACAATAATAAAATAAAGAAAATATTTTTTTTTCTTTTTCCACTAGGGTTAGGGTTAGAACTAGGGTTAGAACTAGGGGTAGGGTTAGGGGTAGGGTTAGGGTTACGGGTTAGGGTTAGGGGTAGGGTTATGGCATGTGCACACAGAGCGGATCGGCCGCGGATCGGCAGCGGATCGGCCGCGGATCCGCAGCGGATCGGCCGCGGATCGGCAGCGGATCGGCAGCGGATCCGCAGCGGATCGGCAGCGGATCCGCAGCGGATCGGCAGCGGATCGGCCGCGGATCCGCAGCGGATCGGCCGCGGATCCGCAGCGGATCCGCAGCGGATCCGCAGCGGATCGGCAGCGGATCCGCAGCGGATCGGCAGCGGATCGGCAGCGGATCGGCAGCGGATCGGCAGCGGATCGGCCGCGGATCCCCAGCGGATCGGCAGCGGATCCGCAGCGGATCGGCAGCGGATCCGCAGCGGATCGGCAGCGGATCGGCAGCGGATCGGCCGCGGATCCGCAGCGGATCGGCCGCGGATCCGCAGCGGATCGGCAGCGGATCCGCAGCGGATCGGCCGCGGATCGGCAGCGGATCGGCAGCGGATCCGCAGCGGATCGGCCGCGGATCGGCAGCGGATCGGCCGCGGATCCGCAGCGGATCGGCCACGGATCCGCAGCGGATCGGCAGCGGATCCGCAGCGGATCGGCAGCGGATCCGCAGCGGATCGGCAGCGGATCCGCAGCGGATCCGCAGCGGATCGGCAGCGGATCGGCCGCGGATCCGCAGCGGATCCGCAGCGGATCGGCAGCGGATCCGCAGCGGATCGGCCGCGGATCCGCAGCGGATCGGCCGCGGATCCGCAGCGGATCGGCAGCGGATCCGCAGCGGATCGGCAGCGGATCCGCAGCGGATTGGCCGCGGATTGGCAGCGGATTGGCCGCGGATCCGCAGCGGATTGGCCGCTGCGAATTCGAAGCAGTTTTCCATCAGGTTTACAGTACCATGTACACCTAAGGAAAACCAAATCCGCTGTGCCCATGGTGCGGAAAATTCCGTGCAGAAACGCTGCATTGTATTTTCCGCAGCATGTCAATTATTTGTGCGGATTCCTCAGCGTTTTACACCTGTTCCTCAATAGGAATCCGCAGGTGAAATCCGCACAAAAAAACACTGGAAATCTGTTGTAAATCCGCAGGTAAAACGCAGTGCCTTTTACCTGCAGATTTTTCAAAAATCGTGCGGAAAGATCTCACACGAATCCGCAACGTGGGCACATAGCCTTAGGGTTAGGGTTGGAATTAGAGTTAGGGTTGGAATTAGGGCTGGGTTTGAAATAGGGTTAAGATTAGGCTTGTGGTTAGGGTTAACGGATAGGGTTAGGGGTGTGTTGGGGTTACAGTTGTGGTTAGGGTTGGGATTAGGGTTACGGTTGGGATTAGGGTTAGGATTAGGGTTGGAATTAGGGTTACGGGTGTGTTGCGGTTAGGGTTGTGGTTAGGGGTGTGTTGGGGTTAGGGTTGTGATTAGGGTTATGGCTACAGTTGGGATTAGGATTAGGGGTCTGTTGGGGTTAGTGTTGAAGTTAGAATTGAGGGGTTTCCACTGTTTAGGCACATCAGGGGTCTCCAAACGCAACATGGCGCCACCATTGATTCCAGCCAATCTTGCGTTCAAAAAGTCAAATGGTGCTCCCGCCCTTCCAAGCCCCGACGTGCGCCCAAACAGTGGTTTACCCCCACATTTGGGGTACCAGCGTACTCAGGACAAACTGGGCAACAACTATTGGGGTCCAATTTCTCCTGTTACCCTTGCAAAAATAAAAAATTACTTGCTAAAACATAATTTTTGAGGAAAGAACAATTATTTTTTATTTTCACGGCTCTGCGTTATAAACTTCTGTGAAGCACTTGGGGGTTGAAAGTGCTCACCACACATCTAGATAAGTTCCTTCGGGGGTCTAGTTTCCAAAATGGGGTCACTTGTGGGGTGTTTCTACTGTTTAGGCACATCAGGGGCTCTGCAAATGCAATGTGACGCCCGCAGACCATTCCATCAAAGTCTGCATTTCAAATGTCACTACTTCCCTTCCGAGCCCTGACGTGTGCCTAAACAGTGGTTTACCCCCACATATGGGGTATCAGCGTATTCACAACAAACTGGGCAACAAATATTGGGGTCCAAATTCTTCTGTTACCCTTGTGAAAATAAAAAATTGCTTGCTAAAACATCTTTTTTGAGGAAAGAAAAATGATTTTTTATTTTCACGGCTCTGCGTTGTAAACTTCTGTGAAGCACTTGGGGGTTGAACGTGCTCACCACACATCTAGATAAGTTCCTTGGGGGGTCTAGTTTCCAAAATGGGGTCACTTGTGGGGGGTTTCTACTGTTTAGGCATATCAGGGGCTCTGCAAACGTAACATGATGCCCGCAGACCATTCCATCAAAGTCTGCATTCCAAAACGTCACTACTTCCCTTCCGAACCCCGACGTGTGCCAAAACAGTGGTTTACCCCCATATATGGGGTATCAGCGTACTCAGGAGAAACTGGACAACAACTTTTGGGGTCCAATTTCTCCTGTTACTCTTGCAGAAATAAAAAAATTCTGGGCTAAAAAAATATTTTTGAGGAAAGGAAACACATTTTTTATTTTCACGGCTCTGCATTATAAACTTCTGTGAAGCACTTGGGGGTTCAAAGTGCTCACTACACATCTAGATAAGTTCCTTCGGGGGTCTAGTTTCCAAAATGGAGTCACTTGTGGGGAGTTCCTACTGTTTAGGCACATCAGGGGCTCTGCAAATGCAACGTGACGCCCGCAGAGCATTCCATCAAAGTCTGCATTTCAAAACATCACTACTTTCCTTCCGAACCCCGACGTGTGCCAAAACAGTGGTTTACCCCCACATATGGGGTATCAGCGTACTCAGGAGAAACTGGACAACAACTTTTGGGGTCCAATTTCTCCTGTTACCCTTGGGAAAATAAAAAATTGAGGGCTAAAAAATCATTTTTGAGAAAAGAAAAATTATTTTTTATTTTCATGGCTCTGCGTTATAAACTTCTGTGAAGCACTTGGGGGTTCAAAGTGCTCACCACACATCTAGATTAGTTCCTTGGGAGGTCTAGTTTCCAAAATGGGGTCACTTGTGCGGGAGCTCCAATGTTTAGGCACACAGGGGCTCTCCAAACGCGACATGGTGTCCGCTAATGATTGGAGCTAATTTTCCATTCAAAAAGCCAAATGGCGTGCCTTCCCTTCCGAGCCCTGCCGTGCGCCCAAACAGTGGTTTACCCCCACATATGGGGTATCATCGTACTCAGGACAAACTGGACAACAACATTTGATGTCCAATTTCTCCTATTACCCTTGGGAAAATAAAAAATTCTGGGCTAAAAATCATTTTTGAGGAAAGAAAAATTATTTTTTTATTTTCACGGCTCTGCGTTATAAACTTCTGTGAAGCACCTGGGGGTTATAAGTGCTCACTATGCATCTAGATAAGTTCCTTGGGGGGTCTAGTTTCCAAAATGGGGTCACTTGTAGGGGAGCTCCAATGTTTAGGCACACAGGGGCTCTCCAAACACGACATGATGTCCGCTAACGATTGGAGCTAATTTTCCATTCAAAAAGTCAAATGGCACGCCTCCCCTTCCGAGCCTTGCCGTGCACCCAAACAGTGGTTTACCCCCACATATGAGGTATCGGCATACTCAGGAGAATTTGCCCAACTAATTTTAGGATCCATTTTATCCTGTTGCCCATGTGAAAATGAAAGAATTGAGGCTAAAAGAAATTTTGTGTGAAAAAAAAGTACTTTTTCATTTTTGCGGATCAATTTGTGAAGCACCTGGGGGTTTAAAGTGCTCACTATGCCTCTAGATGAGTTCCTTGGGGGGTCTAGTTTCCAAAATGGGGTCACTTGTGGAGGAGCTCCAATGTTTAGGCACACAGGGGCTTTCCAAACGCAACATGGTGTCCGCTAACGATGGAGATAATTTTTCATTCAAAAAGTCAAATGGCGCTCCTTCCCTTCCGAGCCTTACCATGTGCCCAAACAGTGGTTTACCCCCATATGTGAGGTATTGGTGTACTCAGGAGAAATTGCCCAACAAAATTTAGGATCCATTTTATCCTGTTGCCCATGTGAAAATGAAAAAATTGAGGCTAAAATAATTTTTTTGTGAAAAAAAAGTACTTTTTCATTTTTACGGATCAATTTGTGAAGCACCTGGGGGTTTAAAGTGCTCACTATGCTTCTAGATAAGTTCCTTGGGGGGTCTAGTTTCCAAAATGGGGTCACTTGTGGGGGAGCTCCAATGTTTAGGCACACGGGGGCTCTCCAAACGCGACATGGTGTCCGCTAAAGATTGGAGCCAATTTTTCATTGAAAAAGTCAAATGGCGCTCCTTCCCTTCCGAGCCCTGCCGTGCGCCCAAACAGTGGTTTACCCCCACATATAAGGTATCAACGTACTCAGGACAAATTGGACAACAACGTCCGTGGTCCAGTTTCTCCTTTTACCCTTGGGAAAATAAAAAAATTGTTGCTAAAAGATCATTTTTGTGACTAAAAAGTTAAATGTTCATTTTTTACTTCCATGTTTCTTCTGCTGCTGTGAAACACCTGAAGGGTTAATAAACTTCTTGAATGTGGTTTTGAGCACCTTGAGGGGTGCAGTTTTTAGAATGGTGTCACTTTTGGGTATTTTCAGCCATATAGAACCCTCAAACTGACTTCAAATGTGAGGTGGTCCCTAAAAAAAATGGTTTTGTAAATTTTGTTGTAAAAATGAGAAATCACTGGTCAAATTTTAACCCTTATAACTTCCTAGCAAAAAAAAAAATTGTTTCCAAAATTGTGCTGATGTAAAGTAGACATGTGGGAAATGTTATTTATTAACTATTTTGTGTCACATAACTCTCTGGTTTAACAGAATAAAAATTCAAAATGTGAAAATTACGAAATTTTCAAAATTTTTGCCAAATTTCCGCTTTTTTCACAAATAAACTCAGAAATTATCGACCTAAATTTACCACTAACATGAAGCCCAATATGTCACGAAAAAACAATCTCAGAATCGCTAGGATCCGTTGAAGCGTTCCTGATTTATTACCTCATAAAGGGACACTGGTCAGAATTGCAAAAAACGGCAAGGTCATTAAGGCCAAAATAGGCTGGGTCATGAAGGGGTTAAACTGTATGATTGCTACATTTTTTACCTCTCCATAGTCACTATGTGGGAATTTACCTTTACAGTTTGAGTAACACTTTGTTTTTCTTCATAGAAAACCTAATTTACACATAAGCACCATAGACGCAACAGCTCTTTAAAATGACCCAAAATTCGTTGAAGTTCCCATTGGGATAATAGCACCATAGTCGTGACAGCTCTTTAAAATGACGCAAAATCTCGATGTTCCCATTGGGTTTATAGGACCATAGTCGAAATAGATATTTAAAGTGACCCAAAATTTCTTGAAGTTTCCATTGTTTTTTTTTTGAGTTGTTAAAAAGTGTAAAATTAGTGATGGAGCGAGTATGCTCGTTGCTCGGGTTTTCGCGAGCACGCTCGGGTGGTCTCTGAGTATTTGTTAGTGTTCAGAGATTTTGTTTTCATCACGGCAGCTGAATGATTTACAGCTACTAGCCAGGCTGAGTGCATGTGGGGGTTGCCTGGTTGCTAGGGAATTCCCTCATGTACTCAGCCTGGCTAGTAGCTGTAAATCATTCAGCTGTGGAGATGAAAACGAAATCTCCGAACACTAACAAATACTCGGAGATCACCCGAGCATGCTCGTGAAAACCCATGCAACGAGTATACTCGCTCATCACTATGTAAAATCTAAACAAAATTTTTAAACATGCAAAATGAAATAATCAAAAATCGTAATTCTTCCAAATATATATGAATACATTTTTTTCTGGATTTCTCTGCTCAAATTCACATTTGCAAAGGGTGAAATCTGCTTTAAAAATCCACCATGTCAGTCAACTTACACTATAGAATTTTTCCACTGCAAGTTAATGAGTTTTTATAAAAGTTTCCCAGATATACAATCATCTGCCTTTACATCCATTGTGAACGCAACATTAATCCAGTTTCACATACCCGTGTGTTACATCTGTCAGAGGCCGCATGTTCAAGAAGGCTACCTCGCACAGACTTGGCACAAGCCACACTGTCTGCCAGATCTGATCTTAAAACAGGGTCCAATGGATGGCTTCCATGGAAGAGCTGCTAACTGTAGGAGGGAACCAGTTGCAGGAGAATAGTCGGGTAGCTGGGTAAGAACCAGGAGGTCTCTCCCAGTCTGTATGAAACTACGAGTGCCAGAGACCACAAAACAAGAACTGTTGCCCACAAAGAGCACGGCACCATCTGGCGACAAGCAGAGGCAGTAAGGGCAGGCACTGATACAGACATCACACCAGGGACTCGAATTGTAATGCACTGACAGATCCTGGATCTCCTGACCTGAACTCGTCGAGTCGTCAGCCATATATAAATCTAGATGTGTGTGAATCTGGCCTTAGATTATCATGCTATTAGTTCCTCAGTAACTTAATCCAGAATTGCCCCAATGACTGAAACCTGAAGGCTACCTGGAGAAATAAAGTTAATTTCCTCCAGGCAGCGGTGCTCTAAATGCGAGTACTTGGCAGGTTCAGAATGCGGCTATAACATGCAGATTAACCCCATATCTTCAGGCTAATAGCATTTTTTTGTGCGTGCAAGTTCCTTTAAAGCACTGAGTAAACATTACATATAGTGTGTAACAGCACAGGAGTGAAGAAGGTTAGTATGGGAGAATAAAGGAGTGTCATATACAATGCCTACAAGTAGTATTCAACCCCCTGCAGATTTAGCAGGTTTAAAAAGATGCAAATAAGTTAGAGCCTTCAAACTTCAAACAAGAGCAGGATTTATTAACAGATGCATAAATCTTACAAACCAAAAAGTTTTGTTGCTCAGTTAAATTTTTATAAATTTTAAACATAAAAGTGTGGGTCAATTATTTTTCAACCCCTAGGTTTAATATTTTGTGGAATAACCTTTGTTTGCAATTACAGCTAATAATCGTCTTTTATAAGACCTGATCAGGCCGGCACAGGTCTCTGGAGTTATCTTGGCCCACTCCTCCATGCAGATCTTCTCCAAGTTATCTAGGTTCTTTGGGTGTCTCATGTGGACTTTAATCTTGAGCTCCTTCCACAAGTTTTCAATTGGGTTAAGGTCAGGAGACTGACTAGGCCACTGCAACACCTTGATTTTTTTGCCTCTTGAACCAGGCCTTGGTTTTTTTGGCTGTGTGCTTTGGGTCTTTGTCTTGTTGGAAGATGAAATGACGACCCATCTTAAGATCCTTGATGGAGGAGCGGAGGTTCTTGGCCAAAATCTCCAGGTAGGCCGTGCTATCCATCTTCCCATGGATGCGGACCAGATGGCCAGGCCCCATGGCTGAGAAACAGCCCCACAGCATGATGCTGCCACCACCATACTTGACTGTAGGGATGGTATTCTTGGGGTCGTATGCAGTGCCATCCAGTCTCCAAACGTCACGTGTGTGGTTGGCACCAAAGATCTTGATCTTGGTCTCATCAGACCAGAGAACCTTGAACCAGTCAGTCTCAGAGTCCTCCAAGTGATCATGAGCAAACTGTAGACGAGCCTTGACATGACGCTTTGAAAGTAAAGGTACCTTACGGGCTCGTCTGGAACGGAGACCATTGCGGTGGAGTACGTTACTTATGGTATTGACTGAAACCAATGTCCCCACTGCCATGAGATCTTCCCGGAGCTCCTTCCTTGTTGTCCTTGGGTTAGCCTTGACTCTTCGGACAAGCCTGGCATCGGCACGGGAGGAAACTTTCAAAGGCTGTCCAGGCCGTGGAAGGCTAACAGTAGTTCCATAAGCCTTCCACTTCCGGATGATGCTCCCAACAGTGGAGACAGGTAGGCCCAACTCCTTGGAAAGGGTTTTGTACCCCTTGCCAGCCTTGTGACCCTCCACGATCTTGTCTCTGATGGCCTTGGAATGCTCCTTTGTCTTTCCCATGTTGACCATGTATGAGTGCTGTTCACAAGTTTGGGGAGGGTCTTAAATAGTCAGAAAAGGCTGGAAAAAGAGATAATTAATCCAAACATGTGAAGCTCATTGTTCTTTGTGCCTGAACTACTTCTTAATACTTTAGGGGAACCAAACAGAATTCTGGTGGGTTGAGGGGTTGAATAATAAATGACCCTCTGAAAAGACTTTTCACAATAAAAAAAAAAAATAAACAAAGAAATAACATTCTTTTTTGCTGCAGTGCATTTCACACTTCCAGGCTGATCTACAGTCCAAATGTCACAATGCCAAGTTAATTCCAAATGTGTAAACCTGCTAAATCTGCAGGGGGTTGAATACTACTTGTAGGCACTGTATGATTTTCAGGGAAAATAGCGACTTTGGAAAACTTTTGATTTGATGCAAATCGATTCATCACTAGTGTTGAGCGATACCGTCCGATACTTGAAAGTATCGGTATCGGAAAGTATCGGCCGATACCGGCAAAATATCGGATCCAATCCGATACCGATACCCGATACCAATACAAGTCAATGGGACTCATGTATCGGACGGTATTGGAAACTCTCCTTCAGGCCCTGGGAACCATATAAATGTGTAAAAGAAAGAATTAAAATAAAAAATATCGCTATACTCACCTGTCCGACGCAGCCGGGACTTCAGCGAGGGAACCGGCAGCGTTGTTTGTTTAAAATTCGCGCTATTACTTGGTTACGTGAATTCCCGGCTTGTGATTGGTCAGGTCGGCCATGTTGCCGGGACGCGGACCAATCACAGCAAGCCGTGACGAAATTACGTCACGGCTTGCTGTGATTGGTCCGCGTCCCGGCAATATGGCCGCCCTGACCAATCACAAGCCGTGACGTCACGGGAGGCTGGACACGCGCTCACTTTAAAATTGGCGCGTGTCCAGCCTCCCGTGACGTCACGGCTTGTGATTGGTTGCGCCGCGGTCAACCAATCACAAGCCGGGAGGCTGGACGCGCTCATTTTAAAATGGGCGCGTGTCCAGCCTCCCGTGACGTCACGGCTTGTGATTGGTTGCGCCGCGGTCAACCAATCACAAGCCGGGAGGCTGGACGCGCTCATTTTAAAATGGGCGCGTGTCCAGCCTCCCGTGACGTCACGGCTTGTGATTGGTTGCGCCGCGGTCAACCAATCACAAGCCGGGAGGCTGGACGCGCTCATTTTAAAATGGGCGCGTGTCCAGCCTCCCGTGACGTCACGGCTTGTGATTGGTCAGGGCGGCCATATTGCCGGGACGCGGACCAATCACAGCAAGCCGTGACGTAATTTCGTCACGGCTTGCTGTGATTGGTCCGTGTCCCGGCAACATGGCCGACCTGACCAATCACAAGCCGGGAATTCACGTAACCAAGTAATAGCGCGAATTTTAAACAAACAACGCTGCCGGTTCCCTCGCTGAAGTCCCGGCTGCGTCGGACAGGTGAGTATAGCGATATTTTTTATTTTAATTCTCTCTTTTACACATTTTAACATTAATGTTGTTGCGATACCCGATACCCGATACCACAAGAGTATCGGAATCCCGGTATCGGAATTCCGATACAGCAAGTATCGGCCGATACCCGATACTTGCAGTATCGGAATGCTCAACACTATTCATCACTAATTGAAGTACCTGGGAAATGTTGGGGAATCTGGTGAAGCTTATTTGACGAATAATGAAAAAAATTACACAAATTTTCATTTGTTTGATCATCACATGACCAGTTTTTCATCTTATCGAAGCAAAAGATCATTTAACCACTTGACTACTGTTAGAGTTTCTGAAGAGACGATTAACAAAGAATAAGAAAAAGAAAGTAAATTAGAAAGTTGTTGAACTTTTACACTAAATAAACTATAACGTGCCAAAACTCGAACATCCCTTTCAGTAGTCTGGACTGTACAGCGCAGGATTACTCTAATGCCAGTTAGAGAGCTTTGATACCAAAAAATAAATAAATTATGCTGTAAGTTTAATTTTGGAATTTGTATCAACTTTTCTTTTTTTTTTTTAAATCAAAAAGTTTATAAACTTTTAAAAATATGATTATACCACCAGCACTATCTAGTTTTCTGACCTCAAAACATTTTTAGAGGCCTGCCATCTCTAAGTTTGTGATAAAAAAAAAAACCATGCTGCCGTACTGGTTACCGCTGCTGCATCGGAGCCGACGTTCTGGATTGGAATCCAATCAGGACACGGTCCACATGGAATATGCGTATTCTCTCCATGTCTGTATCTGTTACCTCCAGGTGCTCCGATTCCCTCTCACAGTCTAGGAGCATACTGGTAGGTTAATTGGCGGCCGATTAAACCGTCCCTCGTGTGTGCTTATATTTTGTGCCTGTGGTAGGAAAATTAGATTGCAAGCTCCACTGGGGCAGGGACAGATGTGAGTGAATAAACATGTTCAGCACAGTATTGCTTACGGTGTCTGGGTCACATAGATAAAGGATAACAGTTGTAAAAGAGAAATATTATAGGGTGAATTGTTATGTACAGCCTTGTATTGTTATTTTATATTATGTTACTTTTTAACACATTTTGTAACAGGGGTAAAAGTGCCCTATTCGGCCAATTAGTGCTGGTCGAAGAGGTGGGAATCTCATGGATCTGGAAGTTGTCACCTACCTATGGACAACTGGATAACCATGATAACTCTGGAATCCCCATATTTAGCTAAAATGGAGGTCCTGAGCCCCCGTTCCTCCTCACTTTAATACCACAGTGAGGAGATTGAATGGAGCACTGGTCGAGCATGTGTCCGGCCACTCAATATAATGCCCATGGGCCAGATAGAACTATCTAAGGGCTGTTCTAAGAGGTTTTTAATAGTTCCATAGACACCACCGACTGCTGCTCCATTTAACCTTTCCTTCAGTCCGACTGTTGGAGAACAGGGGCTCAAGACCCCTCTTTTAGTGATTGGTGGAGGTCCCAGAGTTCAGATGTTTAACCTTGACCCTGCATATAGGGGGTTTATGGGAATATCTTTTTAATATGATTATATATGATATATTTTCTCACTATATTAGCCTATATATGTCATTATAAATTTATATATGTATCCAGATATTTAGCAAATTTTATTAAAGGGGTTATGCACTACTGGTCAACCCCAGATTAATCAAGCCAATCAATATAAACAGTGTAACCTCACTCCTTGCAGTGGCGCCAATCCGGCTATGTTGGCGCCGACATTCCCTGAGAGTGATGTTAATTGTTGCTGTTGTTCTAATGAGTGACCGCAGCCGCTCATCACATGCAGCCTTTAGTATAACATCAAAGTGGACGCTCGCCCTGGCACAATATTAATGAGCTATAGTTGACGAGCGGCCGCTCGATGGAATAACAACAAGCCACGTCTCTGAGAACAGTATGAAGGGCGTCACTGCAGAAGGTAAGTTTGGATTGTTTTTATTTTAATTGGGGTCTTGACTCGATTAGGTTAGTGTTGGCCAGTAGTGGGCAACCTCTTTAAAAGGAATCTGTCAGTAGGATCCACCCTTCTAAGCCATCTATGTGAGCATGTAGGTCCTAGGAAGTTGAATAAAATGATACCCTGATGTCTGTGATCTGATGTTTTATTCCAGAGAAATATATGTTTTTCTTAATATGTAAATGAGCTGTTAAGATCTATGGGCCAGACGTTGATCTCTCCAAGAATCTGCCTCCAGAGCTTATATTACATAAAAAATGGGGCTTTACTAGTGTGAGGCATGTAGATCAGAAATGCTGAATGTCAGTCATTACATGTATCACTCTGGTAACGCCCCCCTTTTCATTTAATATCAGCTCTGAAGGTGGATTCCAAGAGAGATCTATTCCAAGTCCATAGATCTTAACAGCTCATTTACATATTAAGAAAAAGATGGATATCTGTGGAACAAAACATCGGTTTGCAAATATCAAGGTATCGTTTTATTCAACTTTCTATGACCTATGTGCCCATATAGACGGCTTTAGAGAGTGGATCCTAACAACAGTTGCCTTTTAAGGACCTTAATTCTTCAGTTTACAGCTACATTTTGCCAAAGGTCTGGACAGGCTGAAGCTCACTTTGCAACCACTGAGTTTCCAATAGTTACTTATAGCAGAAACATCTCCCCACAGAGTATTGAAAAATTATGTTTTTATTTTTTTTCTAAGCCGAATCATTCGTTCTAGTCATCGGAGAACATATTAAGTCAAGTGGAAAGGTTAGTATGGTACGACATATTTTCCAAAATAATATTTGCCCATACAATATATTATATTTCAAGCCTTTATATATTATATTATGTCTTTAAACGGGTTAGTATAATTTTTGCACTAGATGATATATTTTGTGACTTCATAGATAATACAACATGCAAATTCCTTTTTTTTTATATAGTTATCCAGACCACAACATTCCAAGAAAAGTCAATTTACCCTCCTCTAGGAATAAAAAGACATCTCCGGGAGAAAATAACAAGTAAATCTCTATTTTCCCTTGGAGCCGAGCTGTTGAGCTGCTCTCTACCTGCGTGTCACAGTCTCCCTGCACTAATTTCTTCTCTTAACATAGTAATTATTCATAAACACCTCTTGCTTGCATGTCAAGATGTGGAAATACATGCTAATTAAATCTAATATAAATCTCAGGCAGATCAGTGGCTTTTTTTTTTTCCCGTGTTCCGTAAATGAATGTTTTTCAATAAAGCTTCTGTAGGTGAGAAGTCGGCGATTTCCTGTTTGTTGCTATTTGCAATGACATATCACCCTGTATGAAGGATGTATGATGCGTCGGTGTCTCCACCTGCTAATTGTCTAATCACATTTAAATAATGAATTACAGTTTAGCATGAAATTATTTTTGCTCGCCTCCTCCGGTCGACATGTTCCTCGCCTTAGAATATATCGGTACATCAGGTGAGATCTCACCAATTTCAAAATAAGCATATTCGCCCTGTTCGTATGCGGCATATTGTGACAAATTATGGAAAGGTGACTGTAATGGTAATTGTGTTAGCTTCTATAAATATGTCAAATCATTGGAAGCCTTTATTTATTGCACGCAGGTTAATGACTGTGATGTTTTCCCGGATTATGTCTGGTGCTGCGGAATCGCTAACGCAAGGGAAGATTCATCAAGTGACAGCAGCGGGATGAGTATTGATGATTTCTTTGACTGCACCTCGAATTGCTCATTTCTCATTTTTTCCTTTTATTCTGAAATGAAAGGAGTCAAGTGACTTTATTTTACGGAACAAGAAAAGTGCAGTTCAAAAAAATGTTTCAAGGCAATAATCTACTGCTCCCATTTTGATGCAAAATAGCTTTTCTCCAGAAAAAGCAGATTTTTTGTATTATATTTTCATATATTGTCACTTTTTATCCACAGTCCATTGTTTTTGATCTAGTAACTGTCTCATATCTTACATTTTATTGCATTCACTTTTTACCCCTTTTGCCCCAATAAACTTAATGTTATATCCTTCACAATTATTGTCCTTCCATCTTTTTTTTACCTCTGGTTCAGGTATTCCTCCTCATTTAGCTTTCTGTCTATGTACTACTGTATAGTGTACACAGAAAGCTTCCAATCAATGGTGTGGGCGGGGTTATACAGAACTCAGCAGTCTAAGCATGGCTGTCATGTTGTGACTCGACCCAATGGATGGTCATCAGCTAATGGCACGATACACATACAACGGGGATGGTATAGGTGAGAGGAAGGCCTTACCCGTAGGGAACGGGGAAAGATCACCATCTGAGCCTGACCCTGCACTCCCCTAACACCCTATGTGAGTCCTTCCCCCCCGCCATCAGGATACCTCATCTCTAGTAGTCACCTATTACTGCCCTGGCTTGTGCACTGACTGGCAAGGAGCACTAGCTTCACCTCTGCAGATAATACAAATAGGGGGAAGTGACAAACACCAAAGGGACGACAAGGTAACAAAACACCACACTTAGCTTATGAACACCGCTGCTAAGCTCCACACCACAGATAGCAACAGCAACTGGACTCCAATATCCAGACGTGGCTGACACCAGAGAGCTGCTCCTGCTAGGCTGGTCTCCAGAAAGGAACTGTATCACCAACAGTCAGCTGATGCATCAGGTGACCTTTAAAAGGATGGTGGGAGTGGTCACCACCTGCATCAGCTGACCCAGCAGCACTGCAGTAACACTAGATTGCAAGCGGGGGAAAAACTGACATTAACCTCAGATGGTCCAAAAGGAAAAACGTTTTAAACTGAGTGGAACCAAAGCTGCCACAAATCCAAATCCATCATGACAACTGCTAGATCAGCAGCAGAGAAAACAGGGACTGTATCAAAATAACAGCCTGGATGCAAATGCTAAGCTGAACGAGGGAACAGGGTCCTGAAAATGTATTCGCTCATCTCTACATTCTATTTATTATCTATTATCTATCAATCTATCATCTATTCATCTATCTATTATCCATCTACCATAAATTTATTATCTATCTATATTATCTATCATCTATTATCAATCTTTATGTGTTATCTATCTATTTATCCATCTTTCTCTCCATCTATTAATAAATCCCATATCTATTTTATCTGTCTGTCTACCATATGTATCTATTCTCCCTATCCATTATGTAATTTAGCTTTCGTAGATTTCGTATATTTTCCAACAGATGGTATAAGTACGCCAGTTAGTTCCCCTTAAAATGAAAAGCTGAGTAATACATAAAGGTCATCACTCCAGAGGATTTTTTTCCCCTCTAAATTACTCCTAACAAGTGCAATAAAAAAGCGTTGTTGAGAACCATCCCAGGAAATCAGAAGTTTTCAAGCTTCCAAAAACAATCACTAATCATTAAAATGTGCTCATAGGTTGAAAGGAAATGTAATTCATTAAGTTTACAAAAGTTCCCATACATAGCGGCTGGTTCACAGGCGCACGGAGCCGGGTCGGAGCGCTGGGCCAGTATTTCTCAACCATCACTCATTCATTCAGCTGTTATCAATTATGAAACCAATGAAAACTCCTGCACGGACTTCAGAGGAACAGTCAATTTTAATATCTTGGGGCATCTGTAGCTTCCGTGAATTGGCTGCGGAGAAGAAGTAGGGAGCTAATCTCAGACCATAAGTCTGTATGAGGTTTGTACAACATCCATCAAGCACCAGACAGATAGTCAATAGCAGACTTACAAAAACAGCGCCATTTTTTACCGGGGACAATATATTTACACATTACTTATCTTTTACATAAAATCTATTCTAAACGCAGGAGTTTTCTTTTTGTAAATATTGTCCCTTCGTTTAAAAGTTAACTGGATTATAAATCTTTCGGTGATTGTTTTTGCCGTTATTAGAAAACTTAAGGAAGGGGTGCGACGAATTGAAGAAAACTTGAAAGTTACTTAAAAGAGTTTCACAGTTAAAAGGCATTTTGGTCCTAAATTAAAAAAAAAAAGATGCATAAAGGTTAAAAAATAGAAACACATCGTACAGGACTCCTTCCCTAACTTTCTCTACCCAGCTTCACCTCTTTGGTCTTCTCGGAGATGCGGCACATGAGCAGTGCGCACGACGACCAGCTACTTTGGCTTACAATTACGTGTCAGGTTGACCGGCCCATCGGGGAAGCTGACCAGTAACCTAATCACAGGGTGGGTTCAGATGCCAATTGGTGGTCCCAGCAATCAAAATTAACCACCTTTTTGTTCCTCTCTGTCTCAGCTATTGAATTATCCATGTCTCTTTTCTATTATGACCCATAAGTTCTAGGACCATTCTTCTGGATTAACCCTTGGATGCTCATCTTGATTTGACTTTGGATGACTAGTTATTTTTACACCACTATCCGAGCCCAATTTCCAAGATTCTGAATTGGCCTTCCATGACTGCACACCTAGTTTTTATTTCATCTTTTTGATTTTCTGGTTTTGACCCCAGCTAGCTTGTTTTTTTGCTCATCAGATTGCTTCACCAATCAACACCTACTCCGAAGATGCAACCTTTCTTGCAGTGAAGTCCAAATTCCTATATAGGAGCTTAAAGGTGACTGCAGACTTGCAAGTCCTCACACCACATGCCGGCATCGCGAGCAAGCAGTCATGTGACCACAAATATGTGATATGCATACTCCCTGCCACATTCCAACTAGACTATTTCCAGCCTCTCTCAATACTCTTTGATTTAGCAAGGCTGTGCCCATCTAGTCGAAATGTGACCAGGAGAGTGCATATTGCATACTTACGGTCATATGACCACTCGTTCCCAATGCCGGATAATCTTCATTGTGTGTGGTATGTAAGCATTCACAAGTCTGCAACCATATAGAGTGACTGCAGACTTGTAGTTTAAGAATAGACAACCCCTTCAAGGGTGTTCACCAGAAAACCCCACCGATCAGCATAATGAAGGTCTCAGCTCACAGTGTTTTTTACTTTTTGTGGTCCAGGTGTTGAGTCACCTACCAATCAAAACTTTTAATATCAAGAAACATTCAGAGAAAACATGGTTTGAAGAACTATCCGGGGACTATAGGAATAGGTGTTATGGGTCAGGCAAGTCCCCTGGGTGACTTTTCAGCACTCCAGCTGATTGTCAGATTTCTCCTATGTATGTACATAGGAAGAGAATTGTCAATTAAGTTGAGCCGTTCATTGAGAAGCCGGCCGGGGGAGGCGCCGGACAAGTCAGGTTTTTCCGTATGGTCACCGGTTGATTCTATAAACTATGATTTCTCAATCGCTCAACCAAGCTTCTATTCATGATGCTTATGGTTTGGGAATCGTAAACAGAGAGAAATAATTCTTTATACAAAATTTACTGGTAGAATTTCATTGTTTACCCGATCCAGAATAATTTGCCTTTAGGAGGTCTCGGGAAGCCTGGTAGCAATCTCTGTTGGATCATCAATGAGGCTCATATTGGTTGGAACCCAATTTTCGGAAATCCAATCTAACTTTACAGAATTTTTACCAACTTAACCGAAGGCTGACTCTAGGACCGATATTTTTTTCTCTTTTTATTCTTATAGCTGGAAATGCTCATTAACTTTAAACCATTTGCTGCAGATCCATTTCTTAAGTTGTGGAGCCTGCTTTATACTAATATTAGCTCTCCAAACATGCATTCTGGAATTATTTAATTGTAGCGAGAGAAGCCAGCTGTATTTGTAAATAAATTATAGCAATTATAAAATAATCATATGTACGGGAAAGTAAAAAGTGCAGCTAAAACTGGAACATAGAAAAAGTTGGAATGTGTTCAATGAATATCAAATCTATAGAAATGTGGTAACCACCAATCATGGAATGGGTGAGATGCGGTGTCTTCTTAAGGTGATCCGTACCTCATATGTTTTATAGTATCAGGCTCTGTTATTCTTTTTAACTATAAAAATGGTTGTGGAAAAAAACAGAAGAAATCAGCAGCCTTACAAATTCAGTAGATGGATAAAGTCACTTCTTTATTTTCAGAGAAAAAAATATTAAAAAATCCATCACATGGAACATGGAAAAGAAACTTACGCGCTTCGAGCACGAAGTGTGATCTTAGTCATAGTAAACTTGTATACTTTATTAAAAAATGGTTGTCTGATTTGGAGTTGCAGATGTTCTCCCCATACTCCACTGCATTGATGATATAATCACAGGCAGTGACTGAGCCCAACAACTAATATTGATAAATCTATCATCTCTCTCTGTATCAACATATCTATCTATTATCTTTCTCCATATCCATCATCCCTCTTACTATCCTTCTATTCATCTATCTTTCTATCCCATATCTATGCTCCCATGTCTTCATCTCCCCATCTCTCCATCATTTATCTAATATCTATCTTATATCTATCTAATATCCATCTATCTATCCTTAGATAGGAAAACAAAACGCCAGGTTTAGATGCAAAGAAATCAGACTTTATTTATTTATTTAGCCCTGATGAAGGACACTTGTCCGAAACGCACGTTGGGGTGCGTGCCATTCATACACAGCTGACCAGGTAATACTATTGCAGCGCCCCAGAGTCCTGGTCATTGCAGTAACGTCGCTCTGCCGCTAAGGGGAGTGATGTTACATCTGATTGCACTAAAAGAGTTCACCTGACCAGGTATCACAGTCACACATTACACTTCACATTCTGGCCACCAGGGGGAGCAAAAGGTCCTATCTACTAGGCCACTCCTCACACATGGGTAAAACTGGGGGTTGGATAGGAAGTGGGGGAGAAAGTAGCTGGGGAGAGTTCGGGAGAGGACCTGTCAGGGGTGGGGTCCTGACAGCGGCCTAGGACAGACAGATCGTTACGGAGCCGCACCTGTTCCATATAGCAGCAGACTCCTAAGAAAGGACACGAAGCGAAGTATATTGTGGAGAAGTGAGAAAAGGGATCACAGCACAAAGGAGATAGAACCAGAAGGAGTCGTGCCCCGAGATCGGCAACATCCTTCTGAGGCGCGTAGCCGGTGGCCGGAGCACCGAGGAAGTATTAGGCTCTATGCATCACTTTGAACTACGGCAGGGCAGTTAACTCTAGGTTGGCTGTCTCACCTTTACACCTAACGAAGACAACGGAGGCAATTGTGGGAGAGGGGCGTCTCTAGGGTCCCTATAAAATAACTCCAGGCCTACCCCGTCATACGGGTGCATCCTTTCCATATCATCTGGGGGATGGAGAGAGAAAGAACAGAAACATACACGACAGTTGTGAGGACTATCCCGTGGTGCTCAGCAGGGAAGTACTACAACACCCAGGCGCTAGTAGGAAGGCTACTGATTTCCACCTGCAAAGGGAACTCTGGATGTGCCTTCGGACTGGCCGGTCTCAGCCAGCCCTGTTAGCAGTGCTCTGGACTGTGGATGCCGAAGCCTTCAGTAAAGAGGTAAAGAGACTGCAACCCTGTGTCCTCGTCATTTACTGCGACCTACACCGTCACCTACATCTTTAATTGGGCGCCCCTTAGCAGGGCCACGGACCGGGTCAGGCCACCGTGACATCCCCAGAACAGAGAGACCCGGTACCGAGTACCCCGCTATCCTGTGCTTGGGGGCCGCTCCACTATAGACCTTTTTTGTACTCTTCCCTTGCATTTGGACTTGGTATGTCACTTTCAAGTTTAGGCTAATGCCATGGGTATCATGCTGCTACTACACTTGAGCAATAAATCTCTTTTTATATGGAACTCCTCCTTGCATGACCACTTTGTGCTTCCATCACTGTGTCCCTATTACTTCAGTTATAATATAACACTTTAACACTTGATTTTTAATTGTTTATTTATTGCCCCTTAGCCATTTGCTCTGACATTTGCATATTATACCCTCCCTGTTGTATATTTTTTGCCTGGTCTTTTCTATTTTAAATCTTAACTACTCTGGTTTTTATTAATGTATTTATGACGTATGACTCATATTATGTATCCGTGCTGTTTGTATGTACTAGGCACCCCTTGTTAGTCATGCCACCACTTCACCATGTCTCTTTAATAAAGGTGTTTTAATGTAAAAATCTCTTGTTTCACCTATCCTTAATTTGCATACACCCCTTGACCTCTATTCGGTAATTTTTCTTTTGGGTTCACTATTTGATCCGAATGGTCTGCCATTCTTCCTTGTGCACATATACATCACTATTCACAATGCTTATTTAGATATAGAATAATTAGTTGATGTATATGCATTCAGAATTTTGTTTCATATTTAGCCCATGCAGCGACATCTAGCCCAAGAATCACAGATCCCTTTTCAACTTTGATGTGCTCCGTCCACATGCTAAAATCCCAATGTGCTTTAAAAAAAATATTTTGAAAGGTAAAAGAATGTTGCTTATGCAGAAAAACAAAAAAATCATATTTTTTTTGTCTAATGATAAACTTTAACAAAACGGAAACAAATAAAATCTAATGGTACATTCAAAATGAAGGTGACATGCAGAATGGAATAAAATACAATTTTGGAAGAATATCAAAATATAAAATAATTGTTTTTAGTAATACCTCTAATTAGTCCTTTTTCCTGTAGAGTTTTCAAAGAGGGACGACGAATTATGAACTTCTTTAGTCTGGTTTTCACACGGTTTATGTCAGATGAGTCTGAAGCGCTATAGTTTAATTTGAAAACTGGAAAATAATAGAAGTAAATGTATTAGAAAAAGTTTTTACAAATGTGTTTACTACAGATTAGCTTATTTTACTGCCTATGATATGTAACCTCTTTGTTTTTATTACTAATTTTTCTGAATATAATATAGTAATCTATAATTCTTCAGCATTGAGATAAAAAAAAAATCATGAAAATCATCAAGATCCACTGCTGGCAACTCCTGTGTAATCACCACTGAAAGACCAACCTAGATGTGCTTGATGGGAGGCAAATCAAGAGACTCTGCAGGCCATGATAGCACATTTGCACCATGCAATATACCAACAGTTGTACGAGCAACATGCAGGATAAGATTGTTGTGTTAAAAAATGGCTTCTGCGGCAGTTTGGAAAAATGTCCATACCTCTGGATCCACAACCAAATCACTTGGAAACTTGGAATGAAGACTAGAGGAGTCCCGCTACTGTACATTATACCACCCCACCCCATAATTCCAGGGTTAGAACTGGTATGACATTCCCTTGTGAAGGCACCTTCATGGGCATGTCAGATTTGAAGTATGATTAGTATTGATCCATTCGGTACAAGTAAAATTGGACATTACATACTGAGCCCAAGATATCAAGCTGTGTATACACAAACCATCAAAAGAGTTTGCATGACACTGGGCTACAAGACAGATATGCACTAACAAGAGCTCGTTCAACCACACACCACTGCTTTCAAAGGCTATCATGATACAGAACAAGATGTCAATTATGGTTAGAATGGAGGTCTGTGCACTTCAGTGAGGAGTCCTGGTTTTGTCTTGGATGCAATGATAATCAGAGATTGTTTTGGAGACCCCGTGGCCCATGCCATGATGAGGCTTTCATGACTACCCTCTCATCGGGCAGATTTTGGGCTTCCAGTACCTCAGCTAACCTGTCTGGCTGTGACTTCCAGTATCTCAGCTACCTGTATGCCTATTGCTTCCAGTACCTCAGCTACCTGTCTGCCTATGGCTTCCAATACCTCGGCTAACCTTTCCGTCTGCAGCTTCCAGTACCTCTGCTTCCTGTCTGCGGATTTCAGTATCTCTGTTAGATTTTTGTTGCGTGCCTCACCTGTGACCACCTAGATCTTGGGTTTTGAGAATCTCTTTACCAGGTGAGCCTAAAACTAGTGTAAAAACACCATTAGATATCTGGTGGTAAACTGTTGATGGTTATCCTCCCAACAGATGATTTAAGAGTTGGGAGACCCTGAATCACATCAAATGGTGATAGTTTTGCAGACTTTAATCTACTATATATCTTAAGCCTTTGAGTATTGCCTTAGAGAGTCCTTTAGGACGTGAGAGCCTCAGTACATACAATGACAACCATTGATAAAAATAGGTAGTTTAAGATTTCATTAACTTTTTTTTAGAACTCTGATTTAAGAAGAGGTTGACCAAACATGACATGTCCTTAAAGATATTTTTTCAAGCCTAAGCCAGAAGACAACTTTTCATGGAGGTGTATGAGCTGGCATTACTTCTAGTGTACATTGTTATGGGATTCTAGGGATCTCCTACCTCTTGAACCCAAACCAATGTTACCTTTGGACTTAGCAAAGACATGCGGGAAGATTTTTTTAAATAAAAACTCCTTTAAATATCTCACTTTATTAAAAAAAAAGTTTCAATTTGTGTTTTTCTACCAAAACTTTGAGCAATGATCCAAAGTTCCTTCTATTCTCCAAGTTTTATTAATTTATATTTTAGGCTCGTGATGGCCAGAATGAAAAGGATGATATTTATTTTACATGTTTATTCCAATGTAGGTCAGGTACATATTGTTTTTATGAAAGCATCATTAAAAAAAAAATCAAGCGGCATGACGATTTCCTGTACTTACCAAAGTTAAAAACCTAACCTAAAGTTAACTCGTTCGTTTCCTGAGAGACAGAATAAAATGGACAGTTATCTTTACGAAGCTAATTTTAATTTACATTAGCCAATTATTTCTCGAGTATCTTGGGGATGTTTGGATTTCCAGCCTTGAAAGTATGACTTTATAATCCAAACTTCTAACACACTTTGTGCCTCATTGATATCAAGGGAGCTAAACTTGCCAAATTGTTCATTTAAAGTAAATAAAAGATAGCCAATTAAGGAAAGTAAAATATAAACACATGCCCATGATAATAAGAGGATAGTGAGCCTGTCGTTTTACTACTGAATTTAGTAGAACGCTTCTCTTTTTCCCACAACACCAGCTGACCTCACAAATACTTTCATGAACTTGTAATCATCACATGAAAAAAAAACGATGCCTCTGCTGAAAAATGCATTAACCAAATAATCTATTCCTTTACAAATACACCCTTCACGCTAATTCGACCGCTTGGTCAAAGGCAACACTTTCTATAATTCCAGTGGAGACAACTCATCTAGAGTGCATACCCCAAGAGGGCCTTATATTTACTGTGTATAGCCAGATTATAATAAGGCAAGCAGTTACTTAAATAATTTAACCCTTGATGCTGTATGGTTTTGCAATACTTTTTGGTGTTTTACGATTCATTTGTAGTTAATTTCAAACCATCACTATCTAAATAATCTTAAAAAAAAAAAAAAAAAAATGGTTACACTATTTGTATACAAGAGTATATGCATATCCAAAAGAAATTCTGTGAAAGTAAAACTTGTTATGGAAAGATGGACCTCATTTTATGTAGGATATTATTTTGCATATGCCACAGTCAGCAAACTGACAAAAATCAAATGTGAGTAGGAGCATTGCAACAGAAAATGGCCACATTTCACGCCTGTGTAAGTAAAAGTTGTTTAAAAACTTTATCATATCTGTACACTTCGAAAGTTTAGAAAGTGCTTGGATGAATTAGAAGATGAAGACCTACAACAAGTCATAGAGGTCCATGACCTATCACGTCAATTTACTCGGCTCACAATTCAGCTGCTACTCATATGTCCTGGCACCCGGACACATCCATGTGTATTCCTTTCTAGAGGGTGAGCTAGCTCTGCTGACATGTATGTCTGGTCACCAGTGATGAGCGCATGTGCTCGTTACTCAAGTTTGCCTAGGGTGCTCGGGTATGTACCGAATATCGCAAGTGCATGAGTGACATGTGCGAGTCCTGGGGCCCGCATGTTTCGATGCTGTTAGACAGCCACAAACAATGTGGAGATTGCCCCTGTGTGATAGGCAATCCCCGCATGTTTTGTGGCTGACAGACGCAAAACTTGTGGGAGCGGGAACTCGGAACATGTCACTCGAACATCTGCGATATTCGGTACATGCCAGGGCACCCTAGGCAAACTCGAGTAATGAGCACTTACACTTGTCACCAGAGTTGAGCAAATATGTTCAGAATCGGTCTCCGAATATGAATTTGCCATATTTTTGCCATATTGCTACCCTACTTGTGCCGAATTTATGTTTGATGATCGATTCCAAATTTATTTGTTCATTTCTACCCACATTGACTCCAATGATGTTCGGCTGTGTTCAGCAAATATTGAAAACAATATTCACCGCCGATCATAATCGTAACCAAAATGCACTCAACTCTGCTCCTCACTACTGGTCACAATGACATCTCTGATGTCATAACTCTGTGCTTTTAAGGCAGGATCAAGTACCAGCAAGCCGCCTGAGTATTTTGTCAATAAGTGCACACTGCTACCATGTGCTTGCACTCCAAAATGCTGTCCACAAAAAAAAGGAAAAATTCTAAGCCTGAACTAGGAGGTGGAGGAAGAAGTGAAGGTGGTGGGTAGCCAATACAGTTTTTGTGTTTTGCTTTTTTTTATTGATTTTTGGGGAAGTACTCTGAAAACAGGCAGTGCAATAATCTGCTTGCCACTCTCTCTCTCTCTGTATACAGGCCGTGTATTACTCTGCAATTTTCAGGGTTACACACAGCAGCTTTTGGCACAGTACTCCCACAGGCGGGGTTGCAGAGTAACACATCAGCTTGAAGGCACAGTACTCCCACAGGAGAGGTTGCAAGGTACACACAGCGGCTTTTGGCACAGTACTCCCATACTTATGGGTTGCAGAATACACAGAATAGCTTTTTGGCACAGTTACACACAGAGACAAGTGCAGAGTACACACAGCGGATTTGTGGCAGAGTGCACTACCTAACAATGTCCCTCACTCCAGCTGTGTCCTGTCCCTACACTAAACAGAACAGAAAGGGGGCAGCACCTGTGATCCGGCATTTATACAGTCAGGGTCACATGGTGAGCCAGCCAATCACAGCCATGCCAATACTTGCTCTGGAAGTGTCCATAGCCTAAAAGTTTGTTGATTGGCTGCGCTGCAGCCTTTCAACAAACTTTATAAGACAACTGATCCCAAATAGTAAACAGGACATCCCGTGAAAAGTCCATGTTCGGGCTCGGTACCGGACACTAGATGTCCAATATACTGTCGACCCAAACTTTACCATTTAGGTTCACTCATCCCTAACCCTGTTCCCTTTGATCTTCTCTGTTTCACATGCCATTCAGCATATCTGACTCTCATGCATCGACACCTCCAGTCCGTGCTGCTCACCCTGACCTACAGCTTAATAAATACACCAAATAAAGTGAACTCCAACACCAACCCGGATTAACAGATGAGTGAAGGGACATATAGCTCTGATATATTTATTGTACAAAACAAAAACAGCCCCACCTCTCTGATCTAAACTTTGATAGCAGGAATTGGTCTCATCAAATAAACTCTGGGGAGTGAAAAATACCGTATATACTCGAGTATAAGCCGACCCGAGTGTAAGCCGAGACCCCTAATTTTGCCACAAAAAACTGGGAAAACTTAATGACTCGAGTATAAGCCTAGGGTGGAAAATGCAGCAGCTACTGGTAAATTTCAAAAATAAAAATAGATACCAATAAAAGTAAAATTAATTGAGACATCAGTAGGTTAAGTGTTTTTGAATATCCATATTGAATCAGGAGGCCCATATAATTCTCCATAAAGTTCATGATGGGCCCCATAAGATGCTCCATAATAAAATATGCCCCATATTATGCTCCATAAAGTTTATGATGGGCATCATAAGATGCTTCATACAAAAATATGCCCCATATAATGCTGCACAAAGGTTGATTATGGCCCCATAAGATGCTCCATAGAAATATTTTCCACATATAATGCTGCATTAAGGTTGATTATGGGCCCATAAGATGCTCCATAGAAAAATTTGCCTCATATGCTGCTGCTGCGATTAAAAAAACACCGGCCCTTGCGATATTCACCTGTCCCTTTTCCATCACTCTGTCTTCCGTCTCTCTGCAGTCACTGTTCAGGCAGAGGGCGGCCCGCACACTAAACTCATCATCACGCCCTCTGACCTGAACGTCACAGCCAGAGGACACGGAAGACGGGGTGGCGCGTAGCGGTGGAATGGGGAGACAGGTGAATATGGCATGGCTCACCTCCCCCGTTATACTCACCCTCCCGGCGCGGTCTCTGCTTCTCCTATGCGATGGCGCCCGCAGCTTGTTCCTGTGTTGAGCGGTTACTGGTACCACTCATTAAAGTAATAAATATGCGGCTCCATCCCTCTGGAAGAGGAGTCGTGTCCATATTCATTACTTTAATGAGTGGTACCACGTGACCGCAGAACACAGGAAGAGCTGCGGGCGCCGGTGAAGCAGGGACATGCAGAGATGCTCTGGGAACAGGCGAGTATGATGGACAGCTGCTGCTGCTCCCCCTCCCCGCCGACCCCCTGGGACAATGACTCGAGTATAAGCTGAGAGGGGCACTTTCAGCCTAAAAAAATGGGCTGAAAATCTTGGCTTATACTCGAGTATATACGGTAAGTTGATTTCCCATAAGTGTATGTGCACGTGTTAACTATTTCCTGCAGATACTTCTGCATCAAAGACGTGTCTCTTTGCATAAAAAAATTTGCATTTTTCCAACACATTTTGCATGTGCTTTTCAAAATACTGCAAAAATGCTGAAAGAACTGACTTGCTGCAGATTTGTAACTGCTTCAAATCTGCAAGGAAAAAATAAGCATGAGCATGAGACTTCAGAAATCTCAGGCTTTTTGCTGGGACAGTAAAATGCTGCATTTTCCCATCAAATACGCGTCAAAGCAACGCGTGAAAAATGTGCCAAAAACGTGACGTTTGAACATGCCCTAAAAAAGTAAATTGCAATCTCAGAACTATAGCTCCCTGTAAATCTATGTCCGATACTTCAAGAAGCCTTGCAGAACGACACTGGACTGGGGCTGAGCTGCAGTACTGCACACAACCAGGAGAGAGATGTGGCGCTGGTTTTGTAATGTGTTATAATCTTGGAAGACTACATTCACATGTAGCGAAAATGTGAATTTTTTTGGTCAGAATTGCAGATGCAAAATTAGCTTTGTATTACCGAAATGTATCATATGCCGCGGAAAAAAAACAAACTACGTGCCGATTTTTGCAAAGACTTTGCCGCAGAATATTTGGTGAGATCCGTGATGGTTTTATGTTCATCCTGTGCTCTATTGGGCTTAAATGTATTTTGTAGAGTATAAAAAATGGTTAGGATGAAATAAAATCTGCTCTATCGTCCGTCATCTGAAATACACATCTATTCCCAGGGGCGAATAAAGTCTTCATATGAAACCCGTGGGTCGGAATTGCCTTTATATTCAATCAATAAGAAGAAACGGGCAATAATTAATTGCTTCCTATTACCTTTATCTATTCACCTTAATGGAATCAATAGCGTAAAACAAGCGGCTGCTCAACAGTAGTGGAAATCATTGTAAGCGGGAAAAAAAAAAGAGAAAAATGGCCAGAGAGACTATACATCTTTTTACGTTAATTCTGGAAATGTGAGCAAGTTTCTTATTAGAAAAACCACATTATTCAATATCAAAATGAACGCGAGGTGGGCTCATCAGCCGCGCTTATTCAAGATCTCAGGGGGAAATTCAGACCTTCCTCTGACTTTTATTTCGCTCTCCATATATATATAAAAAAAACATTTGTATATAATCCCATGGGGTTACCTATAATTAATTCCTGCCAGGGTACATTTGAGTACTTTTAACATGTGTTGAAAGCATTGGTTTTTGGAAGAACTATCCATTAACGACTTTCTGAACTGTAACAATGGTTATTGACAGAGCTTGTCAGACTAAAGTACTATTGATTTTTTCACATCATGTGTATAGCAAAACCAATTTCTTTCAAGTGCTTCATCCTAACTGAAATACATTATAACAGGCTTCCTATCAGTTTATCATAACCAAAGTCATAGAATAGGATGCATTACAGAAAAGGATTAACGTTAATGAATCAAAAAGCTCAAAGCTCCGTCTACTTTATGTGTGTAGGAATTTGCTTCCCGGTAATATCTATTGGTGGGATCCCTATTCTGGGTCCATCACAATCTTATATTTTATCTAGGGTGGAGATACGATAGCAGATGTACTAATATAATCGAAAAATTTCACCAAAAAGAATAGAAAATTAGGTTAAAGAACAACGCGTTTCGGCTGTATCCAGCCACCTGGCAGACAACTGAAGAAGGCTGGATACAGCTGAAACGTGTTGTGTTTTAAAATAAAATTGTCCTTTATCTTATTTTATTCTTTTGCCATTTTTTTGGTCATTTTTCAATTCGATTATATCTGCTATCTTGGGAGCGCACTTCACCTTACACACTGCCGGAACTTCCTTGGAGGAATTTCCATCAGCACACCAGGTCGGCTCCACCTATACAATTTATTTTATACATTTTTAGGAGTTGTGCCCAAATATGGCTCCATAGAATAAAATGGGGAAGAGTGCTACTCATAAGAACGACAGATAGCACTCGCCCGAGTTATACGGCGGTCTACACAAGCCCTATAATACAACATCTTTTGTGTCCCAGTAGCAGGAAGGACAAAGGAGAATTAAAGTGTCTAGCCAGAACAACAATATTGACCTATTCTTAGGATGGGTCATCAATATCAAGTCAATAGGGGTCCGACACCTAACACTCCCACCAATCTGCTCTTGCAAAGTCCAAGGAGTGTGGAGTATGAACACCAAAACTCTGCGCCCTGTGTAGTGGCTGTTCTCAAGCACTGCAGAACAACTCCTATTGAAGTGAATGGAAGCAAGGCTGCAGTACCAGAGAACGACCACTACACTGTGTACAGAGGGGTGGATTCCCGCTGCAGTGCCTTTTGTACTTCTATTGACATCTAGCGGCAAAACGGTTGATTGGTGCTGAGAGTATAAACATAAGAGAAGTATCCCTCAGCCAAGCATTACAGCTGATAGGGAAGGTCCAAGCATGTCTGAACCTATTATAGGGGAAACAAGGATTGGGAAATGTTTAATTTCAGCCTGACCAATCCTATTTTCTCATGAGTGATAAGTAGCTGATGGAAACACCTGACATGGACTTAGTCCTCTCTCCCCATTGACATTTTTTTCTGCCTAAAACGAGCATTGGACCAACAGCTCTCCAAGATACATGACCTCCTTTAGGTTCATGTACTTTTTTGATCTGGAAAGAGGACTATGACAATTCTTCTATCGGTTACCACTCACTCCAATATTTCTTTCTGCCTTTGTATGCCCCATGCCCACAAAGAATGGTCTAAAATGTAATCACTTGATATGTGGAATTATATTTAATTATTTTAAAATAACTTTTCAGATAGTTTTTTAATTTGTTATTGGAACCCAACATATCGCAGATACGGAATGTTTTTGGGAAAAGTTTAATTGCTTCATGTAACTATTTGTTTGTGTACGATGTTATGTTCTACTTGTAGCAAGTCACCACCCATTTATAATTTATATTAACTGTGTGTATAATGTTTCTGTAAGTAGATTCCATATTTCACTTATATTATTTTCGGCAAATTTCCCTCATCATAGTATAGGTCAAAGAAAATTGACAATAAATTGGTATCATATGGTTTTACCAAAGTTGAGCCTGCTGTAAAAAAGTCCTATCCTTATTTTTGCAGTAACAGGTAAAGTTATTTAGCACGTTATTCCCCTATATCTAAAAATTTTCAATTGTAATTTTTACATGAAACAACATTATTAAAAAAACAAACATTTTTTAAAGTTTAAAAAATTATCTAAAAAATTAGGACTGTCCCAAGAAAATTCAGACAGATGGGAGCATCGAACAGACTTTAGAAATATTACATAATTTATCCAAGCAGATGGGATCGTTCTTGTGATGTCATTACAGACACAGATGGATAGGGTCATGTGATGTCATTGAGTTTTTATTATTTTTGTGTTTTATTTTTTTTCTGTGTGGAAGTGATCTTGCCGTTGTTATCTGAGAAGTACGATACATATTTTTTCTATTGTGTAAGCTGCAAGTTCCTGGAGAAAGACAGACGAGCTCCACTGGAGACTAAACACAAAAAGTGAGACATTAATTCTTAGAACGGGCTAATAATTTTACTGTAATGCGACAACCTAATGGTTTAAGTGGCCGGTATTGTCATTATCACTGTGAAGCATTGGACACCTGCAACCTTATTGATATTAACCTGGTGAACTAATGAAATCAATTGAAGAACCTTGCCTGGGATGTGTCTCAGAGCCAGTTCTCTACAGACTTATCTAAGCTAATACAGCAGAGACTTATATAGTTTCTAAAAAAGCAACATTTTCTAGGTAATTGGACAATATGGTTGTATATGAAAATAATAAAGAAATGCATCAATTATAGAAATAGTCCATCTTACTTTAATTACATTTTGTGATATCTGCTGGTTTAGTGTAACTATACTTCTGTTTATGGGGTAGGATGAAGATCCAAACTGCAGGAGCAGCTCCCGACTCCAGTTCAAGAGAATTTGAGTCATGCTTTCTGAAAAGTGGTGCTGTTACTCTAGTCACTACTCACGGACAAGCTGTGGTCATAAGCCAAGAGGGTTGTTATGACCCCAATGGCGAGGGTCTCAGAGGAACGTGGAAGTCTGCAGAATACAAAAATCCAGCTCATAGGGCAGTGGTAACTGGGTTGACCATATATCTACTCCTAACGCCAACACTAGAAGTAGCCGGGGATCATTCCTACGTTGATTCTAGATGACACGCGCCAGCCGGAGAATCTAGCTACCCCTAGTAGAGGAAAACAAAGACCTTTCTTGCCTCCAGAGAAGGGGACCCCAAAGCTGGATAGAAGCCCCCCACAAATAATGACGGTGAGGTAAGAGGAAATGACAAACACAGAAATGAACCAGGTTTAGCACAGAGAGGCCCGCTTACTGATAGCAGAATAAAGAAAGGTAACTTATATGGTCAACAAAAACCCTATCAAAATCCACACTGGAAATTCAAGAACCCCCGAACCGTCTAACGGTCCGGGGGGAGAACACCAGCCCCCTAGAGCTTCCAGCAAAGGTCAGGATATAGATTTGGAACAAGCTGGACAAAAATACAAAACCAAAACAAATAGCAAAAAGCAAAAGGCAGACTTAGCTGATATAACTGGAACCAGGATCAGTAGACAAGAGCACAGCAGACTAGCTCTGATAACTACGTTGCCAGGCATAGAACTGAAGGTCCAGGGAGCTTATATAGCAACACCCCTAACTAACGACCCAGGTGCGGATAAAAGGAATGACAGAAAAACCAGAGTCAAAAAACTAGTAACCACTAGAGGGAGCAAAAAGCAAATTCACAACAGTACCCCCCCCTTAGTGAGGGGTCACCGAACCCTCACCACGACCACCAGGGCGATCAGGATGAGCGGCATGAAAGGCACGAACTAAATCGGCCGCATGAACATCAGAGGCGACCACCCAGGAATTATCCTCCTGACCATAGCCCTTCCACTTGACCAGGTACTGAAGCCTCCGCCTGGAGAGGCGAGAATCCAAGATCTTCTCCACCACGTACTCCAACTCGCCCTCAACCAACACCGGAGCAGGAGGCTCAGCAGAAGGAACTACAGGCACAATGTACCGCCGCAACAAGGACCTATGAAATACATTGTGAATAGCAAACGACACAGGAAGATCCAGACGAAAAGATACAGGATTAAGGATTTCCAATATCTTGTAAGGCCCAATAAAACGAGGTTTAAATTTGGGAGAGGAGACCTTCATAGGAACAAAGCGGGAAGAAAGCCACACCAAATCCCCAACGCGTAGTCGGGGACCCACACCGCGGCGGCGGTTGGCAAAGCGCTGAGCCTTCTCCTGTGACAACTTCAAGTTGTCCACCACATGATTCCAGATCTGCTGCAACCTATCCACCACAGAATCCACCCCAGGACAGTCAGAAGGCTCCACATGACCCGAAGAAAAGCGAGGATGGAAACCAGAGTTGCAGAAAAAAGGCGAAACCAAGGTGGCGGAACTAGCCCGATTATTAAGGGCAAACTCAGCCAACGGCAAGAATGTCACCCAATCGTCCTGATCAGCAGAGACAAAACACCTCAAATAAGCCTCCAAAGTCTGATTGGTTCGCTCCGTCTGTCCATTAGTCTGAGGATGGAAAGCAGACGAAAACGACAAATCAATGCCCATCCTACTACAAAAGGATCGCCAGAACCTGGAAACGAACTGGGATCCTCTGTCTGACACAATATTCTCAGGGATGCCGTGCAAACGAACCACGTTCTGGAAAAACACAGGAACCAGATCGGAAGAGGAAGGCAGCTTAGGCAAAGGAACCAAATGGACCATCTTGGAGAAGCGATCACATATCACCCAGATAACGGACATGCCCTGAGATAGCGGAAGATCAGAAATGAAATCCATGGAGATATGTGTCCAAGGTCTCTTCGGGACAGGCAAGGGCAAGAGCAAACCGCTGGCACGAGAACAGCAAGGCTTAGCTCGAGCACAAGTCCCACAGGACTGCACAAATGACCGCACATACCTTGACAAGGAAGGCCACCAAAAGGACCTGGCCACCAGATCTCTGGTGCCAAAAATTCCCGGGTGACCTGCCAACACCGAGGAATGAACCTCGGAAATGACTCTGCTGGTCCACTTATCCGGGACAAACAGTCTGTCAGGTGGACAAGACTCAGGCCTATCAGCCTGAAATCTCTGCAACACACGTCGCAGATCCGGAGAAATAGCTGACAAGATAACTCCATCTTTAAGAATACCAACAGGATCAGCGACTCCAGGAGCATCAGGCACAAAGCTCCTAGAAAGAGCATCGGCCTTCACATTCTTTGAACCTGGTAAATACGAGACAACAAAATCAAAGCGGGAGAAAAACAATGACCAGCGGCCCTGTCTCGGATTAAGGCGTTTAGCAGACTCGAGATACATCAGATTTTTGTGATCAGTCAAGACCACCACACGATGCTTAGCACCCTCGAGCCAATGACGCCACTCCTCAAATGCCCATTTCATGGCCAACAACTCCCGATTGCCCACATCATAATTTCGCTCGGCAGGCGAAAATTTCCTAGAGAAAAAGGCACAAGGCTTCATAACAGAGCAACCAGGGCCTCTCTGCGACAAAACGGCCCCTGCCCCAATCTCCGAAGCATCCACCTCAACCTGAAAGGGAAGTGAGACGTCAGGCTGGCACAAAACAGGCGCCGAAGTAAACCGGCGTTTCAACTCCTGGAAAGCCTCCACGGTAGCAGGAGCCCAGTTAGCTACATCGGAGCCCTTCTTGGTCATATCCGTCAAAGGTTTCACAATGCTAGAAAAATTAGCGATAAAACGACGGTAGAAGTTAGCGAAGCCCAAGAACTTCTGAAGACTCTTAACTGACGAGGGCTGAGTCCAATCAAGAATAGCTCGGACCTTGACTGGGTCCATCTCCACAGCAGAAGGGGAAAAAATGAACCCCAAAAAGGGAACCTTCTGTACACCAAAGAGACACTTTGAGCCCTTGACAAACAAAGAATTTTCACGCAAAATTTTAAAGACCAACCTGACCTGCTCCACATGCGAATCCCAATTATCAGAAAAAACCAAAATATCATCCAGATAAACAATCAAAAATTTATCCAGATACTTCCGGAAAATGTCATGCATAAAGGACTGAAAAACTGAAGGCGCATTGGAGAGCCCAAAAGGCATCACCAAGTACTCAAAATGACCTTCGGGCGTATTGAATGCGGTTTTCCATTCATCACCTTGCTTAATGCGCACAAGGTTGTACGCACCACGAAGGTCTATCTTGGTGAACCACTTGGCACCCTTAATCCGGGCAAACAAGTCAGACAACAGCGGTAAAGGATACTGAAATTTGACAGTGATCTTATTTAAAAGCCGATAATCAATACAAGGTCTCAAAGATCCGTCCTTTTTTGCCACAAAAAAGAATCCCGCACCAAGAGGGGAAGAAGACGGACGAATATGTCCTTTTTCCAGAGACTCCTTGATATATGAACGCATAGCGGTATGTTCAGGTACCGACAGATTAAACAGTCTTCCCTTAGGAAATTTACTGCCTGGGATCAAATCTATAGCACAGTCACAGTCCCTATGAGGAGGCAGTGCACTGGACTCAGACTCACTGAAGACATCCTGATAATCAGACAAATACTCCGGAACTTCCGAAGGCGTAGAAGAAGCAATAGACACAGGCAGGGAATCCTCATGAATACCACGACAGCCCCAACTTGAGACTGACATAGCCTTCCAGTCCAGGACTGGATTATGGGTCTGTAACCATGGCAGCCCTAAAACGACCAAATCATGCATTTTATGTAAAACCAGGAAACGTATCACCTCGCGGTGTTCAGGAGTCATGCACATGGTAACCTGAGTCCAATACTGCGGTTTATTTGCTGCCAATGGTGTAGCATCAATACCCCTAAGAGGAATAGGATTTTCTAATGGTTCAAGAGTAAATCCACAGCGCTTAGCAAATGAGAGATCCATGAGACTCAGGGCAGCACCTGAATCTACAAACGCCATGACAGGATAAGATGACAGTGAGCAAATCAAAGTTACAGACAGAATAAATTTAGGTTGCAAATTACCAACGGTGACAGGACTAACAACCTTAGCTATACGTTTAGAGCATGCTGAGATAACATGTGTAGAATCACCACAGTAGTAGCACAAGCCATTCCGGCGTCTATGAATTTTCCGCTCATTTCTAGTCAGGATTCTATCACATTGCATTAAATCAGGTGTCTGTTCAGACAACACCATGAGGGAATTTGCGGTTTTGCGCTCCCGCAACCGCCGGTCAATTTGAATAGCCAGTGCCATAGTATCATTCAGACCTGTGGGAATGGGAAAACCCACCATAACATTCTTAATGGCTTCAGAAAGGCCATTTCTAAAATTAGCGGCCAGTGCACACTCGTTCCAATGTGTCAGCACGGACCATTTCCGAAATTTTTGGCAATACACTTCAGCCTCGTCCTGCCCCTGAGACATAGACAGCAAGGCCTTTTCTGCCTGAATCTCAAGATTGGGTTCCTCATAAAGTAAACCGAGCGCCAGAAAAAACGCATCAAGATCAGCCAATGCCGGATCTCCTGGCGCCAGCGAAAAAGCCCAATCCTGAGGGTCGCCCCGTAAGAACGAAATAACAATTTTTACTTGCTGAGCAGAATCTCCTGATGAACAGGGTCTCAGGGACAAAAACAATTTACAATTATTCACGAAATTCCTAAACTTAAACCTGTCTCCGGAAAACAGTTCAGGAATCGGTATTTTAGGTTCTGACCTAGGATTTCTGATAACATAGTCTTGTATGCCCTGCACACGAGTAGCCAGCTGGTCCACACTTGTAATCAAGGTCTGGACATTCATGTCTGCAGCAAGCATAGCCACTCTGAGGTAAAGGGGAAGGAGAAAAAAAAAACTCAGAATCTTCTTTCTTATAATCCCTCTTCTGCAATGCATTAAACATTTAATACGGGCCTGGCAAACTGTTATGACCCCAATGGCGAGGGTCTCAGAGGAACGTGGAAGTCTGCAGAATACAAAAATCCAGCTCATAGGGCAGTGGTAACTGGGTTGACCATATATCTACTCCTAACGCCAACACTAGAAGTAGCCGGGGATCATTCCTACGTTGATTCTAGATGACACGCGCCAGCCGGAGAATCTAGCTACCCCTAGTAGAGGAAAACAAAGACCTTTCTTGCCTCCAGAGAAGGGGACCCCAAAGCTGGATAGAAGCCCCCCACAAATAATGACGGTGAGGTAAGAGGAAATGACAAACACAGAAATGAACCAGGTTTAGCACAGAGAGGCCCGCTTACTGATAGCAGAATAAAGAAAGGTAACTTATATGGTCAACAAAAACCCTATCAAAATCCACACTGGAAATTCAAGAACCCCCGAACCGTCTAACGGTCCGGGGGGAGAACACCAGCCCCCTAGAGCTTCCAGCAAAGGTCAGGATATAGATTTGGAACAAGCTGGACAAAAATACAAAACCAAAACAAATAGCAAAAAGCAAAAGGCAGACTTAGCTGATATAACTGGAACCAGGATCAGTAGACAAGAGCACAGCAGACTAGCTCTGATAACTACGTTGCCAGGCATAGAACTGAAGGTCCAGGGAGCTTATATAGCAACACCCCTAACTAACGACCCAGGTGCGGATAAAAGGAATGACAGAAAAACCAGAGTCAAAAAACTAGTAACCACTAGAGGGAGCAAAAAGCAAATTCACAACAGAGGGTATGTCATAGACAAAGGGGTGAGAAAAGGCATAGTCAGGTCATAATCCGGGATCAGAATTCCAAGAAGGTAGTGGATCATAGCAAAAGGGTTTGACAAATGGATGGTCAAGCCAAATCCAAGGTCAAGCAGCCAAGATCAAAATACAAGACTAGGAGCACAGAGCAAACATACAGCTCTTGAGCAAAGCTACATTTGGCAACAATCTGAGGCAGAGAGCTGGCTAAATAGTCCGGTAATTATTCTAAACAAGAGAAACATGAATGAAGCCGCGGCACACCCTAGTCCTGATTGGACTACTAACTTGTCACTCAAAATACTGACAGCTCAGCACGCCCCAGCATCTAATTGGATAGGCTGACCTGTCAATCACCATAACGACAGCTCAGCAAGCCACTGGATTGGACAGCAGAACTGTCATTCACTGTGCCCTGACACACTGACAGAAGGAAATGAGACAGGTGCCCACAGAGTTTTTTGGGAGGAGGTCAAAAATGACAAATTTTCTGGTGGAAACTGCTTTAAATACATGTTCCTACTATGGGGAGTTTTTGGAGGCATTTTTCATTTTCTGAGACAGTGTTGAGTTTTTGAAGCATTTTGGAACATTTGTTTTCCCTTAAGCGTCATCTGCCGGCATCTGATTGGACAGTGCCTAGTTTGGAGCAGATTCCATCAGGAGCATATGTACTAGTTTGGGATGGTGTACAGCTTCAGATAACAGTTGCCAAAAAGGATATCTGTGATGAGCAATTTCAGTCGAGCCAATAATTGTAGGGCACTGAATTATGTCAGTGATTGGGGCCTTACTTTGGAATTTTCTGCTCTACATGCAGCAGGAGTTTTTCTCTGGGATTTCACAAAGCATTAGAACTAGATTTATCATTTGCATTTTTTTTCCAAGTCACTTTTCTTTTTTTTGTTTTGTGGTATCCGTTGACAATTTTTTAGCACCAAATTCTTCAAAATGTCACATGCAGTTCATGAAATAGAAAAATTCTCTATATTTTTTCTTTAAACTTATTTGCAACTTTTTAGCACAAACATTCCCATGTACCGCTAAAATTTCACAAAATTTGGCAACATTTTTTTTTTCGAAACTACATAAAATCACTCCAATGGGGAACTGGAGTACATTTGTGGCAAAATGTTCAGCTTTTTCAAAAGTCACAATTTATGAATCAACCATAAGTATCATGAAAACAAAAAAGCCCACAATAACGAACACAAAAAAAATCAATCACAAGTAAAATTGATTTTATAAAAGGTGCAGATTAGAAATAATTTAGCACAAATCAAAAACAGGAAAAACACTGGAAACTAGAAAAGAAAACAAAACCACAAATGCAGTAATGAACTGAGTCCATAGTTTACAGTTTTATGTAAAACTTTGAAACTTTCCAGGTTGGAAGAATAAAAATTCCTGGTATCTTAGTAGCTATATTTTACTAATTTAGAAAAAAATACGATCAGTGTTTGGGTTTACAATTGGACATTTCCTTTGTACAGACTCCATGGAAAAACATGCATTTCCAACTCCAAGTATACACATTACAACAAAAATTAAGAACTGAGTTATCGTAAGAAAACTATGAGCTCAAAACAGGCTTCAAAAGTTAAGCTTCTATTTAGGAGTGTCTAAAGAAATCTTTAGTCTTCACCCTTTAGCATCTCAACAGGGGTCTGAATTTTGTTGCATGGTCTTCCAGACTGTATCTGCAGGTCCTCGCTGTCTATTCGAGAGAGCTTAAAGAATAATTCATCTCAACTAGCTTGGCCAGAACCTGAGATCAGAGTCTAGGAGACTCAGACAAAGAACAAAGGTAAAGGAAGAGTCAAGCGGTCCATGATCAAACCAGACTTGGTATCCAAGGTTTAATTCAGAAAAGTAGTTAAGAACCAGCCAGGTCAGAACCTGAGATCAGAGTCTAGGAAAACACTAGAGGAGTCCAGAATATCTCATCAGATAGATTGAATTAGAAAACAATTGCTGGCACAAGATGCAACAAACATTGAGAATGAGCCATTGACTGACTTAAAGAACCACACATTTCGAATGGCTGGGGTAACTCTTCTACTTTAAAGGTTTTTTCAAATTGCCCACATAGGACTAATTAAGGAAAATTTAATACTAACCTTCCAGACCTCTGCCGCTCCACCACACAATGTACTGTACGGAGGAGCAGCACTATCAGTTCCAACCGGTTTCAGGGCTTCTACAACTAGAGGTAACATCATGTGATCACTGCAGGTGAGTATAGCATTTTTCTTACTCTTCCTTAGGACTATTGACAATCGCTTTTAGAGTAGGGGAAAATCCTTTCACCATACCAGGTAGCCAAGAGCACGGCACATGTGCCATCCAGCCAGAGCAGTCTAGAAGACTAGATTGAGAGTTCCACCTGGAACCCACCTGAAAAAGCACTAAAGAACGTCAGAAAGAGTGAACATATGCTCAGCAAGGTCAAATCAACTTGTTCTGCATATGTTTTGTCTTCTGTCAAGCCCGAATAAAAGAAATGAACTTTCCATTCTCCCACGTGGAAACCGACACTATTTTATACATAGGATGTGAAAAAAGATGCAAGTGGCAAGGCCACTGCAAAAGACATTCAAGAGGACTCCACCAGGCAGAAAAGTGTCTTTGTGTAAAAACAGTATATGAGCTCTCATAAAAATGCAAAATTATACCTGCTTTGAAGATGGTAGTGGCCACCCTACCTCTTGGGTCCTGCACATTTTACACCAATGATATTTTCGCCCCTGAAGAGGAAAAAAGGTGCTTGAGAAAAAACACCACCTGTGTTTTCTTAAAGTATCTTTTTACAGCAAAAATGATCCAGTAAATCCCAGCGTCTAAGGCTATGCTCACACGTTGCATTTGTTCTGCATTTTTTTCTGCAGGCAAAACCTGCTCTCTTGGCAGTAAAGAAGCTGCTTACAAAAAGCAGGTTTTGCTGTGTTTTTCAGGATCTGAAAAGTTCATTTTTTCTTTCACCACGCAGAAGCATGAACAATGCAAGGTGATGTTAGGTCACCAATGCAAGACAAATGTGAAACCATGAAACCATTTTGAAAAAAAAAAAAGCAATTTGATCAAATTATTTAGTGGAAAAAGTCTTGTATGTCTGAAAAAATAGTGACTATTCGGAACAAAAACGTTCATGAAAAAATACAGAATTACAAATGCAACAGTAGGGGAGGTGAATTGGTCAGGAATAGTTTACCTAAAACATTTGCAGAGCATTGAGTTTGTAGGACACAGTTTACTTTCACACTTTGGTCAGCCTTTGAGTTGATCAGGTATTATTCAAGTTCACACTTTGGTCGGCCAATGTTTACTTTACACATCACTAATTTGATTAAACTGAACTAACTACCATTCTCAGGTGAGGAGACCAATACATTATATTTTATACTTGGAAAAAATCACTAAAATAAATGTGTTTCACATACTGCTGTACCTGCTTTTTTATCATCAAAAATGTAGCAAAACCTGACACCCATATTTTTTACTGCATTTTTTTGCACTTATTGCTTTCTATGATGAAAAAATGCAAAAATCTCTGAAAAAAGTGACATGCTGCAGTTTTTAAAAATGCAGTTTTCTTCTAATTCAGTCAGGAAAAAAACCTAATGTGTGTGCATGACATTTCTGAATTATCATAGCTTTTGGTGGTACTGTGAAATGCAGCTTAAAATTTGCATAAAAAGGGCAAAAAATCGCAACATGTGAACATAGCTTTATAGCCGTATGTGGGATCTATTTTCAACATTTCCATAAAATAATATGAACCCTTCCAACTTTATGGTCACCGCTCTAACATTAGGCTTTTGATTGTAGCAAATATCCTTCCTACCATAAAAAAAACCCTGTTTGCTGCCGACGGGAAATGTTTTGCCCTCTCCTTTGTTGACAGTAACATTCGGATGATTCAGGGTTTTTTCATGCGCTTGGAGCATTAGTGTAGGTGAAACCTCTTTATGCAAAGGCTACCTGGCACGGAGACTCTAGATAAACACTGAATAATCTATGATTAGATATATTTAGTCATTAGCTGTGAAAAAGACACTCGACTACAGTAAAGTGTCACAGTAATAGAAGATAAAAAGCGGCTGCTTGGCTGGTGTCCCACATTTGAACATGCATTGATCTAACACAGGAAGAAAAAAAATGAAAATAAAGAGTCATCCATAAATATAGAAAATGGCACAGCCGCCGCTTGTCACCGCGCAAGTGTTAAATCAAGGTACAGGTGTAGAGACTCATTAAGAAGACATCATTGCCATTGATCTGCTTGGCCTTGAAAAGGTAGCAGGTTCCTGTCTGAATACTTCTTCCCAAATCCCCAAATCAGCAGAGCTACCCGGTGCCCACTGCCTCTTCCTCACAGCTGCTTTCCATCGTCATTAATTAAATTCAAATCACAGAAAAATAAACATGCAAGCGAACGAACCAAAAAATGAACTCTTTCCAAAAACACAAAATAAAATCTCTTAGTGAGCAGCATTTCTGCAATTATGCGAGCCGCGTACACAAAGCCAATCCATTTTTTTTTTCCAGAGGCTTCGGTAGACAGACTCAAATCATCTTTTTTTTTTTTCTAAAGCGCTGCAGGTGTTGCCATTACCGAAAAACGTAACTTTGCGATCACCTGTTGTATAATATGCTTAAAATATCAATAAAAGGATACGGCTCATTCTTCCCGATGAATAAATTAGCCTTTACGGTGACGTATTGTCTGCCAAAGAGAATATCTAAAGAAATTTAAATTTGTTTTTCGTTCCGTTAGTTTACCCGTGTTGTTTTTTTACATCCCGCCATTCAGAGGAGGGATTCATTGTGACTTAATTGTGCCGTATTATGAAACCCTGTGAATAGGTAGCAATCATCTTTACAAATCGGAGGGAAAAAAAAGTTTATGCTGAAACTGCACGTGTTTTGTGCTCATCCAGGAAAAGATTTTTTTAAATCTTTTTATTTAATATTATGTATTTTTTTTTAAAGTCTTGCAAAGAAGTAGAAATGCAGTTAAGGAATTACATTTGTAGGATAGGAGTTTGGGGTCCATAATGAAAAGGGGAACGGTCGTACAGTTAGTTGTGACAGTTTAAAGCTTTTGCAGTTATTTGCTGAAAATGTCATCATTGTAGAGGATGACTGACTAATTGGGCCCCTTAAAGAAAGGTTGATAGTGTAAGACCCCTGCACATGGCTATAGCAGTTGTGCTTACCAAGGGAAGGTGCTGGGAGGATAAGCTTGCCCCCGAGGAGCACAGAAGGCTTAAGATTAGTGATGAGCGAGTGTACTTGTTGCTCGGGTTTTCCCGAGCACGCTCAGGTGATCTCGGAGTATTTGTTAGCGTTCGGAGATTTAGTTTTCATCACGGCAGCTGAATGATTTGCGACTAGTGTTGAGCGATACCTTCCGATACTTGAATGTATCGGTATCGGATAGTATCGGCCGATATCCGAAAAATATCGGATATCGCCGATACCAATACCCGATACCAATACAAGTCAATGGGACACAAGTATCGGCAGCTATCCTGGATGGTTCCCAGGGTCTGAAGGAGAGGAAACTCTCCTTCAGGCCCTGGGATCCATATTCATGTAAAAAATAAAGAATAAAAATAAAAAATATGGATATACTCACCCCTCCGGCGGACCCTGGACCTAGCGGTGTTAACCGGCAGCCTCCGTTCCTAAGAATGAGCGAGTAAAGGACCTCCGATGACGTCGCGGCTTGTGATTGGTCGCGTGACCGCTCATGTTACCGCTCACGCGACCAATCACAAGACTGCGACATCATCGCAGGTCCTTCACTCGCTCATTCTTAGGAATGGAGGCTGCCGGTTGCAGCGGTTACAACCAGGGCGCGTCAGAGGGTGAGTATATCCCTATTTTTTATTTTTATTCTTTATTTTACACATGAATATGCATTCCGATCCCGATTCCCGATATCGCAAAAATATCGGTACTTGGTATCGGAATTCTGATACCGCAAATATCGGCCGATACCCGATATTTGCGGTATCGGAATGCTCAACACTATTTGCGACTACTAGCCAGCTTGATTACATGTGGGGATTCCCTAGCAACCAGGCAACCCCCACATGTACTCAGGCTGGGTAGTAGTCACAAATCATTCAGCTGCCGTGATGAAAACTAAATCTCCAAACACTAACACATACTCAGAGATCACCCGAGTGTGCTTGGGAAAACCCTACTACTTAAGATCAGAAGCCAGCAGAGTCGATGGCAGTGGTTCGACGTTGGCCAATAGGAGCAAAGAACACTCCCAGACAGGTGGTTACCCAAGGGACCAATTGCATGCTGCTCCCATGCCTACAGTACAATAGGAGCTATATATCAGTATTATCTCGGACCAGGAAGAGTCAGATGAGGCAGATACTCCCATCTGGGTAATTGCACACATTTCCCTAATAGTGGTGGAAGAGGACTGTAGAACAATGCAGATAAGCATGATAGACTGGTTCATAGAGCATTTTGAGTGCCCAGAGACCCTACAGGGATGCAGCTGTGAGGAGAAATATAGGAACCAGCCCAGTGATGACTAAGGGAAAGTAGCTGGAGCAGAGCAGGTAAGCAGCAGTAGCCTGAAAGAGAGAAAGGTGCTCCAGACTGGTTCCTGCCATGGGAGGTGCCCAATATGGGTGACCAGCTGGGAGTAAGATGCCGATGTGGCAGAGAAACATGAAGATATGGCGTTACCTGTGTCACATACAAACCTTTTGACAAACTTATACACCGGCTAGAAAGTATTGTCAGCCATTGGGGCACATGAAAAGGTTTGTGCCTCATTAAATTACCATGTTCCCACCAGACTGAGTTGGGTTGATGCCTGAGTGCGTGACATGACCTTCATGTTGCTCAGTGTTTTCTGTTGGAAGGTAGAGGACAGTCTGGCACCCAAAAGGAAGAGCTGTGAATGGCCAACGTTGCCATTGAACAGAGAGACTGTTCAAGTGATGTGCCTCTCTGTAAAAACCACGGTGCGCAATACGCCTCAAGCAGAGTGGTAGCCAATATACCTATGCGTCCTATCTGATAGTGACTGCTGCTATGAACTGTATATATAGCGTTTACACAGTATGTATTATACCATTACACTGTACTGAAAAAATATTCTTCATTTTTGACAAATTTTTCCAAAAATATTCTACAATGCTGACCAATTGAGCTTAAAGAATGTGTGGAACACTCGGATGTCTCCAAGGACTGTATCTAACCCCTAATAAGCTATTTAATGCAAAAACAGCATCAGTAATGTCAAAGTGACCTCCACATTATTGGCTGTGGGTAAACAGACGAAGGTAACTAGCAGCCTGTTCCTCACACACTAATCATTTTGACAGCTGTGCTGCCACACACTTTCTGTAATGTTTCTTCAGTGATTTATGGCTTTCTATCCTTATCGCTAGATAAACTGTGACATTCTCTCACTATTCAGATTCATCACAAAATAGTGGCCTCAACTTTTATGTAGGCTGATGTTCCATCCTGACTGACTGTGCTATATCATATGATGTGATAGTTGCAAGACATTATGTCCTGACCTAGCCTGACCACACCTGTGGTCATGGATGCAATCTTCTGCAATGTGTAAAATTTGCAACATACATCCAGGGCAATTTGCCAATTCAAAAAGTGAATTGCAAACTGTTCGAATTTGCCAGGTTCAGCAAATTCCTAAAAATTCAACATGATGTCTATTCACATCAGATTAATTCACTCATCTCTAGTGATGGGCAAAATCCTGGATGTTTGGGGCCAGTGAGTTCTACCAAACAGTTGAAAGGAGAAGAGGGATTCAATGCATTGGGCGTTCGGTGAGCAAAACTGTTTTTGATACTTTTTAATTAAAAAAAAGTAAAATTGTGTTTTTTTTATTTCAAATAAAAGACTTTATCCTGGCTGTGTCTTTATTTATCATATAACTATAGGATTAGTAATGGATAGGTGTCTTATAGGTGTCTCTCCATTACTAAACTGTGGGCTTGATGTCACCAGACATTACAAAGGTGACATCAACCCCAGAAATATGAATCCCACTTGCCACCGCTGCAGGGCAAGTGGGAAAAGATGGGCAATGTGCAAATATTCATGGCCCCTTACCACAGCTGTCTGCTTTAGCTTGGTTGGTTGTCAAAAATGGGGGACCCCTCGCCATTTTTTTTTAATTATTTATTTAAATTATTTAAAAAACAGCATGGGGACTCTTCTATTCTTGATAACTAGCCTTGCTGAAGCTGGCAGGTGAGGGTTGCAGCCCACAGCTGTCAGTTAAGCCTATCTGGTTATTAAAAATACACGGAAACCCCACATCATTTTCTTTATTATTTATTTATAACACAGGTGCCAGCTTGTGAATACTCCATCAGCTGCTGCCTGCTCTCACTGCTATTAGCGGCAGCAGGTGTAGGCTGATGGAAGTAATACTCCTATCGGACTACGCTTGTGTCCAGAGGTAAACTTTTTACCTACGGTCAGAGTTGCGGGTTGATGCATGACAGCATGGAAGCCGCAGTGCTCTGACCAGCAGTAATCATCTTACAAGTAGGTGTTTGGGTTCACCCATTTCTACTCATCTCTTTTTGTTATGCAGTGTTCAGATATTACAACTAGTGATGAGCGAGTATACTCGTTGCTCAGGTTTTCTCGAGCATGCTCAGGTGGTCTCCGAATATTTGTAACTGCTCGGAGATTTAGTTTTCATTGTGGCAGATGAATGATTTACAGCTATTAGCCAGGCTGAGTACATGTGGGGGTTGCCTAGGTGCTAGGGAATCCCCACAAGTAATCAAGCAGCTGTAAATCATTCAGCTGCCGCAATGAAAACTAAATCTCCGAGCAATTACAAATACTCGGAGACCACCTGAGCATGCTCGAGAAAACCTGAGCAACGAGTATACTCGCTCATCACTAATTACAACCAAAAACAGTTTTAAGGGGTTTACCACTACTTTGATATTCATGACTGCAGATCACTGAGGGTTCTATAGCCGGCATCCCACTAATCATCTGCAATCACTTTCAGCAGTGGTCAGATGTAAATAGTGAATGGAGCTGAGCTGAAAAGATGATTGTCGGGGGTGCTGATTGTTGTACTCTAAATGTTTGATATAGATGACCTATCCTAAAGAGGTCATAAATATCACAGTGATGGAAAATCCCGTTAATACTGTAATATAGTATCACAAAATGAATATAGAATGTGTACTGATTTGTTGGTCATAATGTAATAAATTTCAATAATTTTAGGTTTATTTTACTAGAATTTAACATTCATATTATCTGACATTCGCCACATTCCCTTGTGTACAGGGGTTTGAGGGTGAAGGACAGGACCTCCCTAGGACCTAATAGTTGGAGTAGCTATTGCTAAGCCTGTCCGTATAAAGTTGCAAGGCCACCAAGGACAGAGAATATTACAGGAAGTGGATAGAGCACTATCTGGAGACTGGAAGAAGTTTTGAGACCACCTTAACTTCTTTTAGGCTAGGTTCCCATTGCGTTAATGGGATAGCGCTAACGGACAGCGTTGCATGGCGAAATTAACGCCGTGCACCGCGTCCGTTAGCGCTCCCATTGCCGGCAATGTTAGAGCGCATTGCTAGCGCGTGTCATTTTCGGCACGCGCTAGCGATGTGCTGGTCTTTTGTAGCGCACCTCGGACGATGCTTGCAGCGTCCGCGGCGCGCCAGAGGTCCGTTCCCCGCTCTCGCAGATCGGGGATCTGCGAGAGCGGGGACGTTAACGCGACCCCTGAACGCGGCCCCGAAAAAGACATTGCGTTAGCGCAATCCGCTAGCGCTCGCGCTAAACGGATTGCACTAACGCAATCTGAACCTAGCCTTAGAAAATGTAGCTAAGTCATAAATATTATCCTTAGAGATGAGCAAATCTAGAAAAAAACCACAGGTAAATTTCTCTATTTGGCCAGTTTCAAATCTTACTTTTTTTCTGATTTTCTTTATGCTTTTCCTCAGCTGGATGTTACTTGGCCATCCAACCGCCCTTTTGCTGGATATGTTTTTTGGATAAAAAGAAAAAATGATACTTAGACTCACTGGTCCTGCCACAAAGTTCCTTCTGGTTATGGTCACTTCTGTGCCTCCTGCACCGACTTGGCCCATGACATCGATGGGCAATGGACAATGTCATGATATGCACCTTTCCATTACTTTATGACACTGTCAGTCAGAGTCAGCACCGGTGGCACTGAAGTGCCCTGAAAAGTGTCCGAGTGGTAAGAGAACCGATGAGGGATGGGGAGAGTTGAAACATTTTTTCAACGTTTGTTGAGGCGGCCTTTAGGTTTCAGCATCTAATAAAAGTCTTTATATAGCAAATTTGGTTTGTATAGAATAAATTTGATGTAAATCAAATTTCCCCACAAAATTTGAGCGAATCTGTAGATACAAATTTCAACAGATTCTATCATCTCTATTTACAATTTATTGCAATACAATAGTACAGGATTGCAGGTTTGAGCTTGATAATTTTATTTACTTTATATATTTTAACTTAAATGCATGTATTTAGGGTTAAAAAGTCAATTTTGTGATACAGTTTCATTAATACTTTTGCACCATTTGGCTTGAACAGGCTCTTTCCCTGCACATTCAACTTTGAAGTGGTCTGTAATGGTAATTTAACTGAGAGGAGCACGAAAATGACTAAATATGTTACAAACTCAGACCCATTAGAACTAGCTGCCTGGTGGATTTTTAGTTTACTCATTCTGCAGCCAGCAGAAGACAGACTATAAAAGTCAAAGGTGCAACAGCTTTAATAAAAACTAAAATAATTTTTTAGCATTTAAGTAAGAAACTGTTGAAAAAGGTGGCTAACTCTTAAAAGGGTTAAAAAAGCAATAAAAATGTAAATAAATGCAAATAAATGCAAATATTTGCCATTTCCACATCCGTAAAAGCGTCTTCTCTACATTCTGGTTTCTTAAACACTTTTTTTTTCGAAAAGTGGCGCAGTCCGATGATGAATACAGTCCATATTTTGAGTTTGGTACTTTCTCACGTGCTTGGAGTGGGTCACACACAAATTGATACAAGAGCTCACAATTTCCCCCCCTACTGTGCTATATAGCGGGGTCTTTAAAGCCCATTTTGATCTCCGTTACAAGATGTCTCCTAAAAAAAGGACAATACGCGAACACTATCTGTTTATTCTCCAGAAGTGGCCCCTTTCTGGGCAACAAAGGCTGAATGTTTATAGAAGTCACATGTGAGATCAGTCCCTTGAACTTCACTTCTCTGAGCTGTTTTGAACAATTCTTCGGAGACTTTTAGATAGACATTTTTGTATTATATCGCGCCCAGGGGAAAACTATATGATCATCTTAACAAGGGCTTTCTCAGTCTCGGCTGAATAAATATGCATTTTGTTTTATTAATCTTCAAACAACTGCAATGAATTTTACCCGGGACTTTTAAGGCAAAGAGAACAAAACAAATAATAGAAATCTTTAGAGGGAAAGGCTATAGTAAAGGACCTGAGGTGAGTCTTTCAAAGCAAACAGTCCTTAAATGATGTGCAAATGATTTCTCTGCTGTAACTTGATTTATGGACGATGATTGCTTCACCGAGACTATAACCTGCTTTAAAATGCCGGGCTTTGAAAAAAAAAAGAAAAACGGGAATTGAAATGGATGGAAACAATGTGGCTGGCTCGAGATATATACTATTCTGCCAGCTGATTGTAATTCAGCTCCTTGGCACACGGTATATACCTATGTCTCCAAGGAAAATATCTTACATTGATATAATGTATTGGACTTCTTATTTATGTGATTAAGAGGTCATGTACTTGGCCATATTCACTTGAAGTTGTAAAATAGCAGCCTTAGAAGTATATAGGATAGGACCATGCTACACCTTGGGATTAGTGATGAGCGAGTGTGATCATTACTCGGGTTTTCCTGAGCATGCTCGGGTGGTCTCCAAGTATTTATGGCATGCTCAGAGATTATAAGTTGAGAAAATACTTGGCACTCAGGAGAATTTTTGTTGCAAGGTTCAAAAGTAGATTTTTATTTTGGTGCATCCAGTTCAACATATAAACGTTTTCGGTCTCGACAAATGAGACCTTCATCAGATATAGTTGTTAACGCTGCAGTGTATATACAAAAAACAAAAAGGAGATGCTGTAAGCAATGAGAATACTGTTGCACAATAATACAAAAATAAATAAATAAACATGAAATCCATATTATATGACAAAACAGTCTGCATACGATTGCGGGAAATGGCGTGCAGTACAGGTGGCAGAATGGGTGAATCCGTTCTAGACCTGCGTGAGACGTGAAACTTGTTCAGGAATTGCTGGAGAGTGTACACGTGTCAAGGTTATACTGAGGTGAAAAATGACAAAGTAAGCAAATACAATGGAAAGTAAACCATAGAACACTGGAGATGTGACCTCGTAGTGGGTCTAACATTGCAAAAGAAGCACTGTCTCAGGTGAAGGATACAGGAAGTGAAATATCCTCCACAGGTAAGTATGGGGATATATGACTAAGGTGCACGGTGGGCTACCTGAAAGAGAGAAAGTTATGCATCAGAGATGACAAAGTACAGAGCTATAATGTGAGAGGGCACAGCTGCCCCATAGGCCACATGGAACACATGCCAGACAGACTAACGGGGTGACCACCAGAAAACCAGACAGGATATATGGGGCTAGATGCGGCCCAACGAAGGCGTACCTGGAGACCATGGGTAGTGTGTGTATAGGTCACACACTGAGTATGGAGGCAGGGAGTGGGAGCGCAGGGCGCCTGTGGAAGGGAATAGAATACACACAGCATGTAACCGCTGCAGGGCTGAAAAAACGAAAAAACGAAAAGCATCCCCCACTAGCAGGACATACCTGAGGTGCTGGAGGGCAGTATATGGCGCGTGTAGCAAGGCGAGAACACTCGCAATACGAGAAGCGCTGTGGAGACATGCATAAATGCTGTTGTTGAAATCAGGCTGGAGCCAGGGAGAGAACAGTCTAAAGCCAGCACAGGGCTGGGACTGTCCGTGATGTTACCTGAGCGGTGCCGCTGCCAGGGGCGATGTGTGCGCTGTGCTGCTGAGCAAGGGGACGCTCCCGGGGCTGCTGAGAAGAGCGCAGCACTTCCGGGTATATGAGCGCTCTCGGACGCGTCACCTGACGTCTGACGTCACCGGGTCATGTGATCGGGGGAGCCGGCGCATGCGCAGAAGAGCCGAAAAGGATGTCAATAGGAATGAAAGCCGGGGGAACCGGCGCTTGCGCAGTGAGCCCCTGGAGGCAAGGAAATGGATATGGGAGTGCACTGCAGTGCAGGAAGCTGTGTGAATAAAAAGGAGAAAATTGTAAATAAAAAGAGTAGGGTGGAAAACCCCAAAGGTGTCTGGCAAGGGGTCACCCCGGATGTATATAGAGAACAATTTACCCTCTATATATAAGGCATGTAGTGCATACTGTACCGTGTGCAGTGCTCAGTGCGAAGGGTGCAATTAACGATTCTGTGGAGAAAAAGGAAAGGGCACAGGTAAACCATAAGTAAAACGATAGTTATGTTACATTACATGGTGCACCTGAAAGGTGCTACAGAATAAAACCAATAGACATGTACATAGTTACAAAAAAGCCGAGACATCGTAGTCTCTGTTGAGACCCTTCGGTTCTAAGGTTTGCAAGGAATAAATCCAATAGGCCTCCCTTCTGAGGAGTAAGCTGACACGGCTTTGGCCCCTTCTTGGAGTGTCTACTTGTTCCAGGACCTGATAGCGGAGCTGAGAAATGTTGTGGTTTTGTTTGGAGAAATGATACGGAAGTGGTAGATGTGTTTTATTGCAGCGAATTGTGGATTTGTGTTGGGCCACCCTGTCTCTTATTGGTTGTGTAGTTTCACCCACATATGCCAGCCCGCAAGGGCACTTGATGACATACACGACATGTGTGGATTCGCAAGTGAAAAACCCTTTTATGGGGATGGCCTTGCCTGTTTGCGGGTGAGAGACTGTGGGACCCTTCTGAACATTGCTACATTGTAGGCAATTTAGACAGGGAAATGTACCCTGTCTTTGGGTTTGAAGAAAGGACTGTTTGGGGACCCTATTGGTTGAGCCAATGTCAGCTTTGACTAGTTTGTCTTTTAGATTCCTGGGTCGTTTAAAACAGGACATAAAGGGCACCCTAAACTCTGGAATGCTGGGATAGCTTTTTGTAAGGATGCCCCAGTGTCTCCTGATGGTAGACTGGACCATGTTGGAGAAGGGATGGAATGTTGAGACAAACGGAATTCTCTTGTGGTCATCCTTGGATCTAATCACTGAAATGCTACGTTTGGCCTCTGTGAGGATATGCTGCGGATATCCCCGGTTTGAAAATTTTTGTTCCATCTCACTCAATCTTGTTTCTTTGATTTTATCATCTGAGACAATTCTTTCAACCCTGTGAAATTGGGACTTGGGAATAGAGTTTTTGATGGATGGTGGATGGCAACTGGTGAAATACAGTAGGCCGTTGCGGTCTGTTGGCTTTGTGTACAGATCAATAGATAAGGAGCCGTCCCTCTCCTTATAAATGAGGGTGTCAAGGAAGCTGATTTTAAGTTTGTCGTATTGTAAAGAGAAACCAAGTTCGGGCCAAATGCTGTTAATATGCTGGTCAAAGGCTATCAATGATTCCAGGGGACCGTCCCACACGCAGAAAATATCATCAATATACCTGCGCCATACCCTACAATGGGCAATGAATAGAGGGTGGTCGTACACAAAGTCATTTTCAAAGGCCGCCATATATGCAATAGCATATGGGGGCGCTACGTTCGCGCCCATTGCGGTGCCTTGTAGCTGGGTGTAAAAGGAATCCTGGAACATAAAGTAGTTTTCTTTTAAAACCAAATTCAAAAGGTCGGCGCAGAAGTGGCGGATTTTTTTATCGACTCTATTATCTGACAGGAGTCTGTCCCCAAACAGTCCTTTCTTCAAACCCAAAGACAGGGTACATTTCCCTGTCTAAATTGCCTACAATGTAGCAATGTTCAGAAGGGTCCCACAGTCTCTCACCCGCAAACAGGCAAGGCCATCCCCATAAAAGGGTTTTTCACTTGCGAATCCACACATGTCGTGTATGTCATCAAGTGCCCTTGCGGGCTGGCATATGTGGGTGAAACTACACAACGAATAAGAGACAGGGTGGCCCAACACAAATCCACAATTCGCTGCAATAAAACACATCTACCACTTCCGTATCATTTCTCCAAACAAAACCACAACATTTCTCAGCTCCGCTATCAGGTCCTGGAACAAGTAGACACTCCAAGAAGGGGCCAAAGCCGTGTCAGCTTACTCCTCAGAAGGGAGGCCTATTGGATTTATTCCTTGCAAACCTTAGAACCGAAGGGTCTCAACAGAGACTACGATGTCTCGGCTTTTTTGTAACTATGTACATGTCTATTGGTTTTATTCTGTAGCACCTTTCAGGTGCACCATGTAATGTAACATAACTATCGTTTTACTTATGGTTTACCTGTGCCCTTTCCTTTTTCTCCACAGAATCGTTAATTGCACCCTTCGCACTGAGCACTGCACACGGTACAGTATGCACTACATGCCTTATATATAGAGGGTAAATTGTTCTCTATATACATCCGGGGTGACCCCTTGCCAGACACCTTTGGGGTTTTCCACCCTACTCTTTTTATTTACAATTTTCTCCTTTTTATTCACACAGCTTCCTGCACTGCAGTACACTCCCATATCCATTTCCTTGCCTCCGGGGGCTCACTGCGCAAGCGCCGGTTCCCCCGGCTTTCATTCCTATTGACATCCTTTTCGGCTCTTCTGCGCATGCGCCGGCTCCCCCGATCACATGACCCGGTGACGTCAGACGTCAGGTGACGCGTCCGAGAGCGCTCATATACCCGGAAGTGCTGCGCTCTTCTCAGCAGCCCCGGGAGCGTCCCCTTGCTCAGCAGCACAGCGCACACATCGCCCCTGGCAGCGGCACCGCTCAGGTAACATCACGGACAGTCCCAGCCCTGTGCTGGCTTTAGACTGTTCTCTCCCTGGCTCCAGCCTGATTTCAACAACAGCATTTATGCATGTCTCCACAGCGCTTCTCGTATTGCGAGTGTTCTCGCCTTGCTACACGCGCCATATACTGCCCTCCAGCACCTCAGGTATGTCCTGCTAGTGGGGGATGCTTTTCGTTTTTTCGTTTTTTCAGCCCTGCAGCGGTTACATGCTGTGTGTATTCTATTCCCTTCCACAGGCGCCCTGCGCTCCCACTCCCTGCCTCCATACTCAGTGTGTGACCTATACACACACTACCCATGGTCTCCAGGTACGCCTTCGTTGGGCCGCATCTAGCCCCATATATCCTGTCTGGTTTTCTGGTGGTCACCCCGTTAGTCTGTCTGGCATGTGTTCCATGTGGCCTATGGGGCAGCTGTGCCCTCTCACATTATAGCTCTGTACTTTGTCATCTCTGATGCATAACTTTCTCTCTTTCAGGTAGCCCACCGTGCACCTTAGTCATATATCCCCATACTTACCTGTGGAGGATATTTCACTTCCTGTATCCTTCACCTGAGACAGTGCTTCTTTTGCAATGTTAGACCCACTACGAGGTCACATCTCCAGTGTTCTATGGTTTACTTTCCATTGTATTTGCTTACTTTGTCATTTTTCACCTCAGTATAACCTTGACACGTGTACACTCTCCAGCAATTCCTGAACAAGTTTCACGTCTCACGCAGGTCTAGAACGGATTCACCCATTCTGCCACCTGTACTGCACGCCATTTCCCGCAATCGTATGCAGACTGTTTTGTCATATGATATGGATTTCATGTTTATTTATTTATTTTTGTATTATTGTGCAACAGTATTCTCATTGCTTACAGCATCTCCTTTTTGTTTTTTGTATATACACTGCAGCGTTGACAACTATATCTGATGAAGGTCTCATTTGTCGAGACCGAAAACGTTTATATGTTGAACTGGATGCACCAAAATAAAAATCTACTTTTGAACCTTGCAACAAAAATTCTCCTGAGTGCCAAGTATTTTCTCAACTTATAATTACGGGTTGGATCCCCAACTTGAGCACCTCCCAAGCATCCCTGAGTGCCGTAGTTATCTCGTTCCATATGCTCAGAGATTAGGTTTGAGTCGCCGCAGCTGCATGATTTGTGGCTGCTAGACAGCTTGAATGCATGTGAGGATTCCCTAACAGGTAGCCCCCACATGCATTCAGGCTGTCCAGCAGCCACAAATCATGCAGCTGTGTCAACAAAAACGAAATCTCCTAGCATGCCGAAATACTCGGAGGGCACTCAAGTATGCTCGGAAAAACCCAAGCAACAAGTATACTACTTTGGATGTGTTCAATTTCATGCAAAGGCACGTAAAGGTTTGTTAGAACAAAAATGCATGTTCTAGTGAATATTGGACTGGGGTTCCTTGAACCCAACAAAGGAAATGGTCATAAGGTTACAGCTTCATTCCATACAGAAAATATGCATGTCCATTTTAAAGTGCCTTCTCATTTTTGTGGGTATAATGGAATGCACAGGATGTACTGTATCAGCAATAAGAATATTTAATAGGTTATTTGGGACCCATGAGTAGTAGACTCTAGTGGTAAGTGAATCTCTACAAAGTCATCACCAAATGGGGTTATCTTGTACTGGACCTTTCAGTCTAATTATTTTGAAAGAGCCTTGCCCTACCAGAAGATCCTGCAGCCACCATACATATAAACCTGGGTTGCTTACAGTTCCATGTGGCACTGTACTGGTCTGGTTTATGGCAATAACATTTGCTCATATGAGCATTGATCTTGAAAAACCTTGGCGAGTTGGCTCGTTCAGTTGACTAGCTTATCCCACCACCCTTGCAACCTGCCATCTGGTTCTATGCACCTCTTCTCCCCTTTCCCATATCCTCTTCAGCCGCTTTACTCAATGCCATTTTTGCTGCTGACTAGACCTTTGATGTGATTACATTGACTAGGTCTTGGTCGATGCACGTCGCAGCATCACAACATGCACTACAGCAAGGCACACAGTGATGTCAGAGACATAGTCAGTGATGGAAGCCATGGCATGAAGTGAAATGGGGCCAAGAAGATCCACATGATGGGCCTAGTGGAAAAAAGATGCTTGGAGTACCAAATGGAGGAATAGGTGACCAGTGAAGTCAGTATTATGATTTTCTTTTTTTAGCAGTTAGCCTGGTTGTCTACAGTTGAGCAAAATGATGGCCACAGCTGGCTGCAGTTTTATTCAATTCACGTTGAGCGCATTGTGAAAAATATATATTATGGAGAATACAAATTATTGTAAAATTCAAGGAGATTTCAATTCCACTCAAACAAATTTGTTCATCTCAAGCACTTACCAATAAATATTATAGGTTTTCTTCCTTCTCTTGTTAATGCAGCTTTCCTTGCAGACTGCACAGCTCTCCTATTCACAAAATAGATGCAACTGAGGAGCACGTGACCAGACCTGATAGACCTGTCATCACTCTCCTAAAATTGTTAAAGAGCATTTCTGTGTGTAATTTTTTTCCAATTGGAGGAGAATAATGGGCAGGAATGGTCACATGTTCCTCCATCAACAGCCAATCAATTGTAAAAGATTTAAGGCTAGAACCAATTGAGGAAATTATTCTTGAAAACACACTTATTGGTTGATGCCATCATATGACGAGATCATATGCTTTGACGATGATAGTTGATCAGACAAGCGAAGCTGAAAAGCAAAAGTAGAGGATTGTGGAGACCACCCTTGATCTCCAAGGTCTTGAGTTAATCTAATTTGTGGTCGCATAAGAGCACGTTGCCATATCTGCTTCTTTGTTTATCACAAGAACATATCACCGGCTTCTGTCTCAACATTTAAAACTATGTGTATTTACAGAATAGTGAAAAGCAGAATGACCAACACTCACGTAGTTGAAGTAGTTTCAAAGATTTTTTCATCAGTAACATCATAAATTACCAGTTTCTGCTCTAACTCAGCTTTTGAAAACAAAAATTCCTCTTTAATTATTTTTGCTTTTGATTTTAAGTGTGACACCTTTTCTTGATGAGAGCGCCACCAGACTCACGAGTGCGAACTGGATCTATTGATGCATCTACATCGTAGGTGATGTCTTGATGGTTGGTTGGGTTCTAATTTCTTGGAGTGAAGTGCTTCATCACAATGGAGCGGTGACAAAGCATGCTGACCACAGCTCCATTCATTCTCTGTGGGATTCCTGAAGATGGCCGAGTACAGTAATGCAGTAGTCTATTGCAATCAATCCCTTGGACAATAAATGGAGTGATCTGTTGAGACAAAGGCTAGTTGCTATGTTCTTCTGAAAAGCAGATATGCAGGTGGCCCTTATGTGACCACACTAGATCTACTCAAGACTTTGGAGACCAAGGGTGGTTTCCTATATATGTTTCCATCTGTCCCAGTGGTCAGACCCCCAATGATCCGTATAGTAATCATCTATCTGGCCAATAGATGATAACCTTTAAATGTTGGATATAAGAATGTAAGAAATTAAATCCAATGGCTCAACATTCACTTTGAACTGAAAACTTTTTGAACTTTTCCTTTGGGGAAACATATAAGGTGCGATGATAATGTATCCTACTAAAAAGTTTGTCTCACTATCCCAAACCAGTGTGACACCGAGCGCCAATGAAAGATGATCTATAACAATCACATCGAGCAGCTTTTAAAGAAAGAAAGTGGAATATCTCATGCATCCCAGTGATTTGCATACCAATGCACACAATGGTGTGAGGACAAGCACAGCTGTGTTTTGAAGTACGATTGAAAGAACAGAATTGAAAGTTCTATATAGCGGCATTCTCCACGAGCATCTCAGCTTTGTTTAGTAAACTAAATTGTGAAGGAGAACGCTTGCCTCTTTTGTGCGCCAGTTGGAAAATACGCCTACCTCACTTACTTGGCCGCATTATCTTAATAATATCAGCTTCTTTTACATACTGCATCTACAATATATATTAGCGCTCTGGATTGTGGAATAACGGAAGCAAGGCGTATATTCATGTGCCTATTTGCATACTCAAACCCAGATTGAGCTTTGAAGCCACACAGCTGTGATATGACTGCACCAAATTTAACATCTGCTAGCAAAATAAAAGCCTAGGAATATAAAAGAAATTAAGCCTCTCTATCATATTGACTTCTGTATTATATAGATATAGTTTTTTTTATTTCAAAAGCGCATTAATATAGTTGAATAACTGGCAGAATTAAGGCAAACGAGTCTTCGAGTGGTAAAACATATTGTCTTCCCGCGAGAGATGTGACATGGACCTGGTCCTGTTAGTTTCTGGTGACCTCGGTAAAGCTACTCTGCTCTCCTCCTTTCTGAGATTGGGATCTTGATGAGTAAAGGTACTGAGACCCCCACCTATTGCTAGCCTATAGATTTTTGCGGATGCCAAACTCTAGAGCTTACACTCTACCGGAGAGATAGAGAAGACCTCACTGACCATTAGAACTTGCACTCTACAGAAGTAAAAGAGTTAGGACCTCACTGATCATAAGAACTTACACTCTACCGAAGAAAGATTTACCCAGAGATTCTACAAATTCTGCTCCACTGGGAACAGCTGATCTGTGACAATCCGCTAGATGTCATATTATCGGGAAACATTTTGCAACCAAGCAAAAAGACATTAGTTCTATATTCGATACTTCAGCAGTGTAGGAAATGGTGACCGGACAGTTTTTTTTTTGGTGAACCCCGAATCGAACCTCAGTGTGTTTGAACCAAAAGTTTCAAAAAACTCGACTCAAACTCAATCCTCTGTGAATTGATCAGCTCATCTCTAATTACTGCTACTTTTACTATTGCAACTGCTATTTTATTAATATTGCTAGTGCCACCACTATGAGTTACAATTAGTAATACTAATGATGCTACAATGGCTACAACCGTTAGACATGATGCTACCAATACTGTATATCTCCATAGTTATTACACTAAGGGCTCGCTCACATCACAGTATAAAATTGGAAGAGTGCTATACAATTTTTTATTGGATAGCACTCGGACCAATGTTATTCAATGAGGCAGTGCTGATGACCGATTTATTTCATCAACGGAATCTGCCTGTGAAAAAAAATCACCGCATGCTACGATTTCATTTCACTCCTAAATCAGAGGGGTGCGAGAAAAAAAATCAGATGCCATGCAGAGACACAGTACAGCATACAATTTTACCAGATATATTACAATTCTGTAACATAGGAAACTGTAAATGGTCTTACAAATTATTAATAGCTATAGAGTAATAAAATAGATTGTATGCAGATGAAAAGTAACAAAAAAATCGCTCCACTCTTCTGGATGAAAATCGTACAGAATTTTTATACACTCGTTATAACTGTTACTGATACTGCAATTCCTGCTACTGTAAATATAACTGAAAACCAAGAGGGAGACGTTCCATAAATAATAGGCACTTCCAACAAATATATGAAATTCCAAAACCAATAGAAACAAATGCAGCTAAACAAATAGTAATGGCCTCTATTAGGAATTAATATAACATGATAAAAAAATGTTAAAAAGGAGAGAAAGAAATGTGACAGAGATGATCCCATCTATCCAGGACAAAAAACCAGGTAAAAGTAAAAAAAAAAATGCAGTACTAAAAGAATATATAGGACTCAAAGGTACATATCATACTGAAGCCACGGAAAGCATAAACATGGGCATAACAGAATCCATCAATAACATCCCATAGTGGGTACAGCACAAAATATATCAGTAATAAATGCACTAAGAATAGTCACAAGATCAATTGATAGTAACATTTTAACAACCTGGAGGAGGTGAGTAACGGTACCCCAACGCGCGTTTCGCAATAGTTTCTTCTGAGGTATGATAAATATAACTGCTAATAACTAGTGACTACTACTATGTTATAAAAATAGTAATTTCTAACTACTACTATTAATAATAATAATAATTTATTTGAACCCCTTTACACCTGAGGGGTGCTCTCATCACTTCAGAAATGCCAAAAGTGGATGATATATGTGGTTTATGTACACTGTGGGGCTCAGAAGGAAGAGGGCATTTGCACTTGAGAGTGCAGAATTTGCTGAATTTCTTTTGGCGAGTGAGGAGCCATTTTGCTTTTCCAGAGCCTTTGTACTCCAGTAACATGGAAGCCCCCTATATTTCCGTTAACAGATGACAGACCTGAGTGGGGACTTGCTTTTTTTGTGGATTGAGTTGAAGCTTTTATTGGGAACATTTTGCATAATGTTTTGTATCACAGCTATCTGACGCTCTATGCTGACCACTTACTTTGGGGTTTCCATCTAAATCTCTGAGTGACGTGATTCAGATGAAACCCTTGAGGGATTCATTCACTAAATTGAGGCAGCAGAGTTACTCTAGACTCCATATGGCCTCTGTTCAGCGGTGACCTTCTTTTCAGAAGTGCACAAAACTGTAGCCAATGGCACTTTTATGCAATCCTAAAAAGATGGGCACAGCCAGATCCCAGGACAGATGGCGTCTACAGTGCCTTCATCTGCCTCATTATAGGGAATCTTCTGCCAGAGGTTCTGTCTGAATCATGTATTTCAAAGATTTACACGGAAACCCCGATGCAAGAGCTCAGCGCAGAGCGCAGGATAAATGTGCGCCGAGCCTTACTGCAATCTTTGGGAGGCAGAATGAAAAAATCAACAGCAGGTGAAGAATTGGTTTTATTGATTTTTTGCGCTGTTCCTCGTGTGGTATAAGTGAATAGGCGACTTTATTCTTCGAGTCGACGCGATTACAGCAATACCAGATTTATATCAGGCTTTTATATTTGGCTGCTGTCACACACTAAAAGACACTTTTTACTGCAAAAAAATAGTTTTTGCATCACCACATTTTGAAAGCTATAATTTTTCCATATTTTGGCCCACTGAGTCATGCGATGGCTTTATTTTGGGAGGGGTGAGTTGAAGTTTTTATTGGCACCATTTTCGGGCACATGACATTTTTTGATCGCTTTCTATTCCGATTTTTGTGAGGCAGAATGAACAAACACATTTTGGGGGGCTTATGCTGTTTCGTGTGTGGTAAAATTGATAAGGCAGTTTTCTTTTTCGGGTCAGTACGATGACAGTGATACCTCATTTATATTTTTTTATGCTTTAGCGCTTTTACACAAAAACTATTTTATAGGCAAAATAATTATTTTTGCATCGCTTTATTCTGAGAGCTATAACTTTTTTATTTTTCCACTGATGGAGCTGTATGATGGGTAGCTTTTTTGCGGGACAAGATGACGTTTTCAGCTGTACCATGTTTATTTATATCAGTCTTTTTTATTTTGGTTTTATTCTACTTTTTGTTCGATGGTGTGATGATAAGGTTTTTGCCTTGCTTTTCTTATGGTGCTGACTAAATGGGTTAACTAGTGGGACAGTTTTATAGGTCGGGTAGTTGTTGATGCGGGGATACCAAATATTTGTACTTTTCTTGTTTATATTGTTTTTCATTAAAATATTTATTTATTGATACAATATCTTGATTTTTTTATTGTTATTTTTGATTTTTATTTAAATATTTTTACAATTACTTCAAAAAATGTTTTTACTTTTGTGCTTAGTCCCACTAAGGGACAGTCATTTTTTGCAGGCCGATTGCTTGTACAACATGGGGATGCAGCAGCATGCCCATGCTGTAGAAACTGTCAGCTCTGCACTGACAAAGAAACTTGCTGATCATACACTGTGCATGATCAGCATATTTCCTAGCTCTGGCACCCCGGATGTCTTCATGATGACATCAGGTCACCATGGCAACGATCGGGACCCCTCGTCACACCACGGGGTCTCCGATCCAAAAGGCACAGGGACAGTAAGCCCTCTGCTGGCTCCTGAAATGCTGCAATCTCTTTTTTCGATCGCAGCATTTCGGGGATTAAAGTGCCGGGAGCAGTGTGTCGGAATCAGCTGACACACGGTGGTGATCGCCCGCACACCACCTGTCTGCGCGGGCAACCGTGCAGATGTAATAATCCATCCCTGGTCAGATATACACAGGTCACATGGACGGATTATGTCTAATGTCAGAAAGGGGTTAAATACCCTTAATTGAAGGGTGCTATACATAGAGGATGAGCAAATAGGGGTTCTGTGCAACCATTAAAAGTGTAACGTAAGCCATAAAAAGTACAATAAGAGTATGTTCACATGTGGCATTTTTGCAGCATTCTTGCTGTTTATTTTGATAATATCAGTAGTCAAGTCCTTCACCCATTTAGCAACTTTTACCGCATGTTCACTTATTGTGTTTTCACAGAATTTTGTTTGCACCAATAACGAGAGTTGTCGCCCCCAAAACGCTGCAAAAACGTAACATTTGAACATACCCTAAAAGTTGCTTTACAAGTGAAGAACGTCTATGACTACTGCTATTATCATTCCTACTGGTGCAACAATTATGACTAATATGACTTTGCTTACTATTATAACTATTGCTACTGTTATAATTATTACTACTATCATAACTACTACTAAATAATAAATAATAATTGTCATCATCATAACAGTTTAGCACCATATTGTATAATTAAATGTTTTTCAATTTATCAGTGTCAAGATGCTGGTAGAAATCATTCCCACTACAGTTAGTCACCAGTGTTTTGTTGCAAAAGGGAAAAAAAAACATAAAATAAATCACAATTACATTTTGCCAATCTGTGCTGTGGGACATATTGGATTGTCACAGCCAATACTCTTTGGCTCATTCAGTATTTTCCAAATTGAGCCAAAAACCCGTAACAAACTTCATTCTTTGACAATTTCTTTTTTCAAAAATATTATATATTTTGATAATTAATTGAATATATCATATAAATTTAAGTCAAAATATTAATCCTAAAACAATATTGATCAAAATTACTAATTTCAAAGACTGTGACCCATTCATTAGCACGTAGAGAATTTTGGAGATCTGGGACAGATATTACATATTAATGAAGAAGTCATTAGATGTCGTTGTGATGTTTACAGACTACATTTGAAATTTGAGGTTATGAGGAATTTTCATCACTTGAACAAGTCTTGAAGTGGAAATATTTATGCAGCATATTACTACAAAAATGCTAATAATCAGGGAGTGTCCCTATAGTGGGTGCAGAAGTTGCAATCACAGAGCGTTTCGGTTGTTTGCTGCCTTCCAAAAGAAGCCTGTAAACAGCCAAAATGCGTTGTGTGTACTTTTTATTTGTTTTTTTGTGTATATAGTTATATATATAGTATATATAGTTGTGTATATAGTTTTTATTTGTTTTCGTGTATATAGTTATATATATAGTATACATAGTTGTGTATATAGTTTTGTTTTTTATCAGTTTGAATAACATTTTACCTACAAGCAAACTGAAATTTCGGCACCTTGATTTCTCTTGGCGGCAAAGACCGCGCCATTCCCTGGTTCTCCTGTCTGACAAGTGACATAATGACAAAGGCGCCATATCATCACATATGAACAAACAAAAATACAGAATAGGTGGGAATTAAAAAAGTCAGAAATGTGAGACTGTGGACTGTTTTACCCCGTCCCAACCTTAAAACCACCGCCATATGCATATGTGTAATGTGAACAGTATTCCACGCTTTATGCATTTAATGTGTATGTGTGTAATCCCTATGTAATATGTTATGGTAATGTCTAGAATAGCAGTGCTAATGCGGAAACCCCATGATAGTGTATAAAGATAAGTGTTTTATAGATAAAAGGAAGAAAGGATTAGCAGTAATATACTGTAGAGATAAGGAATGGGTAATGTTAGGTACAAGCCCACTAATGGGAGGGGAATAGTCCCTGCCCAGCGCTTGAGTCTTTAGCTTGAGTGATAGCATACTGTCTGATTTCCTTTCCTGGCATCACACAGTGAGCTATCAATCAAGCTAAAGTCTCGTTCTGGGTGGCGAAACAGCCTGTGTAGGCAGAGGCTTGATAGGTGCTATGCCACACCCAGAGCACTTTTTAACATGTGATTTGCATTTGATTTAAAGCCTAAAACTCTCAGGAATACAGCAATAGACAAGTTATAAAGGGTTGATGAACTTACACTTATATCTGTTACTGCATTAGTGAGAGTTTAATGTTTTAATTTATATGCAAATGAGTTATTAAGTGCTCTGGGAGTGGCAAGCCTCTGCCTTCCCAGGTTGATACCCCGCCCAGCACCAGCTTCTTTAGAGGGTTCACTCTCCATGGGACAACAAGCAAGGAAATTAGACGGTGAGCTATCAATCAAGCTAAAGAGGTTCATGCTAGACAGGGAACCCACCACAGGAGGAGGCAGAGGTTCGGGAAGTGCTCTGTCATTCCTGAGCACTTTTGCCTAATTTACATATGAATGAAAATGCAAATTTCTTGGTAATGCAGCACCAGAGGGATTTACATTTCAAAGACCAGCGTGATCACATATGTGTTTTGATGGAGTTGATTTCATAGACAATTCTAGATACATTTGCAGGAAAGTGATTGGATGATGACCTTCTAAGAGGACCTGATTACAGGAAAGGAACATTGGGCATACCTTCTTGTGTATTGACCATTTTGGTGGAATTAGGAGGCTTCCACCACCCATAATCCCTGATCCTATCCGGCCCAGAAAAGGTCATCACTCAGGAACCATTTCTGTGGCTATTTTTATACATCTTAGAAAATTGATGGTTCAGCTGGACCTATACAGTGGGGCAAAAAAGTATTTAGTCAGTCAGCAATTGTGCAAGTTCCACCACTTAAAAAGATGAGAGGCGTCTGTAATTTACATCATAGGTAGACCTCAACTATGGGAGACAAACTGAGAAAAAAAAATCCAGAAAATCACATTGTCTGTTTTTTTATCATTTTATTTGCATATTATGGTGGAAAATAAGTATTTGGTCAGAAACAAAATTTCATCTCAATACTTTGTAATATATCCTTTGTTGGCAATGACAGAGGTCAAACGTTTTCTGTAAGTCTTCACAAGGTTGCCACACACTGTTGTTGGTATGTTGGCCCATTCTTCCATGCAGATCTCCTCTAGAGCAGTGATGTTTTTGGCTTTTCGCTTGGCAACACGGACTTTCAACTCCCTCCAAAGGTTTTCTATAGGGTTGAGATCTGGAGACTGGCTAGGCCACTCCAGGACCTTGAAATGCTTCCTACGAAGCCACTCCTTTGTTGCCCTGGTGGTGTGCTTTGGATCATTGTCATGTTGAAAGACCCAGCCACGTTTCATCTACAATGCCCTTGCTGATGGAAGGAGGTTTGCACTCAAAATCTCACGATACATGGCCCCATTCATTCTTTCATGTACCCGGATCAGTCGTCCTGGCCCCTTTGCAGAGAAACAGCCCCAAAGCATGATGTTTCCACCACCATGCTTTACAGTAGGTATGGTGTTTGATGGATGCAACTCAGTATTCTTTTTCCTCCAAACACGACAAGTTGTGTTTCTACCAAACAGTTCCAGTTTGGTTTCATCAGACCATAGGACATTCTCCCAAAACTCCTCTGGATCATCCAAATGCTCTCTAGCAAACTTCAGACGGGCCCGGACATGTACTGGCTTAAGCAGTGGGACACGTCTGGCACTGCAGGATCTGAGTCCATGGTGGCGTAGTGTTTTACTTATGGTAGGCCTTGTTACATTGGTCCCAGCTCTCTGCAGTTCATTCACTAGGTCCCCCCGCGTGGTTCTGGGATTTTTGCTCACCGTTCTTGTTATCATTCTGACCCCACGGGGTGGGATTTTGCGTGGAGCCCCAGATCGAGGGAGATTATCAGTGGTCTTGAATGTCTTCCATTTTCTAATTATTGCTCCCACTGTTGATTTCTTCACTCCAAGCAGGTTGGCTATTGCAGATTCAGTCTTCCCAGCCTGGTGCAGGGCTACAATTTTGTTTCTGGTGTCCTTTGACAGCTCTTTGGTCTTCACCATAGTGGAGTTTGGAGTCAGACTGTTTGAGGGTGTGCACAGGTGTCCTTTTATACTGATAACAAGTTTAAACAGGTGCCATTACTACAGGTAATGAGTGGAGGAAAGAGGAGACTCTTAAAGAAGAAGTTACAGGTCTGTGAGAGCCAGAAATCTTGATTGATTGTTTCTGACCAAATACTTATTTTCCACCATAATATGCAAATAAAATGCTAAAAAAACAGACAATGTGATTTTCTGGATTTTTTTTTCTCAGTTTGTCTCCCATAGTTGAGGTCTACCTATGATGTAAATTACAGACGCCTCTCATCTTTTTAAGTGGTGGAACTTGCACTATTGCTGACTGACTAAATACTTTTTTGCCCCACTGTATATCTCTATGGTCTTCAATGCAGAAGGCCACCAGTGCTCCGCTTCCTGTTATGGGTACAATAAGGGGTTAGATGAGGTATGTAGGATGCAAACCACCGCTAATTCTTTTCACTCTACCAAGCCCATAGTCTTTTCGCAGCCTCACCGTACAGGGTTACACGGTCTTGGCCTGTGAACACCACGTGAGCTGGATGATGAAGCTGTGGTATTGAGCAAACACAAGCAATCTTGAAAGCTGCAATTCTCCAGAACAAAACCCGGTAAACATGTATATTTATATTTATATGAGTTCAGCATTTTGCAAACCTATGATTTTTCCCATCAAACCAAAAGTCTTTGGTTAACACAGGGATTTTGTTTGTATTGTGAGTCACACACAATCACAAATGCCATTCATAGAGGAGTACTTCAGAGGACACGGGCGATCTGTTTTTTTTTGGGTAGCAGCATGTTTAGTTCCTAGAGTGGATTAAACACAAGTAAACTGGTTTGGGTTAGTACGATTTCTTATGATTTAATGAAGTATTCATGAATGCAAAGAAGTTTAATACAATATTGCATTTTTACATAGATTTATTGCCCCTTTCGGCATTTTTACAATCACAGTCCTCGGTTTCGATAGGTTTATATTTATAGTCATTGATAACTGTAGAGAATATACTGGATTCCTAAAAGCAGATAAATATGAAAGGAAGCTATTAGGTCAATATACCGAAGAAGAAACATTCATGCTGCTTACTTGTAGAATCTTCCAGAATGTCCCGGAGGCTTCTAGAAAAGGGAACAGGAATTCTAGAAGATCTATCAAGGCTTCCCAAAAAGTAGGTTTCAGGGGTGCCAAAATGCACATTGTGAGATTATGGTAGAGGCGTGAAAATCCTGAAAAGTTGCAATCATGAGCACTATGAGGGGATAGGCACTGTGAAAAGTCCCGTGGGTATATGGCGCCAACATATTCCAAGGTGCAAGACAAAGACTATTGACACTGACATCAGTCTTTGTCTCTATAGCATAAATTCTTCATTTCAGGCACACACACATGCACACACACACACACACACACACACACCTACCTACACATTAGAGTATGTTTTTGTAGTATCAGAAAAAAATGGAGAACCTACAGTCTTCCAGCTAACATAATGGTAGATCATCAATATCAGATCTTTGGCGGTGTGACACCCAGCACCCCCCGCCAAACAGATGTTTATAGTGCAAGTGCTGGTGGGATGTGATCAGTTGCAGAGGAGAGCAGCACAGCTACTTCACCTGTATACTGGCCATGGATGGGTTCTGCACAACCGCCCCTATGGAAATGAATGGAAGTGGATCTGCAGTACTCAGGTGCAGCCACAATACGGTTAATAGAGCTCTGCTGTTCCGCTCCGCCACCGATTAGACCACCTGCTGCCACCGGCGGGAACAGCTGATCAGCAGAGGTGCCAGGTATTGCACCCCTACTGATCTGATATTGATAATCTATCCTAAGAAAAGGACTTTAATTTAAAAGTACTAGACAACCCCTTTAAAGAAATTTCACCTTTTAGTTTCACATGTGAATTTGATATTTTTTGAACAGTTTTGTTTTTCCAGATTGGTGAAAATCAGCTAATAAAAAAAATATAATACCAAAAAGTTATTTTTTGGCTTTCTCATGAGAAGATGATGTCACACAATAACAATTCGATATACATTTTAATTACTTTTCCCGAATTATTTTTCATTTTTACAATATAAACAAGTCATTATTTGAAGAAGATACATGTGTAGGCTGTAGAAAATCTGTAGCGCAAAAAAAAATTATATTTCAAAATATCCCAATTGTTGGAATTCTCTGTAGACAAACTGGACAATGAATGAGCCACCTGTTAATTGCTAACAATGTGTCATGTGTGTTTAGATGCCAAATATTCAGAAGTCACTTTTGGCTCCGTCACATCGCTGTACTGGCTACGACATTGGACTCGGATGTGTGATCATTAAAACATTATTCCAAAAAGCTATTTATTTTATTTTCATGCCTGAACACTGTAACATTAATGCTCCTGATACTGTACATTGATGATAAATTTGATGCGCTGCTCTTAGCTTTTCATGTAGAGAAATGCAAACGTAAAAAGTTCTGGATGCAGATTCCTTATTAATCCAAAATTAAAGATTTTTCAGGGATTAGAAAAAGAGGTTTACCGTAATTGTTTTTGCCAGTAAACCGCGCCAGTCTTGTCCACAACCTATGCCGGGTATTGCAGTTCAAAAATATAAAGATACCTGGCACTCCAAAATGAAGATAGACTAAATTTTTATTCTGATAATCCCCCAAAAATAGTAGTGTTTCGGTCCAAAAATACGGACCTTCATCAGACACAGAATGGGCTTCCTGCCAGTGATTGACAGGATATTCTTTACTGAGACCTGCTCCACCCACCGACATGTCACTCAAGCGCAATCATTCTGGGGGCGGCCCATGCACATCAACGTGCTGATGATGGTGTGAGAGCAGGAATGTCCATCTGCTCATGTTCCGCCACCGGAAATGAAGGTGCCTACATGAGATATCAGTCATTGTGACCAGCTCCTCAGCCTAAGATATTGCGCAGGCATCATCATTCCCTAGGGGGTGGGCCAGTGCATGCGCCTATGGATATTTTGTCTTTCTCAGTGTCATCAGGTCGTTACTGGCATGCGCTACCCCTGGATTGATGACCCCTTTGTGTAATGTTGCCCAGGGGAGCAGGTCACAGAAGGGTGACTTGTAGTGATGAGCGAGTATACTCGTTGCTCGGGTTTTCCCGAGCACGCTCGGGTGGTCTCCGACTATTTGATAGTGTTCGGAGATTAAGTTTTCATTGCCTCAGCTGAATGATTTACAGCTACTAGCCAGGCTGAGTACATATGGAGCCCCGACCCACCATAAATATAGCAAAAAAAAAAAATCAGAACAGAAATGTGAACCCTTTTTTTGGCAATATTCAAAATGAACTGGCAGAGGAGATCATATTCATAGCAGAAAAGTGATAGATGATATAAAATACGTACCTAGTGATTTTCTTTGCTCATTTTTCTTCTCTTTCAGCTCATTTCCTGGAAGTAAAATCTCCGTGCTGGCAGACTTCCGGACATTAATGCTCAGTGCTGAAAAAGGCACCATTCCCTGAAAGACACATTCGAAAAGTTTTTAGACCTAAAAAGATTTTTTTTTTAGAAAATCAGATTTAATCACAGGTACGAGAATTATTTTACTCATCCAATGGCTATCCTCATGAGTGCTCCAAACTTCTGCCTCCCGACACACTGCTTGCCTGAGGGGTGGTGCACTACTGTAGGACTAACAGGTTGGACCAGCGGCATGGCTGCAACCCCAGACCTGATCGTTGCTGCCTCGGCAGTATGGGAGAAGCGCATGGGAGACTGAAGCTGAAAGTATCCAACATTGTGGCCAACTTCAGAGGAATCCATCTAAGGTTCACAGTTTGCAAGTCCTGCTCTCCTTGCTAGGAAACTGGCCACCTCTGATAGACTGCAAAGGTGGACGGTAACAATAGAATTAAAAATCCCTCCAATATTAAGGATTTTACTTTACTTTACAATTTTAGGCATTTATGGTGATGAGAAAACCCATTTAAAGGAACATTCCAGGTGATAAACTTATCTCAAAGAACAGAAACGATAAGCTATGACCACCTCTTCTGGCCAAGCAACAGACATAGCAAAGAGAATCAATATAAGTGAATTGTAGATCTTTCTGCGATGAAAAAAAATGAACATTTTTAAGATGTTACAAGGCTGGAGCGCTAAGAATGACACATTTTCCAAACTTTCAACATATCCATCTAAGGTAAATGCGTTTGCTGCGACAACTCCACAAAGGTGAACTGCTCTTTGGGGTCTACAGATGTGTTCTTCATTACTTTTACTTTTGGATCAATATATTCTGACCTGATAGGCAACAGAGAGCCATATTTGAAGGAAAAAAATATATGATTTTTGGACACTCTGCTGGGAGAGGTTTCTGATATATGTGTCTGTGTGGGGTTGCCCAGTGCATGTGATGTGAATTGATTTTGCTAGCTTGTTGAACTAATATATTGGATTTCTACAGTCAGATATTGGAGTCTTTAAAGAAATTTGCATAAAAGTGTGTGTAGACCTGTATAAACAAATATGCCTTAATAGTTGATATCAACAGTCAACACCAAAGCAGAGCCAGTGTCAATCATGGCTGGGGGTGCTGTTTCAGCCGCGGGGGCAGAGGGCTGACATTGGGACCGGCTGTCAGTCAGGGCCAGGGGCGGGTTTCCAGCTGCCGCTCAAAGACAGAGCTTTGACTAAACCCACATCAGCGCCGCCCCCATGGCTGAAAAAGAAACGCTGCCAGGGAAAATAAAGTTAATTTTCTCCCCTGCATGCAGCATAACAACGCTATTAAGATTGACCCCATATCTGCATGTTAATAGTGTTTTTTCTGGTGACAGGTTGTATCAAAGCTTTTATTTAGGGAATATATAGGTCATTATGAAGGGAGGGTGAGCAGAGTAACCTGAACCTGTGTATACAGCTGTGTATACAGGAGTCGCGCATCATTGGAATCCGGCCTCTGATGATAAGGAAGCTGTTGTCAATTCTTCCTGTATGGACAGGAAGTACGAGTCTTAAACAGCCCCCAGTGGCCAATGTGAAAATTGCAAGATTACTCATTTTACTTTTAATACACATTGTGATATGAAAAAGAAAACGTTTCCAACATTTTTTTTTTTTAAATATCTGATATACCCCCCTTTAATGCAATGTTCTTTTTCTCTTGTGCTTGAAACAAACGGCGGAATGCAAATCAAAGAACAAAAGTTTTTTTTGTTCTGTAAAAGTTCCAGAGCTGTCACCTAGATAACATAACCTTCCCAGGACGTCAAAAGCAAATGACTAATTCTCCAAATAATCAAGACCTAATTATTTAATTATTGACGGCTCGCGCTGTTTGTTTTTGTCTGCATATCTGTCATTTCAGCCATCCACTAAACTGTATAAACACACCGTCCTTCTGAAAACTCTTTTCTCGAAAAAGGTAACAAAGTATTATACATACCAAGCTGTCAATTGCATTCCGGATCGCACAGAACCATTCTTGTATGGTAACGTCTGCGTCTGACTGTAGAAGAAACTCATTTCCTGATTCTGTTGTGATCTGAGCGGAGAAATTTTATTGTAAGCAAGTGGACTGTTGAAAGATTATTTATTTAGACCAAACATGCCCAATGCCTGGGAATTTCTTTACTTTCATACTAACAAGCCCAAGGAGCCTTCACTTTGAAAATCAATGCAGTTTCTTACAGTCATGATACTAAGTCAAGGGTGGAAACTTTGTAAATTAAACGTAAAAGCACAAAAGAAATATAAACAGGATCTAAGACAATTACATAATACAGTGACATTGATTTTATTTGGCATTAAATAGCTCAGAAACGAATATTTTGGCATGATACTTTCCAGAAGAAACCTGTAAAACAATCAGAAATCTCACATGACTCAGTAGAATTTGTAGAAAGAACTAGTTTACTTTTTATCAGAAATTATTTCATTTTGAGAAAAAAAGAATGCAAGCTCTGTAAAAGGACAACTCCATGTTCCCTGCTATTTATTGCATTAGTGTCCTATTTTGTGGAAAGGAGATCCTTAAATATGGTTCCTTGCATGTACGGTGTCTTTAAGGACACTGGAGCATGGATTGGCAAAGGTTCTGTTTTAGATGGGTGTTGCCCCCTTTTTGAGTCAGGCATCTCACCTTTATTACTTCCTATGAGCAAGTATCAGAACAGTTCGGTATAGGTCATGCTCTACTTTGAGGTCTGCTGACACAGAGAGGTTTAATACTAGAGACAGAATTGTCTCAGTTGGGTACACCTTGACGCAGTGCAATGGTTTTTATGCTTTTTTAAATCAAAATAGTGTTAACCAAGTACCCTGTGTTATTTACATGGACTATTACTATTTATTAGTTTACTTGCTACATTGTATTTGCTCATTTTCTTTTTTTGTTAAGTCTTGTCTGTTAAAGGTTCAGCTACGCATCGCACTTATAACAACATATGGTCCGGCTCATTTGGTTTTGCTTTAGTTTTTTGTACTTTGTACAAACGGCGTGGCTCCCACTTTTTTATCTGGGCATTTTGTCTTTATAGCCTTCTATGGGCAGGTGTCTGAACAATAGAGTCTGGGTCATGGTTTGCCATCTAGTTTCAGGTCTACTGACACATAGAAAGGTTTAACATTTGAGAAAGGACTGCCCTGACTGGGTACACCTTGTCGTGGTGGGATGGCCTTTATGTTTTTTTAATCAAAATAGTGTTGACAAAGTTCGCATTGTTATTTACATGTATTATTCCTATTTACATATATACTTACTACATTTTATTTGTGCATTTTGTTTTTATCTTAAGTTTGGTCTTCTGTTCTAGAGGAAGACTTGCTAGATAATGAAATAGCCTTGTGCACTTTCAAAAACTGTTGAGGTGAACACGTAGGGAAACAGGCTGCTAAAATAATGTAAGCAGTTGCAAACCCCTTTTAGCTTGTCTGTTTAGTGGTCAGTTGTAAGACAAGATAGCTAAGACAGGTGGCTGAACCTGTCTGCTAAGTGCAATCACCTCTATTTGTGAATTACATTGTTACAAGACTTTTCTTGTTGATGCTGGTAACCTTCAAGTTCTGCATCTCAACCCTGATGTGCAACCGCCATGTTTTGTGCCTCAACGCTAATGTCAGCTTGTTGCTCTCAAGAACAAAGTTTATGCCTTAGATCTCCGTCAAAAGTCTCTGACCAACCTACCCAATATCCTACTTGATAAGGGGAAAAGAACCTGATACAGGTGTCTGCAGATGGAGTTCTTTTCCTTTTAGAGAAGATTTTGGTTTGGATTTATATACTAAGTCATGTAGCAAAGACCTTGAAAGCTTCAAAATTGATATATAGGATTGTTTCCTTCAATAAGTGGCAATAGAGACTCAACTCTCTTTCTCTTTAAAGCACCACTCCAGTGGTTTTTTTTAATTATATCACTGGAGTGGTGCTTCTAAACTATGGTTCTTGCTCCTACTCTCATTCTTACCTGCAGCAGTCTTTCCCTTCTATCACCGTTGCTTCTGTTGGTCTCCGGCAGTTTGTAACTTGCCAGTTCACTCCAGGGTTTCAAGGAGAGAATCGGAGGTCACATCTCAATGCAAGTTTAAGAAAGCCTTGTTCTAGCTCTCATAGACTTGCATTTAGAGCTTGAGATGTAACTTATGACTTCCGACCAGTCAGAAGTTGCTATCACAAGATAGTGCCGCGGGACCAAAGAGGTGCTTAAAAAAAAGGTGAACACGCTGGAGAGAGAGTGCAAGTCTATAGCCATGGGCCTTAGATTAGAAGAACCACTACAGCGCTGAAAAAACCCTCACTGGAGTGGTGCTTTGAAGGGGTTATTTGCACCAATTCCATTTAGTACCTGCCAAGCTCTAAGATGGTTTTCTCATCATCATAAATTGTCAAAATTGCAAAGTGGTTGTTAAAATAAGCAACTTAGCATTTTACTTCTTTTTAATAATCCTCTCTATTCTTAAGAACAGAGGGATTTTTTACATCTCCATTCTAAGGTTACTGGCCACCTTTGCAGTCTATTGTGGGTGGTGGTTCTCTTAGGCAAGGTATGCAGTGCTTATAATTAGAGTTGAGAACAATTTCTTAGGTTCCCCGCTTATTTGGCAAGCTATAGCGCTTGCCAAATAAGCTGCAGAGGGAACCCAGATACATGGAGCGCACCAGCTGATCAGTTGATCGCCGTCGCAACTGCATGTGTCATGGCTGTGTCATTGTCACAGCACATGCATAGAGAGCCCAAAAAACAGCTGCGACACATACAGCTACGGCAACGATCAACTAATCAGCAGGTGCGCTCCATGTATCTGGGTTCCCTCTCCAGCTTATTCGGCAAGCGCTATAGCTTGCCAAATAAGCGGGGAACCTAAGAAATTTGCTCAACTCTAATTATAATCTGTTATCTATAGAGCTGGTAAGTGTTGCTCTGAAGCTGGCCAGATCACAGTGCCCCTGTGGTCCTCAGATAATGCCAAGGCAAAGCTACTTGTGATTGCAACATTTGATACCCCCGGAACAAGGCACGGCGCCGAAATGCGTGTTGGGGTGGGTGGCATCGTGGTCCCTCAGGTAATTATATCTACTTTTATTATTATGGGTCATGCTCTCTTGTTACTCATAGGCTATGCTATGGCAATCTTGTGATGAGACTTTATGGTGCTCCTGCATCTCTTACATTTGGTATATATTTATATCCTTATGAAATTTCAGCACAATGCACTGGCACTTTTTTGAGCTGACTATCGGTTTATTATACATGAACTATTGATTGCCTGTTGGGTACTGCTTTGCCACCTTATTTTGGTGAGTCCCTTGTCACTTCCCTGTGATCTCTATTCACTGTCTGTTATCTATTTTTTGCGTTAATAAAATTGTTACTTTTATATGAATTTGGTTCTTCTGGTGCTTTTTGTTCTTTATTGGTTGCCCCCCCCTTGTGATTGCAACATTGTAGAGTGTAAACTATGGGTCATCCGGATGTTCCAAAATGTCACTTAATCAGGAGTTCACCGCCCATTGAGATGCAGGAAGTCTCGAGGCTGGGAAGCAGTGCACTCCTGATCAACAACTCTAATATATAACCACCAACTACTTTGCCTTAATACTTTGTATTTGACCATTAACATGATATGAACACAGACTAAGTCACAATTTTTTGTTACTATAAAGCCACACACCTTTTTATACCAAGACACATCAGGGTTTAAACTAGCTATACATATTAGATGAGTGTTTGCCAAACCTTCCAATTTTGGTTTGACGGTCCAGCTATCTAAAATGTCCAACAAGCATGTGGAAGAATTAGATGTCAGCCAAGCACTCAATTGGGCAACAGATTTCTATGGCCAATTTGGGTAAATATGGTGTTTTGCCTAAATGTTATTCTCCCTAGTCTTCGCTTCCTGCACTATGTTTACTATATTCGAAAAAAAATGGTGCAGGTCCTCTTTAAAGGCCTTAAGAACACATTGTACTCCCTTGGCTTCAGCCTCTATGATCTTTTGCAAATAAACCCTTGAGCATTCCCAGATAAAATGTGATAATGATAGCAATAATCATGATACTAATGAAAAATAAAATCATAGATATGCAAACGATTTGAAGTCACTTACAAAGAGCAGCGTGGTTATCTATCGATACATAAAACCTTTTGTAACATACAGACAGTCTCCGCTCTCTTCCTCACAGATTAGCTGCGCAATGCTATTTTTATCTTTTCAATTTGGCTCCTAATTGTACCATCACATCACAGCTCTGTCAGTCCATATTTTAAGTGCTAAAATTAACACAAATGTAGTAATACTGGAAACCAGGCATGTCGGAGAAAAATATGTTAATATACAAACATGCTATACTGTGAAATGGCTCGTGCCAGTAGACCATTTAACAGTATAGAATAAAATAGGAATTACTGAAGTGCAGAGGTTTAAGCCTCTGTCCTCGGCATAGCTGCATTGTCTTACTATTTGGCACCTATATTTTTAATTTAAATTTATTTAAAAAAAAAAAACCTGAAACAAAAAGTTTTAAAGGTTGCATGAGATTTGCAGATTATGGCACATTGGAGTGTTAGCAGTTTTTGGCCTAACTAGATCTCATGATATGTGCATGCATCAAAGTCATATGGAGTGCTACCGGCGACACTGGTTTTATTTAGAGATGAGCAAATCATTTGAAATTCGAACTCACCAGCTTCAACTAATCTTCCCAAAGAATTTGATTTGTGTTGAAAAAATTTGCTGCAAATTGCGATACTAAAAAGCCTCCAACCGCCAGTAAAAAGGTGCATAACACTCTGAGGTGGACTGTATTGAACTTGTTTTGAGCTATGCAATGATAACAGCCTTAGTAATGTCCAAGTAACTTCTACCTATATGACTGGTGGTAAGCAGTTGTGGTGGTAGTGGTGGTGGTGGTAGTGGTGGACATTTCTCCTTTGAATATAAAAAAAAAATAAAAAATAAAAATGAAAATATATATGGCTTGTCTGTCTTACATGCAGGAAGGACAGCATCTGTGATACACAAGCCTTGGTTTCAGGATTTTGTTTTAGTGACAAAATTAGCACTGAGGGGTTTAATACAGCCCCTCCTTTTTTACAGTGTGTGAAGAATAAAACAAAATGCAGCTATTCAGGTGCTGTTACTGCAGTATATCAAAAATCAACCAATTTACAGTAACTTTGAGTGACTAGACAGCTACAGCAGTTCCTACAGATTATTTGATTATTATTTACAGACTGAGACTCACTATATTTTAAGTTTCCTGCAGCACTGAAATCGTACACCAAAGTCAGAATAGTAATTTTTTCCCGTAAGTGGAATGAGCTTTGCACTCTGACCTCCTATCACGACATTGTGCAAACAAACAATGTTGCTTCTTGACCTAACCTCATCTTTTAGTTTGGCTTTGATACCCCCTCTGATTGGCTGTGGAAGGCCATGTGATGTGATAGCTGCAAAACTTTTTTTGGGGAATCCTGCCTGGTTGGCCATTAGCACGTTCTCGAGTCTTCAGAAATGTGGGAAATGTTGCAGGCAATTTCTTTTTTTTTTGGCCAATCCTCAAGAATTGAATCACTAATTTAGGAGGACCTGTGAATTTCAGGACATTGGACTCAGAGCCATTCCTCCACGGTCCGATCAGCTCGTCTCCAAGTTTTATTTAGTCACAAACTATTGCAGTTAGACTTTGTGATCTCGAACGAGGTCATTTTACCACATAGTGAGGTCAAGGGGTATAAAATGTAACCTTGAAGCCCCAAAACAAAACAATGGGACCAACTTTAGTAGCATGGGGAGCAAAGGAATTATAGAGGTACATAATAAATGGGGGCAGGCAATGTATCTTACATAACTGTTGGCCAGATGATCTTACAGTAGATAGTCATTTTAATTGACTCCCTCAAACTAATGCAAGGTTGATTTGGCACTGGGAATCAAGTGAATACAAGTATTCAAATTTCACTTGCCTGATCACTCTCCTGACAGATTTGGGAGGCCCCCATATGCATTGGATTCTCAGCTGGTTCTACCTTATTTGGCTGGTATCGCAGACTTGCCTCTAGTGCATATGAGGGCCTTTAGACTCAGAAGGCATCTGGTTCTCCATAATAATATCAGATGTGTGTTTTTACAGATAGAGCTACAAATGTTCCCTTTACCTTCACTTGGTCTTAGAGTGAAATAGTAAAATTGTGTGTTGAATCAGCTACAGATGTCTCCTCCTATATCTTTTTTTTGGTTCAATACTTCTTGAGATGAGACATGTAAAATTGCCAGTTTAGAAAAAAAACATGATTTCGGGATACTGTGTCGGGAGTTGGTTGTGCTGTATGTGTCTTTATATGACCTACATTCATTCTCTGAATCCCTCCTCCCTCTCACAGACATAAGTTCCATACACAATGCGGATGACGCTGCCGCTTTATATAACACCACAATAGCTGTAGCTTTGGAATCTGCTGCCCCACTTACACATACCAAAGCTCGCAAAATCAACAGACAGCCCTGGCACACCAGCCTGACCAAAGAACTGAGGCGAGCTTCCAGGGCTGCTGAGCGCAGATGGAAAAGATCCCACTCCAACGACCACTTCATCGCATTCAAACAGTCCCTCGCTACTTTCAAGACCACACTCGCCACAGCTAAACAAACCTGCTTCTCATCTCTCATATCCTCCCTGTCTCACAACCCTAAACAGTTATTCAACACCTTCAATTCTCTCCTCCGTCCCCCAGCACCTCCTCCCTCCCCACTTATCTCCGCTGAAGACTTTGCCTCATTTTTCAAGCAGAAGATTGATAACATCAGAGACAGTTTTGGTCCTTCCTCCTGACTTCCCAGCCCTCCACCTCCAAAACCAACTTCTCCACCATTACAGAAGATCAACTCTCCACTCTACTCTCAAGATCGCATCTCACCACCTGTGCACTTGACCCGCTCCCATCCCACCTCATCCCAAACCTCACCACAGTCTTCATTCCAACCCTAACCCATCTCTTCAACCTATCACTAACAACTTGTGTTTTCCCCTCAAGCTTTAAACATGCCTCAATCACACCTATCCTCAAAAAGCCCTCTCTTGACCCATCCTCTGTATCTAGCTATCGCCCTATATCACTTCTCCCTTATGCCTCCAAACTACTGGAACAACATGTCTACCTTGAACTGTCCTCCCATCTCTCTTCTTGCTCCCTCTTTGACCGCTTACAATCTGGCTTCCGGTCACACCATTCCACTGAAACTGCCCTAACTAAGGTCACCAACGACCTCTTAACCGCCAAGAGCAAGCGACACTACTCTGTTCTCCTCCTCCTTGACCTGTCGGCTGCCTTTGACACAGTGGACCATTCCCTATTATTACAGACCCTCTCATCCCTTGGCATCACAGACTTGGCCCTATCCTGGATCTCATCATACCTAACAGACCGGACATTCAGCGTCTCCCACTCACACACCACCTCCTCACCTCGCCCCCTATCTGTCGGAGTCCCACAAGGTTCAGTCCTTGGGCCCCTGCTCTTCTCCATTTACACCTTTGGCCTGGGACAGCTCATAGAATCTCATGGCTTTCAGTTTCACCTCTATGCTGATGACACACAGATCTACATCTCTGGACCAGATATCACCTCCCTACTAACCAGAATCCCTCAATGTCTGTCCACTATTTCATCCTTCTTCTCCACTAGATTTCTGAAACTTAACATGGACAAAACAGAATTCATCATCTTTCCCCCATCTCATGGCTGCCCACTCTCCCCAGTCCCACAAGCTCGCTGCCTCGGGGTAATCCTTGACGCTGATCTCTCCTTCAAACCACATATCCAAGCCCTTTCCACTTCCTGCCGACTTCAACTCAAAAATATTTCACGAATCCGTTCATTCCTCAACCAAGAATCTGCAAAAACCCTAGTCCATGCCCTCATCATCTCTCGCCTTGACTACTGCAACCTCCTGCTCTGTGGCCTCCCCTCGAACACTCTCGCACCCCTCCAATCTATACTAAACTCTGCTGCCTGACTTATCCATCTGTCCCCCCACTATTCCCCGGCCTCTCTCCTCTGTCAATCCCTTCACTGACTCCCCATTGCCCAGAGACTCCAGTACAAAACCCTAACCATGACATACAAAGCCATCCACAACCTGTCTCCTCCATACATCTGTGACCTCGTCTCCCGGTACTTACCTACACGCAACCTCCGATCCTCACAAAATCTCCTTCTCTACTCCTCTTATCTCCTCTTCCCACAATCGTATACAAGATTTATCTTGCGTATCAGCCCTACTCTGGAACCCTCTACCACAACACATCAGACTCTCGCCTACCATCGAAATCTTCAAAAAGAACCTGAAGACCCACCTCTTCCGACAAGCCTACAACCTGCAGTAACCACCGATCAACCAAACCGCTGCATGACCAGCTCTATCCTCACCTACTGTATTCTCACCCATCCCTTGTAGATTGTGAGCCTTCGCGGGCAGGGTCCTCTCTCCTCCTGTACCAGTTATGACTTGTATTGTTTAAGATTATTGTACTTGTTTTTATTATGTATACCCCTCCTCACATGTAAAGCGCCATGGAATAAATGGCACTATAACAATAAATAATAATAATAATAATAATATGGCCACCCAGTGGTTGTGATGGGAGTTGCAGGGCTTTGCTAGGATACCACAATAATATAATCAATTAGTATTGAGGTTTTGGAGGCTTTAATGAACAATAGACACATCTTTACCATTATAGGGAGCCGGCTAGTATTAAAGTTCCTCGGAATAGGTAAGATAGTGAGCTTGTGATGTAACTTCTGACTTCCGGTCAGTGAGAAGTTGCACTCACAAGATGGACTGGAGCGATGCCGAAGACGCCAGATGGTGAGTATATGACAGGGGACTTATATCTACTTTGCCACTCCAGGGCTGAAAACCCCCACTCTGATTGCCATTTATTTGTTTGGCGTTGTCTTCAGGAGCAAACTGCTTCTTTGCCTGCCAGCTTCCTGTTTTCTGGTGCTCTCCTAAAGATTGACAATTCAGATCAAGCAGCATGGTTGTGCTCCTGGTCTGAAGTGTGCGTGCTCACACGCCGCTTGCACCTTGCAGCCTCTGCAGAATGGGAAGAGCATGGAATCTGGCCAAATCCAAGGATCCGGCCTCCTTCAGAGCATCTCAGGAGCAAAGAGCTCCTTGCCTAGGAGACAGTGAGGAGCCAAAAACCTAGGAAACGAGCAGCAAACCATAGAACTAAAAATATTTTGAACACAAAGTAAACTGCAAAGTTGCTCGTTTTCACTAGCATTTTGCAATTTTGCCTAATTATGAGGATGAGACAACCCAAGAATGTGCTATGAGAAAAAGAATTTTACATTTTTTGGCATATTAAAAAAATCACAAAGTCCTGAAATCTTGCAGTTTTTTAATGAGGTTGCTGAGCCACATAATACGCTGACACTTCCTGGTCTGTACACATCACTTTTCAGTAGTCATCTCATTAATATTAAGAGGATAAAGGTGCCGTTTTATCAAAGACAATTCCATTGGCTGCCCATATCCCCTGCAGCGGCCACACCAAATAATACGGTATAACGTGGCCAATCATATAAAAGGTCATTCACTTAAAAGGGATTGTTTGTGCAGACGAGTTATAAACTATCCTGATGACTTATAGATTGGCGCAGGTCTGTCTGCCAGGACGTATCGGTAGAATGTTGCACTTTTATTCCCATTTAGGATAGCGCAGCAGTGCACATGATTGACTGCCACTCCATTCATTCCCTTTGTGCCTGCCGAGCATTGCGCACGGCTTTTTCTAGCAGGACCATAGATAATGAGTGGAACGGTGGTCGGGCATGTGCTTCTTTCTAAATCGAGATAATGGGGATAAACATGCTGCTTTTTGCTGGTCCCAGTACTCAGTCCCGACCAATCTATAAGTTATCTTCATTGCACAATCCCTTTAACACATAGAAAGACTGGTGTTAGGGTATGTGCACACGTCCGGATTTCTTGCAGAAATTTCCTGAAGAAAACTGGAAATTTTCTGCAAGAAATCCGCATTTTTTTTTTGCGTTTTTTTTCCATTTTTTTCGCGTTTTTTTAGCATTCTGCAAGCGTAATTAGCTTGCAGAATGCTAAAGTTTTCCAAGCGATCTGTAGCATCGCTTGGAAAACTGACTGACAGGTTGGTCACACTTGTCAAACATACTGTTTGACAAGTGTGACCAACTTTTTACTATAGATGCTGCTTATGAAGCATCTATAGTAAAAGATAGAATGTTTAAAAATAATAAAAAAAATAAAAAAAATGCTTATACTCACCCGCAGACAGCTGATCTCCTCACCGGCGTCCGTTCCGTATAGATGGTGTGCGCGCAGGACCTTCCATGACGTCACGGTCACGTGAGCGGTCACATGACCGGTCTCGACCAATCACAGGACCGTGACGTCATCGGCAGGGTCCTTCACCGCACACCAGCTACAGGAACCGAACGGCAGCGTGCAGCGGTGAGGCGGGAACACTGCGGGGGACATCGAGGGTGAGTATAGGACTATTTTTTATTTTAATTCTTTTATTTTTGACCAATTATATGGTGCCCAGTGCGTGGAGGAGAGTCTCCTCTCCTCCACCCTGGGTACCAACCGCACATAATCTGCTTACTTCCCGCATGGTGGGCACAGCCCCGTGCGGGAAGTAAGCAGATCAATGGACTCCTAGGTGTGCGGAATCCCTGCAATTCCGCATTTTTAATGAACATGTTGCTTTTTTTTCCGCGATGTGATTTTTTCGCGGAAAAAATCGCAACATTTGCACAAAAAATGCGGAATACACTGTAAATAATAGGAGGCATATGTTAGCGTTTTTTTCGCGTTTTTATCAGTTTTTATAGCGAAAAAACGCGAAAAAAACGCTAAAAATCCTGAACGTGTGCACATGGCCTAAAGGGTCGAGTTTCCCCCTCTGCACAGGGGGAATCTCGGGCCATCTCCGCTGTGGTCTCCCATTCTTCTCCTGCCACAGTAGAGCCTGCTCAGCGGAGACGTCGGTCCCAGCGTCTCGCTCAGGCTGACTCTGTACAAAGAGTTACTGCTGCTTCTCCTGCTTCTGCCATTGAAGCCAGTGTTGGGCAGCGGCGAGCAGATGCTTCTGGGACTAAGTCCTGCTTTTCCCATTCTGAGCATGCCCAGAGTAAGATCTCTCAGTGGAGATCGAGGGTCACATGTTCAGATACTGCAGTCTAATCTATTGGTCCTTCTAGGAAGGTCCTGTAGGTGCGCAGGCTCTGTAGCAGCCTCTCATTGGTCTTCCTAGGAAGGTCCTATATGTGCTGCAACTATTTAAGGCTCGCATGGCCGCACGGCCTTGCACTAGTGTCTTTCTAAAGTTATGTGCTTTGCGCCAGTGTGGTCATGTGAGTGTGTGTTCAGGGACCCGGCTGAAATAAGCCCCTAGAATGCTGGCACCTCCGGCGAGGAGATTGTGTGTGTATGTATTCAGGGACCTGGCCGAAATAAGCCCTTAGAATGCTGGCACCTCCGGCGAGGAGTTGTGTGTGCATGCATGACCACGGACTGCTCTCGTTTGGGTAGTTAGCCTGTGCCTCTGTGAAGTCAAACAGGACACAGAGCTTTGCTTTCTCGGCTACTCTGTGAAACTAACAGAGCTGGTTCATACCGCCATATAGTGCCGCCGTTTACTAGCAGCAGGTTCTCCTGCACGGTGGACCTCGGGCTGCGAACGCATCTACTTCAATAAAACATTTATATTTACCCGGTGCGTTCCGCTAGCCCTAACAACTGGGACCAACAGGATGACAGTCACCACTTGTTATTAGCATCAGTTCACTCTTGCTTTTAGAGAAATGCCCTGAGCAGTTAACCCTTTCTATTTTGCCCATGAACCCTAATTGGGTAGCAAAAATGAGACAACCCCGTTTTCTGAAGGATCTCGCTCTTACCAATGTTATTCTATGGAGCCGTACACACGTCCGACTTTTTTCTCTGTCTGAACGGTCCAGCCCAAAAACGAAAATAAATCACAGTTTCCACGATTTGCTTGATAGAATCAGATTCATGTTTATGGATCCGTGTAAAAATATCGGACCGCGCTCAGATGACATCAGGGTACAGTTCGATTTTCACAGACAAAGGACAAAGGTGTAAAACTTTTTTTTTTTCTTTCTCTCCACCTTTGAGAAAATCTGATCAGAGCGTGGTTAGCACAATCGAACCTATTTTTTCTCGGATGGAGGGAAAGCGGTCGTCTAACCCCCAACCTTATGCAAATAAAGTTTGAGTCATTTTAATTTAACCCTTTTGATTTGAAAATGATTTGATCAGGCATAGCAGAGTTAAACCGAATGCAAACGGTGACCATATAATCTAAAGGATTGCCGTCATTTCTTTCCTATACATCTGAAGTGTCGCTCTCCTTCTTCAACGTAGCTTTTAAAGGCTGCTACTGCTCTCTACAGTTTGAAAGCCTCCACTTCTTAATTACATATGGTAATTCACTTTGTATCAGTCAAAGACGGTCTGTAGCTTTTTTTTTTTTGGCTGCTAAATCCCTTTTTTCTTTTTTTTTTTTCTTTAGTGTTTAGATTCCTTTAGCTTACTTTTATATATTGACTCCACTGTTTTCTCTGATAAATGAGCCTTGGAACGGTTCACTAAAGCATATTTGCACTTTGTACTAGGGAAATTTCAACACCCTTGGGGAAAGACTTCAGTGGAAGCTGTTAGCTTTTGAGTCTGAGCTTGTGATTGACCAATTTGTGATCATAGACGTAAATGATCTATAACTGACAACAAGAGCAAATAGTGAAGCCTTGAAATGTTCTAGAGGCTCGGGCGCCTCGTTCTGTGACCGTACTTGGGCGAGCTACATAAATATCAGGAAAACAAATGTGCACGAATGTGAGACATCACAGAAGTGTCAGCTCGGATTTCAATCATGATCTCCGCTGCTTAAATTGCTTTTGAAAGTCCTTCTTAGTACACGTCGGACTTGAGGCATAAATAGGCTTTTTTTTTTTGCAATCCTAAATTTTTAGCAAAATAAAAGTAGGGTGATAAAAATTGAAAAGGGGGTACAAACTTTTTTTTTTTAATTAGAGCTTTATGACAAAGATTTGTGATTATGAAATGTAAACCTCCTTTCTATTGTATTCCGGTTCTCTGAATTCAGCCAGCAGAATGTTTATAATGGAAGGTTACGTGTAATTCTAGATTTTTACTATTACTCCAAATATCATATTTTATATTAAAATCTTATAGACTCGAGTAGTGATTTCCAATTTTTTTTTTGTATAAGGCTGATGATTAAATTTTTATTTTTTAATTTGTGATTTTTTTTATTTAGTATTTTTTTCTAGATTTTATGTCCTATAATATTTTTTTTTTATTTCTATAGCATCAGCATATTCTGTAGCACTTTATACGTATTTCAACCATTAACAAGAGGAATGATGGCCCTGCTCACAAGCTTTCAATCTATGAATGAATAAGAGGGGGACACAAAAGGTAAAAGACTATTTGCTGTGTGTGATTCAGTCATCAATAGATAGGGGTATTCAAATAATGGTGCATGAATCGGTCACCAGCAAGTGTCTGTATAAGTGCAGATATAAAGTGCTACTGATTGCATGGAGAGTGTAGGAACCAATGAGAGAAAGGACCAGATTCTTAGGGAATAGCTAGATTAGTGAAGGGAGTCTAAAGAAATGCGTTTTTAGAGTAAACTTAATATTGTCCAGGGTAGTGCATTCTAAAGAAATGAAGCAGCACAAGAGAAGTCCTGGAGATGGGAGTAGGAGGTTTGGATTATAGAGGATGTTCGTATTAGGTCGTTAGTGGAATGGAGAGCATGGGTAGGGAGGGACAGAAATGTGTAGATGTAGGGCGGTGCAGAACTGTTGAGAGCTATCATGAGAGAGCAACGTTAATATTGTACTTTGTAGCTGATGGGTAACTAGTGCAATGGCTGGCATAGGGTACAGGCATCAGTATAGTGGCTGGACAGAATTATGACCCTAGCTGCCACATTCTGTATAGACTGGAGAGTGTAGAAAGAGGGAGGCCGATTAGTAGAGAGTTCGAGCAGTCCAAATGAGAGTGAATCAAAGCAACAGAAAGAGTTTTTTGCAGAGTAAAAATGAAGAAAATGTCAAATTCTTGAGATGTTTATGAGGTGCAGGTGGCATGAACAATCAAATGATCAGAAATAGGGAGTGAAGGAATGATCTGAGTCAAATATATCCCCAAGACAGCGAGCATGTTGCCTGGGAGATATGATGGAACCATCTATGTAGATGATATCAGATTTACCTTATTTTTCGGACTATAAAATGCACTTTTTCCCAAAAAAAATTTGGAGGAAAATGGGGGGTGCGTCTTATAGTCTGAACACAGTGGTATAACAGCGTCCCTTGTTCAGGGAACCAGCGGAGGCAGAGGTGTGGTGATGCTGAAGCTCGGTGTGGGTGGTGGGCAGTGTGAAGTGCATCATTCGTTTCCCTGCGGCCATCTTCCTGAAGCTGTGACCCGCCAGAGGTGGCGCGTGCGTAGATTGAGATCTTGGCTGACCTCTCACGCTCCATTCTCCTGAGGTTGTGGGCTTGAGATCTCGACGGCCCTCGGCTTCAAGAAAATTGTCGCCGGAGGCCACTCGCGCTCAGATTGAGATCTTGGCTGGCATTTTCCTGAAGCTGTGGGCCACCGAGGTCTGAATCTGCACACGTGCGGCCTCAGGAAGATGGCCGATGAGAAACCGGCGATGCACTCGGCTCTGCACGCCTTTGACACCAGGCCGCGTCATCATCACATTTCTGCATCCTGATGAAGGGACTCTGCCTCACTGCCGACACCAGACTTGAAGCTCCGCACCCCTGGGATTCCCTGGATCACTGCAGCATTGCCCCACTTCAGCCGCTGCCATCTTCCAGAGGAAGGAATCATGCCTACTGTGACCCCGCTCTACCACCGCCAGCCTTCAGGTAACATACCTTAAATTCGGACAATAAGAAGGACCCCCATCTTATAAAATTCTTTTTTCTGCTATTTTCCACCCCAAAATTTGGGGTGTCTTATGGTTCAGTGCATCTTATAGTCCGAAAAATACGGTAAAGGGAGGAAACACAAGAAGTTCAGTTTTAGAAAGATTCAGTTTTATAAAAAGGAAGGACATAATGTTAAAGACAACGGACAATCACTGGTACTTTGTAGTAATGTGGCGGTGATGTCAAGAGAAGATGTGCATAATTGTCTGGTAAATCAATTATATCCTCAGGTGCTATGCCGACAAGAGGTCACAATCACTTAGAATGACGTGAAGCATTTTCCTGTATTCTACAGCTCACAGATAAGGAAAAAGCTGCACCCTGGACACTTGACCAGAGGATCTCAGGATATCACAGAACCCACTTTCAGAAAAACCAGATTCAAGAATGACCTATATGAACATGTATACATATCTAAAGCTTATACTGGGTATATACTGCATCTGTGCCCAGTGTCAAGCAGACACATTCTATGCGCCCTGCAATGGCCATGGTCCAGATGGGTAACGTGACATCCGACCACCATGAAGACTCATTGTAAAAAACATTCCGGATGGTAATCGAATGACAGTGGGCCTTTGCATTTGTAAGCGCAGTCTGCTGTTCATTTTTGCAGTAAAACAAAGGGTATCTAGATGCATACCTGCCAGATGGAGGTCATTTTGGTTTCCACATGGGGGAAACACAACCATAGAGCTGGGAAATGGTAACAATAAAAAGGAGAGTTCATTGCATTTTTAGTTAAAAGAAAAAAAAGGGGGTTTGGTACCGTGTTAGCCAGTTGAAAAAAAGAAAGCTCTGAGTGGGAAAAAAATAATCTTGTAGTTATGAAACCTTTTAATGGCAAACAAAATCAAAATACCGTAAATGACGTTACAAAGCAAGCTTTCGAGACATCTTAGGAAGAGACTTAAGAAGTCTCAAAATTTTGTTTTGTTGGAATTTATATTGTTTTTGTTAGCCATTAAAAGGTACAAGATTATCTTGTTTTTCCCACTCAGAGCGTTCTTTTTGCATTTTTAAACATGATATACCAAGATTTTAGAAAGATAAATATGCCAAAAGTTATAAATTAGTGATCATTTATGTTTTAAAAAAAATCCAAAAAGTTCAGCCTTTTCCAACATGTCTCAAAAGAACGAAAACACAATTCCAACTTTGCATGTGTGTCAAAATCCGCTCATCCTCTTCTATTTTCTACACTTGACAAGTATTCCTTTGTTTAGTTATGATTTATAAAATTACTAAAATAAGTGGGTTTTTTTAGAGACAATGCTAGACATATGCACTTTAAATAGGCATACATTTTAAAAAAAAAATATGGGTCAGATCATCCCTGCTACTCTTCAACTAAGGTGTGAACCTAGCCTAAAATGTAACAATTTCACATTTCAGCACCAAGTTTTAGAAAGGGGTACCAGGAATGGGGAAAAAAGTTGACAAATTGCTCAAGTGAATCCCACTTAAACCAAGTATATTCAATTATACCAAATTTATTGCAACAATGTTCTTGTTGACATAGACTAAGTGTGAACAGGTGCTGAACCTAAAGTCACCAACTCTTATGTAGTCAAGCAAGTAAGGCAGCACACTGTAGCGCTGAAACATGCAAACTAGAAATATGAAAAATTAGAGCGTTTAGCGCATAAAAATGGCCAATTTTATGTGTACCTGGTAGCCACTTTACGGCATCTCTCTCTCTCTTTAATTACAGCAGGTCCATTACCCCTCCACAGAGAGTGAGAATGCTAGTCTAAGAAGAGGTTTTCATAGGTACCCATTCAGATGGAGACGTTTATTCTCAGCGAGGAAAGGAAAGCGTAGGACCTGGTATAAGAGAGATGCCGTAAAGTGGCTACCAGGTACACATAAAATTGGCCATTTTTATGCGCTAAACGTTCTCATTTTTCATATTTCTAGTGCAGTAATGCAGTTCAATTTTCGTGTTTCATGTTTGCATGTTTCAGCGCTACAGTGTGCTGCCTTTTTTGCTTGAATGTTCTTGATAAAGTTACCAGATTCTGAATTAAGTTGAGTCCACATCTTGCAAATACCATACAAACATTTTTCTTTTTTTGCAGTTTGTTTCTCGGTTTTGTGATGCGAAATCCCTCCGTGCATTGGTCCACAGTGTCTCCTATAGACATCAGGTCTCACTGGGTGATATCACTTGCTCCTTTCACTCAATTATCCTGGTTCCCCTTTCTTAGCTATAGGCAACTGTATTAGTTAATTAGTGCTAATGTGGATATCTATCGTTTCACAGCACGCTGAAAAGCGACATGTCATTGAAGCAGAGGGGGTAAATCCATTGGGATGTCAACTGCTGCTCAGCCAAGCAAATACCAATAATTGGTGAAAACAATATTCATATGGAATTTAAAACAACAATAGAATTTATAATTATCAGCTGTGAACGTTGTGTGCGGGATGAGTTATTTTATTGCCTTTTTTTGGCTATTATACTGTATGTTACGCATGCTCCAATGTGGCTACATACCGTAGTGCATACATATGGGATCAATTATCTGCATGTAAGTAATCACAGAAAATCATTATGACTGTATCAGCTCTAGGACGACTAAAATGACACATGAAGGAGCAAAAACATCAATTTATTTAACATATTTTGATAACGTGCAGAATTACATTCCAAAGTTCCATGGAGTAAGTCCTACGGAGAAATGCGAGACACAAACGCATCCTCTTTATCAAGAACAGTAACAACAGTGACACCTTCAGTTTATAACAGAATGAACCAAGAAAAGCTAAAAAAGAGAGGAAAAAAGAAAAGACCTAAATCTAAATATATTATATATATGAAATAATCTTAAATGCATTTACCTGTATTAGTTCTTTCCCCAAACACAAATATAACACTTGCAGCCATTGTTTTAGATTTTTACAGAGTACAAAGTAGATGTATAAGATTCAAAGAATAAGGGCGCAGTCAAGCAGCCGTATAACATGGAGGACGATCTCATGCTTGGACGAGTCGGAGGTTCTCTTGAAGTGAATGTGACAACTGTATAGAAATACCGTCCATCATGTTCGGGTCAGGAGAGCCGACGGCCAGTCCGAGCATTGCGATGCGATCGTCATATGTGTTCGGACGCAGTTAGACGGCCCTATAACATGGACAACGATCTCATGCTTTGACGGGTCGGTGGCTCTCCTGACCCAAATATGATAGCTGTATAGAAATACCGGAAGCCATGCTCCGGTCAGGAGAGTTCGAGTTCCCCGGCTCCACCTAATTTTCAACAAAGAGTTGGCTTGAGCACAAATACATTTATTCGAGTCTGAATGCTGGAAAGTTTGTAATGTCTTGGAAAATATATGTGAGAGAGAGAAAGAATCAAATTGACTATAAGAGCTTACACTCTATAGGAGAAAGAGTGAGAGATATAGAGATCCACGCTGATGAAAAGAGCTTATATTATATAGCAGTGGATCCCATAGACCCCTCCATATATAGCAGAGACTGAAAGCGAGAGAGGACATCTCTGACCATAAGAGCTTGCACTCTACAGAAGTTAGAGGACGAGGGTGACCATCAGAGCTTACAGTCTACAGAAGGGACAGGACAAGTGTGACCATCAGAGCTTATACTCTACAGGAGAGAGAGGGGACGAGGCTGACCATAAGAGCTTACACTCTACAGGAGAGAGAGAGATCCACGCTGACCAAAAGTGCTTACACTACACAGCATGAGGATCCCATTGATCCCTTCGTCTATAGCACAGACAGAAAGCGAGAGAGAGAACCTTGCTGACCATAAGAGCTTACACTCTACAGAAGAGAGAGAGGACAGGGCTCACCATAAGAGCTAACACTCTACAGGAGAGAGAAAGGATGAGGCTGACCATAACAGCTAACACTCTACAAGAGAGAGAGAGAATTACCCAATGACACTGTCATACAAACTGTTCTCCACTGGGAGTCACTAATTTATGATGGCCCCAGTATTGACCACCACTGTACAAGGTATGATAATCCGATAGATGTCATAGCTGCAGGGAATTATGGGGAGGCCACGGGGCAAAAATACATTAACCCAGTCTCTGATGCTTCAGCAGGGTGGGAAATGGTGTTAGACAATTTATTTTTGCAAACCACGAATTGAATTTCAAAGTTTACGAATTCACGAGAAATCATGAATTTTAGCAAATTTGACTCTACCACAATGCTCCACGGATCGATCTGATCTCTATTATCTTCACTTAATCCATGTAAAGCAGGTATGGGCCATGTGATTGACCTGATATTTTATGTAATATATCCAAAAATAAATAATCAGTAAAATGTATGAACCCCATCTGGGATTCCATTTAACAGCGTCCAAAACCTGGTCAACCAAAAGGTTTATCAAAAATGTGCATACTGTGTGTTATATTGGATATGGATTTGGCAACATTTTTGGAGTGAGAAATGGCACAAACAGTCCAAACTGCGCCAGATCTGTTACATCTGTAGCATCTGGCACTCCATTCTTTCAACAATAGGTATCCTAATTATAATTAGGAGCACGCGGCCCAGATTTTATTCTAGAAATGAATTGTCAAAACTTCAATCAGCCACCACCCAAACTGAAAAAATCTTTGTGTTGACTTCTATATATAATTATGTTTCATTGTGTAATTCTTTAATATGAAATTAAATGGTACCAGATGAATCAAAACAATAGTCTCCCTGCAGTCAGTACATTGATGGTGAAGCGGTGTCATTTTTCATGTGACCATATCAACACTGGGTATTTTGTGTCATGATCAGCCACCTTTTGGTTTTAGGTGAATAAAGTTTTGACGTTGCAACTCACTATACGGAAACTCCTAAAAGGACATTTACTAGATTTGTTTGCACAGGACTAAGACTGTAAACATGCCTGTGTCCCCCCCCCCAAAAAAAAAAGTTCCACGGCAGCGGTCCACAGGTTGCGTCTGGTATTGCAGCTCAGTCCAATTCCCTTTAATGTAAAGTAACTGAGATGCAATAGCAGTCACAACCGATGGACAGGTGTGCTGCAAGTTTTAGAAGAGGCCATGTTTTTCTCATACTGTACACTCCTTTTTGTTAGAAGTCCCTAAAAGTGGAAAAAAAAAGTTAAACTTTTTCCAATGTTTTTAGCACCCAAGTTATTCGTTGTAGCTCATATGTTAATGGACCATTGGAAAATGTGCAAACCACTTCCTGTTTGCTGATGAGTTAATCAGTCATCTATCATTCATTTTTCAGCAGCTCATCACAGAAATATCAGATTCTTCCATTCACTTAGGCCATTGGAGATTTTTTTCCCCCCGATTTTACAGGCTCTTCCACACTTGCATCTTTCCAGAGCCCATACCCAGCGTGATCAGGGTCAAACACAGACAGGAGAAGCCCCTGTGCAAGAATAATATATGGGGTTTTTCAATTGAATAGCTCATCATAAGGAACAATTCAACTTGTTTTGGATGTTGTAGAGTGGCCCCGCACCTCTTTGGCTCTTGTGCTTACTGAACTTGTTGCACCAATAGAATATCCCCCCGTCTGTGTTAACGGCACATTTCTGCAACACGTACAAGAAACTGATGCTTTCCTGAAGGTTTCAGAAATACAGGGAATATTTGTGGACTCTGTTGGAATTCTGGCAAATATCCTCCATTCCGGGAGGGTTTTAAGTATTAAGCCTCATGAACACAAGACCTACACAGCAGTTCAAGATGTCCATAATGTTTAGCACACTCAGGCCGTTGTCACACTTGTGAGTTCAATGCGAATCTCTCGCATCAAGTACCAGCACTGCTGCCGGCACTCGGGACGGAGAGTGCGGCTGCATGTATTTCTATGTAGCTGAATGCTCCATTCCCGAGTGCCGGTGGCAGTGGCGGGACTTGATGCGAGAGTTTCTCGCATTGAACTCGCAAGTGTGACATCGGCCTTGTAGTCACATCGTTAGTACAAAAAAACAATAACAAAAGAAACTTGCATTAGATATTAAATAAAAATACTTTATGGGATTGGTCATATGTTGTCAGTTGCGTAATATTGCCCCACTCGTGCTGTGCTACCTTTAGAAAGAAAATGTACGATATAATAGATATATATATATATATTGTATTATATTATATCTCTCATGGCTGACAGTGTTAGTACCCTTGAAATTGTTCCAGAAAATAAAGTATTTCTCCCAGAACGTTATTGCAATTACACGTTTATTTCCTTCGTGTGTATTGGAACAACATGAAAGCAAGAAATGAAAAAAAGGCAAAATGGACATAATTTCACACAAATCCCCCAAAATGGGCCTTGTCAAAATTGTTGGTACCTTTCCAAAATTGTGGGTAAGCAACTTGTTTCAAGCATGTGATGCTCGTTCAAGCTCACTTGTGGCAAGTAACAGGTGTGGGCAATATGAAAATCACATCTGAAACCAGATATAAAGGGGATAAGTTGACTCAATCTTTGCATTGTGTGTCTGTGTGTGCCACGCTAAGCATAGAGAGCAGAAAGAGGAGAAGATAACTGTCCGAGGACTTGAGAACCAAAATTGTTGAAAAATATAAACAATCTCAAGGCTACAAGTCCATCTTCAGAGATGTTGATGCTCCTTTGCTCATGGTCCGCAACATAATCAAAAAGTTTACAACCCATGACAATGTAGCTAACCTGTCTGGATGTGGACTGGAGAGAATAATTGATGAAGGGTTGCAACACAAGATAGTCCAGATGGTGGATAAACAACCCCAATCAAGTTCCAAAGAAATTTAAGCCATCCTGCAGGCTCAGGGTGCATCAGTGTCAGAGCAAACTATCTGTCAATATTTGAATTAAATTAAATGCTATGGCAGGAGACATAGTAGGACCCAACCACTGAAAAAACTAGACTGCAGTTTGCCAAAATGTATGTGAGTAAGCCAAAATCCTTCTGGGAAAGCGTCTTGTGGACAGATGAGACAAGGAAAAAGCTTTTTGGTAAATTACATCATTTTACTGCTTACTGAAAACTAAATAAGGCCTACAAAGAAAAGAATACAGTTGGGAGTAGGTGCCTTCAAATATGAGAGACCTGGAGCAGTTTGCAAAAGAGTGGTCCAATTCCAGTTGAGAGGTATAAGAAGATTATTGATGGTCATAGGAAGTGATTGATTGCAGTTATTTATGCTAAAGGGTGGGCAACCAAATATTAAATTCAGGGCGCCAACAATTTTGACATGTCCATTTTTTTAATTGAAATTTTATGTCCAATTTGCCATTTCTTCTGGTTTTTTTGTGTTGTTCCAATGCACACAAGGGAAATAAACCTGTATAGCAAAACATGTGTAATTGCAATATTTTTTTCAGAACAGTTTCAAGGGTGCCAACACTTTTGGCCATGACTGTACATATACTGCATTTATATAAGGTATAGCTATAAGCCTTTCATTTACGACTCTTTTAGAGACCCAATTCTTAAAGAGAAACTGTCATGTCCGAAATCTCTATCAACCTGCAGATAGGTTAGTAGTACTGTGAAGCTTTCCTGTGAAAGCATTACTGCTGGAAGAAAATTAACTTATTTCCTACAGGGAGTTATCGCTGGATTTCAGTTGTGGGGGGGCAGGAAATGGTTACAGTCACCACTCACAGCATTGCCCTGCAAGTACGCCTCAACACTTCGATTGACAGCTCGGTCTGCACACAGATAAGTTGCAGTTCGGCAACTCTAACCACTCTGTGCACACTCCACGACTGAAATCCAGCAGCTCCAGGTGGAAATAAGTTAATTTTCTCCCATTAGCCGCACTTTCAGTTAGACAGCTGAACTGAATTGTAATGCTATTTATCTGATGCTATTTATCTGCAGATTAGCCCTATATCTGAAGCTAAATAATGTTTTCTGAAATGTTCTTTTTAAACACTTTTTTAATTTTTTATAAGCATTTTTAGTGCTGTTTTTTATTTTACGAAATTTTTACTTTTTTTTACTAGTATTGGTTCAAATTAATTTGCAGAACCCAGTCCATCGGCCCTCTGTGGAGTCTGAACAGGAGCTCTGTTAATCGCCTCCTACCGCTCAGCATCCACAGCTCTTCTTTTGATTAGCTGGCCTGATACAAAGTAACATCATGTACAAAACACTGCAAAGATAATGTTGCGCCAGTATTATAGTTTTCTGTCATTTTTACAGAACAATGACCAAAATGCTTCAAATGGTATTCAACTATTCCAGCCTCACATGAAACCTCCATGCCACAAACTTCTTTATTTGTTGACTTTTTCTTGAGCCAAATGTTTCAAAATGGAGCACATGGTTCATTTTGCGCAAAATCTGAAAAATGCTCTTTAGTCTTTTACCTTTTTTCGTGACTTTTAGTGTAAAAGGTACTTTTGTTACAATCTTGCAAAATGTACAAAAACAAAATAAAAAAATAAAAATTCAGGTGTGCATGCAATCAATCTGGAGAGGGCATGGAGAACACTTCTGCTAAAAATGAAACTTTTTAAAAAGTTGCAATTAATGAATTGGCTGCAAACATCTGGAAAACAAAACAAAAAAAAACACTCCCACAATGGTGAGTAGAAAAAAAAAACAGAACGCACAAAAAAGGCACAAAGAAAAATTTGGCACAGATCAAAAACTGGAGAAAAAGACAAAAAACGTGACAAAATTGAGACGCAAATACAACAATGATTCAGGCCTGAAGTCTTATAATGTAATGCTGGTTCCTATATAAATTGGAATTCCAATATAGATTATTGGAAATTAATAATTACGGTAATTTTCATGTCCTCTGCAAATTAATTTTATTTTTTCGGTTTTTTTATTATTTAGATAAAATGATCAGCTGCCTTTTTTATACTATAATTTTTTTTATATTGCTTTCAAACGTTTTATTTATTTTATGTCTAATATACTTTACACAGCAAAATGTAGAAATATTCAGCTTTTATTTTAATAGAGTTTTGCAGAGGACGGGGCGTTTGTTGTGGTCTTGCGCTGACAATAAGCTAACGATCTGCTCACTTTTAAGTGATCGGTTTGTGTCCATGAAGTCACACATGTATCAGTGAAGGATTAATATTCTCACCCATTGAATTGCAATCTCAAGCCTTTTATGATTAGTAACATGCCTGTATTTCTGCCAAAAAAATCCTTAGCGGATCAAAGCCTTTTTCTCAATGTCTTCTGTAGACTGTGTGCACAAACTGTTAAAAAAACAAATAAAAAAAAACAAAGAAAAATCATCATCTCTAATTCTATTAAATAGAATTTTGAAAAAAAAATTGAAATTTGGTATTTTTTTAATTATATGTTTGATCATTTATAAACCGCACATTAATGCTTATTGATATGGCTCAGTAAGTAAGAGACACCGTTGACAAAGAAAAGAAAAAAAAAGAAAGAAGAGGCTCAGCTCATCTCTTTCATTAGTGACGGTTTAAACTATTCCTATTAGTTTGGAAATGTCTTTTTTTTTCCAATTAAATGTTAATGAGATGTTAAATCAAGGTTTTCGCTGCGTGTTTTCTCTGATTTTTCAGTTGGATGTCAAAGGACCTATTATACCATTTTAAAGGCTAGTGGACACCCCTGATATGTTGGCCAACATTGTTTCTTTCTCAATTAATACCACCACAGCTTAACTGGCACTATTATAAATACCTATGGAGCTACTAACTACGTTACTGAGCAAATAACTGCTGCTGAATTGCCGGCTCACAGTTACCAGAGGCGATACAATCTTTCACTTTCAGAGGCACTTGAAAATTCAATGGCTGTATGGCGAGTCAGTGCAAAAAAAGAAAAAAAAACCCGCAGTAATCCTTCAGAATGTGTTTATAAGAGGCGCTCCACTTATATAACCCTTCACGCCATATTATTCTCCGTTCTGTAAATGAACACAAAGGCTCTAAATCATAATCGCTGCCGCCGCTTCACGTAGGCATAAGAAAATTCTCACGATAGAGGACGTTGCTGTTTAATTACTTATTCTAAAGCGCTGATTTATAATGTAGCCATGGCAGATAGATCTTTGCTATGTGATCAAATGTATCAAAGCAAAATGATAGGTGCAAAAAATAAGTGCATAAATACACAAATAAGTAAGACAATACATTTTGTGGCCTCTCTGGCTGATGAATATACACTGCTCAAAAAAATAAAGGGAACACTTAAACAACAGAATATAACGCCTAGTAAATCAAACTTCTGTGAAATCAAACTGTCCACTTGGGAAGCAACACTGTTTGACAATCAATTTCGCATGCTGTTGTGCAAATGGAATAGACAACAGATGGAAATTATTGGCAATTATCAAGACACCCTCAATAAAGGAGTGGTTCTGCAGGTGGGGACCACAGACCACATCTCAGTACCAATGCTTTCTGGCTGATGTTTTGGACACTTGAATGTTGGTTGTGCTTTCACACTTGTGGTAGCATGAGACAGACTCTACAGCCCACACAAGTGTCTCAGGTAGTGCAGCTCATCCAGGATGGCACATCAATGCGAGCTGTGGCAAGGTGGTTTGCTGTGTTTGTCAGCGTAGTGTCCAGAGGCTGGAGGCGCTCCCAGGAGACAGGCCAGTACACCAGGAGACGTGGAGGAGACTGTAGGAGGGCAACAACCCAGCAGCAGGACCGCTACCTCAGCCTTTGTGCAAGGAGGAACAGGAAGAGCACTGCCGGAGCCCTGCAAAATGACCTCCAGCAGGCCACCTATGTGCAAGTGTCTGCAAAAACGGTTAGAAACTGACTCCACGAGGATGGTCTGAGTGCCCAATGTCCACAGATGGGGTTGTGCTCACAGCCCAACACCATGCAGGACACTTGGCATTTGCCACATAACACCAGGATTGGTAAATTCGCCACTGGCGCCCTGTGCTCTTCACAGATGAAAGCAGGTTCACATTGAACACATGTGACAGACGTGACAGAGTCTGGAGATGCCGTGGAGAGCGATCTGCTGCCTGCAACATCCATCAGCATGACCAGTTTGGCAGTGGGTCAGTAATGGTGTGAGGAGACATTTCTTTGGAGGGCCGCACAGCCCTCCATGTGCTCACCAGAGGCATTGTAGGGAGATCATACAGGCACGTGGAGGCCATACACACTACTGAGCATCATTTCCTTGTCTTGAGGCATTTCCACTGAAGTTGAATCAACCTGTAACTTCATTTTCCTCTTTGATTTTGAGCATCATTCCAACTCCAGACCTCCGTGGGATATTAGTTGTGATTTACGTTGATCATTTTTAGGTTTTATTGTTCTCAACACATTCCACTATGTAATCAATAAAGATTTACAACTGGAATATTTCATTCAGTGTTATCTAGGATGTGGTATTTTAGTGTTCCCTTCATTTTTTTGAGCCATGTATATATATATAGCCATTCATGATTTGGCATCCATCAGGTCACATTCATGTTGCATATCAGCACATGTATTCAGTTGTGTTTTGTGTACTTTCTATCTTTTACATTTGCTTTTTTGGCTGCTTTACTGCTGTTCTTTGTCTGTTCTACTGTCACGGGGTTACCACAACAGAGTTGGGTCAGACAATAGAGTCTGGTGATACATACACCTGCGGTAATTAGAATGGCTTCACTGTCCTAATTAGGAGTTTTGGTTTTCTTTGCTATGGTGCTGCAAGGGTTATAATCAGGGGCGGACCTACCGCCTTTCAATCGGTGCAGCCGCACCGGGGCCCAGAAGTGGAGGGGGGCCCTTGCAGGCAGGGGCATACAGGGCCCCGGCTTTCTGCTGCTGCTGTAGATCGGTGCAGGCCCCTCACTGTATTAGCAATTTACAAGTGCCGGCCGGCATCCCCCTATTGCAGACAGCAGGCTGTATATCTGCTGATCTGACGTCACCTGCGCGCCTGTTTCACTCTGCCGGAGGCCTGGAGGAGAGATGAAGTTAGTAGAAAGCCATGGGGTCCCGGGCAGGAGGTATGTGATGGGCTTCATCTCATTCCTGCTTTCTTATCTGCTTTCTGTAGATCCATCTGTATTGTGAGATTTATTGCACCATCTTAAACTTACAGACAGATAAGGTCCCGGCTCCAGCGTCACCGGATCTGCATGTAAGCTTAAGCTGCAGCAATAAGTCACAGTGATCCTCCCCCTGCACTGTGTGACCCTGAGCCCGGCTCCAGGACATCCCACATTATATATCAGATATATATTATAATGTGAGTTCCTGCAGCCTGGTCAGTGCTCAGTGCATGTAACACTATATATGTGCACATAGTACAGTGGTGCCAATATACAGTATGGAGCATCATGTGCGGTCATTATACAGTATGGAGCATCATGTGCGGTCAATATACAGTATGGGGCATCATGTGCAGCCATTATACAGTATGGAGCATCATGTGCGGTCATTATACAGTATGGAGCATCATGTGCGGTCATTATACAGTATGGAGCATCATGTGCAGTCATTATACAGTATGGAGCATCATGTGCGGTCATTATACAGTATGGAGCATCATGTGCAGCCATTATACAGTATGGAGCATCATGTGTGGCCATTATACAGTATTAAGCATCATATGGGGCCATTATACAGTATGGAGCACTGTGTGGCCATATTTTTTTGTTTATAATTATTCTTTATGAAACAGTGTGATCAGCAGTGCTAAATGGGTGTGGTTGGGACGTGGATATGGGTGTGACTAGTTATGAATGGGTGTGGCCAGAGGCGTGACCTAAAATTTGCCGCGGCGTGCGTTGCGCGCCGCAAACCTTTTCCCCCTTTCCCATCTTCAAAAGTTGGGAGGTATGATGCTGGGCAGGGAGGGGGGCCCCAGACACATTTCTTGCACAGGGGCCCAAAGCTGTCAGTGTCCGCCACTGGTTATACTGCTTAGTTAGACTCTTGGAGTCTTTTCTGTCTTGGGTAGTATCAGCTGATCTGAGTTTGTTACTCCCAGCAGGCATAAGAGCCCTCTTCCCTGCTTCTGACCTTGCCAGTGATAGTTTTAACTACCTGGTTGGAGTTGAAGGAGGTCAGTGTTTGGAGTAGTCAGTTCGAAAGTTTTTAATGAGATTGCTGCGTGGAGTTGATTTACATGTTTATCCTTATACTCTCCCATTTGGTTTCTTTCTTCCAATTCCTCCTGTTTCACACTCTGTTGTTTTGTGAGTGTATTTGTATGATTGTAGTTTTCTTTTATCCCTGTCTGTTTACCCCTGGCTGTCTGGTTAGTGTTTGTCTATACACTTTGACCTCACACCTGCCTGGGTGGTGGAGTGATGAGACCTTGACATCTCCACCTTCTGGGGTTACCTGGGATGACAGGGATAGCCTATCGAGTCCCTAGTTTGAGGGATCAGGTAGTTGCCCACAGTCCCTTGTCACTGTGTAACATCTACTTTGGTATTGATGAGCTGTCCCCCAGCACCCCTGCTGACCAGATGTTATCAGCTCCAGGGCAGAACAGATCAGCACATTGTGTAGGGGCTGTTCTCAGATGTTAAAGCTTAGATACTACAGAAGTGATTATGATTATGATACATGAGAATAACAACTACGAAATGGTCACCACCGGAAATCAGAACAACTAATTGGTGGGGATGCCGGACCTCCACTGATTTGATATCTTAAGGATAGCTCATTTTATTCCCAGTACTTCACCGAGTATTCCGCTGTTTGCTTTTTCCAAATCTGCTATATGGTGGCAGAGATATGGACCTTTTTATTTTGTTTTCATTTTTGTGGTCCTTGCCAAGGAAGCGGTGCTCACAGGGTAATAATGCAGAGCAGCCTAAAGACACGCCCCCAAGGAACCTCTAAGCCATGTCTACTTAGAAAAGACCTTTAATATTAGCACAAAAAAGGGCTCATGTCTCTGGAACAAAATGGCAGATTTACAAAAAGACAAAAAAAAACTGAATAGTTAGGGGAGCTAAAGGAATAAAACAAATGGAAAAACAAGTTATTTGCCTCCTGGTGACAGGTCTGCTTTAAAGGGCTTTGTTCAATATAGGATCAAAAAATTCATACATTATCATCATTATTATAACATGTATAAAAAATATAACTAGTGATGTGAAAATATATAATGATGAAAATGGACACGCAGAGGTCTGCAACTTAAATCACTCTGATATCACAACAATGTGGAGCAGCCTAAAGATACGCCCCCAAGGAACCTGTAACCTGCATCATGTTCAGCGAGACCTTAAAAGGGATGTGGCTAGCTTTACAAAATTCATTACTTATCATAAAGGTGGTAATTGCTATACAAGGACAGAAAATGTCCCTTTGAAGAGTTGTCGTGGTCAAATGAAACCGAGCTGTGTACTCAGTGCATGCAACTATTTAGTGTTAAAAAAACACCTGCCGCTAGCTAAGAGTCTATATAGTAACACCTTTGATGCTTTTATAGTTCAGAGGTGTTTGGTAAAGTTTTAGGTGATTTGGGGAAATGGAAGTGAAGTCTCTGTAAGTCAAGGACATTTTATTTGCCTTTTTTTGGGAGTCCAAGACGTGAAGTATTGTGGACAACTGCTCACTTTTTTATTTTTTCAAGACCAAGACAATTTTCAAGACCTAGATTCGGGGAAATATGATGACTTGAGTTATGACCGTAAAGGCGATGTGGACCTAGCCCTACTCAAGTATAGCTGTAAACTATCCAAACTCATACTACAGCCACACATTCTGATACATTTGGTTCTGCTTCTTCTCTAGGGACAAAAAATAAAGTTAATTAATAAACTCCGTGCACAAACTAAGTAACCAATTGTTTGGGTGTTTTAGAATCGTAATTTTTTGATTAGGAAAATTAGATCAAAAATAATTTTCGATAATTATATGGAGAATTATTCTTCTGTGCTACATTATATTGAATCCATACACATTAACCAAATAAGTTGCATTTGCCCTTTCACTTACGGGAACGTAATCATAGCTTTCACCATGAAACTTTTGAAAGTTGGTTGAAGAGAGGACGCCTCGTCCTGGGTGCTAGCTGGAGACACTAATAGTAGACTTTATCCATCTTGTGAAGAATAGGACGCCGGGGAGCCATATTTGTTTTAATTGGCACTCACATATGTATGTCCTCATCAAGATAATATAGTAGTGTCACAGCCTTACTACTTTTATTTAGAACCCCACACTTTCTTCCTTACTTTACATCCAGAATATAACATGTCTTTAAGAATATAGCTGAAATTGCAGCCTGCAATGTTAAACAATGGGACATGTCCATTTTGTTTTGGATGCAAAATGTACAGTTCTAAAATTGCAGTTTCCATTGTTGTTCTGGGAGGTTTATAACATATACATGTTGTAGAAAACAAAATAAAAGCATTATTTATCTGAATTTATGTCCTAAAGGATGTTTCATGTGACATTTAGCTACCAGCGATGGGTGAGCCTGCGAGCCACTGTTCGATACTCGAGAATCATGTACTGAGCAGAGGCGAGTATCGCACGGTGCTCAAGTGCTCGAGTCCCTGAGCCGGAAACTCTTTCTCTCTCCTTCCCTCATCCGTTGAGTAAAAATCTACCGGAAAAATGCTCGACTTCTTCACTGACATACATTATGCTTGGTACTCGAGCACCCGACCATTTAAAAGTGCTCAATTCAAGTACAGAGCACCCGAACAGTTTACTGCTCGCCCAAAGTGCACAATGAACCATGACTACAGATAGCAGGGCAGCTCAAGTGCCATGCAAAACTGGAAACTTTCCAATAAGTGCAAATTCTGCATAAAATGAGGATATTTTTCCTGCACCTGCATTCATTTCCAAGACTTTTAAACTTTACACGAACTCTAGAGTTTGAGAAAGGGAAAAATAGATTGTGAGCCCAATTGGGGCTAATTTATGATAATATCTGTATAACACGGCAGAATAGGTTGTAAAAGCAAAAACAATAAAACAAAAACTAAAAACACTTTGCAACATTTAACTTTTTTTGGGGTAGCCATCTGAAATATTGAATCAAATGACAAACTGATAACTTCCTCTAAGTGTTGCCATTTTGCCGAATTCATATGGGCTAGCAAAGGGTTAAAAATACAATAATAATAATAATAATAATAATATATATAAAAAAAATAATAATAATCAGACTAAGGCCCCCCTCCACTCTGGCTCTGCTTTCATCTTTCCTTTTTGCAGATGCTTCTGGTTCCAAGCCTTGTTGTAGTTCCTAATATCAAGCAAAGGTCTATGAAGGTAATGGATCAGCAGTATGGAGCTGCGGTGGCAGGGACTGATGAGGGACCATTGTTTTTTAGCCCATCCATTTATTATAAGGGAGACCTCAAAATGAACAGTTATATACAGGGATATGTCACTTACTAGATTGTGTGCTACAGTTTCAATACAATCAGTGTTTTATCAGCAGAAGATTATCACTAGACAACTAGGTGCCACGTCCAGCTAATCAGTGTTACCACGTCCCCATCAATGATTGGCAACTTGTTGAGGATGTACACAGGCAGCTGCCCATCAGTTGTGTTGGCGGGGTTGTACACAGATCAGCACTGCTACATCTACAGCAGAGAAGACTGAGATTCTATAAAAATTGCGCCAAGTAGTTCAAAAATTGACACATTGCTAGAATCAGGGTATCTTCCCCTACATCATGTTGCTCTCAGATTACATAGCAAAAACATGCTAACATATTCCCTTTAAGGACAATTTATCATTGAAAGTGTGAACATATATGCCTTTACATCTGACTAGAATGATACTAACGGCAGTTGGCAGTGCACAGATTGCCCATAGTGTGAAACCATAAATACCCCATATGAAGCATTAAAGGATTTTCACAAGTCTCTGACATAAGCGTGACACCAAAGGCCGGATTTTAGAGATGAGCAAATTAAATTTGAGTAGAATTGACCTCAAAATCCGTATTTTGCCTAAATGCTACTTTTTTGGTATTTTGCATCTGTGCGAATTTAGCAAAATGGTGACTGCTGTTGCCAATTTTCTGAACTGTAAAAGTCATCAAAAGGTAAAAAAAAAAAAAAAAATCCCTATACTTACATTACAGCTCCCCACCCTAGTCTATTCAGCCTGTGTATTGGATTTTCTGATCCTGCTAAAATTCCTGGGCCACTCCCACCGAGTTGTAACTTCCGGCTCTGGTAAAGTCCTGGGATAATTCTGCACGTTCACGCACAAAAGTCACGGTTAATGTCATGAGTCATGACCTTTCATGAACTTGCTCAGAACCCTACCGGGGATCAACAGCACCGGAAGTCCTGGTGGTGGTGATCAAAAGATACTATGAAGACCGGATGGGTGATGTTGAGGAATGGAATAAATGGGGAAGTGAGAAGTCAAGGAAGTATAAAGATTTATTTTTATTTTTTTTATATATTACATTTCTAATGCTTTGTGTTCTGGAAAGACTCCAGACTAATAAGGGACATTTATTTCATGGAGAATAACCAGTGAATCAAATTTCTTGGGAAAAGATGCTAATTGTCTTTTGTCTCTCATCCTAAATCATGTGACAAGGCTCGTTAAAGGGTCGACATTGACTGTTAGGATTGCTACTCCCAATAGGTGGCACTAGAGTTCTCGTCCTCTTCCTCTCTGAAGAGACAATTTTCATATTTCCCAGAGGAGCATTGCGGCTTTAAGTCTCCTCATCTCGACATGCTTAACATGTCACTCTCTGCAAGGAGAAACGATACTTCTTGGATCCTGGGAAAAGATGCAAATTTGAATTTTGCCTGATCCACGGATTTTACAAAAGTGTGATATTGGCACCTTTATATCATCGTCCTGGCCATGGGTTTGCTAACCCAAGCTGACAGCATTATGCGGTATTATGGCAGTACGTTAGTTTGGGCATGAAACCGATTTAAATCACGCAATTAAGAAAGGGCACTGCTTTTAACAAAGTCGACATGCTCTTCTTCTGCTGCTGCTCCTGCCACTATCTAGTTGATTTTTCCATTAGCAAAACAGCTGTAGTTAAAGGCCAAATGTCCTAAACCTGTTTCCATAGAAAACATGAAACTTAGACTGTGTCCCGCTAATTAGAAGTTAATATATTTGCACATTGCTTTAGATATATTGTTGAGTCTAAATACAGTGGTGGCGGCCATTATGTGGATTAATCGGTAGGGAGCCTATTAATTTACAAGACATTCATATTATCACTGACGTACTGCCTGATTTTTATTATTATTCATGTGGTTTGTACTATTTCATGTGGTTTCTTCCCATGGCTAGGTTTTAAGAAATATTAGTAAAGCCCACAAATAGATATTCATACTTCACTGTATTTCAATGGTCTTCTAGACTTACATTATTACTGATCGACAACTTTTATTGCCATGTCGCAAGTACAAAAATTACAGCAGTGTAAAAAGCCAACTGGTCGGGGGAAGATGCCCAAGAGCCCATATCCACTAACAGTAATCATAATTCTAGAAGAGATGTCCCAGCAAAAAACAGTTCCATTGGTCACATCCCCACCAATCTAATCATTATCACTTCTATATGGATCAGGGATGTGATTTTGACTTGGGGTCCCCATTTGGATAACAAATCATTTAAATGGGCACAAGATAGCATAAAATAGGAAAAGTAACTATACTCAACTTTACCGATACCCATTCAGACACTTCTCCAGTCCGACAGGTCTCTATATGTTCTAGTCTTGTCTCGACATACCAGGAATGGATATAAATGACTGCTTACCCAATCACTGACTATGGAGGGTCACTTTTAAGCTCTTTAAACCAAAATGGACGTGCTAATGCAAAAAGACTCTTGTTCGAGAAGAGTTGATCAACAACTACATGGTGGATCAAATGGGTAGAATGTAATACTGGATTATTACTGGAAACCATTAGCATGGCCCTCCGCAGGTTCTCCTGGAAATAACAGGTGATGGTTATGGGTTTCTGAACAGAGACCTACTATCTGATTGGCAGTTTTGGCTTTAGTCTGAAAAAGATGATTAAAAAAAACCTAAAAAAAAATCCTTCCACTGCTATCTACTAGAATGCACAGGCGACTGTGCTAATTATTCATCCCATGGCTAAGAATTACTGGTGGATTGTCAAATTAATGAGAGATTCCCAGGAGATCTATGAAGTATGGGCCCATATATTGTTTTATTTTCTGTCTTTTCTGAATGACTAATTTATATGGAAGGTATCATTTATGTGCGAGGACCTGTTACTGCTATTCCTGCCCCTGAGGAGTCAACAGATCTCACAGAAAATCTTATGATTAGCAGGATAAAGTCAGGAAAACAAGAATTGACACGACCGTTCCTCCATAACTCTGTTGCCCTATATCTTTCACGGAAGGAATTCCGCATGGGCCATCTATTAAATGCATCCCTAAATGTATGATCCGTTAGGTACAAGGGTCTTAACCCATTATCTACCAATGTCCTTTTTTTGGGACGCCTAATCTTTAGCTTCTAGCAACTAAGATTTTATAATTTTTATAATTAGGTTCAATTTTTTGTGTTGTGTTTGTAAAATTAATGTTTTCAAAATAGGAAATCATGTCATTGTCATTTTTAATTGAATATTGGGACACCCTTTTCTGAAAAATCCGTACTGGTAAAAATTTTAATTTGGCAAGTAATGGATTAAAACATAAAATAATCAGGTTTTAATGAAGAAAGAATAAAAGCAAAGTTTTAGTGATGTTAATGGGGTTTTATGCCTTTTTAGTAGTTTTCTTTGTATTGAGGTCTACAAATATTTTGGGAGTACATAGAAAACAATAAAAAAGTAACTGCTGCCTATAATTCATTATTGAGATTCCAGTCCACCAAAATGTGGAAACGAGGGTGGAAACCCCATCATTATCAGATCCTCTCAGTTGCAAAACAATTGGTAATTATACCTTTGGTTAGAGGAATTCATTACCATGGATGAGTATGTAACAGAGGAACTAGTGACTGTAGACTTCATAGTGTGGCACTGGCTGCATACTCTGTAGCAAAATGCTCCATTGATGCATCTTTGACCGCAATTTATTTGGATGTTGTGAAACTTATTCAAAGAAACAAAATAAGTAAAAAGAATGCTTAGAGTTAGGGATGGGTGAACCCGAACGTTAAAGTTCAGGGTCCATACCGAACACTTAGGGTCGGTGCATGGACCCAGAACAAGAACGTCTCCCTGAAGTCCGCGTTACTGTTCTGATTCGGCAGCAGTAAAAACGTTACCGCCAGTCACAGGTGTCGGCTGATGAGCGTACTACTCATCATGGTACACCAGGTCTCACCAATAGCAGCGAGAGCAGGCGAACAATGATGAGAGTATTCAACAACTGGCACCTGTGCAATAAATAAATAAAATAAAAAATTGGCTCCCCTTCCTGAGTTCTCAGGCTCACCTCAGTGTCTCCTGGATTCTTGACTGATCAGTCGCATCATGCCACTGCCGCATCCAGATGTAGCAGAGTTGGAGTGCATCGTGGGGCATATGGATTATAGTCAAACAGGTGAAGTATATGGGGTTTATTTTTATTTTTGTAAAATGGTTTACAGAGGGTGGGGAGTTGTATTTGCAACAAAGGACTTTATTCTGTCTGTGTCTTCTTTCTTACAATATGACTATGGAGTTAGTAATGGGGGTCTTATAAACGCCTCTCCATTTCTAAGCTGTGGGCTTGATGTAAGACAACATTACAAAGCTGACATCAAGCCTACAAATATTACTTCACTTGCCACCACCACAGAGCAAGTGAGAAGAGCCAGGCACAGCACCAAAATTGGTGCATCTAATAGATGCACCATGTCTGAGTGGCTGCAAGCTGCAATTTTTAGGCTGGGGAGGGCCAGTATCCTTGGCCCCTTCTCAGTCTGAGAATATCATCCTCAAGCTGCCTGCTTTATCTTGGCTGGTTGTCAAAAAATGGGGGTGGCTCTACGCAGTTTTTTTTATTCTTTATTTAGCTAAATTTTTAAAAACAGTGTGGGGACCCCTCTATTTTTGATAACCAGCCAAGATGACACTGACAGCTGAGGGCTGCAGCCTGCAGCTGTCAGTTTTCCTGTGCTGGTTAGCAAAAAATTAGAATGTACCCCACGCCAATTTTTTTATTTTATTTATTGCACAGTCGCCGGCTGACGAATGCTCTCATCATCATAAGTCTGCTCTCACTGCTATCAGAAAGCCAGGAAGTACAATGATGAGAGTAGTACTCATCAGCCAATGCTTGTGACCGGCGGTAACCTTTTTACCACTGGTCACAGCTGCTGGCTCACACGCCATCATCTGTATGATAGCGTGGGAACTGCAGCGATCTGACCAGCGGTAACGAACTTACTGCTAAAGAGATAGTGCTTCTCATGATGTCAAATAGATGACAGCTTGGGAAACACCGGATGTTCGAACCCCCCATTTATTTAAATGAGGTCCTAATACCGTTATGTTACCCAAACAAAAAGGTTTTTTAATGTCCGGCAGGAACCAAACATCCACTGGTTTGCACATCACTATTTACAGTACAAAAAAATGATACACAGTAATTATAAACTAAAAGATAACGTGAGAAAATATAGAATTTTGTAGTATACCTGGAATAATTCAAAGCTGTATTATCTTTATTTATTCCTGATGCCCAAGGTGACCCTTCCTCTGTCACATAAGAGGACACCAATATATCAATTAACATGCTTCTGCATGAGGAAATGGTGTATTGGGGTTTAGGAGCTTCACATAAAGCTATTCAGAACATTTAAGTCCTGGATTCTCAACTTGTGGTCCCAAAAAAGATACATGCCATGTCCCAATGGGTCTTGGACTGTGCTAATGCTGTGCCTTTTATAGGCAGTCCCCATGTTATAGTGAGGACTTCGCGTTGGGGGTACTTAAATTTTCTAATCCTTTTGACTAGGCATAGTTGGCTTATTAGCCCTACTCAATGACTGTTGAGGCATGACCCAATCCTAGGCAGTCAGAGATGTGTAGGGAAGACAACTGTCCAGGGCTGTAGGTGCACCCAAGCTCTGGTGCCTAACGGGCATGACTCAAAGAAGACTCCAGTTCCATAAATGATATCTGGTAGCATACAGCTGTAGAGAAGGTTATGCACCCTCTTGATAACATTGCACAAGGCAATGACCGATGTCAAGTTGTGTTGAATTACACTTTTTGTGCCATCATTTCCCAGTGTCGTGTTATCCTTAATTTGGCAAGACAGTTACAATTTTGGGAGATATGTTAATGTCATATTTTCATAAGTATCTGGCCAAAATAGGTGTTTATTCAAACTCCCCAACCCCCCAAAATGAAGTTTTGCCCAGGGAAGGAGCATCCATAGAGTTATGTTAGAAGTGTTCCCTGGCAATACTGGGGCCTAACGGGTAATATTTCTCCTTGTGGAGAGTGACATGCAAGAGAAATTAGACTTATACGCTTTGAAATGCTCTTCTGGGAAATTAAATATGCAAATTGTCACTTCAGAGAGGAAGAAGACTTGAACTCTAGTGTCACCTATTGGAGGTAACAATTTTAAGCGTCAATGAGTCTTACCACATGACTTGGGATAAAAGCCAAAGAAGAATCTCAATTTGCAGACACGTGTTTCGAGGTCTTAGGAATGTCACTCTCCACATAAAGAAACTTTACCCCTTGGACCCTTCTCATACAGCCAAATCAGGTCTCATGCTTTGCACTGATGAGGGGCAAACAACCCGAAACACGTCTCTGCAAATTGAGATTCTGGTTTGGCTTTTATCCTAACTCATATGACAAGGCTCATTAAAGGATCGATATTAAATTTTGGGGTTGTTACTTCCAATAGGTGGCAGTAGTAAAGTCCTCATCCTCTCTGAAGAGACAACTTGCACACTGGCAATATTAGGGATGGGACTTTTAAAGCCCTAAGTAATGTTGGTGAGTTTATAGCAGGAAGTGAACTGTTGCAGTTTTATTACTGGAATGCACATTATTCCTTTGCAACTGCATGAGATCAAGTGCAGCTATTGGGTACTAGACTGGACTTACTACATTACGGTTTTATCGGTGTTTGCCAATGGAAGGAAAGCAATAGGTGAATTTGAAAGAGCAATATGCTTAGGACATATGACTCTTCCTCGTTAACAGGTTCCATTATTTTTGCGTTGATTTATTTACAGCACATACTGACTGCATAAATACAATATTGGAGATAACACGGGCTGCTGACATATCCCCCCCCTTGTTGCTAAATTTCTCCTTACACATTGGTCTCATAGCTTCATTATAGTCTTGCCCTTATACAATGTATATATTACAAAGTTAATAAAGTCTAGACCTTACACATTTTTTCAGCCCGCACCTTTTCTAGAACGCGTCTTCTTACTATGCACATAATAAACTGCAGGTTATACATATGCCAGTTCCTAATTAATGCACCAAAGGAAGCAAAACTTACACTGGTTCATGGTGATAAACAATCACTCATTTCCTAATTAGCTTGTGCCACATATTAACTTTTCACTCTCCTGTGATGTTGCTTGCATTATGCATGACACCTACTGTCACCATGAGCTGCAGCGCTTTATGAATGGTTGTGAAGGGTTAAAGTTTATTCACCTTTTTTTTTTTTTTTTTTTTTAAACTAAAGAACTCAGTGTCCTGAATTCTCATCTATAATATTGCTCATTAGAGGGATGTTTCTTTTGTTACACTGTTGTAAAGTCATGGAAGTTCATATCTTCATGTTACTGGTGCAGAAAGATATAGGGAAAGAAAGGAGCGAGTGTAAATGGAAAACTTATAGGCCAAGTCAACTTTTGCACATAACCTTTTTATTATAGCTCATTTGCTTGCTAAATGCAAAATTAAATAACTTACTAAATAGGATTCATTAAATATTTTGTACCATTTTGCTGTTGCAGAATGTCTGTAAATTCTTTATCAAGCTAAATGCTTTGCAAAAAAGTTACAAATCCGTAAGAGTTTCTGATCCCTCATCCTTTCTCTTAGAGTTAGAGATAATAGCAGGAAGTGCGCTGTACACAGGAGTCATGAGTGGAGAGGGGAGAAAGAATCTGCAGTATCAGGGAGGGTAGAAAAACAGGCTCTAGAAAAGAAAAATTGTGCGTGAAGAGGAAATAAGTGCAGGATAGAATCTAGGCTAAAATAGAATATGAGTTAACAAAGACAGCAGCACTCTGGATATACACAGATCCTAAATCCAGCCTATATTTCTGGGAGAACCACTCTCACAAAATAAATCTGAAATTTGTATCAGCTTGAAAACTGCATATTAGAGGATCTGAAAACGAACGTATGAAAGAAAATTACAAATGGGAACGTATTGCAATTTTATTATTAAATAAAAGGCAACCCCTAAACTTGTGTAAAAATCATTTTTTAAAGGCCAAAAGGGAGTTAATGGCCTTTAAAATTAGTTGGAGGCATTCAAATGTAACTTGATGTATATGCCAAGACATAATATGGTTCATGTATTAAAACAATTCCATCAACACAAGCAGCTCAGCTACATCAACAAAGGCATCACAGCTACATCAACTCACGCAGCTCAGCTACATCAACACACGCAGGCCAGCTACATCAACTCACACAGCTCAGTTACATCAACTCACACAGCTCAGCTACCTCAACTCACACAGCGCAGCTACATCAACTCACACAGCTCAGCTACATCAACTCACACAGCTCAGCTACATCAACTCACACAGCGCAGCTACATCAACACACGCGCAGCTCAGCTACATCAACACACGCGCAGCTCAGCTACATCAACACATGAGCAGCTCAGCTACATCAACACAGGCATCTCAGCTACAAAAACTCACACAGCTCAGCTACATCAAGTCACACATCACAGCTACATCAACTCACACAGCTCAGTTACATCAACACACGCAGGCCAGCTACATCAACACAGGCATCTCAGCTACAAATACTCACACAGCTCAGTTACATCAACTCACACAGCTCAGCTACATCAACTCACACAGCTCAGCTACATCAACTCACACAGCTCAGCTACATCAACTCACACAGCTCAGCTACATCAACTCACACAGCTCAGCTACATGAACTCACACAGCTCAGCTACATGAACTCACACAGCTCAGCTACATCAACACACGCGCAGCTCAACTACATCAACTCACACAGCTCAGCTACATAAATATACAGCTCAGCTACAATACACACTCACATGTGAGAGCAGTTTTCTCCGTGATACGGAGCGATGTTGTGTCAGTCTTCTCTTAGATCACAGGAAGCTGTATGTCTCCAGACTATAAGACGCACACAGTTTTAGCAAGATTTTTTCTTTCTAAAGAGTGTCTTATAGTCCAAAAATATGATATATACAGTACATATATATATACAAAAACTGCAAAAGCAAAGAGCAAAAACTGCAGCAAAGTGCAGCAACCAGTCTAAAGGCCGTTTCAGACATCCGTGCAGATCAGTCCGAGCATGGACCGAAATGTGTGGACTGGCCGCAGGTCTCCTCACCAGAGTATGACAGCTTGATATATGTCTTTAAGACTGTGCCGCTGAGGTTGGGAATGGCCAGTCCGTGCTTGGACCGATTTGCACAAACATCTGAAGCATCCTTTTAATTAGTGTGGGATCCTGTTTGACCATTTAATTTAGAGACTTTAGGCCAAGGAGATACATGTCTGATAGAAAAGGTTGGGATGCCATCAAAGGATAAAAGTATGTCTTGTCGTGGCCAGTGGGCTCACAAAAGGTCCGATTTGTTTACTTTGTACCTCAATTTTATAAGTACAGTCTATACGACAGTAATGCAGCTATAATTTGTATATTCAATGATTGCACGCACAGTATCTTGATGCACACAGTGGCCGCGATACATAAATGGATAGATAAATGGATAGATAGATAATAGATAGATGACAGATAGATAATATAGATAGATAGATAGATAGATAATAGATAGATAATATAGATAATAGATAGATAGAAGATAGACAGATAGATAGAAAGATAATAGATAGATGATAGATAGATAGATAGATAGATAGATAGATAGATAGATAGATGATAGATAATAGATAAATAGATAGATAGATAGATAGATAGATAGATAGATAGATATGGAGATAGATAGATATCAGTAATAAAAACACAACTTTTAGGAAAAACTGCGAATTTGGCCGATTGCCACATGTTCCAGCACGGTACACTAAATAAGCCGGTGGGGCGGTGCATCATTGCCATTTATCACTTCCCATATGCCCCTCATTAGCCATTTGAAAATAAATGGTTGTTAATGTTATTGATTGTTGTTCTTCTCTGCATTAATTTCTCTCTTATTAACTGTCAATTTCTGATGGTGATGACATCCATCACACATACTGCGGCCTCATCTGAAGTCAGTGCCGGAGACTGTGGTGTAATAATAAGTAGCCTCCGCTAGGGTATTATTAGCATCCAGCCCTCATTAAAGTCAATCATTTGCCAAGGCAGGTTTCAGTACAGATTGCTAATATTCATATACATTTTGTATTAATAAATCTTTAACCGGTGCCACCTGGAAAACAAAAAAATCTTTGTGCAACAGTCGATATTTTCTCCCCAATTATGAGCATTAAAAATGCATTCAAAAATGGTTTCTTGTCTTCGCGCACTAATGAGAACACCTGCTAGGTTTCACTCGGCACAGACGTATTTGCATGGGATCCAGGTTTCCGAGTGTCATTTGTCATATTTTGATAGACAGGAATTTAGAGAGAATCATGGTTAAAAGTTAATCAGCATCTGAAATTTCGGCTTGTTTGAAAGGAATCAGCCCTTTATGGCAGACAGTGTACTGTGTGATTTGTCTCACATCCACCAATGTCAAGAATGACACTGTATAATCCCCCCCAAACCCTCCCCCACCCAAAAAAATTAAAGCAGTAAGACAAGGCTGAGAATCAAGCGTACATACAGTATTCTATCCTAAAACGCCATTTATAAAGAATTTTCTGCATCTGTCAGTTTCTTTCTCAGTTTGTCTCCGTATTGAGTCTTTATTGGGGAGTATCATTGTCATTTATCAAAAAAAGACCCTAAAGTCAACTTTTATAAGTAAGACCCCATGTATGGGGGCACATATTAGCCCCGATTTATCATTTGTGTTTTTTTTTTTTAAGTCGCTATGCTTTTTGTCTTGTCATATCTGTTGCCTTTTTTGCGACAAATTCTACAAAATAAAAGTATGAATGGTCTTTATTTTCTGTCTTCAAGTGTCTTGCCACTTATTAACCCAATAAGTTGTACTCTTGGAAAAACGGTGCAAAAATTGTGCCAAAATATGTGCAAGCTAAAAACATTCCAGAGAACACTGGAGTGGAGTTTTGCAAAAAAAATTTACTTTTTAAAAACCCGCAATTGATGAATTAGGTGAAAACATCTGGAATCATGAACACTTTTGACCACAAAGAAGAAGAAAAAAAGAAAACACAAGAGAGCACATATAACACAACCTTGATAAAAAGGCACAAATAGAATAGTAGATTGGGTGCAAACAAAAAAAGGGGTCAAAACACACAAAACTTGGCAAAAATAGGCACAAAGTCAATGATGAATCGGGGTCAAAATCTACGGTTTTCTGTTATGGAGTCTTTATTGCTCTTCCCCAGTTTCTTCTCCAGAGGCAATGCTTTCTCGTAATAATCATCTGCTGGACTATGCCACACAGTATGAGAAAAATTTGGTACAAAATGGGCCTTTATGGTTTTAAAGCTGTAAAGATGATCGGTAAACTATGGCCAGCTTTGATAAAAAAAAAAAATCACACTGTTTTCCAGTAATCTGTGTTGAGTTGTTTATGCTGGTCAATGGGGTCTCATTGTAATTCACAAGATACTACAACAAGTAAGTTGCCAGAATTCCAACTAGTTCCAACTTTTTGCAACTTGCTTGTCATGGTTACAATTTTAATCAATGTCCCAAAATATACTAAATGGTATTTCTGAATGACAAATACAACTCAAAAGGGGCAGTAAATTATGCCACCACCTAAATAAAGCGAACCATCAATATTAAAATTAATTATTGTTCATTGAAAAGAATTAAAAAATTGTATAAAAAGGCCACATGTCCATTATATACATGAACGTACCCCAAATAGGGCAACACTAACAGACCAATTAATACCAGATAGCACTCAATTATATTTAAGGGGTTAATAAACTATTGTACATCCAGCTAGTCTCTTATGAGATGCAAACTATACGTTCACATATGAATTGCAATATCAGCCGGTTCACTAGGTGCTGAAAGCATCCATTTTGTTGATTTGGCAATTAATGCATATATATTCACATTGTATCCCAGTGTAAACATTTGAACAAAATATGCTTCAAACATTAAAGAGAAAATAGCCTATACAAAAAGATCCATATTGGAAATGCATGTGTGTCTCCTTAGTCAGTGCAAAAAATGATGTTCGTGGTCCGCTAGTGACACTCCGCACCCCAACGCGCGTTTAGCTCTTTTGCCTCTTCCAGGGGGGTTTGTCATGGTTATAGTAAATTCTGGTCACAACACAACCCCATTTACCTGCTTTATTCTGCAATGTCGCAGCTGCATAGAGCGATCTTTAAACACTCAATCTGTATCGCTCCCGCCTTCAATGGGTTGACCAGGCTCCAGGCTCAACTCTGCAGTCACTCTATGTGACTACAAACTAATGAATCCTCACAATGCCCACAGTGCATGCTGTCAGGATTCTCTGGTGCCGGAAGAGGGCGGTCATATTGCCGCAGTTTTGCGATTTGCATACTTCCGGCCACATTTCGAGTAGTGTCCAGCCTTCCTCCATTCCTGCCACTTGTCATTTGTAGGCAAATTGTTGGCACTGGAGAATCCTGACAGCGTGCGCACTATGCACTGTGAGGATTCACAGAGTAACATCCCTCTTGAACCCCAAGCCTGGACAACTTCTTCAACAAGATTCAGGAAATGTACGACAGACACTTGTGTAGGTACATAGCTTAGACACATCTGTGTACCTAAGCCCATAAATGTTAGTCCTGTACTTTATTGTGTCAGAAATGTGGTTGTACATAGCATTGACTACCAGACACAATATTGTCCTGATTTCATGAGACACTACTGGGCACTTACAATTCTCTTCCACTAATATGTCACTACAGAGATTGGCACAGGAAGAAAAGTTAGACAAGTGGCTGTTGATTGGCTGCTCAAATGTGACTTCCTGTTAGCGGTGTAGTATACATGTCTATTGTCAAACTATTGATTTTTTTTAAAACAGCCCTGGCAAATTTGTGTCATCCGGAGCTAAAAGTCGATGTGGTTCAAACAAAGCAACCTCGTAAATGGGAGTTTCCAGGCTGGAATGAGGCAGGAGTAACATCACTAAATTGCCAAAAAGTGCAACTTATGTGCAAATGTTTTGCAACATTTGTGGTTTTTTTTAAATGCAAATAGTTGGATTATCCCGTTAAGACTGAACCTTTCAGAGCAACAATGCATGTGCATGCAAGAAGAAGTGGGTGTTCAAGGAAGTCACTCCTACAATATATTGATGGGACTTATGGCAGAACAAATGGCATGGATGTGCAACAATTGCAATAGTCAATTCTACAGATGAGCGGACCCGTGGAAGTTTGGGTTCTGGTACCCGACCCAAACTTTATTCCAAAGTTTAGTTTGGGTAACAGAACTTGAACCACAACCTGAACCCAAATTAAAACAATGGGGTCCCGAAATTTTGAGCTGGAAAATATACGCTCTCCTCTCGGATCTCCGAACATTACAACGTACTTCCGGGAGAAGTCATTGTTTGGAGATTAGCACCGGATACCAACAGTCCGGTACGAACCCCGAACTTAAGTTTAGGTTCGCTCATCTCTAGTCAATTCTATATATTTTGTGCCACAGACAAAATTTACAAAAACATTCTAGTCCCCAGTTTAAATAGTGGATCATTAATGTATCAAGATATGCAAAATCCTTTTATTAGCATATTTTTTTTGCCTTGCTGCTAAAAATATGCTCAACATTTCACAAATGAGTTTACAATATGATACATAGAAGACAAGAGATGATTGCACATATCCAAACAAAACAGTATGTGGCATAGAGTAAAATATCAAGCAAAACCTGCTCACTATTTATCAACGGGAACATTTTGGAAAAGCTTCTTTTTGGCTCCCACCAGAAATAATATATTTACATCAAATGAGATATAAAATGCAAAATATTTTTTTTTCCTTCTTGTATATTAATAGGGCTGCCAACAATGACAATGACTCCTTATTAAGACTTGAAAGATGTCAATAATTACGGGGACCATTTTCTTGGGACAATAGATCAGATTCAACATTTAAGGTGCACCTGACAGCTGATAAATGCGACCCGATCCACGGGCAGCATGTACCAGACACAGGCTGTAGGATTTCAGCCATGTAAGACTGTTGCATTTCAGAGGAAAAACATACCTTAAAAGTTGCCAAGGCCTGACCCGGACAGAAGACTAGTCATAAAGCCAGGTCCACCCACTTACCTTGAGTGACAGATCTCTCCCTGCTTGACCTATCAGTCACTGGCAGAAGGCGATGAGAAGCTGCCAGGGAGTCGCCTTCTCGAACTAGTCCCCGACAGCTTTCAGAGTATGTTTCTTTCTGAAATGGAGTAGAATTTCAGAGATAAACATACATGGCTGAAATCATACAGTCATGCTGCATAAGAATCGGGCAGCACGTGTCCACTGTCAGGTTCCCTTCAAAGTACTTTACTTTTTTCATCTTCTGGTATTCACCAAATTCATCAATAAGGCTCATGCAGTTCATGAAATTGGTGCAAATGAAAAGAGATTTTTTTTTCCTGACTTTACTGATATTTATACGTAGTGGCAAAAACTGTTAATCACTTACATGGTCTGCAGAACTGGAATCTACCACTATACACTCAATATGTCGGGGTAATATTGGTCTTGGTCTTCGAAAAATGATTTTTATTGAGCAACGGAATTCTCGTCTGCTGAAGTGTCCACTAAATTAGAGTCCACCTCTTTGGTTAACAAGATTTGGGGTCCTATTCAGAAGTGTTTCTCCCCATTGTTCTGGATTTCTAGCTACACCTCTGCGTGTAACTTCTAGCTACAAAACCCAAAGCCTAATTGATGGTGAACGTCGGTAAGCCAGCAAATGTGTTTGGGCGAACTGCGTCACATGGTAAAGCTCTTTACCACATGACGTAGTTCGCCCAAACACATGCGCTGGCTTACCAAGGTTCACCATCAATTAGGCATTCAGTCCTGATGAAGATCCCTAAAAGGATCGAAAACGTTCAAACTAGTAATGAATGCCAACTAAAATAGAAGGAAACCTAATTCTCAAAGTGATTTCTCGCGTTAGTGCCAAGTGTTTTTTGACGCCATATTTGTATGGGTTGGACACCCTACTTGAGCACAACATCCACCATTTCAAGAGTGCCATATAGTATCCTTCAAAAAGAATCTGAAGACCCACCTCTTCCGACAAGCCTACAACCTGCAGTAACCACCGATCGACCAAACCGCTGCATGACCAGCTCTACCCTCACCTACTGTATTCTCACCCATCCCTTGTAGATTGTGAGCCTTCGCGGGCAGGGTCCTCTCTCCTACTGTACCAGTTATGACTTGTATTGTTCAAGATTATTGTACTTGTTTTTATTATGTATACCCCTCCTCACTTGTAAAGCGCCATGGAATAAATGGCGCTATAACAATAAATAATAATAATAATAATAATAATAGTATTCTACGCAGTACAATACCCAAAACAGCATTATATCAGGTACCCCATTTGCCCCTCAGTTCCAATTTTCTCAAGGATTTTAAAGTTTGTAGGACTCCCTAAAGTGCAAGTACTGTATAATGAGAGATTCTCTGTTGCCAAAGTTTGCAAATTGGTAGCTGTAATTTTTGGACAAGCCCTCTACAAATGTCAGCCGATAGAACTGAGTATTTTATTTATTTTTTGCACCAGGCACATAACATATCCCTGCATGTGATTATTGTTTCCCGGCGTTGTTGGTTCAAGGCTTCTGTTATAAATCTTCTATACCATTTCCAAGGCTTGTTAAACACTCTTGTCAGGCCATTAAGTCTTAGTGAATACAACACTTTGTAAGAATTACCCAAGATGTCAGATAAAAAAAAAATAGTGAGCGCCTTTGTTTGGTTTCCAAAAGAAACATATTTTCCTCTTTAATATCAAACTCATTCAGGAGAACTTAAGACCTAGTAGAAAGGCAGAATAGAAGCGCAACAAAATAATCACAATCATTTTCCCCTTTTTTTGGCCAAACAAAGCTGAAAAACGGAGAGAGCTCATGTTTCAAATTAAAATAATTGTAGAGAGGAAAAAAAAATCGTAACATGTAGACGTTTCGCAGGAAATTATGTTGAATTCTGAGCGATTATCCAAACTTAGCTTAATGTTTATTGAATTTGTGGGGGTCCTGGCATTGTCAAAGTGCATAGAATCACTGGTGTCTCTTTATGTAGACCCAGCAGGAGTCTTGTCACTACTGCGCAGTCTTTCCCTTTTGCTTACTTTTTTTTTTATATATATATCTCAAGTATTTGGCAAGATACTTGACATATGTACTAGCAGATAAAGTTATTTTACGTAGAGTAACACAAATATGGTCTTGATTAAAATCCTAAAATATGATTAAATTTATATAGAATTTTGATATAGATCTAGCAAATCCGACTTCTGAAGCCAAGTTGTTCTTTTGGGAGAATTCATTGTTGTATCTCAGTGTGATGTGTGGTTTTTTTCCTTATGACTGGAGATATTTTATGCAAGTAAATGTATAAATTATGATTTATTCAGTTTTTCTGTAAATTATATATTTTAATTATCCTGAAGTATTACAGTTTTTAAACCAGTGGCCGACATCCTCCTGTTTCTGCAGCTCAGTTTTCAGCTTTACTATATAGATTGGGTAAGCCTAGAAGAGTCATCTCATTATTATTAGAGGACAGGGTATTTAATCACAGATGGCAGCATTATTGAATTGGTGGAAGCCAACATAGAATTGGATAATCATACTATATGCACAGGTATTCCTTTGTATGCACCTCTCATTTACACCACTTTTACTTTTTACTTTATGGGGATGGCTGTACTTTAACTCTTTAGGTACCCTATATAAATCTGGGGACAATTTTCTTACCATTTTCCATCTGTATTGTCAACATACCTAATAATTTATGCTGCCTCCCATGTTTGTCAAATTGGAGCTTTGTTTTCCTCTTCTCATCCAAAATAGCATGAAGAGCCCAGTGGAGAAACTATGTTTTTGGGGCAGTTTCTAAGGTAATACTCAATGAACAAGGCCCTACTTTAGTAAAATTGGTTGATACAACAATATAGACTTAAGGGGAATCTGTCACCACATTTGACCTATGTAAACTATTAATATGGGCATACAGGTTATAAAATGCTGAAAAAAGTCCTCCCTGAGTGTCTCATATTAGATGTGTTGTTGAGAAATCATCTTTTATCACTTTATATAAATGATATCTTCAAGACACTGGGGCAGGATGGTGCCTGGGAGATAACTCTGCCTCCAGAGCTTACTTTACATGAAGGGATAGTTACCAGTGCGAGTCAAGTAACTAACACAGAACAGGAGAAATTAAATTTGTCATCTTGTAAACATATTTTGTGCATCTCTCAGAGCTCTGCTGTATTGCAGCAATATTACAACCCTGACTTCCTGCGAGATGGAAGCTGAGAAGAACATGCAGATGTGTCAGATATAATCACACACAGCTCTGTAGTGAGAGCAGGAGAGCAGAAATTGACCATCATATCACACTGGTAACTCCCTCTTATATTTAAAACAAGCTCCGGAGGCAGAGTTATCTCCAGGCTCTATCCTCCCCGAAGCCTGTAAGAGGTCACTTATATAAAATGATAAAAGGTGATTCCTCAGCAATAACACATCTATAACCTGTATGCCCATATTAATAGTTTAGATAGGTAAAAAATGGTGACAGATTCCCTTTAAAGGGGTGGCCCGAAGGAAAATTTAATCCTAAACCCCTATTTATTTAGTGCCATAATCTAAACTATATTCTAAGATACATGTATTAAAAATTCCTTACCATTCCCTAACTACACTATCTAACTGCTATTGTAATTTTTTTCTTCTATTTCCTGTATGATGGCGGTTTGTTTGAGAATCCCAGTGTATCCTGGGAAACTCCAACAAAGCATCATCAAAGTAGGAGGCTGAAGCTATGGCTGAAGATGCTTTGTTCAAGTATCCCAGGATTCACTGGAATTCTCAAGCAAAGTGTTATGACACAGGAAGTAGAGAAAAAATAAAATAGAAGCTAGATTGTGTCGATAGGGAACAGTAGGGAATTT